>NW_024870729.1:6093750-6760000 GCF_019054845.1 Dipodomys spectabilis | reverse complement strand
AGCAGTGACAATCAAAGCAAGAAGAGCCTGGAATGATGTATGCCATGTCCTAAAAACAAACAACTATCAACCAAGAATACTGTACCCAGCTAAACTCTCCTTCATAACTGAAGGCCAAATAAAAACCTTCCATAGCAAAGAAAAATTGAAACAATACATCTCCACCAAACCAGCCCTACAAAAGATTCTTAAAGATGTCCTACACATAGAAAACCAACAAGACCGCAATAAAGGCCAAGAAACTGCACCCAAACTGAGAATCCAAGAACCATAGGAAGAACCCAGTTTTCGCAGCCCCCAAGAAGGTAGATAACATGGCAGGAACTCCCAAATACCTCTCAGTCCTATCTCTTAATGTTAATGGACTGAACTCTCCAATTAAGCGACATAGACTGTCTAGTTGGATTAAAAAACAAGACCCTTCTATCTGCTGCCTGCAGGAGTCACATCTTGCCCGTAAAAACAAACACATTTTCAATGTTAAAGGCTGGAACAAAATCTACCAAGCAAACGGACCGCATAAACAGGCGGGAGTTGCAATCCTAATATCAGATAAAATAGACTTCAAATTAAAATTCGTGAAAAGAGATAAAGAAGGTCACTACATATTAATTAAAGGATCTCTCCTTCAGGAGGATATTACAATTCTAAATATCTATTCACCAAACAATGGAGCACCCAAATTTATCAAAGTAACACTACTTTCCCTCAAATCCCATATAGATCCAAAGACATTAATTGTTGGGGATTTTAACACACCACTCTCCCCACTAGATAGATCAACTCGGCAAAAACTCAACAGAGAAACCACAGATCTAAACAGCTGCATAGATCAACTAGACTTAACAGACATTTACCGAACATTTCACCCAGCAGCATCAGAATACACATTTTTCTCAGCAGCACATGGAACGTTTTCTAAAATAGACCACATTTTAGGCCACAAAGCAAACTTGTCTAAATTCAGAAACATTGAAGTTATACCTTGCATTCTCTCTGACCACAAGGGAATAAAATTAGAACTCAACACCAAAAGCCACCAAAGAAAGTCCGGTATCACATGGAGGCTGAACAACACACTGCTGAATCATGAGTGGGTCATGGAAGAGATTAGAAAGGAAATTCAAATGTTCATGCTACTCAACAAAAATGAACACACAAAATACCAGCTCTTCTGGGACACAGCAAAGGCAGTACTCAGAGGCAAGTTTATAGCTCTGAGCTCCTACATCAACAAATTGGAGAGATCTGAAACTAGCAATTTAATGACACATCTAAACCTCCTTGAAAAAGAGCAGCAAGATAAACCCCAATCCAGTAGACGGAAAGAAATAATCAAAATTAAATCAGAATTAAATGAATTAGAATCCAAAAAAACTATAGAAAGAATCAACAAAACAAAGAGTTGGTTCTTCGAAAAACTTAACAAAATTGACAGAACCTTAGCAAATCTTATCAGAAAAAGAAGAGAACACACCCAAATTAATAAACTCAGAGATGAGAATGGAAACATCACCACGGAAACAACCAAGATTCAGAACATTATAAGGAAATACTTCTCAAAACTGTATGCTAATAAGTTTGAGAACTTGACAGAAATGGACCTCTTCCTAGCAAATATTGACATGCCAAAACTAAACCAAGATGAGTCAAACTATCTTAACAGGCCCATATCAAGCATTGAAATAGAAACAGCAATAAGAGACCTCCCAGCTAAGAAAAGTCCAGGACCAGATGGTTTTACAGCGGAATTTTACAAGGCCTTCAAAGCAGAGCTCACACCAATTCTCCTCCAACTCTTCAATGAAATTGAAAGAGAAAGCTCAATACCGAACACATTCTATGAAGCCATCATAACCCTCATCCCAAAACCAAGCAGGGACTCATCAAAGAAAGAGAACTATAGACCCATTTCTTTGATGAACATTGATGCAAAACTTCTTAACAAAATTTTGGCCAACCGACTTCAACAATTCATCCAAAAAAATCATACACCATGATCAAACAGGATTCATTTCAGGGATGCAAAGCTGGTTCAATATACGCAAATCAATTAATATTATTCATCACATCAACAGGAGCAAGAATAAGAACCACATGGTTATCTCAATAGACGCAGAAAAAGCATTTGACAAGATCCAACACCCCTTCCTGATGAAGGTTTTGGAAAAATTAGGAATCCATGGAACTTTCCTCAATACAATAAAGGCTGTATATGACAAACCTACAGGGAGCATTATACTCAATGGTGAAAAACTAAAGCCATTTCCTCTTAACTCAGGAACAAGACAAGGATGCCCACTCTCTCCACTTCTCTTCAATCTAGTATTAGAATGCCTAGCTACAACAATAAGACAAGATGCAGACATAAAGGGGATCCAAATAGGGAAAGAAGAAATAAAACTCTCCCTCTTTGCAGACAACATGATCTTGTACTTAAAGAATCCCATAGACTCCACTCCCAAATTACTCAAGCTGATTCAAAACTTTGGCAAAGTAGCAGGTTATAAAATTAACCCCCCAAAATCAATGGCTTTTCTGTTTGCCAACAATGAGAAAAGTGTGGCTGAAATTAGGAAAGCAACTCCATTTGTAATAGCCCCACAAAAAATAAAATACCTAGGAATTAACTTAACTAAAGAAGTGAAGGACCTCTATGATGAAAACTTTAAAATCTTGAAAAAGGAAATCAACACAGAACTTAAAAAATGGCAAAACCTCCCATGCTCCTGGATTGGAAAGATTAACATTGTGAAAATGGCAATACTTCCCAAGGCTATCTACAAATTCAATGCAATACCTATCAAAATTCCACCCTCATTCTTCAAGGAAATAGAAGAGGCAATCCAAAAATTCATATGGAACAATAAAAGACCCCGAATAGCAAAAACGCTCCTCAACGGAAAGAACACTGCTGGAGGAATATCAGTACCAAATTTCAAACTCTACTATAAAGCCATAGTAATCAAAACAGCTTGGTATTGGCATAAGAACAGACCTCAGGACCAATGGAATAGAATTGAAAACCCAGAAATGAACCTACAGACCTATAGCCATCTAATCTTCGATAAGGGAGCTAAAACAATAGAATGGAAGACAGACGGCCTCTTCAGTAAATGGTGCTGGCAAAACTGGTTAACTACATGTAGAAAACTAAAGCTAGATCCTTATATATCACCCTGCACCAGAATCAACTCCAAATGGATCAAAGACCTTGAACTCAAAGCAGACACTCTGAAAACATTACAGGATGGAATAGGAGAAACCCTGGGTCTCCTCGGCTCAGGCCGGAATTTTCTGAATAGGGACCCGGAAACACAACAAATCAAAGAAAGGTTGGACAAATGGGATTGTATAAGGTTGCAGAGCTTCTGCAAATGACATAGCTAGCAAGATCAATAGAAAGCCCACTGATTGGGAGAAGATCTTTACTAGCCATAAAACGGACAAGGGTCTCATATCTAAAATATACTTGGAACTCAAAAAATTAAACCACCCAACAACAAATCCTCAAAGAAACAACTGCCCAATAAGTAAGTGGGCGAAAGACTTAAAGAGAAGCTTCTCTGAAGAAGAAAGAAGGATGGCCAATAGACACATGAAGAAATGTTCAACATCCCTGGCCATAGAAGAAATGCAAATCAAAACAACATTGAGATATCACCTAACTCCAGTTAGAACAGCAAAAATCAAGAACTCTAACAACAACAGATGCTGGAGGGGATGTGGACAGAAAGGAACCTTACTTCATTGTTGGTGGGAATGTAAACTTGTTCAACCACTTTGGAAAGCAGTATGTAGGTTCCTCAAAAGACTCCACATAGAGCTCCCCAAAGACCCAGCAATCCCACTTTTGGGCATTTACCCAAATGATCACAAACAAGGCCACACTAAAGCTACCAGCACAACTATGTTTATTGCAGCATTATTTACCATAGCTAAGATATGGAACCAACCCAGATGCCCCTCAGTAGATGAATGGATCAAGAAGATGTGGTATATATACACAATGGAATTCTATGCCTCCATCAGAAAGAATGACATTGCCCCATTTGTTAGGAAATGGAAAGGCTTGGAAAAAATTATAGTAAGTGAAGTAAGCCAGGCCCAAAGAAACATAGGTCCCATGGTTTCCCTTATTTGCAATATCTAGTATAGGTATGAGTCAAGCGGAAAAAGTCAGATAATGTGATGTTAGGAAAACGAACCCTCAAATATGTATTTTAATGTTTTTGTTTCTTTCATGCATGTGTTTCTAACGCATTTATAATATTATTTCTTTGTTGCTTTGTATGTCCCTCCCCCACAGTGTAACCCCCGCTTTCACTATATTTGATGTCAGTATAACATGTGGAGGAGACAGGGACAAACAAGTCGTTTAAGGATTCAGGTGGACCTGTTGCAACAATGAGAAGTACAAAATGTCATGTCAAAACCAGCTTTACAATGTCGGTGGGGGGGGGAGGGGGGTATGATTGGGTGGGGGGGAGGGGGAAGGCTGGGAAGGGAGGTGAAGGGTAAACAAAGGAGGAGGCTGCAATGCTTGGTAAGAAATGTATGCATTTTCCTGCCCATGTAATTGTAACCCCTCTGTACAGTATGTTCTCAAATAAAATAAAATAAAATTAAAAAAAAATTTTTAAGGTAAATCATCCATAGTAAGGGATTATCTATATGTTCATTAGCAAATCTGATAACAAGTAAAAGGGGAAAAAGGATTTTTACTTCCTGACATGTAAAAACTGGTGATTAAAAATAGGGTTAGAATGGAAAAGTTTAAAGGCTTAAAATGTTATTTTGAAAAACATACAATTTACTAACTGACTTAGATGCCTGCATTTCAAGAGAATTTTCCACCTTTTGAATTTTGCACCATTCAAAATAATAACTAATTGACAAATAAATCCAATTTATCTGTTTCACTTATCCTTTGTGTAATTGGTGCTTCTCAAATTCTGTCAAAGCAATTTTTTCTTTCTGCAAGATAATAAAGACATTCTCCATTTTTTCAAGTATCATAATTTTAGCAATTACATTTAAGTTTACGGTTAATTAAGAAGACCTGAATAAACAATTAGATGTTTCTCTCAGCAATGGTTGATGTTTTTTTTTCATGTAAAATTTTGCACATCATTTGTTAGATGTATCCTCAAGCATTTGTGTGTGTGATCCTGTTAGATGCACGCGTAAGGTTTCAACATTTTAAAAAGACATGTTGTCATTTCCTATGGATTGTAGAGATTGTATAGATTCTTCCAAAGAACCTCATATAAAGTGAATAGTCGCAATAAATTTAGGGGAACTATTTCAAATACATGTATCAGAGAACTTATATCCGGACTACAAAAACAACTACAACTATGCAAAAACATACTAATAAAGCAAGACTACGTCGAGTATAGTGGCACATACCAGTTAATAGCAGTTTTCAGGAGGGTGAGGCAGAAGGACCGTGAGTTTCAGGCAGGCTAGACTACCTAGTAGATCATCTCAAAAGAGAAAATATGAACCAAGTATTTATAAAGTATTTGACAAAGAAAACACAGGTCA
Source organism: Dipodomys spectabilis (assembly GCF_019054845.1). Classification (NCBI taxonomy): domain Eukaryota; kingdom Metazoa; phylum Chordata; class Mammalia; order Rodentia; family Heteromyidae; genus Dipodomys; species Dipodomys spectabilis. The sequence continues at coordinate 6,754,450 of NW_024870729.1, read as the reverse complement.
GTGAGTACATGAAATGTTCTAAAAAAAAATCATTAAAGATTAAGGAAGTACAAATTAACACAATAATGAGATACCACTATAATTCCACAAGAGGGCTAGACTTAATAGTCCACACCAATACTGCTGAGAATGGGGTGCAGGTGTCCAAAGTTTAGAAGTTTTCCACTTCACTTTCAGTGAAGTGGAAAAACTAAACTAGCTGGTTCCGCAATTGTTTATTTCCTACATGTTAAAGCACAAAAACACTCATAGAATGTTATGCATACTCTAATAGGGTTTTTATTAACATTTTGTTATATCTATGGAAATCATTAAAAAAAATTATTGAAGGCATCTCTTAAGAAAATGTGTGACTATGTGTGTGTGTGTATACATATATGCCCCTCTCTTTTTTCTTGATCTTAAAGTCGCTATCTTTTCAAGCTGTATTTTCTTACTGGGGTTTCAAACCCAGAACCCCAGGAGGCCAGTTCTACCATCTATGACTTTGTTTAAATAAAGGCAGTTTTGAATATTAAAAAAAAAATTAATCCCCCAACAACAAATCTTCAAAGAAACAACTGCCCAATTAATAAGTGAGCGAAAGTCTTTTTTTTCTTTTTTTTAAAATTAAGTTTTTTATTGTGAAAATACTGTACAGAGGGGTTATAGTTACATGAAGAAGGTAATGAGTACATTTCTTTTTTTTGTTATTATTTTCTTTCTTTTTATTTACTGTGAGAAAACCATACAGAGGAATTACAATTACATGGGCAAGATAACGGTACATTTCTTATCCAGCATTGTTGCCTCCTCTTTGTTTCCCCTCTCCATCCATTCCCATAGTCCCCCTACCTCCTCCAATCTGATCTTTACTCCCCCCTCCCCCCCGCCAAAGTTGTAAAGTTCGTTTTTTGACATAACCATTAATGTCTCTTCCCCACAGTATAACCCCTGCTTTCACTGTATTTGATGTTGGTATAATTTGTGGAGGGGAAGGACAAAAACAAATGGTGCTAAAGCCTTAAAGAGAAACTTCTCTGAAGAGGAAAGAAGAATGGCCAATAGACACATGAAGAAATACTCAACCTCCCTAGCCATAAAAGAAATGCAAACCAACACAACATTTAGATACCACCTCACCCAGTTAGAATGGGTATAATCAAGAACTCTAATAAGAACAGATGCTTCAGGGGATGTGTAGAGAAGGGAACCTTACTGCACTGTTGGTGGGAGTGTAAACAGGTTCAACCACTTTGGAAACTAGTATGGAGGTTCCTCAAAAGACTCCACATAGAGCTCCCCTGTGACCCAGCAATCCCACTATTGGGCATTTACCCAAATGTTCACAAACAAAGCTATAAGCACAACCATGTTTATCGCAGATTTATTTACCAAAGGTAATATATGGAACCAACCGAGATGCCCCTCAGTAGATGAATGGATCAAGAAAATGTGGCATATATACAAAATGGAATTCTATGCCTCCATGCAAAATAATGAAATTGCCCCATTTGTTAGGAAGTGGAAAGACTTGGAAAAAATTAAGTGAAGTAAGCCAGGCCCAAAGAAATGTAACTCCCATGGTTTCCCTTATTTTCAGTAACTAATTTATGTCTGAGACCAGCAGAAATGGTCAGTTAACTTGATGTTAGGCGAAATGAACCCCAAGATAAGGATTCAATTTGTTTTCTTTCTTGCGATTGTTCCTAACATACCTATAAGATGATTTCTTTACTGCTTTGTATGTCCATTCCCCTCTGTATATCCCCTGCTTTCACTGTATTTGATGTTGGTATAATTTGTGGAGGTGAGGGAAAAAAGAGATTGTTTAAATAAGGATACAGGTGGACACATTGCAACAATGAGATGTACAATATTTTATTTAAAAAAATAAAATGTACAACTTTGGCTGGGGGGGGGGAGATGAGGGGAAGATGGGAAGTGTTGGGAAGGGGAAACAAAGGATTAGGCAACAATGTTTTATAAGAAATGTACTTGGGCTGGGAAGGTGGCTCAGTGGTAGAGCGCTTGCCTTGCATGCATGAAGCCCTGGGTTCGATTCCTCAGCACCATATAAGCAAAAAGAAAAAAAAGCCGGAAGTGGCGCTATGGCTCAAGTGGTAGGGCGCTAGCCTTGAGCTGAAGAGCTGTGGGACAGTGCCCAGGCCCAGAGTTCAAGCCCTATGACCGGACCCAAAAAAAAAAAAAAAAAAAAAAGAAATGTACTTATAACCTTGCCCATGTAATTGTAAGCCCTATGTAATGTACTTTCACAATTAAAAAAAAAGAGGCAAAAAATTAATTGTATGGTTTCTATGAAAAGAAAGTAGAATACAATCTCTTCCTCAAGGAAATTGACCCATAACTGGCAGTACTGTCACTTTCATAAATGATGTAAGAAGACTGAAGAACAAATTTCAACTCAAACTTCCTGATATAAAATTTACTTTGTCCCCTGTAAACAACCTTTCAGTTCTATCTATGTTTTGCTCCCAAAATGATTCGTATTTTATTCTTATCATATTTTTTAATTAACTTTAAGTAGTTGAATGGGAATTGCAGTTTGACAAAGCAGTTTATGAATAGTGTTTAGTGAGTTGTTTTTTTCTTTTTTCTCTCCTGAGGTTTGAACTCTGGGTCTGAGCGCTGTCCCTGAGCTCCTTTGGATGAACACTAGAACTCTATCACTTGAGGCACAGCAGCAATTTCAGATTTTTCTGAGATTTAATTGGAGATAAGAATCTCACAGACTTTCCTGCTAGGGTTGGCTTCAAACCTCAATCATCAGCCTCCTATGTATCTAGGAAAACAAGCGTGAGCCTCTAGTACCTGGCTTAAAACAATGCATCTTTTTTCTTTTTGGCTAGTCCTGGGGCTTGAACTCAAGGCCTTTGCAATGTCCTTGAGATTCTTTTCCTCATGCTAGCACTCTACAACTTGTGTCATAGTGCCAATTCCAGCTTTTTTTGTTTATGTAGTACTGAGGAATCAAACTCAGGGCTTCATACTTGCAAGGCGAACAGTCTACCACTAAGACACATTTCATGGCTAATACAATGCAACTTGAGGTTCATTATCCCTCATCGCTCTCAATCCTATTTCATCCCTCAATTTACATAATTTTGTAGAATATTTACTGGCTCGCAATGTCATACATAGTCACTCATAGGATATGTCACAGATAAAATTTTATTGGTAGTCTTATTCATCAACATACTAAACTCATTCATTACAGAATTCTCTGATTTTAAATTCTAAATTATCACTCATATTCACCCACCACTATCCTAATATTTTTCCCAAGGTTAGTGTAAATGCAATCTACAATTCTTCAATAAAGTACAATGATTCATACAATGTCTAAGAGTTGGACTATGAACATCTCCTTTAGTTCTAGAACATTTTATTATCACTGCCCTCTCAGAATACTCCAATATTTAGTAGTAGTCACTTCCTGTCATCATTTGAAAATACCCTCCACTTGACCAAACATTACTTCATAGTCTACCACTACAGATGTGCCAATTTAAAAAAGCTCATATAATTAGTACATTTCTTATCAAGCATTGTAGCCTCCTCCTTTGTTTGCCCTTCCCATCCCTTCCCAACCTCCCCCCAAACCCCACTCAATCCTCCCCGCATCCCCCCTCCCAGCACGAAAGTTGTAAAGTTCGTTTTCGACATAACGACTTGTAAATCTCATTGTAAGTAGAAAATGTATAGGGCTGGGAAGATGGCTCAGTGGTAGAGCGGTTGCCTTGCATGTAGGAGGCCCTGGGTTCGATTCCTCAGCACCAGATAAGCAAAAAGAAAAAAGATGCAAGTTGAGCTGTGGCTTAAGTGATAGAGCACCAGCCTTGAGCTGAAGAGCTGAGGGAGAGCGCCCAGGCCCAGAGGTCATGCCCCACTACGGGACCCCCAACACCAAAAAAAAAAAAAAGAAAGAAAGTGTAGTCTGTTTTATCCATTTTTCACTTGCAATATTAGTGTTTCCCAAGTAATTCCATGTAAATTTATTTCATGTTGTTTTACATGTATGTGTATAATTGTATTAAATCCTCAATGGGCATTTCAACAATTTATTATATTCTATTGTAAAAGGTTTTGCAATATCTATTCTTGTACATGTGTCTCATTTGACATAAGTTGAAATATATTTTGTATATAAAATTATGATTGAAAATGCTGGATCATAGAGGCAACACTATGTATAATATCTTAAAGATTGCCAGTATGTTTAACAAACTGACTATATCACTTTAAGTGCCAAGCACCAATGTATAAGGATTCCAATTTCTACATAGTGGTTGTGCAGGGCTATCTTATTGATGTTTCTATTTCCATTAATCTCTATATGTATGCAATGTCTAGGCATGATATGATCTTTTCATGTTCTTTGGTTGTTGCTATAACAGACATGTGTATTTCAGTTTTTTGATAACTTATTCAGGAAGGTTAAAGTTTTTCATTGGCATTAATATTTATAAGTATTTTACAATTTCTAAAAACACCTAACCAGCAGTCTTTGACTCATTGACAAAGGAATATAAACTGAAATATATTTCTCTGTCCAATATTAAAGCTGTTAGTGTAAAATTGTTATGTTTGTAAAGGAAAGATTACACAGCTCAATGGGTCTATAAGGCACCAGATTGGATCGACATAATTATTATCAAGGAATATTTAATAAGGAGTAAAATCAAATATTTGTGGAATGATATTCTCTTTAATAAGCGGTGATAGGTTAGCCAGTATTGGGGAGAATTAAAAAATGAACATTGACTTAAACATAACAATTTATTCAAATATTAACTTCAAGCAGGATTAAAACGTGGCATATAAATCAAAAAGAGTGATAAAAATGTAAAGCAAAGAAAGATGTCTTGACAATTTTGGAGATGAAGTATTCTTAACTTAGGCATTAAACTTATAGGAAAGGAAACTTGATATAGTAGAACTCAATAAAAGTGTAAAATAAAATTTGGTCTGTGAAAGCTCATATACAAGTAGTGAATACAAATTGGGAGCAGAGGGCTCATGTATCTCATCCTAGCTACTTGGGAGTCTGTGATTTGAGTATTGCTGTTTGAAGCCAGCCCATAAAATAAAGTCCCTGAGAATCTTATCTCTGATTAATTTACAAAAATCAGTAGTGAGGCATGATTCAAAGGGTAAATTGTTAACAAAATGCAACAATTCTCAGGGACCCTGATTTCAAACCCCAGGACCATATATACATGTACAAGAGTAATAGTAGTAATACTAATAGTGATGATGATGATGATGATGATGATGATGATGATGATGATGATGATGATGATGGTATTGATGATGATAATGAAGGGTACCTAGAGTCAAGGATAATAAATTTGCAAATCCTGACTCTACATAGAACTCTCAAAACCTACTATTAAAAAAAAATTAGAAACCAGCAAAATACATCTTGTGAAAAATAAGCACAAGAAAATCATCATTAGTCATCAAATAAATAAACATTAAATATAAAATGACATCATAAAATATGGATGAGAATTACTTCATGTAATACAATAATGATCATACTAAATGCTATCAAGAAACAGAGAAACTGTGGCTCATGGCAGGAATGTCAAATGGGAAAGCCACATCTGAAAACATTGTGACAGGTTCCTAGAATATGAAATATGTAACCCATAGCATAGCATAGGAATTGAGCTCTTCAGGATTTGTCTCACAGAAATAAAATGTACCATTCACCCCAAAGCCAAAACACAGAGGTTTGTAGCGGCATTGTTTCCTCTAAAAAATGGAAATCAATTCAGGCTTTCTTCAGGTGAATGGGAAAAGAATTGTGCTACATTCTCTAATAACAGAACCAAAAGGCAACTCAAGTGAACGCAATACAATATTAAGGCATACAATAATTGGGAATAATCTATCATATATGTGTATGCAATCTTAAAAACTTATTTATTGCATGATCTAGAAGTCAGAGAAAATAATGTGTTACCAGGATGAAACATGTTTGGGATGGGACAAAGAGAAGTAGTGGGTTTAATTATAAAAGAATAGCATGAAACAGACTCATTTTTAGTAAAGAAACGTATCTGTAAATATAGTATATTCATATAGAGTTGATAACATTATATTGGATTAAAAATGTGAACAAAATAATTAAAACAACTGAATGCTGCTTAAGGTAATTGTGAAATATTAATGTCTACTTGTGATGTCTTACAATAAAAATTTAAAGAAACTGGGAAAAGTATTCAAGGGCTAGCTCTGTGTTCTTATAACATCATAAAGATCCATACTAACCTCAATAGAATTTAATGATATCAAGAAAACAGAAGTCAATATTGAATGTTTACATTGAGAACTAGTCTGGGTCCAAGCTTGAGATGAAATATACCTTGCTAATTAGAAAGCAGAGACTTAGAAGATTGATATCAGGGCCAATTTTTACAAAAGAAGTGAGAAATTACCAAACCAAAGTAAGCTAGATATAGTGTAATTTCCCTGTTACTCACGTTTGTGGAAGCCATAGGTAAGAGATCATTGCTCAAGGAAGGCTTGGCCTGAAAAATAATATAAAGTGGTTAGAGCCATAGCAACTTCAAGCACCAGTATTATCAAAGGAAAAAAAAGAAGAAAACGGAAAAAGGAAAGGAAAGGACAGAAAAGGAAACTATTTGCTCTTCATTCTTGTAGTTTCATGTCATTGGGTACAAGAATTGAGAATATTTTCTTTACTGTTTGAGGATTCAGGCCTCTCTAATATGAAAGCATTTATTTCAAGTAATTATTGTATTACTATTGTTTATTAACTTATTATTAGGCCTTCTTGGCGATTGAACCCATGGCTTTGTATATATTAGTCTAGTTCTACAACTGAGCTCTACCCCAGCTCTCTTGTATAGTTTTGGAAATTGCTTATGAATTCTTCAGTAGTTAACTATTCTTCTTTCCATCTTATCTTTTCTCTCCCTTTTCCTCTATGCATTTTTGATTATGTGTTGAAAACTTTCCTCAATTTTATCTTCTAAACTTAGAGTGTTGCTGTTGAGTTTACAGGGAAGTCGGTTGTTATATGACATATTTTAATATTATATGCATGTATATTTATTTCACATGTATGATTGATTCTTAGAGTTCATTGCAATAAGCATGACTTTATCTGGTCATATGCACATAGCTATTGAGCCATTGTGATCCTCTCCTAAGAAAAGCTTCCATTGTTCTTGCCATGTGAATGTTTAGAGTGCTGTTAATCATATCCAAGTGCAATTATATGTCATTTATTATCTGTTGCATTACCTGGAAGATTTATGGATATATCTAGTTATTAGAAATCAGGAAAGCCATGCAGAATATACTTAATTGGATGTGGCTTATTTCATTTAATATCATTGTTTCCCAGTCTTTCCATTTCTTCAGGATTGGGGTAATGCCATTTTTTTCCAATGGAAGCCCAGAATTCCATAAATACAACAGAATTGAAGTACCAGAAATTAATCCACACCAATAGGTACATAATCTTTGATAAGGAAGCCAAAAACACAGGATAGAAGAAAAACAGCCTCTTCAAAAAGATGTGCTGGTAGAATTGTCTGTACACAGGCAACTGAAGTTATATCCTTATATATCCCCCTATACCAGAATCGATTCCAAATGGATCAAAGACCTCAATGTAAGTCCAGATACCTTGAAAACATTAACAGGAGGAGTTAGGGGAAACATGGGGGGCTCCTTGGAACAGGTCAAAACTTCCAAAGTAAGTCTGGATAAATGGGATTACATCAAACCAAATCAATCATTTGTCAGAATCAAAAGCCATGAAAAAAAGATAGTGTAGCACAGATTTATTAGGGAGCAAAGCTACAGATGAGTGTCTCAGCCAATGCCTTTCTCCCTTTTCTAACTAGGTTATTTATAGTGGGTTTACATAAATGTAAGAGTTTTCTGGTGGGGATGAGTAAGAAAATAAGTAATGCTAAAAGAGAGATAGTATGTGAACTGAGTTGTAGCTGGAGAAAGGGAGGGACTAAAGCAGGGGGGTATAGTTTAAAGCCTTGGCTTGGTGCCAGTTTAGTAAGGTATAGCTGCACCAGGAAGAGGGGTAAAACAGGAGTGGTTATTAAAAAAGCACTGGTCTGAAACCTCAAAATAAGGACCCCTGTCTGTGTGGACCAAACAGTCTCTAACATGAGGTTCTTTTTAAATTAACAAGCACGATTTTAGATTTTTGCAGAGTGGGATGATGCATAGTTACAGACGAAGTATGATATGTCAGGTAATCCAGTCTGCTCTTTCACATGTTACCCAATAGCCAAGTTTCAGCACAAATGACTACAATGAGATTGTCCAAATTATACTGTGACTTTTACCTCTCATGAATCAAAATTCTGTCTAATAATTTCTGTCTTCCAGATGTTTTCACATTTCTCATGATATTTTCTACTATTTTGTCTTCATTATTAATGCTCATACTACTTTTTTGTTGTTGTCTTGTGTGTATATGCCATTTTTAGGGCTTGAACTCAATGTTTAATGGTCTCCTTTGTGTTTTTGCTCATAGCTGATGACACGCTATTCCTTGAGCCACATCCACACCTTCTTCCTCCTGCTGGATAATTGGAGATAAGTTTTCATATTTTTGTCTGTTTGGACTGATATTGAGCTAAAATTTTCAGGTGTTAGCTTCCTGAGTTTCTATGATTCTACACATGAACAACTAACACCAAGCTTTGCTATACCATTATTTTAATTATGTCTTAGAAGAAAGTGGAAGAATATTGGTGTTAAGTGTGCAATTTTCAAATACAAGTTTGAATCTACTTGATACAATGTAACTGTTATCAATTTTAACAGTTAAATCAATGAATATTACACATTCTCAAAGAAATATAATTTAAAAATGCATAATTATTTTCTTTAAACAAGTAATGGAACTATGAACTTCTTTCACTTTACAATTCATGTTTTATATTAGCAGACTGCCATGACTAAAAGTAAATATATTAATTTTATACTACAAGAAGCAAAGTGATTATAGTTAAGAATAGATATTTCATCACAGCCAGAAGAAAAGTTTTTGAGCATTCTCCCTATAAAGAAATGTTACATGCAGAAATTAATGGATATGGTGTGGCTTGATCATTAAACAATATATAAATGAATGGGATTACCACTCCATACTTCATAAATGTGTAAAAAATAATTATGTTATTAGGCGCCAATGGCTCATGCTTGTAACCCTAGTTACTGAGGAGGCTAAGAGGTGAGACTCATTGTTCAAAGCCAGCCTAGGCAGGAAAGACCGTGAGTCTCTTACCTCCAAAGACTCACCAGAAAACTGGCTGTGACTCAAGTGGTAGAGCACTAGTCTTGAGCTGAAGACCTGACGGACATCGTCCAGGTCAAGATTGCAAGCTCCATGACTGACAAAAATTAAAAATAAACAGTTACAAATAAACAAATATTTTGGCATAAATGTTAAAATATGTATTATAAGACTTTTAGATCCTCACTAGATATACTAGTTGTCATTGAATCAATTGTGTAAATCACATATTTCTCACTCAATTCATATTTGTATGTTTATATACTTATATGCCATAAGTATAATTAACTGATACGTGATAGGCAGTGTTGTTTTAGGAATCTCCCTTGGCTTTCTAATATTAACTCTTCTACCCTAAAATAAATATGCCCTCCAACCTTGTAAGAGGTTTCATCTCATTGAAGCATAAAAGTATAAACCATAATCATTTTTTGGAACAACTGTAACATTTTCCATGCATTTCACTTAGTTTAAGAACCAAAACTTTTAAGTCATCTTAACTGTACAAGTAATAACAAAATGTCTTCTGATCTTTTCAGTCTCTTAGGAGATGAAAACCTTTAATTATATATCTATTTTTTTCTGCCTAACATCCTATTCCTTAGGAAGATCTTTTGTGTAACCTTGTTTTCCTGATTAGAAGACAGGAACAAAGGCAATAATGAAAATAGCCAAGAAAAATATTTGAAAACAATGATATAACAATCGCAGACACTCCTGTTTTCACTGGTTTCAATGAGAATATACGTTAAAGTATCACGTTTTTGTTATCATTTAAGAGCAATAATTAAACTTCAATTAGCAGTGAAGAAGGGAACAGAAAACTGAAGGCAGCTTGACCTTGAACAATCCAAAATAAGTAAAATGCTTTTATCTTGTTTTTCTATGTAGTTGCCAAAATAATAGAGAGCAACACCCAAAGTCAAGAAACACCTAAGTCAAAGCAGTAAACGTTTGTCTATAAAATAATGGTTAGGATCTGACTCTTTCAAAGTCAGGTTTGCAAAAAGGAAAAGTGTATTTGCATTACTGTGAACGATAAAAAATATAAAAATACTTTATTAATGTTTTACATATCTAGACTAGGTCTTCTAATGTTGGAGAAGAGGAAAGGTATGAAAAAGTTCAATATTGTTTGACTATTCCCCAAGATCATTCTTGTTTATCAGCTATAGCAATGCCTTGGTTACTCTTAGTATTATGCTTGTTTACATTTAGAAGCATTATTTGTTGCTGGGTTATACGCTGCAAACCCTTGAGTATTAATAATTTCCTAAGAGATGAAATTAGCTGTGTAAACAAACCTAAAATGTCAAAGACTTAGCATAGTGGAAACTATTTTCTAGCTATATCACAATCTGTAGGTGTTGATTTTGTTTCCCATTGTTCCATGGGACCCATTTTTGTTAACTTCTTTTTCACCATCTGGTGATCCTATAACATCCTATACCATCCTGGGATTGCTTATCTTTACTGGATTCTCTAATTTCTGTTGGAAAGTTAGGAAGGAGAGAAGATCGAGTTACTGTTTCAGTTTTACCTTATTTTTTTATTACCTTAGAAACTGTAAATCAAAATGACATAAATTATCTTTATAATAATAGGAGACAGATTTCATTTCTGTATTCTTACCCTAGCCTTCTACATAACTTTTGTACTTAGTGATCCCCAAATGTGAAAATGAATATAGGGAGCTTCTTGTTTAAATATTATTTAGGAATTCAAGACTTCATTAATGCAAGGCCCTTAGTAGTATGTACATCATACATGTGTACAAAGCTGGTGGCAACTTTTTTATTCTCAGAAACTAGGACATGTGGTATCCTTGTAGTTGCATCAGGAAAAGGTTGTAGTTGAGTTAGCTTACCAAACCAAATCTGCTGTAAAATATTTCTACAAGATAATTGGCTCAAATAATCCATATTTATCATTTACATTTCTAAAGGACAGAAATCTAAAATACATCTCACTAGATTAAAATTGAGCCCCCTACAGAGCTAAAATATTTTTCAGGTGATTCTAGTGGAAAAAGCATTTACTTCCTGGTCCACTTTCCAGAAACTTCAGAATCTGTGTTCTTGTCTTTTCCTTTATCTTCTAATGTAGCATCTTTACATCTTTCTGATGATTCTTACCTAATGATGTCCTTTTCGAACTACAGCTGGGACTTTTGAGTATACTTTGCCCATCTGATAATTATTCAAATTTGTGTTCCTTGGGTAATGAAAGGTGATTATTTTACAACCTTACATATAAAATGTAAATCAACATTTAATGGATTAGATATTTCGGGACTATAGATATTTTGGAAAGGTATTTTACTGCCTACCACAATGAGTGTGTAAGCACTCTTTCTACAGATTATAACCTGTTATGCTTTCATTAATTTTGAACAACATATTTCTTTAATAAAATATAACTAGAAAAAATTGGGTTCCTGAAAACATTTAATCCTGATTAAAAATTGTCATGTACTAGAAATCTTAAATGTCAGACAGCAGCTCCTGAATCAGTTCTGACATTATCACTTTTTGTATATTATGCTTACACTGTTCTCTTTTCAAGAGCATTTGATTGTTATCATTTTGGAATTATGGTTAATAGTTATGTGACTGCTATTTTTAAAGAATGCACCACCAATACTGGTTCTCATCTTTTAACGTGCTTATGTGTAATCTATTTCTGAAAGAAACATAGCTATTTGAATTACATTAACTGCTTATTGACGAGTGGAGAGGAAAAGAAGGAAAAAGATGTCCCTGTGTGTATGTCATGTTGAAAATGTACCTAAAAGCTATTTATCTTAACATCATATATTTTTCATTTTGTTTGAATTCTGATAAAATTTAGCCTCTCAACTCACACAAAGTTAATGCAGTCTTATTTTATGCCTACCAAAAGCAAACAACAAATTACTACATATTTTAAATTTTTTAATTGTTAAAATTATTACTTATTAAAAAACAATATTTTTAAAAAATTAGCCAAGGCAAATTGTTTATTAGATTTTTAAAGTCGTGTTCAGACTCTATTGTTGAAGCCAGGAAGGGGAAAAATCATGTTTTTCTTCTTCCTTGAGCCACTCTGATTTATTTCATCTATTTCTGAAAGTATAAAATTCTGGCTTTGAAGCCTTTTGCTTGATATCCACATGTGTCATTCTTCCTTTATTAATAGGAGAATTTGGAGAAAGAATGAAAATTCTCACTAGAAAAAGGAGAAGAGGAAAAGAGAAGCGAGAAATCTAGATATTTTGTTCTTCCTCATCTCAATCACAAGGTCTGGATAATGATTGTGGAAGTTAGATACAGTGCTCTAGAGTGATTAAACACATTTATAGAAAGTTAACTCCAGCCGGGCACTGGTGGCTAACGCCTTTAATCCTAGCTACTCTGGAGGCTGAGATCTGAGGATCGCGGTTCAAAGCCAGCCCGGGCAGGAAAGACTGTGAGACTCCTATCTCCAATAAACCACCAGAAAACCCGAAGTGGCGCTGTAGCTCAAGTGCTAGAGCGTTCGCCTTGAGCTGATGAGCTGAGGGACATCGCCCAGGCCCAGAGTTCAAGCCCCACGACCGACAAAAAAAAAGAAAAAAAAGAAAAAATTAACCCCTCAAGTGATCACATACAGAATGCTTATTTATATAAAAAAGGTAATAGCATCACACAGGAAGTGTTATATATTTGTTTAGTACTTGTTCAGTATTTCTTAAATTCTGATGTGCTGTAGTCATACAAAAATGGTAAGAAACTAACATTAATATCACATTCTAATATTCTCTTAATTCTTGCTGTGTTTGAGTTTTGCCTCATTTTACATGCTATATTCTTCCAGTATATAAGTTGAAAAAAGATTCCCTCTGGAAATATGCTATTTTTATAGCTAAGGGAAAAGAAGTTAGCTCTTAGGCACAAACAATAGGATAGAAATCTTCCCCTAGAAATAGCCTTTGACCACTTCTGGTTCATTTTTGTAAGCCGAAGTAAGTCACATGACCCATCTTGACATTGCAGAGTAGAGGTAAATCTCACCTACAGGAAGCTGATGCAGGGCAGACTAATATGCCAAGATATGCAACACTTGCGATAAAGAGGAAAAAGAAAAGAACTATAATACAATCAGTCATACTTGCCATCACATGTCTCTGCAGGAAGGAAAGTATTATGTACCTTTGTTCCTAAAACTACTGATATCTTCAAATCATATCTTTTATGCTTCCATGTTACTGGAAGTAGAGAACATCTTAATACTGAGACAGCATAAAATCTCAAAGAAAGCTGGACTAATCATTTCAACACTACATTTTGTTCTGCTAGGACATGAAACCATATTATAGACAATATACTGGTAACTTTTTTCCAGAACTGGATTTTGTTAATACATGTGACTATCCACCAGAATAAATGTCTTCATTTATCTGCATCTTGTGCAGACAGCATATTCAAGAAGATGTGGGAGTTCGTCAGTAGCACTTTTTAAAAATGCAAAAAATGTTGACTGGGAGCCAATATACATATTTTTCCAACTTCACCTTCCACATCCTCCTTCTTCCTTTCTAGGAAATATCCTCAATCAATTAAAAAGGCTTTGATTTTTGGCTCTTGAACTTGAAAGTGGAAGCAGAAAGTTATGGATGTTGGGGATGACTTTTTATGTTTTTTTTTATATAATAATATAACATGCAACATCCCTATGAGTCCTGCAGGTCTTAACACTGTAATTCTGTAGGGATGTGATAGGAATGTCAGCCTTACTGGACTTAGTATTGTTTTCCACTTCCTTTTCTACCACCTAGCCTAAATTATAATACATAGTAATGGAATGAAAAAGTAATGCCATCTTAAGAAAGTCATTTAGGGCTCTGGGAATGTGGCTTCATGGTACAGTGATTGCTTAGAATGCATGAAACCCTGGGTTCAATTCCTCAGTACCACATAAACAGAAAAGGAAGTGGTGCTGTGCCTCAAGTGGTAGAGTGCAAGCGTTAAGCAAAATAAAAAGAGAAAAATCTGAGGAAGAGTTCCCTGGCACTGAGTTCAAGCCCCAGGACTGGCAAAAATGCATTTACCTAGTAACTGCCAAATAAAGGACCTATATTTGAATATATATTTGCTCCTTCCAATTATGACTTAACAATCGTTCTTAATTTATGTACTTTACCTATATTAGAAGGCTGTGTTGATTAAAAAAAAAGGTTTTGTTAGTAAGTCACGGCAATTAATGTCAGGAATGTGCTCAGATAGGTGAATATTAATCCTGGAAATTCAAAGATTCCAGGTTTTTGAGTGGTCACTGGTAATCACAATGTGTAGGGTAGTCTAAGTGAGAATTATAAATCTTTTTGGTCAGTTTTGGCACCAAAAAGGCACCAGCTAATTAATAGTTGTGATAGAAGTGAAGGAATAAACCCAGATGGAAGAAATAAATGATAATTGTTACGTTTTTTAAAAAAGAGGTAGCTGAGTAAGAACAGCACCATGCACGTGGTATTCAGGAAAGGAATAAGTTTATTCTTCGTTCCGGATGGCACCACGCCATCTTGGTCCTCCACGTGTTGGGGAAAGGCCTGGGAAAGAGAGCTGGGAGATGTGGGAAAGAGAAAGAGCTGGAAAGGGAGAGAGCTGGGAAAGAGAAAAGAGCTAGAAAAGAGACAAAAGTGCTAAAAAAGAGAGCATCTGGGAAAGAGGTAGGAAAGAGAGAGCTAGGAAAGAGAAGGAAAGAGCTGAGAAAGAGCTAGAAAAGAGCAGAGAGAGGGCGTCTGGGCTTGGACTAGGCCTTATCTAGGGTATGGGCGCAGAATGGTGTGGCCACATCAAATTCAGATGTGACCTCAGTGGATGCAGTTGTGACTTCTTCCAGGTGTCCCAGTGGCCTAGGTAATGCAGGTACTGGGTAGAGACTTTGCTGAGAGGAGGGTGGAGTGTGTTAGCCATCCAGGAGTGGACCTTACAATAATAATAACAAAATTATACCAGAAACTGTTCTAGGGAACCATATTTGGTTATTGAAGAACTAGTTATCAACCAAGTTTATTCCTCATTACCTTTAGCATTCTATATCATTTAGGCTAATTCTTAATCTCTGTGTGATAAATTGTATGTCATTCTATGTTGTTCTTTCCTATCTGATCTCCATTGCTTTATAAAAATATCAGGCTTTCTATATTTCTATACTAACAATTATTTATACTAAGTCCACCGCCGCAGACATTACAGGATGCTAAATTAAGAGTCCAATAGCTCATGAGTCATTAATGTAACAGCATGGAAAAGGAAGACATATTAATTGCTGAAATGTCATCATTTGATTCAAATTTTCATTATTTGTCTACAATGTCATTAAGTGCACATAAATGCAAATATGAGCTGGGTGCTGGTGGCTCACGCCTGTCATCCTAGCTACTCAAGAGGTTGAGACCAGAGGATTGTGGTTCAAAGCTAACCTGGTCAGGAAAGTACATGAGAAACTTATCTTCAATTAGCCACCAGAAACCAGGAAGTGGTGCTGTATCTAAAGTGTTAGAGCACTCAATTTGAGCTCAAGAGCTGAGGAACAGGGCCCAGGATCAGAGTTCAAGCCCCACGACCAACAAAAAAGTCAAATATAATTTTAGTTTCCCCAAAAGGAACTACGAAGTCACTAGTAATCTTCCCAAGCAAAAAAAATTTCCAATATGATTCAGTGCACCTATTTTGCTGAATTATTTAAGTTATGGCTTATTTGCTGGATGTATTCTCTTCTTTTAAAAATTGTCAAATATTACCTATATAATAAACTTCATCTAATATTTCTTGGTTCAAAAGAGAAGTCCATACAGTTGATGTCACTTAGCTTTCTTACTATCTCAGTTCAAAGCCAACCTAGGCAGGAGAATCTGTCAAATTCTTATCTCTAATTAAACACCAAAAAATCCGGAAGTGGACTTTTGGCTCAAGCAGTAGTGTACTAGATTTGGGAGCAGGTGGGCAGGAAAGACAAATGTTCAGGGACAGGGTCCAGCCTCTGAGTTCAAGCCCCAGAAGTGGCACAAACTAAACAAACAAACATGAAACAAAAAAAAACCCCACATATTTCTTTGGACCATCCTTAAAACACTGGTTTGAAAAGAGGCTCCTTTTGCTGATCATACTCACTGGATCCTGCTTTTTGGAATCCTTATTGATATGGCGAACTCAGGACCAGAATAAAGGATGGATATCTGACTTTTACAACAAGAGAATCATCTGAGGAGTAAAATATCCATGCATAAGACATTTTAAAACTTCCGTGTCTTTGTTTCTTTGTAGTAGAACATTGTACAACAATGTTATTTCCATTTTTTTCTATGCTGGCCTTCAAATTTCATATTGTTTCCTTTTGTAATATTCTCAACTAGAAGTTTACAGAAAGTTTTATGAGTAATGAGCACACTCGAAAAAGTCAGGGACAGGGTTTCCTTCAAGCCTTGGATTATTTTCTTGTACAGTAAAAATGAGAGCACAAATTAACTTGAACTTTGTCATTTCTCTATGTTCAATTTCTCTCCTGGATTCAGTTTCTACTTCCTGTAAAAGTTCCTTCCAATTACTTCCAGTAACAATCTACGGTGCTGCTCCAGGCAAAATGAATGTTTTCTGGCTTCATTGAAATAGCACAAAGACATCTTTGGGCATGAGGTAACATGTGTTTCAGAGACAACTTAGTAATGAGAAAATATGGAATTTACATGGCTTATAAAACATTATCCATGTACATATGGCCATATAAGACTATGTTAAGTGAAATGAGCCCCAAAATAGGGACACAACTTGTTTTTTTTTTCTTTTTTATTATTGTTTTGAATGTATCTAACATGAATTACGTGATTTTTTTTTGTTTCTCTTCTATTTTCTTCCTCCATTGTATAACTACTGTTTGATATCGGTGAATTGCATCATGCATATACATTTTTCTAATGAGGGGAGGGGAAGGGAAATAAAATGGTGAAACAAGGATACAGTATGACCTCTTGTAACAATGAGATGAACAAGACATTATGTTGAAAACGAACTTTACAACTTGGGGATAGGATTGGGGAGTTGGGATGGTGGGGAGAAAAGGGATGGCAGGGGAAAGAAAAAAGAGGAGGTAACAATGCTCCTTAGATAATGTAGTCATTAACTTACTTATGTAACTCTAACCCCTCTGTCCACCATTTTCACAATAAAAAATATGAAAAATAAAACATTACCCTGGAGTACATTAAATTCAAATTTCCTAAGTGCTCTGTAAATTAAGACCAATTTTAAGTGGGAAGAAGGTTCTCAGAAACATTTTTTGGTCAGTGTTTGTGTTGTGCATTATTACCCAAGTGTACATAAGTTAACAGAAGGAGAAACAATAGGTATAGGAGAAAGAGAAGTTCTGTATTTAAGTATAATGGTTCAATACTCTATAGAAGACTCTGCAAATAAGACAACGTTGAAATAATAAAGCCAAGGCCAGTATGTAGATCTATGGGAGTGACATAGAGAAAGCATTACTACTAAGTGGAACATGAAGGATGAGACCACTCTCTTTCTTCTACTAGCTCTAAATCATGATAGGTAATCATGCAAATTTGTAAAAAGTAGAATGGAAGAATAATTCTGGTTCCAAGCAAGTCAGATAAAAGATCATGGACTTAACTGGAAAAAAGTCCATGTTGAGAAAGCAGGAATTATACTAGCAATAAAGTGGTGGCTAAAATCACATTTCTTTTTTTTTTCTTTTCTTTCTTTTTTTTTTTTTTTTTTGATGGTAGTCAGGCCTGAACTCCGGGCCTGGGCACTGTCCCTCTATTCTTCAGCTCAAAACTTTTTCTCTACCTTTGAGCCCCACACCACTTCCAGTTTTCTTGTGGGTAATGAGAGATAAATGCCTCAGAAAGTTCCCTACTGATGCTGGATTTGAACTGCAATCCTCAGATCTCAGCCTAATTAGCTACGATTACAGGTGTGAGCCACTTGAACCCTGCTTAGGATCACATTTCTAACAGTGTACACTCAGTATATGTAATGTGTATGTTCATTTATCTTTATATGAACTCGAGTTAAAAATCTGGGCTACAGCTTAGATTTTACACTCACAAAAATGGTTGTAGTTCAAAAGTTGATACCCCTGGAGAAATGAAACTTAAGAATGCAAAGGAGTCTGGGAAGTTCAGTTTGCATCCAGCTTGGGCAAACAGTCTTTGAAACACTATAATTAACCAGCCAAAAGATGCATTAGAAGAATGGCTCAAGGGGCTGGGAAGGTGGCTCAGTGGTAAAGCGCTTGCCTTGCATGCATAAGGCCCTGGGTTCAATCCTCAGCACCACATAAGCAAAAAGAAAAAAACTGGAAGTGGCGCTGTGGCTTAAGTGGTAGGGCGCTAGCCTTGAGCTGAAGAGCTGAGGGATAGCACCCAAGCCCAGAGTTCAGGCCCAACGACCGGACCAAAAAAAAAAAAAAGAAGAAGAAGAAGAATGGCTCAAGTGATGGAATACTAGTTATGAGCAAGATTGCTGAAGAAGAGCTTGAGGTTTTTGCATACATATATACATACAAATACGCACATACATACAGAGGCATTTATATGATCAAACACACATATGGAACAACTCTCAGATTCTGTACAAAAGTTAGAAAATATGCCCTGAGTAAGACTAAAATCAAGTGATAACTTTTAATATTAGAAAGTCTTCAAGTGAAATTTCCCCAAAAGCTTGAGAATGTTATGTAGGTGGGAACAAAAATAGTAAGAAAGTCAAGTCATCATTAATAAAGGGATAAAGGGATCAGATCCAGGAAGGAATAAATCAGAGACCCCTTCACGTGCATCTGAAAATGTTCATATTCTTTTTCATATATTAGAACATCTTTGAAAATAGTACATGAACAGTCTGAGCCATCAGTCTAGTGTAAAATATTATTGGAGAAGTTCAGAATTGCTAGTCTGTATGTAGATTAATAAACTGACAAACTATGGTAGGACAATGTGATACAAGCCAGGAATTCTATTACTCAGACTTAAACAGGTAAATAGAGAGTGGAATGACATAGTGATAATTTCACTAGACTAGGTAGTATAATTTTGTCTCAATAAAACAAACCAAGAAAGGAATAAAAAATAAGTCAGAAAGGAACACACAGTTGGAAGTTTGGGCTAATTTTGTCATGTTTTGAGAAGTCAAGTTTCCTATTGAACTGCAACTCATATATAATCCTCAGTTGTGTTTAAATATCGTCTTCATTACAGAACATTACTAGATGCAAAAGAGCTCATGATTCCCAACCAAGAATTTGAAAAAGCAATAATCATTCTGTTAGATTCCAAAGAAATGATGAAGGATTACAAAAGCTTAAGCCTAGAGAAATAGGAAAGTTCATTTAATGTAGGACTTTGTAGACCTGGCTAAATAAGAATTTAGAGTTAAAATAAATATTTTTGTTTGTAATTTAGTATTCTATAGGATACTATAAAATTGTTTTTAAGTAGAAGATTTAATTTACAAATTCACAAATGATTCTGGCACTCTATTTGCCTAAAATATTCTTTCAAGTGAGGTATAATTAGAACTTAGTTAATAGTTAATTTCAACAGTTCATAAGTAACATGATAATGTGAATAATCTAGATAAAGTTGCCAACAAATTGATGCTATTAAATTATGAATTTAGCAAAAGAGCAATTTTTTGAGACTTTGATGTTACATGTTATGAAGAGAGTAATTGTGTGACATCTTTTTTTCTACAATACATAACACAGGAAGAAATTTCCTTAATTATGTACCTCTGTATACAATGAGAAAAATGATAGGCTTAGGGTCTGTTTTTATTTTGTTTTTGTTGTTTGGTTTGTCCTAGGACTTAACTTCTAGGCCTGGGCACTGTCCCTGAGCCTGTTTTTGCTCAAGGCTACTGCTCTACCACTTGAACCTCAGTGCCACTTGTGTCAGGCTTTTCGTGAGCAGTTTATTGGTGGTAAGAATCTAATGAAACTTCCTTCCTGGGTGGGATTTGAACCAGAGTCTTCAGATCTTAATATTCAGACATTCAGATCTCCTGAATATCTATGATAGATAAATTATATAACTATAAATAATATTTGCAAGTGTTCTGATCTCAAGAATAACACTGGGTGGAAAATGATGCAGCAAAGTTTAGTGTAGGGTTCTTTCCACAATACGAAGGGCATTATATTAGCAGAAGTTTAGTATTTTTTCACAATAGTTATATGCTTGTCATGTTGTGAATTTAAGGAATTTTAAGGTGCACATTACAAGTTGGAAATTGTTGAGCTAGGATGACTTTATGGCATAAAACTTGGGATTGATGGCCATAGAAATAATGGCTTACTTTGCTGAACAAATGTTTACTCTAGAGGAATTAATATAGATACTTCATAGTTTTACCTTCTACCATACTGTGGCTATTTTTTCTCTTGAATTTAAATATGTAACGCCACATTGAAAACTGCACCTATTGCAAAATTAAATAAAATGCAAACAGGTACTGTTTTGAATGTCTCTAATATGGCATGTTCAGAATTTGAAAATGAGTAGTTAGTAATAATAGGAATGTTGAAGAACACATATACTCTGCCCTCTTAAACAATTATTCAGTTTGAAACGTTAGGAATTTCCATAGAATTGAACTATTTCTGTTTTAGTATGAGACAATAGTAAAATAATGTTTTTTTCAAAATAATGGCAAGTATATTCTGAAAATATTGTATAGTTTCATAATATTCAAGATGATGACCCTCTGATAAAGGGGTAATTAATTCAAATTAGTAGCCAAAATGTTCATTTCTTAAAAAAGTAATACACATAGAATAATATTTACTATACCAATACAGTGAAATTATATTTTATGCAGCTCATTTTTAATTTAATTTTATTATCAAGGTGATATATATAAGGGGTTGCAGTAATTGTAAGGTAGTGAATGCATAACATGTTGAACATTTTACCCGCTCCCTCATTTTTCTCACAGTTTTCCTTCAGCCCTATACCACTCATAAGTTGTAATGTAAAATTCCAACATGTTGTTTTTGAGTATTGCTATTGCATTGGTTTGCCCTTTGTTCTTTGTCTTGCCATTTCGTTGTGCCTCTTCCCTTGCCAAATTAAGATAAATGTATATACAATACACAGGATACTGAAATCAAATATAACAGGGGATAAACCAAAGAGAAAACACAAAAGAAAAAAGAAATCACATAGTACATTAAAAACAACAACCAGAAACAGAAAATTCTGTTCCCATATCCAGGAGGTCATTTTGCTCATCATCATCTTATATGGTCATACAAACATAGTTATTGAGCAATTCTGCTCAACTGCTAGGACTATCCTAGACATTTCCAACTAAATTACAAATGAGGAAACCACGGAATCTGTTTCTTTGTGTCTTGTTTATTTTACTTCGTAGGATTTTTCCAAGTCTTTCCAGTTCCATATGAATTTGAAGTATAGAATGCCATTGTGCATACATAAACCACATTTTGTCAATTCATTCATCTACTGAGTGGCATATTGGTTTAATCACCTTTGACCCTAGATAAATATTTAATTTTTCCTATAACCAAAAATGCACTCTGACCTATCATTAATGTTAGGAATGAGAGGTTAAAAATCATAGACACTAAGTATGAATTAAAGACTCTCCATTTTGTGAATAGTATTGGTTTAAAAAGACATGAAGGGCTGGGAAGGTGGCTTAGTGATAGAGCCTTGCCTTTCATGCATGAGGCCCTGGGTTCGATTCCTCAGCACCACAAAAGCAAAAAGAAAAAAAGCTGGAAGTGACACTGTGGCTCAAGTGATAGAGTGCTAGAATTGAGCTGAAGTGCTGAGGGACAGTGCCAAGAGTTCAGGCCCCACTACCGGACCCCTCCCCCCAAAAAAAGACATCAATACTACCAATTTTTTTCAAAATTTCTTATGATACTGAGGATTCAATTATAAACTATTAACACTTGAAAATAACTCATTTTCATGGGAGTAGAATACAAAGCACAAGATTAATCCTAATCATTTTAAAAGACCTTTATTTATACTACAAATTCATTTTTATAACTATAAATAATCTAAAAATAACTGAAGCACAGTTAGACAAAAAATAATTTAACTGCATCATCTACATTCAAAGGACTGTGCTAATAGAAAACAAAATTATATTAATAATTGGGTTACCCAATTCACTTACATTCTTTTATTCTATTTCTTTTAGTTTCATAAAAACTGGCTTTTCATAAAATGATGCATAAAAAGCCTGTATACCCACTTATATTTTCAGATCTTAACAATATTTATTTCAGAAATGTCTTTAGCTGTATAGTCAATGAACTAAAATAATAGTAAAATATTTAAATGGTTTTTCAGAAATTGCAAGACTCGGTCTGGGATGTTATTTATATTGGAAAACATATTCAAAAAGCCTTATTTGTTAAAGTTGTGCTATTACTCCCACAAAAGAACTATTAATGAAGAAACCTTTGTATGTACAAACTTCAAATGCATCCACAATCTGGAGGTGACACATGTTTTTGTTTGTTTTTTTGAAATATATATCTAACAAGCATAGCCACAATACAGATTTTCAGTCAATATGATGGGATATTCAAACCTAAAAAATACGGGGTTTATTATCTTAGTGTGAATAGATACAATCTTACAAATAAAGCTATTTTCAACAGAAATCCAGAAAGAGTTTATCCACCTTGAGTTTCACAGAAATAACCAGAGAGTAATAACTATTTGTTCAAGTCGGTCAAAATCACTCCATGAGTATTTCTTAAAAATATAACCAATTTAAGAGGTCAAATACATATTTTGAACTGACAGTCATCTTACACCAATAACTTACTACCCAATTATATGTGTATCTTTTTACCTAACATATACTAAGCGCTGAAAATGATCTCTGTTATCTAACTTAATGTTGTAAATGCTTTGATTATGATGATGTTATTAACAAATAAAATGTACAGAAGGATGGTTCAACTGAAATGACAGGACAGAACACTGATAAATAAAAACATTTCAACACATCTCTTTTCAGTCTCACCCTGTTCATATTGGCAAGCAACATTGCAACAGCACACACACACACACACACACACACACACACTTAAACACACATGTGTGCACATGTACACATATACACGCATGCCAAATTCAGGGTTTATTGTACAAAGAAGTTCAAATAAAGTAGTAGTGATTAGGAAAAATGATAATTTGCCTTATTACAAAATAATACATATTCCAGTCACCAGGGTTGTTACATTTTACCTGCCCCACCACATGTGACCACTTATTTTATTTTAGGTAATTAATTAATTCATTCCTTCATTAGTTAAATACTACTACTAGAGCTTGAACTCAGGGCTTAGCTCTGTCCCAGAATTTGTTATTTTTTTGTTTTAGTTTTCTCAAGGCTAGCATTTTACTGCTTGTAAGACAGCTCCATTTCTAGCTTTTGCTGGTTACTTTCAAACCAGAATCTAATGGACTATTTTTCTTGGTCTGGTTTCAAACCACAATCATCAGATTTTGTCCTTCTGATTAGCTAGGTATAAAGACATGAGCCACCAGTGTGGCTCCTACTTTTTCCTATACTTATCTATTGCACATACTTAAATAGCAATTTAATATTGAGAGTATAGAAGCAAGATGTACAGTGATTATATTGTTCTGTCAGAAATTCAAGTTAGTAATGTAAATTTCTTCTTAAGATCATACACAAAAAAATACTTAAGAAGAAATCTGATGATTTGTGTGTATGTGTGTGTGTGTGTGTGTGTGTGTGTGTGCTGCAATATGTTTCACATATAAGCACTGTGCACGGGTGTCCAGCCATTCAGATTTACTGCATGAATATCTGCCTTGAGCTACTAACACATGGACAATGTCTAAGTGTCCACTCTAGGCTTCCCGATGAAGAGGGGTATACTCATCCTCATCCTTAGTATTCATATGAGTGGCCTTTTTGGCAAGTAGTATCCGCACTGTATTAAGCTACAAGAAAAGAACTCTACCACTTAGCCACCTTCCAAGACCAAGGATTAAGATTTTGTCTGTAATTTGGTCAGAGCTATGTCTCTTTATGTAGGCGACTAAAAATGTATGTACTAATTTCAAGTAAATACATAAATTCTATTTCCATCTCTTTTAACAAATAAAAAATAAAATGGTTTGTTTTGTAAATAGATCAGAAGCATTGATTTTGTGTCTAGATAGGTCATTGCACATCTGTATCTCTCTTCCTCTCTCTCTTTCATGATTCTCATAGACAATATGGTTGCTCCATAATTGTCCTAATTTATTTTGCTTTTATATTTTTGGCTGCATCATTTCACTTTCTGCTCTACCATTTCCCAAATCAGCACCACATAAACAGAACCACAGAAGTGATTCTGTGGCTCAAGTGGTAGAGTGCTTGCCTTGATTTGAAGAGCTCAAGAACAGTGCCGAAGCCCATAGTTCAGGCCCCACAACTAATTTTTTTAAAAAATAATCTAAATCCTTGATAATTATAAGAACAAAAATGACTGAAATCAGTTGAATCACACTTTTCCTGTACAATGAAAGAACAGGTCCAGGCTAGGAAAGCAGCTAGAGATGGCAGGCAGATTGTATTTGTGAAAAACCTTTGTGGAAAATGGTATCGAGGATTACTTACTGGTGATCCACTTGCACTGGAAGCATGATGCTGAACTATTGCTTGCTGATTCTGAACTATTGCTTTGATCATTATATTCTCCAAGAAGAAAAATGAAATTTAATTGATATCAAAGGAATACTAATACATTTTGACTTATTAAGCATCTTCAATCACCAAAATCACTTGAGGACAATAGATAGGCCTACTTTTTTAGATGAAACCAAGTGTCTTTAAAAAAAAGCAATTTAAATAGTCATGCAAAGGACTTCTATTTTACTACTGTATTATACATTTTTTTCTAATGTTGGGTACCAATAAATAATGGAACTATTAGAAAGCTCTTAAAGCTCATATATTGAATAGTAAGTTCTCTTGCACTATATCATGGTATTTCCCAAATCATTTACGTAGAAGGCGTTGTTTATTATTTTCTCCTTCCTAGAATAAGCTGCACATGAAGACACCACTGGTCCATATTTTCAGTCTGTGCATTTGAATACGGAGGAAAATCTTTCCTCTGCTCTCTATCAATTCACTAATCTCCAGTTAGAATAATTTAGAATAGTAAAAATGGAAAATAGAAAATAAATCATAGTGAAAAAACATATGCAGAAAATTCACCAGATTCTTCTGACCAGTTCAACCAATGTGAACTATTGGGGAAATACATGGACACCTCATTCCCACTGGTACTCAAAGTCTCTGGTTAGGCAATTCTGATAAAGACAAGGAACAAGATAAAAACGTGAGGAATGGTATCAATTGCAAGAAAATAATGGAGAAGAATCCATGCAAATTTCTTCTTTGGTATGCTGAAATTAATCGGCTTACTACAGTGCCGAGACTACTTTCCAAAAAGGCCACTCATATGTATACTAGGGATGAGGTAAGTATACCCCTCTTCATCGGGAAGCCTAGAGTGGACATTTAGACATTGTCCATGAGTTGGTAGCTCAAGGCAGATGTTCATGCAATAACTCTGAATGGCTTGGCACCCCTGCACAGTGCTTATATGTGGATAACACCAGAATGGATTCTTTCTTACTTCATCATGATGCAGATACCAATCCCCAAACTAAACGTCTCTTGACACCCTTGCTTCTTGCTGCTGGAAATAGAAATAGCAAAGATATGCTGTATCTCCTTCTGTTGAACCATAATATCAAACGGGGCCTGAAGAACAACTTGGAAGAAACTGCATTTGATATTACCAAAAGGATAAGAATGTATCACTACCTACTTGAAGTTGTGGATGGCTGTACAAATTGTTCTCCTATGTAGAAATGGTTTGGTTAAGTTTCTTAAATTTCAAATGTGCCAGTCCATCCTTTGTGTCCCTACAAAATATTTTCATATACAAAGCAGCAGCAATATCTTAATTTAAAAATTGATGGATTCCGTAGTATTCTTCCACGTGAATTGCCTGACTTTGATGTCAAAATATATTCAAGACTTGTTTGTGTGCATCTATAATGATTTTTGCAGAGTTTGTGATTTTTTTTTAATTTTAACTTATCGGTTGAAATGAATAGTATAGAAACTAAAGATATTCCTGATGCTTGTCTAAAAAAAGTATCTATGTTTGTATAAAGTGCATAATCTATTTCATTGTCTTCTAGATATAGTACTTTGGAGTCTACATTGTTTTATAATATATAGGTTAATTAATAAATGTGTCCTTTCAGATTACATTCCATATAGAAAAAGTTTAAGATTCCTTTTCCTAAGGTCCTTATATTCTTTTATTTCTTTTTTAATTTTTTAATTTTTATTTTTTTATTTTTTAAAAAATTACGATTTTTTTAATTGTGAAAATACCATACAAAGGGGTTACAATTACTTGGGCAAGATAATGAGTACATTTCTTATCACGAATTGTTGCCTCCTCCTATGTTTCCCCTTCCCATCCCTTCCTATCTCGCACCCTCAACCCCTCACCTCCACCTATTCTCCCCCTACCACCTACGCTTGCCTACCCTCTACCAGGCCAAAGTTGTAAAGTTCATTTTTCAACATAAAGACTTGTACATATCGTTGTTGCAAGGGTCCACCTGTATCCCTATTTAAATGATTTGTTTTTTCGCTTCCCTTCCACAAATTATCCCAACATCAAATACAGTGAAAGCAGGGGTTAGACCGTGGGGTAAGGACATACAAAGCAACAAACAAATCATCTTATAAATGTGTTAGAAACAACCACATGAAAGAAAAAAAAATTTTTATTCCCCGTCCCATCCCTTCCCATCCTCTCCCCTCCCTCCCCTCCTATCCTCCCCCCCCACCCCTGGCCACCAAAGTTGTAAAGTTAGTTTTCAAAATAACAACTTGTACTTCTCATTGTTGCAACGGGTCTACCTGTATCCTTATTTAAACGATTTGTTTTTCAACTTCCCCTCCACAAATTACACCGACATCAAATACAGTGAAAGCAGGGGTTATACTGTGGGGGAGGGACATACAAAGCAACAAAGAAATAATCTTATAAATGCATTAGAAACAATCGCATGAAAGAAAAAAACAATCGAATACATATCTTAGGGTTCATTTCCCTAATATCACCTTATCTGATCTTTTCTGCTTGACTTAGACATGTGCTAGATATTGCAAATAAGGAAAACCATGGGGCCTATGTTTCGTTGGGCTGGGCTTACTTCACTTAATATAATTTTTTCTACTTCACTTAATATAATTTTTTCCAAGTCTTTCCATTTCCTAACAAATGGGGCAATGTCATTCTTTCTGATGGAGGTATAGAATTCCATTGTGTATATATACCACATTTTCTTGATCTATTCATCTACTGAGGGGCATCTGGGTTAGTTCCATAAGTTAGTTATAGTAAATAATGCTGCAATAAACATAGTTGTGCTGGTAGCTTTAGTGTGGTCTTGTTTGTAAACATTTGGGTAAATGCCCAAAAGTGGGATTGCTGGGTCATAGGGGAGCTCAATGAGGAGTCTTTTGAGGAACTTCCATACTACTTTCCAAAGTGGTTGAACAAGTTTAGACTCCCACCAACATACCCTCCAGCATCTGTTGTTTTTAGAGTTCTTGATTTTTGCCATTCTAACTGGGGTGAGGTGGTATCTTAATGTGGTTTTGATTTGCATTTCTTTTATGGCTAGGGAGGTTTAGCATTTCTTCATGTGTCTATTGGCCATCCTTCTTTCTTCTTCAGAGAAGTTTCTCTTTAAGTCTTTAGACTACTTATTAATTGGGCAGTTGTTTCTTTGACGATTTGTTGGGTGGTTTGATTTTTTGAATTCCAAGTATATGTTAGATATGAGACCTTTGTCCATTGATTGGCTAGTGAAGATCTTCTCCCAATCTGTGGGATTTCTTTTGATCTTGCTAGCTATGTCCTTTGCCATGCAGAAGCTCTGCAACTTCACGCAATCCCATTTGTCCAAACTTTCTTTGATTTGTTGTCTTTCGGGGTCTCTATTAAGAAAATTTCGGCCTGCGCCAAGGAGACCTAGAGTTTCTCCTATTCCATCCTGTAATGTTTTCAGAGTGTCTGCTTTGTCTCCAAGGTCTTTGATCCATTTGGAGTTGCTTCTGGTGCAGGGTGACATATAAGGATCTAGGTTTAATTTTTTAGAAGTAGTTAACCAATTTTGCTAGCACTATTTACTGAAAAGGCTGTCTTTCTTCCATTCTATTTTTTTAGCTCCCTTATAGAAGATTAGATGGCTATAGGTCTGTAGGTTCATTTCTGGCTGTTCAATTCTATTCCATTGGTCCTGAATTCTGTTCTTGTGCCACTACCATGCTGTTTTGATTACTATGGCTTTATAGTATAGTTTGAAATTTAGTTTTGATATTCCTCCAGCAGTGTTCTTTCTGTTCAGGAGCGTTTTTGCTATTTGGGGTCTTTTATTGTTCCATATGAATTTTTGGATTGCCTCTTCTATTTCCTTGAAGAATGAGGTTGGAATTTTGATAGGTATCGCATTGAATTTGTAGATAGCCTTGGGAAGTATTGCCATTTTCACAATGTTGATCTTTCCAAATTCAGGAGCATGGGAGTTTTTCCCATTTTCTAAGTTCTGTTTTGATTTCCTTTTTCAAGCTTTTACAGTTTTGATCATAAAGGTCCTTCACTTCTTTGGTTAAGTTAATTCCTAGGTATTTTATTTTTTGTGGGGCTATTACAAATGGAGTTGTTTTCCTAATTTCAGCCACACTTTTCTCATTGTTGGCATACAGAAAAGCCATTGATTTTGGGGGTTAATTTTATACCCCGCTACTTTGCCAAAGTTTTGAATCAACTTGAGTATTTGGGAGTGGAGTCTATGGGATTCTTTAAATACAGGATCAGGTCATCTGCAAAGAGGGGGAGTTTAATTTCTTTTTTCCCTATTTGTATCACCTTTATGTTTGCATCTTGTCTTATTGCTGTAGATAGGAATTCTAATACTAGATTGAAGAGAAGTGGTGATAGTGGACATCCTTGTCTTGTTCCTGAGTTAAGAGGAAATGGCTTTAGTTTTTCACCATTAAGTATAATGCTGGCTGTAGGTTTGTCATATACAGCCTTTATTCTATTGAGGAATGTTCCATAATTCCTAAGTTTTCCAGAACCTTCAACATAAAGGGGTGTTGGATCTTGTCAAATACTTTTTCTCCATATATTGAGATAACCATGTGGTTCTTATCCTTGCTCCTATTGATGTGATGAATTATATTAATTGATTTGTGAATATTGACCCAGCTTTGCATCCCTGAAATTAATCCTGTTTGATTGTGGTGTATGATTTTCTGGATACATTGTTGAAGATGATTGGCCAAAATTTTGTTGAGAAGTTTTGCATCAATGTTCCTCAAAGAAATGGGTCTATAGTTCTCTTTCTTTGATTATTCCCTGCCTGATTTTGGAATGAGAGTTATGATGGCTTTATAGAATGTGTACGGTAGTGAACTTTCTCGTTCAATTTCATTGAAGGTTTGGAGTAGAATTGCTGTGAGCTCTGCTTTTAATGGTCTTGTAGAATTCTGCTGTAAACCATCTGGACCTGGACTTTTCTTATATGGGAGTTCTCTTATTGCTGTTTCTATTTCAATGCTTGATATGAGCCTGTTAAGATGGTTTAACTCATCTTGCTTTAGTATTGGCATGTCAATATTTGCTAGGAAAAGGTCCATTTCTACCAAGTTCTCAAACGTATTAGCATAATGTTTTGAGAAGTATTCCCTTATAATGTTCTGAATCTTGGTTGTTTCTGTGGTGTTGTTTCCATTCTCATTTCTGAGTTTATTTATTTGGGTGTGTTCTCTTCTTTTTCTGATAAGATTTGTGAAGGACCTGTCAATTTTATTAATTTTTTCAAACAACGAACTCTTTGTTTTTTTGATTTTTTCCAATAGTTTTTTTTTGCATTCTAATTCATTTAATATTGATTTAATTTTAATTAAAATTAATTAATTAATTAAAATAATTATTTCTTTCCATCTATTATATTGGGATATATCTTGCTGCTCTTTTTCAAGGAGGTTCAGATATCTCATTAAATTGTTGGTTTCAGATCTCTCCAATTTGTTGTTGTAGGAACTCAGAGGTATAAATGCCTCTGAGTATTGCCTTTGTTGTGTCCCAGATGAGATGGTAATTTGTGTGCTCATTTTTGTTGAATAGCATGAACATTTGGATTTCCTATGACCCACTCATGATTCAGCAGTGTGTTATTCAGCCTCCATGTGTCAGCCTCCATGTGTTACAGGACTTTCTTTGGTGGCTTTTGGTGTTGCGTTCTAATTTTATTCCCTTGTAGTCAGAGAGAATGCAAGGTATAACTTCAATGTTTCTGAATTTGGACAAGTTTGCATTGTGGCCTAAAATGTGGTCTATTTTAGAAAATGTTCCATGTGCTGCTGAGAAAAAACTTGTATTCTGATGCTGCTGGGAGAAATATTCGATAGATGTCTGTTAAATATACTTGATCAATGCAGTTGTTTAGATCTGCGGTTTCTCTGTTGAGTTTTTCCAAGTTGATCTTTCTAGTGGGGAGAGTGGTGTGTTAAAATCCCCAACAATTATTGTCTTTGGATCTCTGTGGGATTTGAGGGAAAGTAGTGTTTCTTGGATAAATTTGGGTGCTCCATTGTTTTACGAATAGATATTTAAAATTAATATGTAGCGACCTTCTTTACCTCTTCTTTATCTCTTCTCACTAATTTTAATCGGAAGTTTATTTTATCTGATATTAGGATTGCAACTCCTGCCTGTTTATGCGGGCCATTTGCTTGGTAGATTTTGTTCCTGCTTTTAACATTGAAAATGTTTTTGTGTTTACCAGCAAGATGTGACTCCTCAAGGCAACAGATAGAAGGATCTTGCTTTTTAGTCCTACTAGACAGTCTATGTCACTTAATTCGAGAATTAAGTCTGTTAATGTTGAGAGATAGGACTGAGAGGTATTTGGGAGTTCTGGCCATGTTATCTACCTTCTTGGGGTCTATGAAAACTGGGTTCTTCCTATCTTCTTGGATTCTCAGTTTGGGTGCATTTTCTTGGCCTTTATTGTGGTATTGTTGGTTTTATATGTGTAGGACATCTTTAAGAATCTTTTGTAGGGCTGGTTTTGTGGAGGTATATTGTTTCAATTTTTCTTGGCTATGGAAGGTTTTTATTTGACCTTCAGTTATAAAGGAGAGTTTAGCTGGGTACAGTATTCTTGGTTGATAGTTGTTTGTCTTTAGGGCATGGCATACATCATTCCAGGCTCTTCTTGCTTTGATTGACTCTGCTGAGAAATCTGAGGTGATTCTAATTGGTTTCCCTTTATAGGTGTTTAATCTTTTCTCTCCTCTGGATTATTCATTATCTGTTCTGTCCTGATTACCATGAGTGGGAGTTGAGATACCCGGACTTGCCATTTTTCTTGTGTTTTTCAGGTTTGTTCTGTCCATTTGGGAAGAATGAAACACCAGTTTTGTGCTAGAACACTAACTTAAGGCAAGTATCAACCAAAGTCTGTATTTGCACAGTCAATATTCTGCAAATACAATCTCGTTCAATGGATACATCTATTCACTGTCAAACAACTATATATTAATGGGCTACAAACCACAAATGCGAATTTGGCAAACCAGAAATTATTAGGTTTAGGGAGAGATGTGGGTAAAAAATAGGAATAGAGAGATGTGGGAAGGCACAGGGAGAATTAACTTAACTAACTCCTAATCTCAAAACAGGAAATAGGTTGAATAGGATGAAAGTAGAGGGAGAAAAAAAGAAAAAAGAGAAAGGGGAAAAAAAGAGATCAGAAAAAATAGAAAAGTAAAAATTAAAAATATTATGTAGATCCGAAAACGAAATATTGAGAGAAGAACATGCATATAATGCAGAAGGGGAGGGATATAAAGGAGATGTGAAAAACTTAAAAATAAAAATACTTAAAATATTATATAGGTATAAAGAGGTAGTACTGCTATCAAGGAATTTAAGTCTAAGAGGTTTTGAACTGAGTAATTTGTGGATTAAGTGTGGACACAATGGAGGATAAGGTCTAATAATCGACTATGGCTATATCTGAGGATGTGTAGAAAAATAATTAAGTCACATAAAAAAGAACGAAAGAGAAGAAAAGGTGAAAAGGATAAGAAAGAAAGAAAAAAAGATCAGAAGTTCAATAGAGCAAAACAAAAAAAAAAAATATTTAAAGAAGAAAAAAGAAAGAAAAACGCACACACAAATATACCCCTAAAAAAAAAAGTATAAGAGAAAAAAAAAGTTACTAGGATACACTTTTTTTCAAAAAAGTTAAAAATTAAAAAAAAGTTTTAGAAAATTTTTTTATAAAATGTACAAAAAAAAGAAAAAATATTTTGATTTTTTTGGGAGTGGTGGGAAAAATCCTGTATCTCCCTTGTGTCTGTAACCAGCCTCTTGTTGGAGTCTCTGATCTGCTTGTGGTGTTTGATTTTCCTGTGGCTTGGTTGGTTTCTTAAGTCAGTTTGTTTGAACAGGCCAAAAAATGCTCTGCTTTACCCAGGATTTTGAGATCTTCTTCTCAGGTTAGTTCAATGGGAGGGGGATCTGCTTTGATTATCACAAAAGAGGGAGATGGCTTTTTCTTCGTTCGGATATGCTGTGATGAGGCTAGGTTCTGGGTAGAGTTGAGGCTTTTCAGCAAACATTAGCTTTTCCCGGGGGCTAGCTTGTTAGAAACTCACGAGCCCAGGCTGGAACCACTCTCTGGGTTTATGTTTACTGAATTTCAATTGATTGTCAAGGATGCTTAAGGGAGGGGCAGCCTCTGGCTCTGATTACCCAGTGAAGAAAGCCATTCCTGGGGCTTGCGCCTGAGCTGGGTGACATTTCCCTGGGTGAAGCTGAGTCTGGCAGGTCAATTTAGGCTCTTGTGACCTGCTAAATGACTTTAGTTTTCTTACAAGGCCTTAGTTGGAGGTAGCAGCTCCACCGAGCTTTGTCAGTATCCAAGATGGAGATGTCCGGTTGTGGGGGGGAGGGGTGGCCTTCTCTCCTCTGTTCCCTGAGAAGGAGTGAGGACGTTAGGTTTCTACTTTCACCGAGTCTTGGTTCCTGGGTCGTCTCTGGTCTGTTAACCGCAGGATGAAGATGTCTGCTCCTTGTCAGTTCTTGCTGGTGTTGAGTAGAATCTGCTCACCCACCACATTTGACTCCTTTGTCCTGGACTCTCTGTGTTACAGGATGGTTACTATGGCCGCCGCTGCTGCAAATGCTCAGATCTGTCTCTTTGCCTGGATTTTCCCTCTCTGGCCTAACTCTGTGTACTGTGATGGCACACTTGGTGTGATTCTCTGGCTTAGGACTGTTCACTGGAACACTAAAACTGCTTTCTATGCGAGAGCTTGATTAGCCTTCAGCTTCTCCCCCACCATCTTCCCAGAACCCTCTATGAGCATGGTTTAAATGTTATTTCTTTGGGATAAAATGACAATGTTATCTAATTTCAAATTTTATAAAGGTTATGCTATTTAAGGGTCTTTCTAAGGTGAAGATTTAATACACTGATGTCAAACTAACCTTTAATTCTATGAATTACATGTATTGTTACACTTGTATTTTTGTAATCAACTTTTTAACAACTGTTTTTCATTTCTTGCATTTGAAGAATGAAAAATATGGAATACTTCACAAATTTTCATACCATCCTTGTGCAAGTACCATTTTAATCTCTGTATTGTTGTAATTTGGGTAGACCTGCTGCTGAAGCATGTAGTATCCTCTAAATTTAAGTAGTTATTGATGCAATCTTTATACAGGCACATATCCATGGTTGCCTATTTGTAACAAGGAACCCTTATTGTTCCTAAAAATGCTATTGATCTTATTTCTCTAAATTTCTGTCTATAGTGGAAAAAAATTATATTGTTTGGTCGATTACTCACATTTGCAATTTTTTGTCAATGACTATTTTGTCATTTTCATTTTAAATTTGATCATATTTTGAAGCTTTTACAGCTAAGTCCAAAGGTGATGGCTTTTCAAGTACTTATTTATCAACTGAGTTATCTTTGTGGAGCTAATGGATTCAAAGTAAGCCTTGGTTAAGATCTACTTCTAAACTTCTGCAGCTTAAAATTTCCTAAATGAGGTCTCGGTGGCACAAATGTCTTCCTGACCCTTACCCTTCTTCCATGTAGGAACAGACCAACCAGAATATCTTACACTGACAGCATAGATTGTCTTACTGGAACAAAACTAATCTTAGTTACAAGGGATCATAGAGAGATGAACACTTCAGACCGAACTGTTCAGAATAGAAGGTATTTTATCAAAATATAATTGTTTGGGCTGGGAAGTTGGCTCAGTGATAGAGTGCATGCCTTGCATGCCTGAAGCCCTGGGTTTGATTCCTCAGAACCACATAAGGAAAAAGAAAAAAGCCGGAAGTGGTGCTGTGGCTCAAGTGGTAGAGCACTAGCCTTGAGCTGAAGAGCTGAGGGACAGGGCCCAGGCCCAGAGTTCAGGCCTCACGATCGGACCCAAACAACAACAACAATATATATATATATATAAGTATATATATATATATATAATTGTTTATTATACCTATTATTTCAAAAGTAGTTAAAGCCAAGAAGATAAAAAAGTTGTTCATATGCATGTTTACTTAATATCCTGGCCTGTCTACCATACAACCAGGCAGGAACTTACACTACTGACTTTCTATCACCAAATATTTCCATAGCTCCTGGAGAAGTCTATATATTTCTCCTCGATATTAGGCCTTAAATTGGTAATGTTTTAATCAAAGTGTTTCCTCTTGCCTCCAGGCTTTACATTTACAAATGGTAAAGCTTTAGGTCTAACTCTACCAAAAACTGAGGTAGAGATAATGGAATAATACTTTAAAACAGATTTGCCTTTGGTACCCTAACCACAACAGAACAATGCATAACAATTTCTTATATATACTTATATATTTTATATTTATATGTGCTGATCTTAAATTTCACACAGTGAATCTTACTAGAATTAATTTATAATTTGACAAATAAATTGAAATTTATTCCCATAAATAGATTAGAACATAAATAATTAGGTTTAGAATATATATTCGAATATAAAAAGTATCAATATAATGTCTTTGGTATAAACTTGTGATACCTTCTAAGTGTTCTTGGTCTTCTGAATTCACATAGTAAAAAAAAACAAACAGTATTGTTTTCCTCTAATCTAGAAGAGATTTTACACTGCTGCTGTGTTTATTGTATTAACTCGCTGGTCCCAAAGTGTTTTTCTCCATATAATGCCTAAAAGCTATTATTCTTCTGCAGTACCCACGGGTCCGAGGATACCAGGTCCCAAGTTATCTGCATCATCAGATAACAATGGCAAGTCTTCTCACCTTGGCCTATCCAACATGCTAACAGAAAGTAATTGAAGACCCATCTCAATTTTTCATTTCCTATAATATTTCAGGGCCCCAATTCCTTGCAGTAATTAGCAGTAAGCAATTGTGAAATTTAAGGCAACTTCAAATGAAAGAGGAGACCACAAAATATGAGTGAAAGTACTGTAGTTCAAACTTTCAATTTACAGATGACAGGCCCATATGAGTAAACAAAATCACAAATGTCACAAGATTATATTTAATACCTCTCTCCTAATGATGAATGAAAGATTTCAGTCCAGCATAAGTAGGCCAAAAAATTTCCTGGAATGATAGATCCATAATTGTTCTACCAAGGCTAGGAAAACTTGACTTAGATGTCAAATATAATTTAAAAAAACTAATTGAGAAGACCCTAGTGCTTCAAAACACTGGTACTTCAGTAAAACTTGGTTCTGTAGTATAAAAATGTTGTCATTCTCAAACCAATGATAACCTACATTTAATCTCCTTCAAGTATATTCCTTTTCAAATAAACTTTCTAGAATCATATTCACCAAAATAACACTTGACAAGTAGATGATAGTGACATTAAAATTTTTTCAAGTGTAGGAATCAAGTTACAATAGAGATGATTTATTTACCCAACACTAATGCAAAATAAGTTCTACCATTCATTAAAGTGTAGAAATAGAATCTCCCACCATTTGCGTTGTTCAGTAGGTGCCTTCCAGAAATGTGTTAAATAGATCAGCCTGCCATAATTCAAACCCAAATATTAGCTAATAAAGTAAATTTCATCACATAAGAAGGTACATTTTAAAATGTCACTAATAGTTGCCTTATCATGTTTTGCCTTATCATATATTTTCCCTATCTGTCTAACATAGTAAGAAATATGACTAAGTCTTGAATATGGGTACTGATCAGAGATGTGACAAACCTAAAATCTATCTTCTATTTCTATCATATTCCTCTATAGTAGTAAATTTTAGTTTTCTTCTTTTTCCAAAACTTATAGGTAGTAGAAAATATCCTATGTAAAATAAAATAATCACACACCATTGCACAAAGCCATTTATAAAAACTGGTAGTTAGCTAAAAATTCTAAGCGATTTTTAAACTTTCTTGTTGACTAAAGATTAATCTTCCAAAAAGATGAGAATAAAATCATGTTTAGGTGCTTCACCTCTCCAGTCTAGCAAATTGTTATTACAGATGAATGAATTATGGAAGTATATGCTGACATCAGTTTAAGTATATGTAGGATTGAAACTCCATGAAACTTATATAAACCTTTCAAAGTATTAGCAGACAGTTTAATAGAATGAATATCAGGAAGTTGAAACCAGAAAGGAATAATAGTAAAGACATAGAATGAATGAAAAATGGAACAAGGAGCAAGTACAGCTAGAATACTCAATGTACACATGTAATAAAGGAATTGGTAAATCTGAAATAAATCTTGGAGAAAGGGTTGGTTGAGAATGATAGGAGTGACTCTGTTCCAAGAGCATTGGGCAATTAGATGGACATATTTAATTGTAACACACTTGCACAACCTTTTGAAATTCAGTTAAAAACACAACTACAAACAAAAACACACAAAAAATCACAAACAAACAGCAATCTCTAGAAAGTATGTATATTACCTCACAAAATTTTAAGCAGTTAATGAAGGGCAGTCTTGGGAAAAGTAAACAAAGCTGTTCAAAGAGGGCAGTTTAGGTTAGGGGAAAATTTTGAAGAGATTTAAATAGATTGTCTAAGGTTATAAATCACCTACATCTACTGCAAATATTTTCTTCTGTGTGTTTTTTTTTTTTTTTTTGGTCCGGTCGTGGGGCCTGAACTCTGGGCTTGGGCATTGTCCCTTAGCTCTTCTGGTCAAGGCTAGCGTTCTACCACTTGAGCCATATCTCCACTTCCGGCTTTTTTCTTTTTGCTTATGTGGTGCTGAGGAATTGAACCCAGGGCCTCAGGCATGCAAGCCAAGCGTTCTACCACTGAGCCACTTTCCCAGCCCCCATTCTGTGAGTATTCTTTGTCTGAACTGGTTACTCCAGTCCTGAGCTGTGGCTTCATAGCTTATGAAGATAGAATGGAAGAATCAAGATCAAGAACCCATTACACCACCGGAGAGAAAACAGTCCTCTATGGTTTCTCTCATCTCTCTTCATTACTCTTTTCTCTTACTTTTAATAAAGTCAAGTGATTTTGAATTATATTTCCTTCTTTTTCAGAGAATTACTGTTTGGTAATTAAATGTCAATTCACAAATTTTGATATCTTTTTTAAAAAGAATTTTGAATTTAAATTCCACTACAACTTTGTTTTACACAGTGAGAGTATATTTCCTGGGTAAGGACAATTCTCAAGGGAACCTACCGGATTTACAGCAAGGTTTGTGATTTTTGTTTGTTTAGTGTGAAAATGAGCCATATTCACCCACATTGCTCCCTCTCAGCTAAGTCTCCATGGATTTCTTTGCATGAAAGCCTATTTTCCCAGACAATGTTAAATTTTCTTAATAGGCTAAGTTGTTAAAAAGTTTGAACAATTAAAATTTACCTGTCATAAATTTTTAAATCTTTTGAAATTCCTTTATCAAAACCATGAATTCACCAATCTTAATCCCACCTGTACCATCAAAAACAGTTGACATGTTGTTTTCATGATATAGTGTCCATGAAACTACTATTTTCCAGGGGCTTTGTTATGCATATATTTGACCATATTAGCTGATGCTGAGCAAAATGAACTCCAAGATATGGAAACATATTTATTTGCGGTTGCTTTTTTTGATGTACTATGTGATCTCTATTTTCTTTGAGATTTTCCCCTATGGTTTATCCCCTGCTGTGTTTGATTTTGGTACCCTGTGTATTGTGTATACATTTACCTTAATTAGGGAAGGGAACAGGAACAAAAAAAAATGGCAAGACAAAGGACAAACAGCAAACTAATGCAATAACAATTCTCACAAGGCAATAAGTTGGAAATGTACATTACAACTTGGGAGGAGTATTAGGGTGAAGGAAAAACTGAGAAAAATGAGAGAGGGGATAACAAGTTTGAAAAGTTATGTATTTACTACCTTACAATGGCTGTAACCACAGTGCACATCACTTTCACATTAAAATTAAATTTAAAAAATAAGCTGATGAAATAAAATTTCACTGTTTTGGTAGAGTAAATATTATTCTTTATGTAGTAACTTTTTAAAAATCAGTATTATTTGGCATCTAATTTGAATTAATTACCTCTTCTTTATCAGAGGGTCATCAACTTGAATGATATCCAACTAGACAACTTTTTCACAATATACTTGCCAATATTTTGAAAATAGAATAAATTAATACTTTGTTATACTAAAACAGAAAACAATTTAATTCTATGGAAACCCATAACTTTTAAAAGTAAATAAGTTGTTAATAGGACACAATGTATGTCCTATGACTAATAATTACTCATTTTCAAATTCTGAACATTCCATACCTGAGAGATTCAAAATATACCTGCTTGCATGTTATGTAATTCTGCAGTAGATGCATTTTCCAATGGGTGTTACAGACTGAGAAGTGAACAGAAAAAGAGCCACATTCTGATATGGGATAAAGAAGCATGTGATAATTAATTCTTCAAGAGTATGCAGTTCTTTATCAGATTAAGCTATTAATTCTATGACCATCAATAACAGGATTCATGCCATAAACTCATCCTAGCCCACCAATTTCCAACTTGTAGGGTGCACCTCAAAATTCCCTTAATTCATATCAAGAATAGCTTATGTCCATTGTGAAAATACACTGCACCTCTGCTAATGTGATGCCCTCCATATTCTGGAAAGGACACCACTATAAACAGGGTTGCATCATTTTTCCTCCACTGGTATTCTTGAAAATATTATTTATATTTATACTTTTTTAACTATCATAGATAATCAGGAGGTGAAGATTGGAAGATTACAGTTCAAAGATTGTGAAGACTAAGGGTCTATGTTGAAGGGGCAGAATGATGCAGGCTCTGGCCTCAGGATTATCTGAGGACTGTGTTTGAGTATTAGGAAAGCTCTTGGCATGCCAGGCTAGAGAGGGAAAATGTTCTCTCTCCCTATCTGAAAACAAATGTCACAGACTCCTGGGAGCTGAGGAAGTATTTCTTCTGCTTGCTGAAGCATAGTTGAACACTAAAACAACAAATCAAAAAATTTAAAAGGAGGAAAAGTTTGGATGAAGGTATGAATATTTTGTGGTTTTCCATGCAAAATCCTAAAATAATTTTACAGCAAGCTCTTTTTGTTCTTAATATTTTAAACTTACCACAAGGAGATATTTTAACTAGAGCTGAGTGTCATTTTGAACAAATATCAGAAAAACCTTATTTAAATGCTCCCGTATGGATTAAGATTGCATTGGATGCAGAATAGCAACTAGGAACATTATTACATAAGGGGCGAGGATAGGGTTTTGGGTCTACACAGGATGGAAACAATACTAGCTTCCTGCCTGATGGATACAGACGCGGCCAAGTGAGGACAGCCCCGTATCCTGCAAGGAATCGGCCACCAGTTGAGGAAAAAGAAATCCCCACTGCCCACCTGGGGGCAGGTTAAAAAGTTGACTGGAGAAGGACAAAAGATGTTACAATGCAATGGTAAATCTGTCACGACTGAGAACTTGTTCTTGGCCATGTGTGCCCTGCTTACTGTAAACTCTGTCCATGCTAATGCTAATTTAACTTATTGGGCCTTTGTTCCTAACCCTCCTTTATTGGAACCTGTTGTTTGGGGAGACATGGATATAACCGTCTATAATGTTCCTGCTGTTTTGTCTCCTCCTTGGAATAATTTAACATTTTACAATAAGGATGATGGTAGCTTTTTAAATTTTACTTACTATACTCATCCCTTGCCTGTTTGTCTGGGGCCTCCTCCATGTTTAGTTATGAATTGGCAACATTGGGTTTTACCAGGGAAACGCACTTCCAATTCTAGAACACAGCTGCAGCGCTTAACTACTTGGTCCATTAATAGTAGCTCGGAAAGTGTCACCTTTGATGGCAAGTTATCCTTACCTATGTGTCCCGATTTTACTTATATTGATTTAAAATATCAGCCTTTTGTGTGTCAAGAGTGTAGAGGAAAATTTGGAAAAGTGTTCAATAATTTTATTAATTGGGGACCTTTTGGACAGTTTATTAATACATGTTCAGAATGGAATATTACCAGATGTGATTTATCAAATGTTACTAGGATGCTGGAAACCATTAATGAATCACTTACTGGAGATCAACTGATGGACTGGGGAGATGGAGGCGTTGCAGATGCTCGATGGGCTTTCATGGCTGCACCCACTGCTGCTCAGTCTCATCTTTGGAAGGTCAGAGTGGTGCTGAAACCCGTGATGCTATCAAATGGATCATTTTCAGGGACGTCGAACTCTGCGTCCACTTATAATTTTACTTTGTACAAATCTTATGATGTAACTGCTTGTGTACCTCTGCCTTATGTATTTTTAGTGGGAAATTTTACATTTTCTCCTACTATTTCTTGTTTTAATTGTCTCCTTATTCTTGCGTTAATTCCTCTCTTAATTTTAATGACAGTGAAAGTACTATGATATTACAACCAAGAACTCATATTTGGCTACCTGTTAAATTAGGAAGAAAATGGTCCCAAAATCCTTTTGGTAGTATTATTGAATTTTTTTTTACCAAACTACTAAAACGTACAAAGAGTATGATTGGAGCCATTGTATCTGTGATCTTAAACTTAATTTCTATTACCACTGTTGCTGCGGTGTCTGGAATTGCCCTACACACTGCCTTACAAACTAAGCACTTTGTGGAAGAATGACACCAGGATTCACATGAATTGTGGGTCTCACAGGTAGAAATTTATGC
Source organism: Dipodomys spectabilis (assembly GCF_019054845.1). Taxonomy (NCBI): domain Eukaryota; kingdom Metazoa; phylum Chordata; class Mammalia; order Rodentia; family Heteromyidae; genus Dipodomys; species Dipodomys spectabilis. The sequence continues at coordinate 6,712,772 of NW_024870729.1, read as the reverse complement.
TCTATTATAAACACAGATTAATATTCTTAAACAGACAGTGGGATGGTTAGGAAAACAGTTATTGGTTGTGGAAAAACAGTTATTGTTAAAATGTGATTGGAATTTTACTACCTTTTGCATTACTAACGTAAAATGTAATAAATCTATACATGATTAGAATTTAATACAGCAGTATTTATCTGGAAATTCTACAGCTCCTCAATTGATTGCTCAGTTACAATTTAATGTACATGATATTTTTGGTAAACAATTTACAAATGATGGTGCTTCTAATATTGATGATGCATTTATTAAACAATTGGAAGGGTTGGATCCGAAAGAAATACAGTGAGTTTGATGATGAAATGCCTATTTTTTCTTATCCTGTAATTCGACCACCCCTTATGAATGGTATAGCTCAACCAGCCAGATATGAAGGTGTTGTTGTTGATGATATTGATAAACTTAAGAAGGCAGTTGTATGGTCCTCAGTCTCATTATGTTAAGGAATTGCTTAATGGGCTTGCCCGACATTACAATAATTTTGCTCCCATGGATTGGAAGATGCTTTGTAGAGCCTTGCTTAAGACACCTAAATACCTACAATGGCAAATGTGGTTTACTGAGTTATGTACAAAAAGGGCTAGACAAAATGCACAGAGCAGTAATCCACACCTGCAGATCATAACGTTTCCCATGTTAAGTGGAACAGAACAATATGCCGATGCTCATATAAAAGTAAACTCTCCTGAAGAGATCCATGAGCAGTTAAGAAACATAGGTATTGAGGCATGGGAAAGGATTCCACCGGTAGGAGAGCATTATGGCTCTTGGACTAAAGTAATTAAAAAACCTAATAAACCCTATGTTGAATTTTTATCACGATTGAAAGTGACCTTGGAACGTACTGTTGTGGGAGAGGCTGCACGGCAACAACTGCTGCACATGTTGGCTCATGAGAATGCTAATGAGGACTGTAGATGGGCCCTATTACCTATTAAAGAATCTGGGGATGTGAATACGTATTTAAGGGCCTGCAAAGACTTTACATCTGAATCCAGGCGTATGCAGGTGTTTGCTGAAACTATGGCCACTACATGATTGTTAGTATTTTGTTTGCACTTGTACTGTTATATTTCATTTTTATGAAACCAATGCAAGCGTCTATGATAACCCTGTGGAAAGCTTTACTTTTAAAACAAAAGAAAAAAGAAGAAAATTGTGAAGACTCAGGGTCTATGTTAAAGGGGCAGAATGATGCAGACTCCGGCCTCAGGATTATCTGAGGACTGTGTTTGAGTATTAGGAAAGCTCTTGGCATGCCGGGTTGGAGAGGGAAAATGTTCTTTCTCCCTGTCTCAAAACACATGTCACAGACTCCTGGGAGCTGAGGAAGTAGCTCTTCTGCTTGCTTAAGCATAGATGAGCAGCTGGTCAAGCATTTTCCTGATATTGAAGAAGTGGTTTGAGCTTGCTCTAAAATAGTTTAGATAATAATATACCAAGACATTGTCTCATAGGTCAAGTAAAAATGTATCTGTTGAAATTTTTGTGTGAATGTCTTCTGACAAAATCTTGGCAAAGATCATGCTTGCTTGTCTTTAAATACCACTTAAATAAAGCACAGCATGCAGTGGCAATTGCTGTTTGCACTCTGCATCCCCTATGTCCTGGTGATTTCGTTACCATTATCCAGGGACCCCAATGCAGTAGATGTTGACAAAAGCCCACCCAGGCAGGAAGGATCCCTAGATTCTTATCTCCAATAAACTTCTCAGCAAAAGACAGACACAAGTGAGCTGAGGTTGAAGTGGTAGGGCACGAGCATTGAGCATAAACATGCTCAGAGACAGTGTCCAGTCCCAGAGTTCAAGCCATAGGACAAACCAATAAAACAAAAACAAAAATAAAAACAAATCCCAAACCTAGCATTTTTCTCACTGTATACAGAGGCACGCAATTAAGGAATTTGCTTCCTGTGTTACATACAGGTAGAAGAAAGATGTCACACAATTATTCTCTTCATACCATGTTATACCAAAGCTTCAAAAAATTGCCCTTTTTCTAAATTTATAAATTAATATCATTCATTTGTTGGCAACTCTGTCTACATTATTCACATTATCATTTTATACATGAAGTGTTGGAATTATCTATTAACTGAGTTCTAATTATAACTCTCATGAAAGAATATTCTAGGCAAATTGAATGCAAGAAACATTTGTAAATTTGTCAATTAAACACTCTACTTAAAAAGAATTTTGTAAGTATCCTATAGAATATGAAATTACAATCAAAACCAAAATATTTATTTTAAATCTAAACTCTAATTTAGCAAGATCTACATAGTCCTTCATTAGATTAACTTTGCTATTTCTCCAGGCTTAAGTTTTTGTAATCCTTCATCCTTTCCTTGGAATCTAACAGAGTGATGATTACTTACTTTTTCAAATTTTGGATGGGAATCATGAACCATTTTGCATCTAAGAATGTTCCCTAATGAAGAGAGCGTTTAAAACACAACTGAGGATTATATATGAGTTGCATTTCAATAGCAAACTTGACTTCTCAAAACATAATGACAAAATTAGCCCAAATGTCCAACTTTGTCTTCCTTTCTTGTTTGGTTTGTTTTATTAAGACAAAATTATACTACCTAGTCCAGCGAAGGTATCACTGTGTAATTCCACTATCTAATCTCCTATCTTAGTCTGAGTGCTAGAATTCTAGCCTTGTATCACATTGCCCCTCCATAGTTTCTTGTTTATTTAATCTAGATACAGACTAGCAATTCTGAACTTCTCAGTAATATTATCCACTGCAGTGCTCAGAGTGTTCATGTACTCTTTTCAAAGATGTTCTAACATTTGACACAGGATATGAACATTATCAGATGCACCTGCAGGAGTCTCTGATTCATTCCTCCATGGATCCGATCCCTTTAATAATGATTACTTGACTCTGTTATTATCTCTGGTCCCTATCTATGTAATAGTCAAACTTTTTGAAGAAAGTTCACTTGAGGACTTCCTAAAATTAAAAATTATCACTTGATTCTAGTCTTACTCAGGACATATTTTCTATTGTTTTCTAACTTTTCCACATATTCTGAGAGTTGCTTCATATGTGTATTTGTGCTCATATAAGTGCCTCTGTATATATTTGTATGATTGCATGTATGTATGCAAAAGCCTCAACATCTTATTCAGAAATCTTGCTCATGACTGATATTCCAATACTTGAGCCATTCTTCCAATCCAGCTTTTGGCTGGTTAATTATATATAGTTTCTCAAAGACTGTTCTGCCCAGGGTGGATGCTAACTGAACTTCCCAGACTCCTTTACATTTTTAGGTTTTATTTCTCCAGTAGTATCAACTTTTAAATTACAAACATTTTGTAAGTGTAAAGTCTAAGATGTAGCCTAGATTTTTAACTCAAGAATTCATATAAAGATAGATGAACATGCATATTACATATGTTGAGTGTACACTGTTAGAAATGTGATCCTAAAGCAACTCCATTTGTAATAGCCCCACAAAAAATAAAATACTTAGGAATTAACTTAACCAATGAAGTGAAGGACCTTTACGATGAAAACTTTAAAATCTTGAAAAAGGAAATCAAAAGAGAACTTAGAAAATGGCAAAACTTCCCATGCTCCTGGATTGGAAAGATTAACATCGTGAAAATGGAAATACTTCCCAAGGCTATCTACAAATTCAACACGATAACTATAAAAATTCCAACCTCATTCTTCAAGGAAATAGGAGAGGCAATCCAAAAATTCATATGGAACAATAAAAGACCCCAAATAGCAAAAAGGCTCCTCAACAGAAAGAACACTGCTGGAGGAATATCAATTCCAAATTTCAAACTCTACTATAAAGCCACAGTAATCAAAACAGCATGGTACTGGCATAAGAACATACCTCAGGACCAATGGAATAGAATTGAAAACCCAGAAATGAACCTACAGACCTATAGCCATCTAATCTTCCATAAGGGAACTAAAAAAATAGAATGGAAGAAAGACAGCCTCTCCAGTAAATGGTGCTTGCAAAATTGGTTAACTACTTGTAGAAAAATAAAGTTAGATCCTTATAGATCAAGCTGCACCAGAAGCAACTCCAAATGGATCAAAGACCTCAGAGTCAAAGCAGACACTCTGAAAACATTACAGGATGGAATAGGAGAAACCCTAGGTCTCCTTGGCGCAGGCCGAAATTTTCTTAATGAGACCCGAAAAGACAACAAATCACAGAACTGTTGGACAAATGGGATTGCATGAAGTTTCAGAGCTTCTGCATGGCAAAGGACATAGGTAGCAAGATCAATAGAAAGCCCACACACTGGGAGAAGATCTTCACTAGCCATACAACGGACAAGGGTCTCAAATCTAAAATATACTTGGAACTCATAAAATTAAATCCCCCAACAACAAATTCTCAAAGAAACAACTGCCCAATAAATAAGTGTGCTAAAGACTTAAAGAGAAACTTCTCTGAAGAAGAAAGAAGAATGGCCAATAGACACATGAAGAAATGCTCAATCTCCCTAGCCATAAAAGAAATGCAAATCAAAACAACATTGAGATACCACCTCACTCCAGTTAGAATGGCAAAAATCAAGAACTCTAACAACAACAGATGCTGGAGGGGATGTGGACAGAAGGGAACCTTACTTCATTGTTGGTGGGAGTGTAAACTTGTTCAACCACTTTAGAAAGCAGTATGGAAGTTCCTCAAAAGACTTCACATACAGCTCCCCTATGACCCAGCAATCCCACTTTTGGGCATTTACCCAAATGTTTACAAAGAAGACCACACTAAAGCTACCAGCACAACTATGTTTATTGCAGCATTATATACCATAGCTAAGATATGGAACCAACCCAGATGCCCCTCAGTAGATGAATGTATCAAGAAAAAGTTGTATATATACACAATGGAATTCTATGCCTCCATCAGAAAGAATGACATTGCCCCATTTGTTAGGAAATGGAAAGACTTGGAAAAGTTTATATTAAGTGAAGTAAGCCAAGCCCAAAGAAACATAGGTCCCATGGTTTCCCTTATATGCAATATCTAGTATATGTATGAGTCAAGCAGAAAAGGTCAGATAATGTGGTTAGGAAAATGAACCCTTAGATATGTATTTTAACGTTTTTTTCTTTCATGCATTTGTTTCTAACGCACTTATAAGATTATTTCTTTGTTGCTTTGTATGTCCCTCCCCCACAATATAACCCCTGCTTTCACTCTATTTGATGTCGGTATAATTTGTGGAGGAGATGGGGAAAAACTGGTCGTTTAAGGATAAAGGTGGACCTGTCGCAACAATGAGAAGTACAAGTTTTCATGTCGAAAACGAACTTTACAACGTTGGTGCGGGGAGCGGGGGAGGATTGGGTGGGGGAGTGAGGGGGGGCAGGCTGGGAAAGGATGTGAAGGGTAAACAAAGGAGGAGGCTTGATAATGCAATGCTTGATAAGACATGTATGCATTATCTTGCCCATGTAATTGTAACCTCTCTGTACATTATGTTCACAAAAAATAAAAATTAAAATAAAAAAAAGAAATGTGATCCTAAGCTGGGTGGTGGTGAGATCTTCGGATAGGTTTCAAATCCAGCCCGGGCAGGAATGTCCCGGAGACTCTTTTTCCAATTAACTACAAGAAAACTGAAAGTGTCACTGTGGCTCAAGTATAGAGCATTAGCCTTGAGCTGAATAGCAGAGGAACAGGTCCCAGGCCCAGTGTTCAAGTGCCAAGACCACCACCAACAAAAAATATATACGTAAAGGAAAGAAAATAAATGTGATCTTATCCACCAGTTCATGGCTAGTATAATCCTTGCTCTCTCAGGATGGACTTTTTTCCGATTAAGTCCATGCTCTTTTATCTGATTTGCATTGGAAACAGTATTATGCTTCCATTCCACAAAGTTGCAAGCATGATTTAGAAAGGGAGTGGCCTCATACTTCGTGTTCCACGTAGGAGTAAAGCTAAATGACATCAACAGTATAGATGTCTCTTTTCAAAGAAGAAATATTAGATGTTTATTGTAAAGCTAATATTTGACATTTTTTTCTTTTTTTATTGTGAGAATACCGTACAGAGGAGTTACAATTACACGGGCATTATAACGAGCACATTTCTTATCAAGCATTGTTGCCTCTTCTTTGTTTCTCCTTCCCATCTCTTCCCATACTCCCCCTCTCCCCCTACCCCATCCTCCCCACACCAAAGTTGTAAAGTTCGTTTTTTGACATAGCGACTTGTACATCTCATTGTTGCAATGGGTCCACCTGGATTCCTAAACAATTTGTTTTTAGATATGTCCAGCAAAGAATCCATAACATAACTCAGCAAAAGTAGCTGCACTAAATAATTTTGGAATTGATGTTTTTGCTTGGGAAGATTATTGATCTTGTCGTTCCTTTTGGGGAAACTTAAAGTCATATTTCACTTTTTTGTTGGTTGTGCGCCTTGAATTCTGATCCTGGGCACTGTCCCTCAGCTCTTCAGTTCAAGTTGAGCGCACTTCCACTTTAGCTACAGCACCACTTCCGGGTTTCTGGTGGTTAATTGAAGATTAGGGTCTCATGGACTTTCCTGACAAGTCTGGCTTTGAACCACAATCCTCTAGTCTCAACCTCCTGAGTAGCTAGGATTACAGGTGTAAACCACCAACACCCAGCTCATATTTGCATATATGTACACTGAATGACACTGTGTAGACAAAAATGGAATTTTTAACCAAATGATAACATAGCAGTTTTTCAGAAAAATTGAAGTAGCAGTAAATATGTCCTCCTTTCCGATTTTGTTACATTAATGACTTATGAGTTATGGGACCCTTACATTAGCATCCTGTGATATCTGTATAGATGTATTTAGTATCAGGAAATATTCATAGAGAAATATAGAAAGAATGAGATTTTTAGAAAACAAAGGAGATAAGGTATGAAAGAACAGCATAGAAGGAGATACATTTATCACCCAGAGATTAAGAAGTAGACTAAGAGATTTAGAATGCTAAAGGCAATGAGGAAAAGCCTACTTGACAATTAGTTCTTCAATAAACAAAAATGATTCTCTAGAGCAGTTTCTGGTAAACTTAGTTACTATCATTTTTTCCTTCCATCTGGAGTTATTCCTTATTTTCTGTCACAACTACTAATTAGCCTCTGCCTTTTTGGTGCCAAAACTGACCAAAAAGATTTCAAAATCACACAATTTTCACTTTGTGATTAGCAGTGATGACACAAAATCCTGTAATCGTTGAATTTCCAGAATAAATCTTCACCTAACATCTAAGCACATTCCTGGCATTAATTGCTGTGACTTAATGAACAAAACTTTTCAACACAATATCCTAACATAAGTAAAGTACATGAATTAAGGGCCATTGTCAGGTGTCAGTACAGAAGGAGCAATTATATATTTCAAGTATGGATTCTTTATTTTCCATTTACTATTTTTTTCCCAGTCCAGGGGATTAAACTCAGGGGTAGGGAATTATTCCTGAGCTTTTTTTTTTCTTTTTGCTCGAGGCTGGCACTCTACCACTTGAGGCACAGCATTTGTTCCAGTGTTTTTCTTTTTTATGTGTTACTGAGGAATTGAACCCAGGGTTTCATGCATGCTAGGCAATCACCATACCATGAAGCCACATTCCCAGAGCCCTAAATGACTTTCTAAGAAGGTATTACATTTTCATTCAGTAACTATGTATCATAAGTTTGTCCAGGTGCTAGAAAATGATGTAGAAAGCAATACAATACAATAAGTCCAGTAAGGCTGGATGGACAATGAATTTCACAGTCTAGCCAGGGCACAGTGGGTCTTACCTCTGGGAGCTGTTTCAACAGGCTAAGCGAGACAGCTCCTGACCCATAGCCCACCTCCAGAATGAGAGGGTCACCTTGGATTCCAGCCACATGGGGATGCTGGCCCCTTCCTCCAGCACCCATTCAACCAGTTTTTGTGAAAGAGAGAGAGAAAAGTCAGAATTATAATTAAGTCGGGTGCCGGTGGCTCAGAACTCTAATCCTAAGCACACAGGAGGCTGAGATATGAGGATCATGGTTCATAGCCATCCCCAGCAGGAACGACTCTGAGACTCTTATTTCCAAAGAACACCAAAAAACCAGAAGTGGTGCTGTGGGATCAAGTGGTAGAGCACTAGTCTTTTGCTGAGGAGCTCAGCAACAGCACCCATGCCTAGGGTTCAAGCCCCACAACTGACAAGAAGTGGACTTCCTACCACAAGAAGTGGATTGAATAGCACCCATTGTCCTTGGGAGCATGGTAGTGAAGTCAGGCCGAGCTTCCTGTGAAGTTGAAGTCATAAGGAGATCACCTGAATTCTCTGTGCCTCGGTTTCCCCAGATGCAAAACTCAACACAGTGAAGGATTCCCTTCCTCTTGGGGATAGGGTAATGATGAAAGAGAGCCATGTTTTGTTTCAAAATCCCCACCTGTTGCATGATTAATAAATGACCCCACCTGAGCCCTTTTCGGGTATCTTCCTGTCATTTGCTCACAGAACTGCGGAGAACCTTCTCTAAAGGCCACTCCCTCCATGCCAAGCCATGCTCCAGAGATTTCCTCTATATAAATCCCTTGTTTCCTCAAAACTGTCCTGTGAGGAGAATGAGGTCTGATGGTTGTGGCCCTACCCAGAGCTTCACCTGTGGTCAAGAATCAGCTGCTGTGGACTAAAAGTTTGGGATAATCCATCTAAATCGATGACCGAGCATGGCGCCACATGTCAACCATCCCAACTACAGAGGACCAGGTCCGGTGGAACATACCTGTCCCAGATAGGAGGACCTCAATCCAGTCCAACCAGAGCATATATTGAGTCTCTGTTTCAGAAATCCCCAAGACAGAAAGGTGGCTCCTCAGAGCCAGGGGGTCATGGTGCCCCCCAGAGGGGTGTCTGACCCCAGGTAGTGGTGATTTGGGGGCAGCCACTCACCTGTGCTGCTGGGAAAAGCTGCTAGAGGCTACTCCAGGTGGGGCAAGCATCAATGGCAGCAACATTGAAAACAGATGGGCCAAGAGCAGAGAACAAGGGCCAGGGACCAGGTCAGGCCTTTAGGCGGACTGGCAAAGCACTTACCTGAGGTTTGAAATCCTGCACCTTGGGAAGGGGGGAGGGAGCCGTGGTGTGGGCAGGCATCTCAATTTCCTACTATAATCCAAAGTGGTGTGAGTCTCTTCCTCACCACTCAGCCACCTCTACCTTCCTCAACTGCTGGTAGTGTTGTAAACTAACCTAACCTAGGGAATCCAGGTGCTACTGGGCAGCATGGAATGTGGGCGTGGCCACCATTCTTGTATCCCATTGGTCAGAAAAAACCATGAAATAATGGGGGTGTGGCTGGAATTCTGTGATGCAAGCAGCATGGGTGGAGTCTAGAAGACAGCAGCTCCCCCAGCCCTTTTCCCAGGGACCAATTCAGTTAGAGACAAGAGGGTGACCTGCTTTAGCTGGATGGCTGCAAAGATTGTTGTGTATGTCTGTTTTTTACCAGACCTGGACCTTGACCTCAGGATCTGGGAACAGTCTGTGAGCTGCTTTTGCTCAAGGCTCGCCTTCCATACTGGAGCCCAGGGCTTCTGGCTTTGTTGGAACTGAAGTTGGACAGAGGTCTCAAGGACTTTCGTGCCTAAGATGACTTTGACCATGATCCTCCCATCACAGCCTTGTAAGTATCAAGGAGGACTGCTGAGAGCCACTGGTGCCTGCCTAATCATTGCTCTTGCTGATATTCTTGGACAGACCGGTGAGTACCCTATCCCCAGGTTGAAGTGGTGGGAGCTGGAGCCCACAGTTGGAATCCTGGTCCTGCCCCCTCCAAATGGCAGGAGATCCTAAGGAACTCATTCTTATCCATATGAATACCAATGGAATGTGATGTATGTTATGATTGAATGGGCAGTTCTTGAATGATTCTAGGATAAAATTACACACAATTATAGGACACTGATCGATTTTAGTTAGTTCTTTATTAAACAATTAAACAATCACATTCATAAAATTTAGGCATAATAAGATACATAAGAATTGGTCCTCACATACTGCAAAGGTGCCATTTTTCTGCCAGGACTGGGATTGAAACTCATGGTCTTGGTAACTCTGTTGCACTGTGTAGGAATGGGAAGCTGGCCTCCTTGAAGTCAAGAAATTCAGGTCTGTTCCTTATGCCTAAAATAGATCCCCACCACTAGACAACATCCTATTCATGTACAATTTACATATATGATTTATATTTATATACATAGGTTGACTCCATATTGCATTCAGTATAGTTAATTTAATTTTTTTGTTTTATTCATGTGTTGACCATTTATTTTATTGACTATTATGGAACATAAAACATTGATTACATTGATTACACAGGATATAGGTCTGCATATGTATTCCACTTCATTCCTGACACCCATGACTTTCACAGAAAAGGAAAACATGTTTCACCATCATCTTCTTATTCCACGATTCATTGTTGGTAGTGCTGGCATCTGAACTCAAGGCCTACAAGCCTACAAGGCCCAATTCATGAATGTGTGAGTGTTAGCATGCCATCCTGGGGCAAATTGAGCTGACACAGTGTTCCCAGGACCTCAGATCAAGCCCCAGGGGTAACCAAAATAAGAAAAGATTGACATACAGATGGCAGTATGCTAATAAATATACATCTTTATAGAGTGTCAAAGATGTCTATACATTATTCAGTTATATAGACTACATTCTTACCAATTCTTGGGTATTAATTATGCCTCAATGTAATTAATGTAATGTAATTAATTAATTGTTTTCATCCTTAAACTATTAATGAAATCAGTGTCCTGAAATTATTGTGTTCTTTTAATTAATAATATTCTTTCAATGCTTCATAAATATTGAATCAAATCAATCAGCCTCCTGAAATGATGCTGTCTAATTTTATAGAGCATCATCCATGATCAATTCATTCAACCGTGACATTGACAACATTCTGTTGTTAATCCTGATAGTCTGGCAGCCTTCAGCAATGCAAGGTGAAGTACCTTTTGCAACAGTGTCATTCAGACCCATGAGGTTCACCATGAAAAGGAAGAAAATATAAAAAGACCGTATTTTTTCTGTGCATTGCTTTCCCTGCAAAGCCTGGGGGTCTAGGATCCCAGGAGGAGCTATAGATCTAGTGGCTGTACCCCAGCCTACGGTGATCAAAGCTGAGGCAGAGTTGCCATGACCTGAGTTCAAGAGCCGTATTGAGAAAAGTAAAATAAAAAAATTTAGCTCCAGCCCGGCGCTGGTGGCTCACGCCTGTAATCCTAGCTACTCAGGAGGCTGAGATCTGAGGATCGCAGTTCAAAGCCAGCCCGGGAAGGAGAGACCATGAGACTCCTATCTCCAATAAACCACCAGAAAAACCGGAAGTGGCGCTGTAGCTCAAGTGGTAGAGCGCTCGCCTTGAGCTGAAGAGCTGAGGGACAGCGCCCAGGCTCAGAGTTCAAGCCCCACGACCGACAAAAAAAAAAAAAAAAAAAAAAATTTAGCTCCCTGGTTTGCAATTCACGCTGTTTATTCTTCCAGGCTTTGAATTTGAACTCAGGATCTGGGTAAAGCTGCAGCAATGGGGATGAAGATAAGAAAGTCAGGCCTGTTCACTAGTCCTGAATTCAAGCCCCAACCCTGGAAACATACTATTTATATACATTGTAAAGATAGGATTTATACTTACCTATTCAGTCCATACATGTTTGGTGTGGTTGCTCTTGTATTTTTTGTTTTATTCATTTATTTACCATTGATTGTACTATGATGAAACCCCTTCCATGTATTACATTAATGACATCCTTTCACAGAGCATCTAGATTTATAGAAATGTTCTCCATCTTGCCAGGATTCTCAGGATCACCAAGGATATTCAGAGAAAGGGAAAACAAATTTCACACTTGGCTTCTTACTCCACGATTCACTTGTTGGTAGTGCTGGGATCTTAACTCAGGGCCTAGTAGGACCAATTGGCCAATAAGTCAAGGTGAACACACTAACCTGTGAGCAACTAACGAGCTAGGCCATTCCCAAGATCTGACATTGATTGCCAAGGTGGTCCACTATAGTCATGAATTCATAATTTAAACATACGATCTATATTGACATACATGTGTGTACAACATCTTGTGTTCGGTGAACCTCTTCTCCTTATTTTGTCTCTACTTCATGGGGGTATTGTGTATTTTACTAAGTAAGGTGACAGGTTTAACTGTGCTGACATGGATAACAACCTGTTCCCATGGTTATAGAGTTGCCTATGAATTCCCCTTCCTAGTTGAGACTCAGGACTTACACAGGAGAGGAAAATGTTTATAACAACTGGCTTCTGACATCAGGATGAATCTTTTGTGAGTGCTGGGATTTGAACTCAGGTTTGGCTAGCTCTGTTGCACTGAAGGGGAAGGGGAAGCTCATCATCCTTGAAGACTAGAATGTCAGGCCTGGTCCAGGGCCTGATTTGAAGCCCCAGCACTGAACAAAATAGCAAGCCCACATTTTTTAAACACAGGATCTCCCTCTACCTACAGGTGTGGTATGCATCTTGCGTTCAATGTAGTTATACGTTTTATTAATTTTTTATTTATCTTATTCATGGATGTATTGTGCATTTTATTGAATATGTTGACAGATATAACTGTGCTTACATGGATGACAATCTATTCCCATGGCTATTGAGTTGCTTATATAGCATTTTCCATCCTCAATGAGACCCAAGGCCTAGCAGGCCCAATTGGTGAATGGGTCATGGTGAGCACACCAGCCTATGAGCCACCAAAGAGGTAGGTCATTTCTGGGACCTGAGATGGAGTCCTGGTGGGGTCAAAATTGTCATAAATTCAAAATTAAACAAAGTATCTATATTTCCAAACATGGGTGGGCGACACCTTGCGTTTGGTGTAGTCATTCTCTTTATTTTGTGTCTTATTCATTGATGTATTGTGTATTTTCTTTTTTTTAATTTTTATTTTTTATTGTGAACATACTGTACAGAGGGGTTACAATTACATGGGCTAGATAATGAGTACATTTCTTATCAAGCATTACAGCCTCTTCCTTTGTTTACCCTTCACATAACTTCCCAGCCTCCCCCCACCCCCCCATCCCATCCTCCCCCCCACACCAAAGTTGTAAAGTTCATTTTCGACATTACAACTTGTACTTCTCATTGTTGTAACGGGTCCACAGTTATCCTTAAACGACTTGTTTTTCCCCTTCTCCGACACAAATTGTACCGACATCAAATATAGTGAAAGCAGGGGTTATATTTTGGGGGAGGGACATACAAAGCAACAAAGAAATAATCTTATAAATGCGATAGAAACAAATGCATGAAAGAAAAAACATTAAAATACGTATCTAAGGGTTAATTTTCCTAACATCACATTATCTGACCTTTTCTGCTTGACTCATACATATACTAGATATTGCAAATAAGGGAAACCATGGGACCTATGTTTCTTTGGGCTTGGCTTACTTCACTTAATATAATTTTTTTCAAGCTTTTCCATTTCCTAACAAATGGGGCAATGTCATTCTTTCTGATGGAGGCATAGAATTCCATTGTGTATATATACAACTTTTTCTTGATACATTCATCTACTGAGGGGCATCTGGGTTGGTTCCATATCTTAGCTATGGTAAATAATGCTGCAATAAACATAGTTGTGCTGGTAGTTTTAGTGTGGTCTTCTTTGTAAACATTTGGGTAAATGCCCAAAAGTGGGATTGCTGGGTCATAGGGGAGCTCTATGTGAAGTCTTTTGAGGAACCTCCATACTGCTGTCCAACGTGGTTGAACAAGTTTAGATTCCCACCAACAATGAAGTAAGGTTCCCTTCTGTCCACATCCCCTCCAGCACCTGTTGTTATTAGAGTTCTTGATTTTTGCCATTCTAATTAGGGTGAGCTGGAATCTCAATGTTGTTTTGATTTGCATTTCTTTTATGGCTAGAGAGCATTTCTTCATGTGTCTATTGGCCTTTCTTCTTTCTTCTTCAGAGAAGTTTCTCTTTAAGTCTTTAGCCCACTTATTTATTGGGCAGTTGTTTCTTTGAGGATTTGTTGTTGGGGGATTTAATTTTTTGAGTTCCAAGTATATTTCAGATATGAGACCCTTGTGCATTGTATGGCTAGTGAAGATCTTCTCCCAATCCGTGGGCTTTCTATTGATCTTGCTAGCTATGTCCTTTGCCATACAGAAGCTCTGCAAATTCATGCAATCCCATTTGTCCAACCTTTCTGTGATTTGTTGTGTTTCTGGGTCTCTATTAATAAAATTTCGGCCTCCACCAAGGAGACCTAGGGTTTCTCTTATTCCATCCTGTAATGTTTTCAGAGTGTCTGCTTTGACTCAGAGGTCTTTGATCCATTTGGAGTTGATTCTTTTGCAGGGTGATATATAAGGATCTAGCTTCAGTTTTCTACAAGTGATTAACCAATTTTGCCAGCACCATTTACTGAAGAGTCTGTCTTTCTTCCATTCTAATTATTTAGCTTCCTTATCGAAGATTAGATGGCTATATATCTGTAGGTTCAATTCTATTCCATTGGTCCTGAGGTCTGTTCTTGTGCCATTACCAAGTTTTTTTGATTCCTATGGTGTTGTATTAGAGTTTGAAATTTAGTATTGATATTCCTCTATCACTTTTCTTTCTGTTAATGATCTTTTATGCTATCCAGGGTCTTTTATTGTTCTATATGAATTTTGGGATTGTCTCTTCTATTCCTTGAAGAATGAATTTGGGATATTGATAGATATTGCATTAAATTTGTACATGGCTTTGGAAATATTGCCCTTTTCATGATGTTGATCCTTCCAATCCAGAAGCATGGGAGTTTTTGCCACTTTCTATGTTCTGTTTTGATATCCTTTTTCAGGCTTTTAAAGTTTTCATCATGGAGGTCTTTCACTTCTTGGTTAAGTTAATTCTTAGGTATTTTATTTTTTGTGGCGCTATTAAGAATGGAGTTGCTATCTTGATTTGAGCCACACTTTTCTCATTCTTTGCATACAGAAAAGCCATTAATTTTTGAGGGTTAAATTTATACCCTGTTACTTTGCCCAAGTTTTGAATAAGCTTGAATAATTTGGGAGTGGAATCAATGGAATTCTTTAAATACAAGATCATAGCATCTGAAAAGACGGAGTGTTTTACATCATCTTTCCCTATTTAGATCCATTTCATGTTTGCATCTTGTCTCATTGCTGTAGCTATGCATTCTAATACTAGATTGAAGAGTGGCGAGAATGGACATCCTTGTCTCGTTCCTGATTTAAGAGGAAATGGCTTTAGTTTTTCACTATTAAGTATAATGCTTGCTGTAAGTTTGTCATATACAGCCTTTATTGTATTGAGGAATGTTCGCTGGATTCCTAGTTTTTCTAGAGTTTTCATTATCAATGGGTGTTGAATCTTGTCAAATGCCTTTTCTGCACCTATTGAGATAACCATGTGGTTCTTAGCCTTGCTCTTGTTGATGTGATGAATTATATTAATTGATTTGCATATATTGACCCAGCTTTGCATTCCTGAAATGAATCCTGTTTGAATGTGAATTATGATTTTTTGGATGAATTGTTGAAGTCGATTGGCCAAAATTTTGTTCAAAAATTTTGCATCAATGTTCATCAAAGAAATGGGTCTATAACTTCTCTTTTTTTGATGAGTCCCTGACTGGTTTTGGAATGAAGGTTATGATGTCTTCATAGAGTGAGTTCTGTAGTGCACTTTTTCTTTTAATTTCATTGCGGGGCTACTGGGGTGAGCTCTACTTTGAAGACCTTCTAGAATTCTGCTGCACATCTTTCTGGTCCTGGGATTATCTTAGATGGGACTTCTCTTATTACTGTTTCTATCTCAATGTTTGATATGGGCATGCTAAAATGTTTTAACTCATCTTGGTTTAGTTTCAGCATGTCAATATTTGCTATGAAAAGGTCCATTTCTGCTAAGTTCTCAAACTTATTAGCATAGTTTTGAGAAGTATTCCCTTATAATGTTCTGAATCTTGGTTGTTTTGGTGATGTTTCCATTCTCATCTCTAAGTTTATTTGGGTGAGTTTTCTTCTTTTTCTGATAAGATTTGCTAAGGGTCTGTCAATTTTGTTAATTTTTTCGAAGAACCAACTCTTTCTTTTGTTGATTCTTTCTATGGTTTTCTTGAATCCTAATTCGTTTAATTCTGATTTAATTTTAATTATTTCTTTCCATCTCCTGGACTAGGGTTTATCTTGCTGCTCTTTTTCCTGGAGGTTCAGATGTCTCGTTAAATTGTTGGTTTTAGATCTCTCCAATTAGTTTATTTAGGAACTCAAAGCTATAAACTCGCCTCTGAGTACTGCCTTTGCTCTGTCCCAGAAGAGCTGGTAATTTGTGTGCTCATTTTTGTTGAATATCATGAACATTTGAATTTCCTTTCTAATCTCTTCCCTGACCCACTGGTGATTCAACAGTGTGTTGTTCAGCATCCATGTGTTACAGGACTTTCTTTGGTGGTTTTCGGTGTTGAGTTTTAATTTTATTCCCTTGTGGTGTGAGCGAATGCAAGGTATAACTTCAATATTTCTGAATTTGGACAAGATTGCTTTGTGACCTAAAATGTGGTCTATTTTGGAAAATGTTGTATGTGCTGCAGAGAAAAATGTGTATTCTGTTGCTGCTAGGTGAAATATTTGGTAGATGTCTGTTAAATCTACTTGATCTATGCAGTTGTTTAGATCAGCGGTTTTAGACTTGAGCTGAAGAGCTGAGGGACAATGCCCAGTCCCAGAGTTCAGGCCCCACAACCGACCAAAAAAATCCCTCTGCCACATCTGCCTTGCTAACTTTGACTCCCCTTATGTTGGCATACTAGGAGGCCAGCATAAGATGAAGCTCCAGAAACCTTTTTGGATAGAAAAAGAAACTACTGAATGGGAAGTGAAGGGTGATTTAGAAGAGATTGGGAGCTGAACACAGGCAGGAGGGCTCATGGCTTCAGCCTCAGCTGTGTTGTGAATCATTGCCCATTTACCAGCTGTAGTTATTTGCTCCAAAATCAATGTGGCAAAGTCTGCAATTCTTATTGACTAATCCACATACACAGACCTAGTTAGTCATCCAGAATGACTTAAAATGTAGATTTCCTAAATCAGAGAAATCTGTACCAGAGTAAATGGGCAGAAAGAACTTCATTTAATCAGGTTCAATTCATTTTTACTTGCTTATAATTCAACTGAGAGAACAATATCAAACTAATCAAGCTTTCACAAAATGAAAATATCCAAGCAACAACATTTTACAGGAAGTAAATATTCACAGTACAAATCAGAATTTCTTAAGAGGTGGTGCTCTCAGAAAATAAGGAAATAGGGTTCAGGACACATGTCAGACACATTTCACAACAGCATCAAAATTAAATTCATTACCACAGGTGGCAAAAGTTGCTTACTCTCAGCATGTAAGCACATATCATTTTTTTCTGGTCCTTAGTAAAAAAGATGGAATAGTTTGATTTCCCTTCTCAATTTCAATCTCCAAATTCACATTTTCTTCTAAAGAAGTCATTTATCTCACACACCTGACAATACAGAATATGTCTTCAAACCAGGGTCTTATGGGCATCTGGGAGCAAAATAGGAAGAGTGAACCAGGCTACAGGAAGCTGATTGTTCAGGAATAAATCATGTTTGTCTTCTGCTTCTTTTTAATTGTGAAAGTACCATACAGAGAGGTTACAATTACCTGAGCAAGGTAATGAGTACATTTCTTATCAAGCATTGTTGCCATGGAAAGGCTCGATGGCACAGTTAAGCTAGTTTGGGAGTGCTTGCCCTTTCCAGCACCCAGGTGGGAAGATGGTTAGTTGGGAGGGTTAAAATATCTTAGAGTTTCAGAAAAAGGCGAAAGAATGGTGCATGGTTTTTCTTCTCAGAAAAGAATCTTTAAATAAGGTACATTTTTCTCTTCATAAAACAATTATACAGTAATCCCCTTCACTGTAATTCCCCCTTCTGTAGTTAGTTACTGCAGAGCACATGGGCAGCAAAGATGGCGCTGAGAGGGAGTTGAGTGGGCAGAGCCCAATTTACCTTATGTTCAGTGTGTAACCAGCCCGTGAAAACTTAGGTGCATGATAGGGTGTGACCTTGACAGTGATTGGTTCCTCGTCCTCCTCTGCCATACAACCCGCTTTTTTAGCTTTAAAAAGGGCTGCTCTCTGTTAATAAACAAGTTTCTTCAACCTTGACTTGGCTCCCCGCTGTGTCTTATTGTCTCCCAGGCTGAGGGAGGCTGGACCCCGTCCATCTTTCGTGGGATGGACAAACCCAACAAGTTACCTGTGTTCAATTGTACTCTGAAAAGATTAATGGAAATACATCTAATAATTTGAAAGAGACCCCATTCACATAATACCTTCATTTTATTTTTTTCGTTCATTTGGTGCTAAAGTTTCACTGTATATCTCTTTGATTATTTTCCTGCCTAGGCTTATGTTTCCTGGAATTACAGGTATGCATTTCCACATCCACTTCACATTACTTTTTCTTTTTACAGTACATTGTTACAATTTTTCTATTTTTAAGAGTTACTGTTATAATTGTCTTACTGGATTCTGTACCTCTTCCTCCTCCTCCTTTTCTTCCTCTTCCTCCTCCTTTTCTTCCTCTTTCTCCTAATTGATCCTCTTCTTTCTCTTCTTCTTGTTCTTGTTCTTGTTCTTGTTTTTGTTCTTGTTCTTCTTCTTCCTCTTTCTTCTTCTTCTTCTTCTTCTTCTTCTTCTTCTTCTTCTTCTTCTTCTTCTTCTTCTTCTTCTTCTTCTTCTTCTTCTTTTTCTTCTTCTTCTTCTTCTTCTTCTTCTTCTTCTTCTTCTTCTTCTTCTTCTTCTTCTTCTTCTTCTTCTTCTTCTTCTTCTTCTTCTTCTTCTTCTTCTTCTTCTTCTTCTTCTTCTTCTTCTTCTTCTTCTGCTTCTTCTTCTCTTCTTCTTCTTCTTCTTCTTCTTCTTCTTCTCCTTCTCCTTCTCCTTCTCCTTCTCCTTCTCCTTCTCCTTCTCCTTCTCCTTCTCCTTCTCCTTCTCCTTCTCCTTCTCCTTCTCCTTCTCCTTCTCCTTCTTCTTCTTCTTCTTCTTCTTCTCCTTCTCCTTCTCCTTCTCCTTCTCCTTCTCCTTCTCCTTCTCCTTCTCCTTCGTCTTCGTCTTCGTCTTCGTCTTTATCTTCTTCGTCTTCTTCTTCTTCCTCATCCTCTTTTCTCATTGCTGAAGATCCAGTGCAGGGCCAACACATTTCTACGTCCCAATCCTCTAGAGCTTCTTAAAAGCTAGTTTGAGAAATTCACAATGTTCAATAATCAACACAAATTTTCCTTTTCCTTTCTAGGCTCCAGAACAGGGAAAAGTGGGGTGGGGGAATAAATGGGACAGTCACGTAGGGAAAATTTTGTTTTCGTTTTTATGTATAAAGTTCACAATTCTGTCTCTATATGAATCTTTTAAAACATTCTTTTAACATGACTTCTACAATCTCCATAGAGGCAAAACTGAAGTCTATATATTAAATATTCTAATCATCATATGAAATAATTAGAAAGAGCAAATCAATAGAAAAAATGAAAACTATGTCAAACACAATGAACAGGACAATTACCCATCAACAGATGCTTATCTTCTTTGAGAACAACAGTCTAGAATGTGCAGAATTACTGACAGGACAGTGTTTGAATTCAAAGTAAAGAGGAAATCCCTTAAAATATTGAAAGACAAACATGCACCAATATGTCATGTCTGTAATCCTAGATGCTCAAGACGCTCATTAGTGGCTAAAAAAAGCAAGAATAAACCGGATAACATCAAATGATCATCTTTTATAATTCAAAGGACACTATAACAGATGCGAAAATATATCCAACAGATACAGGGCACATATTTGTTAATGCTACAATGTTAATGCTACAATGATCATGAGTCTTAAGTATTTTTATATCTTATAATTCTCTCTATGTATATTTCTTTGAGGTCCGGTCATGGGGCTGGAACTCTGGGCCTGGGCGATGTCCCTCAGCTCTTCAGCTCAAGGCTAGTGCTCTACCACTTGAGCCACAGCGCCACTTGCTGATTTTTTCTTTTGGATACTGGGCTGTTGAGGAATGAAACCTAGGGCCTCAAGCATGCAAGTCAAGCGATCTACAATTGAGCCACCTTCCCAGCCCCTAATTCTATATATTTTTTTCTGAATAGTATATTTCTTTTTCTTAATTGTGAAAATATTGTACAGAGGGGTTACAATTACATGAGCAAAGTAATGAGTACATTTCTTATCAAGCATTGTTGCTTCCTCCTCTGTTTCCCTTTCACATCCATTTTCATCCCCCCACCACGTGTCCCCCTACCTCCCGACCAGGCCAAAGTGGTAAAGTTTATTTTTCAACATAATGACTTGTATAGCTCATTGTTGCAATGGGTCCATCTGTATCCCTATTTAAACTGTTTGTTTTTTCCCTTCCCCTCCACAAATTATACCAACATCAAATACAGTGAAAACAGGGGTTATACTGTGGGGAGGGACATACAAAACAACGAAGAAATCATCTTATAAATGTTAGAAACCATCACAAGAAAGAAAAAAAAACACTTGAATACTTATATTGGGGTTCGTTTCATCTAACATCAACTTATCTGACCGTTTCTGCTTGTCTCACAAATATACATTATTGCAAATAAGGGAAACCATGGGACCTATGTTTCATTGGGCCTGGCCTACTTCACTTAATTTTTTTTCCAAGTCTTTCCATTTCCTAAGAAATAGGGCAATGCCATTCTTTCTTATAGAGGCATAGAATTCCATTGTGTATATATACCACATTTTCTTAATCCGTTCAGCTACTGAGGGGCATCTGGGTTGGTTCCATATCTTACCTATGGTAAATAATGCTGCAATAAACACACTCGTGTTGGTGGCTTTAAAATAATCATTTTTGTATTATTTTGGTAAATGCTCAAAAATGGGATTGCTGGGAAATAGGGGAGCTCTATGTGGAGTGTTTTGAGGAATGTCCATACTACTTTCCAAAGTGGTTGAACAAGTTTACACGCCTACCAACAATGCAGTAGGGCTCCCTTCTGTCCACAGACCATCCTGTTGTTAGAATTCCTGATAATAGCCATACTAACTGGGGTGAGGTGGAATCTGAATGTTGTTTTGATTTGCATTTATTTTATAGCTTGGAAGGTTGATCATTCCTTCATGCGTCTACTGGCCATCTTTCTTTCCTCTTCAGAGAAGTTTCTCTTTAAGTCTTTAGCCCACTTATTTATTGTGCAGTTCCTTCTTTGAGGATTTGTTGTTGGGAGATTTAATTTTTTGAGTTCCAGGTATATTTTAGATATGAGACCCTGGTCCATTGTATGGCTAGTGAAGATCTTCTCCCAATCTTTGGGCTTTCTATTGATCTTTCTAGCTTCATCCTTTGCCATTCAGAAACTGCAATTTCATGCAATCCTATTTGTCCAAACTGTCTTTGATTTGCTGGTTTTCTGGGTCTCTTTTAAGAAAATTTCAGACTGTGCCAAGGAGACTTAGAGTTTCTCCAATTCCGTCCTGTAATGTTTTCAGAGTGTCTGCTTTGACTCCAGGTCTTTGATCTATTTGGAGTTGATTCTTTTGCAGGGTGATATATATGGATCTAGCTTTAGTTTTCTACAAGTGATTAACCAATTTTGCCAGCACCATTTATTGAAGAGGTTGTTTTTCTTCCATTCTAATTTTTAGCTCCCTTATCGAAGATTAGATGGCTATTTGTCTGTAGGTTGATTTCTGGATTTTCAGTTATATTCCATTGTTCCTGAAGTCTGTTCTTGTGTCAGTATCAAGCTGTTTTGATTACAATGGTGTTGTAGTAGAGTTTGAAATTTGGAATTGATATTCCTCCAGCACTTTTCTCTCTGTTTTTGATCATTTTTGCTATTCGGGGTCTTTTATTGCTCCGTATGAATTTTTGCATTGCGTCTTCTACTTCCTTGAAGAATGAGGTTTGAATATTGATAAGTATCGCATTGAATTTGTAGAAAGCCTTGGCAAGTATTGCCATTTTCACGATGTGGATCCTTCCGATCCAGGAGCATGGGAGGTTTTTACACTTTCTAAGAACTGTTTTGATTTTCTTTTTCAGGTTTTTAAAGTTTTCATCAGCGGAGCACTGGTGGCTCAAACCTGTAATCCTAGCTATTCAGGAGGCTGAGATCTGAGGATCATGGGAAGGAAAGTCTGTGAGACTCTTATCTCGAATAAACCACTAGAAAACTGGAAGTGGTGCTCTGCCTCAAGTGATAGAGCGCTCGCCTTTAGCTGAAGACCTGTGGGACAGCACCCAGGCCCAGAGATCAAGACCCATGACTGAAATAAAACAAAAAAGTTTCCATCAAAAAGTCCTTCACTTTTTGGTTAATTCCTAGGTGTTTTATTTTGGGGGAGCTATTATAGATGGAGTCGTTTTCCTGGTTTCAGCCACACTTTTCTCATTGTTGGATTAGAGAAAAGCCATTGTCTTTGAGGGTTAATTTTATAACCGGCTACTTTGCCAAAGTTTTTAATCACTATGAGTAATTTGGGAGTGGAGTCCTTGGGATTCTTTAAATACGAGATCATGCCATCTACAAAGAGGGAGAGTTTTATTCATCTTTCCCTATTTGGATCAATTCTATATTTGCACCTTGTCTTATTGTTCATATTGTTGTAGCTTGGCATTCTAATGCTAAATTGAAAAAAACTGGATAGAGTGGACATCCTTGTCCCCTTCTTTTTCTATTGTGAAAATATTTTACAGAGGGGTTACAATTACATGGGCAAGATAATGAATACATTTCTTTTAAAGCATTGTAGACTCCTTCTTTGTTTCCCCTTCCCAGCCCTTCCCATCCACCCCCCCCCTCTCCCACCCAAACCTCCCCCCGCCCCCGCACCAAAGTTGTAAAGTTCGTTTTCGACAAACTACTTGTACATCTCATTGTTGCAATGGGTCCACCTGTATCCCTATTTAAACGATTTGTTTTTCCCCTTACCCTCCACAAATTATACCGACATCAAATACAGTGAAAACAGGGGTCATACTGTGGGGGAGGGACATACAAAGCAACAAAGAAATAATCTTACAAATGTGTTAGAAAAATCGCATGAAAGAAAAAATAACATTAGAATACATATCTTAAGGTTCATTTCCCTAACATCAACTTATCTGACCTTTTCTGCTTGACTCAGACATATACTAGATATTGCTAATAAGGGAAATCAAGGGACCTATGTTTCTTTGGGCGTGGCTTACTTCACTTAATATATTTTTTTCCAAGCCTTTCCATTTCCTAACAAATGGGGCAATGTCATTCTTCCTGATGGAGGCATAGAATTCCATTGTGTATATATACCACATTTTCTTGATCCATTCATCTACTGAGGGGCATCTGGGTTGGTTCCATATCTTAGCTATGGTAAATAATGCTGCAATAAACATAGTCGTGCTGGTAGCTTTAGTGTGGTCTTGTTTGTGAACATTTGGGTAAATGTCGCACAGGCCGAAATTTTCTTAATAGAGACCAAGAAACACAACAAATCAAAGAAAGGTTGGACAAATGGGATTGCATGAAATTGCAGAGCTAGCAAGATCAATAGAAAGCCCACGGTTTGGGAGAACATCTTATCTAGCCATACAACGGACAAGGGTCTCATATCTAAAATATACTTGGAACTCAAAAAATTAACCCCCCCCAAGAACAAATCCTCAAAGAAACAACTGCACAATAAATAAGTGGGCTAAAGTCATAAAGAGAAACTTCTCTAAAGAGGAAATAAGGATGGCCAATAGACACATGAAGAAATGCTCAACTTCCGTAGCTGCAAAAATGCAAATCAAAACATCATTGAGAAACCACCTCACTCCAGTTGAAATGGCTAAAATCAAGAAATCTGATAACAACAGATGCTGGACGGGATGTGGAAAGAAGGAAACCTTACTGCATTGTTGTGGGAGTGTAAATTTGTTCAATCACTTTGGAAAGTAGTGTGGATGTTCCTCAAAAGACTGCACATAGAGCTTTCCTATGACCCAGCAATCTGTTGTCCCTTTCTTGATTTAAGAGGAAATGGCTTTAGTTTTTAACCATTAAGTTAAAAACTGTAGATTTGTCATATACAGCCTTTATTCTATTGAGGAATGGTCCCTGGGTTCATAATTTTTCCAGAGCCTTCATTATAAAGGGTTTGTTGGATGTTGCCAAATGTTTTTTTTTTTCTCAAACAATTGAGATAACCATGTGGTTCTTATCCTTGCTCTTGTTGCTATATATTATATTAATTGACTTGCGGAAATTGACCCAACTTTGCATCCCTGAAATGAATCCTGTTTGATCGTGGTGTATTATTTTTTGGATGAATTGTTGAAGTCAATTGACCAAAATTTTGTTGAGAAGTTTTGCATCAATATTCATCAAATAAATGTGTTTAAAATTCTCTTTTTTGACGAGTGGCTGCCTGGTTTGGGGATGAGGGATTTGATGGCCTCCTTGAATAAGTTCTGTAGTGAACTTTCTTTTTAATTTCATTGAAGAGTTGGAGTACTATTGGTGTGAGATCTGCTTTGAAGGCCTTGTAGAATTCTGATGTAAATCTGTCTGGTCTTCGGCTTTTTTTAGATGGGACTGCTCTTATTGTTCTTTCTATCTTAATGCTTGATATGGGCCTCTGAAAATGATTTAACTCATCTTGGTTTAGTTTCGACATGTCGATATTTGCTATGGAAAGATCCGTTTCGTCTAAGTTTTCAAACTTATTAGCATATTTTTGAGAAGTATTCCCTTATAATGTTCTGAATCTTGGTTGTTTCTCTGGAGTTGTTTCCATTCTCATCTCTGAGTTTATTTATTTGGGTGAGTTTTTTTTTTTTTTCTGGTAAGATTTGTTAAGGGTCTGTCAATTTTGTAAATGTTTTCGAAGAACCAACTCTTCGTTTTGTTGATTCTTTCTATTTTTTTTTTTTTTGGAATCTAATTCATTTAATTCTTACTTAATTTTAATTATTTCTTTCCATCTATTGGGTTGGGGTTTATCTTGCTGCTCCTTTTCAAGGAGGTTCAGATGTGTCATTAAATTGTTGGTTTCATTTATCTCCAACTTGCCTCTGAGTACTGCCTTTTCTGTGTCCCAGAGGAGCTGGTAATTGTGTGTTCATTTTTGTTGAATATCACGAACACTTGAATTTCCTTTCTAATCTCTTACATGACTTACTCTTGATTCAACAGTGTGTTGTTCATATCCATGTGTTACAGGACTTTCTTTGGTGGCTTTTGGCATTGAATTCTAATTTTATTTCCTGTGGTCTGAGAGAATGCAAGGTATAACTTCAAAGTTTCTGAATTTGGACTTTTGTTTTGTGACCTAAAATGTGGTCAGTTTTTGAAAATGTTCTCTGTGGTGCTGAGACAAATGTGTATTCTCATACTGGTGGGTGAAATATTCGTTAGATGTCTGTTAAATCTAGTTGATCCTTGCAGTTGTTTAGATCTGTAGTTTATTGAGTTTTTGCTGAGTTGATCTATCTAGTGAGGATAGTGGATGTTAAAGTCACCAACAATTAATGTCTTTGGATCTATGTGAGCTTTGAGGGAAAGTAGTGTTGCTTGGATAAATTTGCATGCTCCGTTGTTTGAACAATAGATATTTAGAATTGTAATAACCTCCTGAAGGGGCAATCCCTTAATTAGTATGTATTGACCTTCTTTTTCTCTTCTCACTTATTTTAATTTGAAGTCTATTTTATCTGATATTAGGATTGCAACTCCCACCTGTTTATGGGGATCATTTGCTTGGTAGATTTTGTTCGTCTTTCACTTTCAAAATGTGTTTGTTTTTATGGTGTGACTCCTGAAGGCAGCAGATAGAAGGATTTTGCTTTTTAATCCAAATAGACAGTCTATGTCTCTTAATTGGAGAGTTAAGTCTGGTAATGTTGAGAGATAGGACTGAGAGGTATTTTTTTATTGTGAAAATGCTGTACAGATGGGTTACAATTACATGGACAAGATAATGAGTACATTTCTTATCAAGAATTGTTGCCTCCTCCTTTGTTTCCCCTTCCCATCACTTCCCAGACTCCCCTTACCCAATCCTCTCTCTCCCACCAAAGTTGTAAAGTTCATTTTTCAACATAATGACTTGTACATTTCATTGTTGCAATGGTTCCACCTGTATTCCTATTTAAACTATTTGTTTTTTCTCTTCCCCTCTACAAATTATACTAACATCAAATACAGTGAAATCTGGAGTTATTTTTTGTTATGTCGAAAAACTAATTTTCAACTTTGGGCGGGGAATGGGGGAAGGAGGGAGTGGGGATCAGTGTGGGGGTAGGTGAAAGGGATGGGAAGAGGAAACAAAGGAGGAGGCAACAATGCTTGAAAAGAAATATACTCATTACCTTGCCCATGTAATCATAACCCCTTGGTACAGTATTTTCACAATAAAAAAACTTTAAAAATATTTATTACTTATTATATTTCAAATACCAAGCAAAAGTAATTTTATATAATCATTACAAGTATCATTTTATTACTATCATAAAACAGAATAAAAGAACAGTCCCAATTATTACCTACCTATAATTATTCTTAATTCCTAATCATTACCTAAATATCTTAAGCAACTTAATAGTCATGTCTTTAAAATAGACATAAGTATTCTATCCTTTTTACTTAAAATTTTCCAGGGGCCTGTATTCATGTTTCTAAGAAATGTTCACAACAGTTAAAAAATGCTTTTGTGAAATTAATGTGAGACATGTTGTTGTTGTTTGCAAGTCCTGGGCATTGTCCCTAAGCTTTTTTGTGCTCAAGGCCAGCAATGCACAACTTGAAGCACAGGGCTAATTTCTGTTTTTGAATGGTTAATTGGAGATAAGAATCTAACATGTTCTGTCGGAGCTAGATGTGAAAACAATTGTTAGATCTCAGCCACCAGAGGAGCTAGAATTATAGGCATGAGTTACCGGCACTTGGTTTGATGATTTTTTGTAAATTTTAGTTACGTTTTAAGATGTTTGTTTCACTATAATGCACATAATTCTATACATAAATTTATGTATATATGATGACAAGTTCCCTCTAAAAATATATGACTTTCTACACATAACATTTATACACACACATATAAATATATATTTCTGAATATATACACTCCCTCTAAACCTTTTATGCTACTATTTTTTACTCTTTTCATTTCAAAGATATATAGTCTATTTTTCCAAAAGTTTCCTAGAGTAAAATGACTAATATTTCAATAGAAAGTAGAATATATTATTTTCAAGGTAATTTTAGATATACGCATGATATTGTAGTAATATTTATAGTATATTACTTGAAAAAATTATGTTCAAAACCTTAAATATTTGTGTGTAATAACATGGAGAGAGGAAGTTAATTCTTACTGGTTAGAAATGTGCAATGCTTCAAAAATCTGTTCAATAATTTGTTATAATCACATAGTCAAGTTACCTGTTATGGTTTAGTTTTTTTTCTTTCTTCCTTTATTCAAAATTTAACAGGGATGCATGCACAGTGGTAATATTAAAATTATTAATCAAAATACAAATAATTCAAAATCATAGACACATACCAGACTTTCAATAATTAGCACTTATGATGCTAATAATAATTTTGTTGAAGATGATGATGACCAGAGTGACTCTGATAATGACAATGATATAAATTGAAAAGGAAAAATTTTAGACATCTTTGAAGCTAGATTTCCCACATTGAATACATAATAATAAACAGTGTTGGATTACATACAATAAGAATAACAAGAGGAGAGTTTCAATATCAAGAAATACAATCACATAATCAGGTGAGACAGTAAATCCCTAATGTTATTCTTGCAGTCTCTCTAATGTATACTCACTTTTCTTGGTGGTATTGTTTGCTTATAAATAAAATCGTTTATTTTCACATGTTTATTATCCCACATAGATAAAATATTATAAGCTGAGTGCTTTGTTATCAAATGATCTTGTTTGTTCTAGCCTTGGGAACTGAGGAGAAAGCCTTTCACCACCCACATAGCCAGTGGCTTAGTTATATATCCCTAGACGGTAACAACACATGCCTCAAGCATGCTTCACTCATTAGGCAGAAATCCTTGGTCAGTTTTAGTTTCTATCCAGTTCCCTGAAGAAAATCTATGTATAAATTTATGAAGAACACTTGGCAACACATAAAGCAAGAAGAAAATTTTGATGGACTAAGATTAGTTGTCAACTTAGTGTGATTAGTTCAAGTAATTCTCGTATAGATACTATTCAATAAACAATGTTTTACAATGATATGTTGAGTATGTTCTTCAATACAAATGTCGACACATGACCCAATTTACATAATACCACTTACATATCTGTAGTTGCCTTAAAAGGACACAACCCTTAGAGCCAGGAGGTAAATTTTATTTTTATTTCTGCATGAAACAATTTGTGACTTTATACCAACAAACTGAATTTGACTCTTTCCTTATTTGTAAGCTAAGGTGCAAAATGTAAGGACTCTTCACTTTTCTTTTTTCTTGCTCTAGGAGTAAGCAAATATATTCTTCAATATTTTTGGTAGATTACATCCATTTACAGATGAGAAATGTAAGGCCAACAGTCAATGTGGTGAGTAAATAATGATACTAGAATTTGTGTCTGAGTTCTTCCCTCTGCATACTTACAAGGAGCAATAATTTGTTGATGGAGAGGACCAATATGAAAAGACTATGGGGAAAAAACATACTTTGTAAAAAGTTGTTTAAGACTAGGTGACCAGTGATGAGTACATAAAAGAGACTTGTGTCAGGAGCATGAAAAGGAGTACATAGAAATCATATTAGTGCTGGGCGCCAGTGGCTCATGCCTGTAATCCTATCTACTCCAGACCCTGAGATCTGAGGATCACGGTTCAAAGCCAGCCTGGGCAGAAAAGTCCATGAAACTCTGATCTCCAATGAAAACCACCAGAAAAAGGTGAAAGTACTGCTGTGGCTCAAGAGGTAGAGTGCTTGTCTTGAGCTGAAGAGCACAGGGACAGCACACAGGCCGAGAGGTCCAGCTCATCAACCAACAAAAACAACAACAAAATAAAAGAATTCAAATTAGTAACAGAAACTGAGAAAATCTTGATCGTTCATCTTATATAATTGGTGGGAGTGGAAGGGTAAGAAGAAATCTAAAGGGTTCTACATCTATGGCCAAGCAAATGTGTGAGTGATATTCTTGGTGATAAGGATTACAGGTGAAAATGATGGATTTCGGGGAAAAAACTCTCTAATAGTTCTAAAGTTTATATTAAACAGATGCAAAGATAGGACTGTTTAGATATCATCAAAATATCCATGACCATGAATATTAAAAAGAATGATAAAATTGGGGGCATTATTAAAAGGAAGAGGAAAAGAAAAGTTATGACATAAGTGTAGCAATGTGAGCACCAGTGTGGACAAAATTGGAAGAAAGAGATAAGGAAACAAGAAAGTAATAAAAACAGATTTACAGAAGTAAAGAAAGGAAAGAATTGGCAGGAAGAAAAGGTCAAAACTGTTACAGAGACATTGAAGGAAATATGCTATTTGGATTTGAAAAATAAAAGGACATAGACAAGTTCAATAAGAACAGTGTTTTGGTGAAATTGTAGAGATGTAAGTCATATTGATGAAATTTTGAGATGTGAATGTGAAGCCATAAAATTCTAGATCCATGAATTCAACAGATCCTGTTGATTTTAAATGTTGGGAACAAATACTTTTATCCTGACCTTAGAAGTATTATACAGATGTAACTGTCATGACCTTTACTTACATATATTCTGTGAATATATTTGAAGACTGTTTAACCAGGAGATTATGGATTGAACTATAACACAGACAAGCCTAATTTGCCCTACAGTTCCAATGAGGGACCCATGTATCTACATCAGTTTGGGATTTTATTGAAATATCGTTAGATATGTTTGGATATCTTATCAGCCTAATCATTATAAATGTAGGACAAGTAATACCAAGTATAGGTTGAACATACAGTTTTACTTATGTTACTAAAGACTCCGCAAATTTATTCTTGTTTAGAATAGAAAATGCCTCAATAGCCATTGATACGTCATAACTGCCATATACTCTATTTAAATATAATTCTTGTTAGGGATATCTCCATGCTGAAATAACCCTCTCAATGAACCTGCCACAAATTCTTATATGTAGGAAGTGCTCTTATAAACTTCAAACTTTTATTGAATGGAAGAGTTCAGACATTACCCTCACCACAAGGACTAAATGCCTAAAAAGATAAGACATTTTGTTTTAATGCCTTTCTTTCATTTTCTGATACACATTTTCATGTAGGGAAGGATTCTGATGTAACAATAATACAATGGTGACTTGTAATAACACAACATCAAAGATCGAGTGTTAATTCAGATACTTACTAATTAGCTCTAAAGTGTGTGGATATTTATATTTCTACTGGGTAAACTAATGAGCTCCAAGAAAATGTCCTTAAGGAGCCTTTCAATTCAAATATCACTGTTTGTCTCAAAATGCCTTAAATTCTACACCCTCTAATGTTGGCATAGAGTTATACTGTGGAACTTTTCTCCTCAGAGAGTGAGTACTACCCTATTGGTTAACATAGACAAAGTACCTTCATACATAGACTGGGTGTTTGCAATCAAGAAGTGGTAGCTGAACAATGTTCTTACCAGTTTGTACAGATGAAGTGGAAATAGAGCAATCAAAAGGAGCATGCAAAAAAGACAAAGGTACAAAGTAGAACATGCCAAGGAAATGCTGATGTACAATTTCAATTAATGTGCTCAGGTGTGAGGGTGTGTTCAAAGTACAGCGTCAGACAATATATTTGGATACTTTGAGAAAAAAACTGCATTAAACCCATTATGCTGACTCTCTAATCAGTCACAACATCATCAATTTAGGGAGTATTTTCCAAGAGCATACTGAGAAAAAGAGGGCTCATCACAATTAGTGTTCAGGTTGAAGTAATGACAATCACATAACATGTCTTACAAGTCTTTATTTATTTTGAAGCATTAAAGTGGGAAAAAGCCAAGTAAATATTTTGCATGTATCTAAATTAAGTGGGACATATTATATTGGTCTCTCTTTAACTTGGAAGTTATAGGTTATGCTTTTTATAGTCTAAGGTGGGACAATGATCTGTTTTCAGTTATTTTCTTCTCTTCCCCTTCTTTTGCCCTTCTACTTAAAGAGACATACTTGAGCTTGAATTTCTAAATCCTTCAAAATTATCTGAATTTCTCCATACTTCTGGCAGCCTCCTATATCTTTCTCAAGGGAATATATTCTCACTACCATTTTTATCCTACATGATATTGGATATCTTCCTGCCTAATTCAGTGCAAGATACACATTAGACTCATCCAGATATCTCAACACTTGTACCACCATAAAATCCTATCTTACTTAGAAACCATGATTTTAGTATGTCTGGGGAGGTGGCATCTGTCATTTTTGAATGACCATAATTGATACTTACATGCAAGCATATTTTAAACCAATATGCCTCTCAGTAGATGAATAAATCGGCGTGTCCATTGCAGCGCTGTGGGCTGTGGCAGGGACCAGGAAGGAAAATGGTTGGCTACCCTCGGTTATTAATTCTGGGCCCTGGGGCTGGCCAGATGGAGAGTTTCCCTGCATAGGGTAAG
The DNA here is from genome assembly GCF_019054845.1 of Dipodomys spectabilis. NCBI lineage: Eukaryota > Metazoa > Chordata > Mammalia > Rodentia > Heteromyidae > Dipodomys > Dipodomys spectabilis. The sequence goes on along the minus strand of NW_024870729.1, from coordinate 6,681,015 downwards.
CATTTTTTATAGGAATTCTTTATTGTCTATTTTTGATCAACACATTCTTGCCCATTGCTTTCTTTTTTACATTTAGGGCAAATTCCTGGTCCTCTCTTGTTAACATCAGTAGCCTTTTTTTTTTACAATTCTTCTTTATATGTCCCGTTTGTCCACATCCAAAACATTTTAGATTAGAGGGTTTGGTTTGTAAAGCATGCCAGGTAGTGGCCATAGTTCAGCAAATAACTGCATATGCCGGGATTCAGATGTAATGTCTTTACACGCCCTTAAATATGTATTTACATCCCCAGATTCTTTAATAGGCAATAGGGCTCGTCTACAGTCTTCATTAGCATTTTCATAAGCCAACATGCATAGTAGTTGTTGCAGTGCAGCCTCTCCCACAACAGTACATTCCAAGGACAGTGTCAATCTTGATAAAAATTCAACATAGGGTTTATTAGGTTTTTGAATTACTTTAGTCCAGGAGCCATAATGCTCTCCTACCAGCCGAATCCTCTCCCATGCCTCAATACCTATGTCTCGTAACTGCTCATGGATCTTTTCAGGAGAGTTCACTTGCATATGAGCATCTGCATATTGTTCTGTTCCACTCAACATGGGAAAGGTTATGACCTGCAGGCATGGATTATTGCTCTGTGCATTGTGTCTAGTCTTTTCTGTATATAACTCAGTAAACCACATTTGCCATTGTAGGTATTCAGGTTCCTTAAGCAAGGCTCTACAAAGCATCTTCCAGTCCTCAGGAGCAAAATTATTGTAATGTCGGGCAAGCCCATTAAGCAATTCCTTAACATAATGAGACTGAGGAACATACAACGTCACTGCCTTCTTACGTTTACCAATATCATGGACAGCAACACTCTCATATCTGGGTGGTTGAGCTATACCATTCATAGGGGTTGGTCGAATTACAGGATAAGAAAAAATAGGCATTTCATCATGAAACTCACTATCTGAGACCTCTGTTTTGTGAGGGAGTGACGAGGTAAAAATTACTTCGGCAAGCGGAGGAGTGGAAGGCTGTTTTACTTTCGCTTTCTCAGATTCTCCTTTCACTCTGCTAATTTCTAACTCCATATGTTGTAATCTTGATAAAATCAACTCCATTTGCACAGACATTCTATTGATGCTTTCAGTTTGTTCCTTTTCAGCCTTCTTTACCTCTTGTTTTTTCTCTGTTAATTGTAATGCATCCTTATCTATTGCGTCCTTAACCTCAGAGTCCAATAGTAAATCTACAATAGAAGGGGTGGCCTCTTTCTTTAAGATTGCTATTAATCTTTTCTCATTTAAAACTTTAAAAAGGTTATGTAAAATAGCCCAAATGGATCAAAATCTAGCAGGACTCCTTTCCCCTTCTCGAACAGCTCTTTCTATATTATACATTACTCATTTCCAATTATCAACATCTAACGTCCCGTCGTAGGGGAACCAAGGATTCCATTCCCTAACTACATTAATACACATTTCTATGTCAAAAGAAGAAATAGTTACACGATAAGCAGCAAGTAAATATTTTAGCATATGTAAGTACAGAGTAGACTTAACTTGTCCCATCACCCTGTAATTAAAAGTACTTACATGAATATCCCTTCCTGAATTCAACACTGCAGGGTCTCTGTTTGGATGCCAGTTGTCAACGTCTAACACATTGGGGTCCCTGGGTAAGTGCCGCAAAATCACCAGGACACAGGGGTTGCAGAGTGCAAACAGCAATTGCCACTTCATGCTGTGCTTTATTGCTAGTGGGTATTTAAAGACAAGCAAGTTTATTTTGCCAAGATTTAGTCAGGAGACATTAACACAAAGAATTTCAACAGAAACAATTTTGCTTAAACAATGAGACAAAGTCTTTGTATATTTTTATCTAAACTATTTTAGAGCAAGCTCAAACCACTTCCCCGTACTCAGGAAAATGCTTGACTAGCTGTTTATGCTTAAGTAAGTAGAAGAGCTACTTCCTCAGCTCCCAGGAGTCTGACATGAGCTTTGAGATAGGGAGAGAGAACATATCCACTCTATAGTCCGGCATGCCAATAGCTTTCCACATACACAAACACAGTCCTCAGATAATCCTGAGGCCGGAGCCTGCATCATTCTGCCCCTCCAACACAGACCCTGAGTCTTCACACAGATTGTCTCACCAACTCTTCTATTACTTTAAGCAAAAACAAAGCAAAGCAAAGCAAACAACATAGACTTTATGGTTAATTAAGCTGCTATTATAGATTCCAGGCAGAATTATACTGTTAAATGATGTTAGTAAATATGTTTTGTAGATACTGATCTCACATGTGTCACAAAAATATCCGTGGATTCATAACTAGAAACTCTGAAGTGTAATGTATATTAATAAGGTGAGTTTCATTAGGTAGCCAATGAAGAGAACACCACACGGTATTCAGTCAGGTAAAGAAGTTTATTTACTGAACTGCTGCCCATGCCATACATGGTGGAAAGGCATGTAAAAAAATAATGGGGCGACCCAACCTCGGGCAAGGAGGTATCTATGTGAAGGACCAGATGAGGTGTGGCCATTTGGGGGAAACTCTGACCACACTGGATCTGGATGTGACTTCACGTTCTGGGACTCACCTCTGGTCAGATGGAAAGTGTGACCAGAGGCTGACCAGGTTGTGACTTAACATTATAGGGAGGAGGTGGCTGCCTCCAGGTGTGCCAAATACTAGGCAACACATAAAGGGTTGTAACTTAGCCAAGAAGTGGAAAGGTTTCTGCATAGGTTCTACATTACCTGGAACAGACCTAACACCAAATATAGGTAGTAGCTCTGACATATGACTCCTGACTCCAAACAATTCATTCTCAATTATTTTCTTTCTTTCTTTCTTTCTTTCTTTCTTTCTTTCTTTCTTTCTTTCTTTCTTTCTTTCTTTCTTTCTTTCTTTCTTTCTTTCTTTCTTTCTTTCTTCCTTCCTTCCTTCCTTACTTTCTTTTCTCCCTCCCCTTCTCTCTTTTTTGTTTTTTTGGTCGGTCGTGGGGTTTGAACTCTGGGCTTGGGCACTTTCCCTCAGCTCTTGAGCTCAAGGCGAGCACTCTACCGCTTGAGCCACAGCTCCACTTCTGGTTTTTGAGTGGTTTATTGGAGATAAGGGTTTCACGGACTTTTCTGCCCAGGCTGGCTTTGAACCGCAATCCTCAGATCTCAGCCTCCTGAGTAGCTAGGATTACAGGTGTGAGCCACCAGCGCCCAGCTCTCTCTCTCTATCTCTCCTCTCTTTCACTCACCCTCCCTCTCTCCCCTACCTCAGTATTCTCAACTCTCAAATAATAAACACTTCCTGAGTTGAACTCACAGGCTGGGAGAGCAGCTCAATTGGCATATGTGAAATTTATTTAATGTTTCCTTATACCTCTACCACAAGTCACTGGAATCAAATAATGAACACTCAGCAGCATGGCATCTCAAGCCATTTGGAGGAGGAAAGCAAGCTTGCTCACTGCATTCTGTGAGGTCAACCCTAGGAAGGTGGGGCAGACTCCTCCCTCCTCTTGCTAACTCTCAACCCAGTTCCTGCATCAGTAGAGGTGACTGTCTCCAAGAGTGCCAGTTACTCAAGTGACATAGGTATTAGGCAGAGACTTAGCCTCTTGTGGTGCTGAGATTAATGGCATGATTCAACATGATCCACTTGTTTGTTAATATTGGGACTTCTTAAATTTTTGGTTAAGCTATGTTCAAATTGTGATCTATTTATTTCTGATTGCTATCCATGATTATAGATGTGAACCAGCACATCAGACCATTCAAAATTCTTTATTCCACATGGAAGACATGAAGTTTATTTTACCAAATGACATACAAGTTGACAGACAGCAAAAGTAAGTCCTTAATTCTGGTCAAGATGTGTTATTAATGTGAACCAAAATTACTTAGCAAAATATGTGACTACTGTGATCATACTTTCAAACGTACCCTACACTTGAATATCAAATCACCTATGTTAGCCAATGATTCACTCAAATTACCTGTAATCATTTATGTCTGTCATATCTTCTAGAAGTAGGGAGAACTGGAACTCACACAATTAACTAAAGTGGGAGAATTTGAGATGATCACAGTTCTGAATCAGTCTAGGAAGCAAAGTATCACCCATATCAACCTACTAGGTAGGGATATTGGAATGCAATCATGATCCCTGCTTTTTGGGTTGGGTGCAAAAATTGCTACTCTATAAGCAAAGTAACTTAAACTAGAAAGGATTGGTGGAATGACTCCAGTGGTGGAATACTTGTCTGGCAAACACAACATCAAAACTCAAATCAACTTCCTAAAGATAAAATAAGAAAAGGAAAGAAAGAACAACTCATACTGAGCATGTGTTCAATGTAAAGATTTACACTAAATTACTGTAGTTATAAATGCCATCATTTATTTCTAGGAGCACACACATTTTGTGTCAAGACTAAATGAAAAAATAACACCATATATATAAAGCTTTGGTAAAACACAAGTCTAGCTTACAATGGTGAACACTTAAGTTTACATGTGCAGTGGTGTTGCAGAGTTGTTAAGGTTTATGGAAGTCCATCTTCTTGATGATCTTAACATGATGAAATTACCTAACCATACATAAACATACAGTTCACTGGACAGATACTGCTGATATATATATATATATTACACAAACATGTATGCATTTATATATTAACTGACATGTAAATAAAAATAAAAAATTACAATGAATAAATTTAGTGAACAGATAACTTTCCCAAAGTATTACTTTACCTGAACCAGTTCATGTCTTAAAGTCTCCAATGCTATATAACACTTACATGGTGAAAAGCCTGCCAATAAATATACTTTCATGACATTCCTTTCTTTAGAAAATGAAAAGCACGTTATGTTATCTGGCTATTTATGTACTTTCAATATTTTTTTTATAATTTCAAGTACATATTGTCTTAGATCTCACTCATTCTCATCTAATAGTACCTATGGTAAGGAGAAAATGAAGGATTATTCTGTTACTTTGGGAGTTTCTGTTATTAAAAACTGTAATAAATATGAAAATGAAACTCTGAAATTATTTAGAGATGTAACTTGAAAGTTACTTTCTAGGCACTCATGTTACTCCCTCAACTAAATCACAGAACTTAAAATAAGTAACATTTTTAGCTGGGTGCCAATGGCTCATGCCTGTAATCCTAGCTACTCAGGAGCTGAGATCTGAGGTTAGTAGTTCAAAGCTAGCCCTAGCAGGAAATCCATGACACTCTTCCTTCCAATTAACCACCAGAAAACCAGAAGTAGCACTGTGGCTCAAGTGGTAACGTGCTAGCCTTGATCTGAAGAGCCCAGGGACAGTGCCCAGACCCAGAATTCAAGCCCCCTGACCAAGAAAATTAAAATGGAAAAAAAAGGGGGAAAAGTAATATTTTAAAGCTAAGGTGCATATAAACACAAATTTGTCTAGAAATAAAACTATAACAGCCCCTGGACTGGCAAAAAAAGAGATTAAAGTGAAATTTCGAGGGCAGGCTACTGGAACTCACATCACTAATTGAAGAGGTAGATTTTGAGAGGATCACAGATCAGAACCAGTGTGCAAGGAAAATAATGAGTCTCATATCATCCTAAAAGTTCGCATGTTGGAATGCATTTGTGATCCTCGCTACTTGGCAGACAGAAGTGAGGAACTTAGCCTGTGTTTGCCCCTCAGCAAAATGGATAACTTATGAGCAAAGCAAATAAATCGAAAAAGGATATTCTTAAGATAGAATACTTGTTCAGCAAACAAAATATCTAAATTCATACTCATTTCCTAAAAGAGGAAAGAAAAGGGAAGAGAGAAAGAAAAAAGAAAGAAGAGAGAGAGAGAGAGAGAGAGAGAGAGAGAGAGAGAGAGAGAAAGAAAGAAAGAAAGAAAGAAAGAAAGAAAGAAAGAAAGAAAGAAAGAAAGAAAGAAAGAAAGAAAGAAAGAAAGAAAGAAAGAAGGAAAGAAAAGAAAGGAAGGGAGGAAAAAAGAAAGGGAAAAGCAGAGGTATAAATAAAAACCTCAGCGCGTGTTAGAAGTTAACAATGACCCTAAATCATTTTAGCTATAAATACCATCATTTACTTCTGGGCAGAGACATTTTGTATCAAGCCTGAAAAAACCATAGCATACCACATACAAAGCTTGTGTTAAATACAGGTTTGCCTTAAACTGTTGGAACAATGGGAATGTATGTCTAGTGCTGTTGCAGGTATGTTAATGTGTGTGGAAGTTTATCATCCTGATGATCTTGAAATGATGAAATTGACTAACTACACAATTACCATGGCAGATCCCTGTTGAGACCTTTATTAAGTCACAGGTTAACAAAGAACAGTATATACAATGAAATATATTGAACAACAAGGCATTGTGACCCAAATTATTTTTACCTGATTCAGTGTATTTTTCCATTCTATATCACATGTACAAGTTCCTCATTCCCTTCTGTCTCATTATGTTGTCTTTCCTTGGTTTTGCTTTGTTTTCAGAACCATGGTATTAGAGGGCATTTCTTATATTTTTGTCTTCTAGTCTTCAGAAAGTCTGCAGTTAAATATGCTTAAGTTCCTTTCATTAGAAAATTTAAGCCACATTGGGTAGGGTCTTCATCAAGATTTTGTTACGATGTCAAATACATTTTTATTTCTGGCATTCTACCTGTATAATCTCACTTCAATCTTTTCCAAAGGGCACTTTAGTGAAAGGAGGAAATTCAAAGTGGATTTGGTAGAGAATTTCTGTTACTAAGAACTCTGGTACATAGTAAAGTAAGCAAGTCCAAAATTATTCATTAGAGAGATGATTTGAAAGTCATCTTCTTGCATCTTAATACTCTTTCCTCAACCAAACCAGAGGATTTAAAATAACTAATATTTTTAAATTAATGGACGCAAATGTGCACAAAAATTCTAGAAATAAAATGATCACTCATGAAACCTTACTGATACTTCAAAGTATGCTTTCCAGTTAGAGGAATCATCTTCACACATTTTCACACAATATGTATCTGCCTAGTAACAGAACCCCAAACTACACTAAGGCATCTAATAGCTATCTAATTTTTGTTGCTTTCTTATCATATTGATTAGTATGAATTCTGTGACCATTATAAAATCACATTTGTAATAAAACTTACTTGGTGGGAACTTCAAGGGTGAGGTGGTGTGGGGTTTCTCGTGGAGCCCTCTCTGGTTCAAGGGAGAAGTTGGTATTGGCACAGCCTCTCTGGTAGAGCAGGGCGGGGCTTTGTGGGTGAAAGCCAGTCTGTGTAGGGCTTTGAGACAGCAGGGAGGGAACAGGAAAAACTAGACTTGTTAGGAGCAAGGTCTCTTGTGGAGTAGATGGGACTTAAGGATGGAGACTGGCAGGTGGATTGGTTTTCAGTGGAAGAAGGCATGGTCACTGGGGAAGAGGCTCTTTGGGACAGAGCTTTGTAAAGGAAGAACAAGGCTACAAAGGAGGAGGTTACTTAGAGGAGGGGTTGTGGTGTAGCACTGTGAGCCCTGGTGGGATATGTAGGGTGAGGTTTCCCATAAGGCATGGAAGAGAATGAAGGCATTCTGGTGCAGGAATGTGGAGCTATGAGGGAGAGGCTTTTCAGGGTCTGTGAGAGGGCAGAGCAGTGCTAGGAAAAAGTGGGCTAGTAAGGGGCGGGGTTTCTGTTGGAGAATGGCAGGCCTTTGGGAAGTGTGCTAGGGTGGAGGTGGGGTTTCTAGCAGAGCAGGATATAGAAACAATGTATGGAGGAATTTTTGCGGACCAGAGCTTGGTGAGAGCAGGGATAGGATCCACTGGACTAGACTAGTTAGGACAGGGTTTCTGGTGTAACCAGTCACCACTTCGAAAAGAGGAGTAAGGTTGGGTGGGGATTTTAGTGTTGCAATGCAGAACATTAGACTTTGGACAGGGTTTCCAGTGGGGCAAGGCAACCTTCAAAAAGGGACTATGAAGGGACAGGGATTTACATTTGAGCCTGGTGAGGCTTCCAGTGGAAGGCCAACAGATGCAGTGGTTTGCAGTGCAGCAATGTGGGTGTCGAGAGATGGGATAGTGTGGTGGGGTTGTCTAGCGGGGGTTTTCTAGAGTAGGTCAGGGCTTATAGCGATGGGGTTAATTGGAAGAGGGACTTTGAGAAGGAGTGGAAGTTCTACGGAGGTGTAGGGTAATTATGGGCAGGGTAACTGGTTGAGTAGGTTGTGGATCTTCGGGAGGATCCAATAAGGGGGGATTCATCTCGGGAACAGTGCAGCCATTGAGAGAGTAGATATGGGAGGTAGAGAGGCCTGTGGTGGAGCAGGGCTGGCTTTCCAGGCAGGAGATGGGCTGTGTGAGATGCTTCTGCTCAACCAAGGCGGTGCTACAAGGGCAGTTATAGAGTGGTGGAGAGTTTTTGGTGTAGCTTGAAGGACTTTGTGGGAAGAGGTATGTTCATGGTTGGGTTTGAGACGTTAGGCTACTTAGAAGTAGACTAGTTATGAATGGAGCTTCTGATGAAACCAAGAGGGGTCGAGGGAGAAGTCTGGTTGGGAGTGGGGTATGAAAAGGACGGGAGGAGCTTGGAGGTAATAGAATATGGGAGCAATGGGACTTTGAGGGAATAGAATAGTTAGGGATGGGGTACCTGTTGGATGAAGTTAGGATTAGAGGGAGGAGCCCGATGTAGGCAGGGTTCGTGGTGCAGCAAGGTGGATCATAGGAGGAGATATGGATGTGGCCTGGTTTCTGGTGGTGCAGAGAAGGGATTCCAGGAAGGGGTGGAGTGGAAGAAGGCATTCCCTGTAGCAGAGGAGGACTTTCAGGAAGGATTCTGGTTGCAGTCAGGCCTTTGAAAGTTTAGAGCAGGACTACCAGGGGTAGGTTAGTTAAGGTTGAGCTTTTTAAGGATGAGGCTAACTGGAAGTGGGTTTCCAGTGGATCCAGTAAAGTTTTATGGGAAGGGGGGATAGGAAAGGGACAAGACGTAGTGAAGAGTGGGGTACAAAAAATAAACAATTACTCTAATAGGAACACCATTTTCAGTCAGTTTAGAATTATATTACTTTTCTGTATGTGAGAGATATTGGAGAAAGTAAGCAAGTAATAATTCCTTCCTAGTGAAATTTTTCTGTATTCCTGTTGTGTGAAAATAAAACCACGGGTCACATCAGGATCAGAGGCCCAAAGTAGACTAAGACACATGAAGCACTAGACTTGATTCCCCAGCACAACCTTTAGGGACGACAAATAAAAATTTTTAAATATCTCACTTGGTCATAATGGACACTCTATTATCTTAAAATTGTGAATGAATAAAACTATTACTCTGACTGTTTTAGAAATCCTAAAACTAAGTAAATGTTAATGTTTTAACTTTATATAATATTGGGAAGTATACTAAAATAATTAGGAAAATATAAAATTGTACACAGAATGTTTGTTGTCCAGCATCAATTTTAATCTAAAAGAATTTAAAACCAGAAAATTGCCATCTAGTGAGACTGCAGATTGGTTTATTTTCAGTCATCAAAATGGTGACTTAAGGAATGTGTCTTCATCATTGGATGAATCGATGTTAAAAGATATCTAAAAATGTGAAGCACTACACAGACTCTTAAGAAACTCAGAAGGATCTGTGAAATGAGGTTGGAATAAAATTAATGACTAATTACAGTAGGAATTGATCTTCACTAGGCCCATAATTATTTTCCAGAAGAAAAGACTACATTGAAAAATAAACAAAACAGTCAAAAAGAAGCAGGCAGGCAGACCTTGAAGTAAACATTATCCAATGAACAACACCTATTGAAGCATGACTGCAATAATCTTTTACTTAAGTTACAGTACTGATCTATGTTCTTCCTTTATGCCAAATAACAAAGCCATGAAAATTTAGTAATAACTTTCAAGACATTAGACTTTACAGAAGGAATTCAATGAATGTATTTCTAGAAACTAAAGATAGATGTCTGAGATAAAGAGTAAAGCAAATATCTCCAATTTTTAGCCCTTTGAGGTGAGAGGGGTACAAGCCGAAGCACAAGGAGAATGGACAGAAGTACAGTAATGCATACCAGTAGTTCTCAACATACAATGATGAATGTAACAGGGGAGAAAATCAACATGACCATCACAGGACTTAGCACTGGAGAGTAGAGAGAAGAACAGTGAAAATCCATGGAGAATTACAAAGGATGACCTTGTATATTTGGCAGAAGTGTGCATTGCATGGCATTGAACTCTAAAATATGTGTAGGTATTATAGGAAACTATTTGTGCTCATATGGTGCCTCAAGTAGTGATAAACTTATGATTTACAGGACATTGAATAATCATAAAGGTCTTGCTTCGGTAGTGCAGAGTTAAACCTTGATAAATTCTGTTTTTAAACACCTAACACCCTAATACCAAGACAAGAAGATTCAAATTATATATAAGTGACTTGACTGCAACAATAGAGTTCAAAAAATCAAATCACATAATGTGGATGCAAAAGGATTACATTATTAAGATAATCTTTAAACAACACACATTTTAGGTGAATAGTCCTGATTATAAATGATTTGTTTTCCATACAGATTTTGGGTGCACAAAAGCAACAAAAACAAAACCAAACAACACAAAGCAAATGACACTTGGCAATAGAGCTAGATGCCAGTATCTCATCTCATGAGGCTGAGATTGGAAGACCATGGTTCACAGATGGCTGGGGTAGCAATCCATGAACGTTTATGTTCAATCGTTCAATCAAACACAGTGTAAAACTTTAGTTAAAATAGTACAGATTCAGCCAATCATGAGTGAAAAAAACAAGCAAGATTTTGAGGCTCCGAGTCAAGTTTCATTACTGCACACACACACACACACACACACACACACACACACACACACACACACATACACACACACACAGAGAGCGAATATTAAGAGTGTAAAAAATGAACTTATCTGCCAGGACTATCCTAAGCATATATTAATTAATGAAAATGATGGAAACCATAGAGCCTATGTTTCTTTGAGTCTGCCTTCCTTCACATAATGATTTTTTTCCAAGTCTTTCCATTTTCTTAAGAAAGGGGCTGTGTCATTCTTTCTGATAGAAGCATGAAATTCCATTGTGTATATATACCACATTTTCTTGATCCATTCATCTATTGAGGGGCATCCGGACAGGTTCCATATCTTAGATATGGTAATAATGCTGCAAAAAACATACTTGTGCTGGTAGTTTTAGTGTTTTATTTTTTGGAGTCCGGTCCTGGGGCATGAACTATGGGCATGGGCGCTGTCCTTCAGCTCTTCAGCTCAAGTTTAGGGCTCTATCACTTGAGCCACAGTGCCACTTTCGGCTCTTTTCTTTTTGCTTATGTGGTACTGAAGAATCGAACCCAGGTTCTCTTGCATGCAAAGCAAACACTAACACTGAATCACCTTCCCAGACCAAGAGAAGATATTTTAACTTATTTTCTACAAGTAAATTAATATTAAACGAAGCTGCTTAAAATAATTACTTATTTACTCTTCAGAAGATGAGTATAGTACTCTTAGATATCTTGGAGGAAAAGACTTTAGACTCATTACAACTGATGCCTTGCATTGAAATTACAGGCTAACCATTCTTCTTCATGAAACAAAAGCTTCAGTTCTTTCATATTAGAATTATAAAATCATAATATCTGCATGTTGATTTGTTTTCCTCTGCTATTTTCAATTCCATTCTTCATCCATTAGCTATTAAGAGATAATTTCGACAAATGCCCATGAGTGGGATTGCTGGCCCCAAAGCTATGTACATTTCACCATACAAAATGATGCTAATTGAAATGAACTCCAAGACATGGAAACAACAAGTGCTTTTTTTTTTCAGATATCAACCTTGATATTGGTAAAGTAGTGTATCTAGATCTTATTTTATTTCATTTTTCTTTGATTTATCCCTGGACATCTCTGTCTTGATTCTGGTACCTTCCATCTTGTATATACATTATCTGATTTGTAGAAGGAAAGGGAAATAACATAAGGATGAAAGAAGTGACCCATTGCAACAATGATATTCACAAGACAATATACCGGCAATGAACTTTACAACTTTGGGGTGGGGTGTAGAGGTGGGGGTGGGATAAGATAGGACAAAAACAATGGAGTGGGTAACAATATTCAACAAGGAATTTACCTTACTCATGTAACTGTAACCACTCTGTACAGTACCTTTAAATAAAATAAAATTTACCAAAGTGAACCTACCCTAGAAAACAAATATCCTTTTCAAAATAACCCATCTGTAATAGTACTCTTGAGTGATTCTAGAGTCAAACTGTTATACCTGGAAAGGGATATATTGGGAAGCCCTCTCAAATGGCAATCAAAAGGTTGAGAGCTGTGCTCTGTAAAGGTCAAACAGTTAAGGGAAGACAAGGGTATGGGTTATTACCTGAAAAATATTTAAGTTAGAGCTGTTAGACACTAAAAGTTTAAGACTTTGGAGACAAGAAGGATGTCTGTGCTATGGTTGTAATGACTATTGCACCCTTCTGCTCCCTAAAAATAAGGGATTCAATTATCACTATGCATACAAACAATAACTCAGTTAATAGTTGTAACCACAAGCTAGATTGATGCCTTAGTTTGTGGATATACCTGTACTCACTCACTACCCCACCACTGTAGTAGAATGAATATAAGCATGTTAAGCAGGATTTGGGGTTCTGGAAGCCGGCAATGAGGCTTTGGGTCCTCTGGTGTCTACTTTCCTATCACTTCCTGTGATTTCTCAGTTCTTTGGCCAGGTATCCCATCTTCTTTGCTGTTCCATGGTTGTGGTCACTGACAATACTGAAATTTTGAACACCTCAAAACAAACTATGGAAAAACACTTCCCTCCAAAAAATTCACAAACGTATAGGAGCACTTGAAAAGGTACCAACATCAGCAGTCACCCTATGATCCTCTAGCAAGAAAGTATAATTCAGGAGTATCTTAACTTCTGATAATATCAGTGATGGACAATTGTCCCTTTTGTACATTTGGTATTTGGTATTGCATAAATTTTCAGAAACGCATATACATTGTGAAATAATGTTATTTATTTCATAGGTCACAAACCTCATCACTGGAGTGATGATCCTAATGTCTTATCTCAGTTGCCTGATTCAGAGTTAGATGAGTGTGAATTGCATAATTATGAACATTTCTCCATGAAACTTAACAACACAGAATGAACTGTGAGGGTAAGTCCACTCCATACCTCTAAAGATTTTACATATATTACAGTAATACACACCTAAACTGCTCAGCACTCACAGCACATTGGTGTGTTATAATTGTCTTCAGTTCAGAAATACTCTAGAGTTTAAAGTAGAATGATGGGCTGTACATTTTCAATGCAAGAGTGATGATCACACCCTGCAATTACTCTCAGTGGAAAATTCTTCCTATACATTTTACTGATTTAGCTTCTACTCTGTGCTTTACCATTATCAGGGAGGGTCACGCTGTATCGAGCTAAAATACTGCAGCAACCTTAGCTGCCTTTGAATTTTACCTCTAATCTTAATACCAAGGTCAACTCTGCAACTCTAATCACATCATTAGTAGACACCTGAACTTTCCAAGCTTGGTTAAAAATTCAGCTATCATTGCTCATTGCCAGTGTTAAAGATCTCACTCCATTAGATTTATTGTGTTTCTTCTTGTATTTCCAACACTGCTTTAGATGTTGGTTTTTGATATAGAGCTTTTAGTTTGCATTTGATTCATTGAAGTGTTAGTGATTCCAGTTGAACTGCATATATTATAATGTAAGTAATTTGATGTTTTGACATATGAATTTAATTTTGGCAATTGAGGAAGTCAATGCATATCACTCACAAAGGTTTCTTTATATGTACTGGTATTGCTTTATTGTGAACTTCCTAAAAGCCAGTCATAGGAGCACATGTCCTAATCCCATCACTTCTGTCACTGAGACGAGGCTTGAAAGGTCCAGACGACTTGGCACTTCATAGTAAGAAGGTTTCTACAATGAAGGGTGAGAGAATAGAAAAAAGAGCAAATGAATCTACCAACTGTTTTGTTACATGTTCTTTACACTTAGCCATTAAGACATCATAATATTACTTTATTACTTCTTACTTACTCTTTTCCTGTTCTGAGATGTTTTATTTATGGATCTCTAAGAAATCATATAAGAATCATATAATAAATCCATAAATCATATAAGAAATCTTAAAAAAATAGTTGTTAGGGATATATAACCTAAAAGGAATACTTTCAGGAAAGTAGTAAGCACATAAAATGTAATGCACACCTAAAATTGTCTCTTTATTGGAAAGTTCAGCAGTTGTAGTTTATTGATTCTGATAACAAAGTTTATAAACTAAGTTACAATACTATTCCAAATGGAACACAGAACTAGAAAAATGAAGGGTAGCACTAAAGAGTAAAAGCCACAGGACAGCCCCAACATTACTTTAATTGCTTCATATGAAGAAAAGACCTTTTTTTGTAAAGACAAATTTTCACAGATATTAACATCAGTTGGGTATATATTTCTTAAGGCCTTTAGGAAGGATGCTGTGACTATGTTGATGGAAGCTGACTTCTTTGGGACCTACTTCACAATGTGCAGACACCATTACAAGCACTGCATCTGCATTAGGTTAATTTTAGTGCTCATGATAGTTCTTCCAGTTAGTAAATGAATTAAGTATTTTATTAAAAACAGAAGTAGGCAACAAGGCCAAACAAATTTCCCAAGTACCTAATACTGATCAGCTATAGACCCATAATTCAAATCCAGGTTTCCACTAGGCATATCTGAGGATATTCTGTAAATTTCACATTCATTAGCTTTCAAGAAGTATGGAGCAGATGAACCCATATTATCTTCCTAATTATGGTTATAATGACAATAATATTGCTACAGAATATACATATTTTTAAATGAAAAGGGTGTGGGTAATGACATGGTAGGTGATCTTTATACCAAATAAGGCCTGAGCAAAAAAGAAAAGTAAGGGACTAGGAAGGTGGCTCAGTGGTAGAGTGATTACCTTGAATGCATGAGGTCCTGGGTTCAATTCCTCAGCACCACATAAGCAAAAAGAAAAAAGTTGCAAGTGGCGCTGTGGCTCAAGTGGTAGAGCACTAGCCTTGATCTGAAGAGCTGAGGGACAGCACCCATGCCCAGAGTTCAGGCCCCACGACCGGACCCACCCCCCAAAATAAAGAAAATTAAAAGAACCTAGGCCCCAAATTTAAGTCATAGTACTAACACTGATATACTATATACCATATATATATATATATATATATATATATATATGGTTCCTATAATATACATATATATGGTATATGAGTGTATATATATATATATATAGTTCCTAAAATATACAGTGAGTTAATTTGTCGAAATCTGGACATAGATTAAATATGAGGTGTGAAAACGTATGTAAGTCTGAAATGTTTCCAAGGTATTTTGACAAGACAGCTGGAAGAGTTATCACTTAATCAAATAGTAATGAGGGATTGGTTTGTAGATAGAGATCAAAGCTCACTTTGGGATCTTTTGAGTTTTCTAAAATCAGTAGTTAGTAGTTGTCAGTAGACAGGATGCTATTAAAGACTTGAATTAAAGAAAACAGAGCTGGAGAAAAAATACAGAAATAATTACTGTACTCAATGGTAACAACCATGAGAAGGACTATGACAGAGCTAAGCCTTGGGATACACAAATATGTAAAACATGACAAATGAAGAAAAACAATAATAAGTATGTAAGGCAGACTTATATGGGTAGGTATTTTTAATGTTTAAGGGCTATGAAGTGATTGTGTGATGACCTAAAATTTATGAAATTGGTAAGTTCAACTATCCTTTGGGCCAACCATAGCTGATAGTTTAAGTAAAATGGAGCCACAATAGTGTGTCTTGATTTACCAAAGTGAAAATAGGCCAATATTTGGAAAGCAATTTTTGGACATGTGGTTGGAGTGGCAATTACTGCAGTTTGTTCAAGTGTCAGTAGAAAGCTACAGGGTTAGCACAATGATAGAAATCTTTCAGGGACCTGATAGATTTTTCCCTCTGTCTTCAATTTCCCTCTTTTTATGAGAGCTAAAATATCATTACTGGAAGCCTGTCCAAATTGTGCCTTTGGCAAGTTAACAGATAGTCAGTCTATCATATGCCCAAATAAAAGATAATGGGAACAGGTCCGCATTGAGAACTCACAGTAGACTGGCCTCTGGACTTTCTCAGAAGAGCCTTCTGCCATTGTGGGATGGATAGGGCTGGATAATATGCAAAATAGACACCACAGATTGAAAGTATTCTGCTAAGCTGACACTTGAGATATTGGATGTTTTAAGTGCATTGTATTGATTTTTATGAATCAATACAGATTCTTCATACCATATGATGTTACTAGATTGTAAAATGCATGCTTATTGCATTTCCTTTGTATAACATATAGTATGTTTTGAAATTTGGTATAAAACATTCGTCTTTTTATTTATTTATTTTTAATATGGATTACTCTAGTTCTCAAGAGTAGGGAAATGCCCTGGAACTTTGTAATTTGATGGCATATGTAATTTCTTTTAGTCTTATTTATTGTCTGTTGCAGCACCCGCCTATATGTAATTTAAACTGTAGTTTTCTTCAAGTGTATCATCCTACACTGAAGTTTTTTTCTTACAAGCTTTCTAATAAATATGTAATCTATTCAATTTTGAAAAGTACTGCTGTACCTCCCACTTATTTGTGTCATTTCTGAAATCCAAGTTCCTCTGTGTGTCAGGGTGGATACTTTTGCCTGAAACAATTTTGTTATTGAATACATAACATCTGGCTACTTAGGGAACAAAGGATGTGAAGCTACAGTACCCGATAAAGATCTTCCAGGACAATTCAAGGGGAACTCATGTTCTCTCTGTGTAGGTGAATAGGAGAATAGAAAAGAAATTCTTATACATGAAAGTGACTGGGAGTGTGTGCACATAGGTGTTCACTTATTTATCTGTTGTTATAGTTTTACAAATTCACTATTATTAAACGATATTTCATATATATATATGATATATATCATATATACATATGTATATGATCACAATTTCCAAAATCCAGAGAATCACATCCATTGGCATCACTTTCCTATGTTGCTCTTTGGGTAATAAGAAGGAATCCTGGTATTGTCCTGTGGTAGAGAAATAACTCAGAGATTCAAATGTTTTTCTTTCAATATGTCGCCTGTTCCTACATCTAAAAGTAGGAACTCTATTAATGCATAATACATGTTATAATATATTTAATATATTATATAATGTATAATATATTCTATATTATAATATATTATATATAATAACTGACATTATTATATATTTATAAGGAAAAACAAAACAAATGTATCGATGTCCATACATTTCTAGCCTTGATTAGGTTCAGTAGAGTTAGGTGCATTACATCTCAACAGGAAAAGTCTACTGAAGTTCTGATGACCATGAGCTAGATAAGGAAAATTTCTGTAAAAAGAGCCTCTCTTCAACTATGAGAAAAAATAAGTTTGGAAGATTTTTTCTTTTGTTTTATTTTTTTGTTTTTATTTAGGCAGGACAATGGGCCTGAACTCTGGGCCTGAGCACTGTGCCTCACCTCTTCAATTTAAGGCTAGTGCTCTAACCACTCGAGCCATAGCAGCACTTCTGGATTTTTCTGCTTATGTGGCACTGAAGAATCGAACCCACAGCCTCATGCATGCAAGGCAAGCACTCTACCACTGAACCACATTCCCAGCCCAAGTTTGGAAGTTTTTGAGAAGAGGAATTTGGCATTTGCTTTGCATCCTTGATTAGTAAAAAGTAGATATCATTTTGCTCCACATATTGTCTCCTTTTATGTTCCCTAAACAGTTACACATGATCATCATTCCATCGCATATCTTTAAGTCCTTCTTTTATTTGTTTTATCATTATTGTTTCTTGTTGTTTTGCTGATCCTAAAGCTTGCACTCAGGGCCTAGGCATTTTCCCTGAGCTCAAGGCTCATTCTCTACCACTTGAACCACAGCACCACTTCTGGCTTTTTCTGCCTGGGCTTGCTTTGAATCATAATACTCAGATCTCAGCCTCCTGGGTAGCTAGGATTACAGATGTGAGCCACTAGTGCCCAGCAAGTCCCTTTCTTTTAGATATTATTCTAAAAGCCTCCTATCAAAGGTCACTCCTAAGATAGTAAATGGACCTATGCCAATAGTTCCTTCAAACTCTCATCTCCTGTTATGGCTATGGTGTGTCTTTTCCATTGTATCCTGAACCTACTTCACTGTTCTCTTCCTAATCCATGATTCTAGGTGTATTCCTAATAATTACCTAAATTTTGTGGCGATAAACCCTAAATTACTCAACTATTAATTTAATTTAATTTTTTCAACATGATTGTTGTTCTGTACAAATCTGAGCTTATATTCACCTCTTGCATCTATCTTTTGGCATGAGCAGAGCCTGGGCCTATTCTACCTTAAATGCAAGAGGTTAGCCAAAGAATAGCCTACAGTATTCCTGCCTAGAAGCCAGGACAAGTAGTTGAGTGCCTAAAAGAAGCAATGCATTCCTGACATGAGAAGGGGTGAGAGAGACAACAGCCTAGAGAGAAAATTGGCAATCACAACATTTAACAACTTCTCCTTTGGGGAAACTGACCTCCTTCAAAGTGGCAGTGAGATAGCTTACCTAGTGAATTTTATTATATGAAGGAAGTTGTCATGTCTCACTACACAACTCCCTTGTAGTCAAAGAGAGGGTCATTCTTTTGTTTCCTCCTTAGGCCTAGTCTTAGTTTATCTCCATCTTAGACTTTGCTCAGACTCTATTCCTACCAGAAGGTCCCTGATAAGGAGAAAAGTGTGATCTCTTGGCTTCTGACTGGCCCTTTGTGACCTGAGGCCACTTTTAGTTTTCAACCTATTCCTTCTGACAATGGGAAAGCTCATTCTCTGAATTGTGCCCTAGTATCAAATCGCTTCAGAGACAGTCAAGGAATGACAGATTCTGCCTGAGGGAGTGAGTTTCTCCATTTCCAAAGAGGTCAATTAATATCTGATTCTGAGACCCAGGTGGTAGTCCTTCACCAGATCCTCCAAGCTGGAGTGGATGTTACCTCAGACTCCAAGCCATCCTCATATTTCTCCAGCTGTTTCTCATGAACCAAAAGGTTACAGGAGTTTAGTTCAGAAACAAGGAGAAATGAGAGTAGCAGAAGAACCATTGGCAGGGTGAGGAATTAGAAACTTTGGGTGAAAAAAAGGGCTCAGAAAATCTAGGATCAGGGGGCTGGGAAGGGGGATCAGTGGTAAAGCACTTGCCTTGCATGCCTGAGGCCCTGGGTTTGATTCCTCAGCACCACATAAGCAAAAAGAAAAAAGCTGGAAGTGGCGCTGTGGCTCAAGTGGTAGAGCGCTAGCCTTGAGCTGAAGAGCTGAGGGACAGTGCCCAGGCCCAGAATTCAGGCCCCACGACCAGACCCCTCCCCCCCCCAAAAAAAAGAAAATCTACGATCACTCACATCATTTGGGAATCACGTCATAAGATTAGGGAATAAAAGTAATAAATTACTACCTAAAGTACTAACTCCACTACTCTACATTACAAGTGTTCTGTCAAAAGTTAGCTGTCCTAGCTCTATTTTGATCAGGAAAACGGAGCACATTTTTTCCTCACAAAGATCAACTGAGTATCTTTATCCATACCCCAGTTTGTTCTTACTCTCTACTTCTCTATTACTTTCCTCTGCTGGATTCAATCAATGACACTTGAAATTGTTAGCATCTTCAGATGTGTAATTACACTTTCTTCTAATCCATTTGTTATAAAGTAAAACAAATTATAGGGAAACGTATATCTACGGTACATTTTCTTCTATGGCATATTTATTTGATGTTATTAAGTATTATTTTAATAGTTTCATTGTTAAAACTTGAGGAAAATGTTTTACTATTAGCAGTAATTAGTTGCCCATATTTTTCCTTGTCTGTGTATTTCTAAGCTTCTAACATCGTCTTTTTCCCCAACTGTTGCCTTCTTAAAATTGCTTCAAATTATAAACTATATATGATGGTCCTCTATGTGCTCATTGATATATTTAAATTTTGATATAATATCCACATATTATAGGATATCTTCAACCTATTGTAACTGGTCTGAAAATCAATATGGACGTTCCTCATTAAAGCAAAAACACAATGCCACAAAACGTAGTAAAAGTAGGATAGGTATATATTCAAAATATTTAGCAATGATACAGTAGAAACATTCACTTCTCATATACCAGAACATGTTTATAGCTATGAATAGCACATTTTCTTAATTCCCTCTTTCCGGTGCATCTAGATTGATTACACAACTTGTTTGCTATGAATATTGCTGCCATGAACATGGATGTTCATGTTGATTTATATTCCTTCAATATGTATCCAATTGCGGTAAAGGTCATCAAGATATCTGTCTTTTTGGTATTGTGTAAACTTCCATTAAGATATCCCTATGGATTGCACTAGTTTACAATGCCACAAAACCAAATATAGTTCCTGATTTATTTCAACTTCTCCAGCAGTTTATTTATTTGAGTGGTGATAGCTATTCTGGTTTGTAAGATAGGATCTCAGTGACTTTCCTCTTTATTTTCCTTCGTATTTGCTATGTAGATATGAATCTCAAACATTTCATTTATTTATTAAACACTTACATTTGTACTTCATTCCTGATTAGTATCTTTCTTTTTCTTTTGGTATTTGATCAATTTATAAGATTTATAACATTTGATTTTTTTCCCATTACAAATACTCATTTTAGTTAGTAAAAAGATTTTTTTCATTACAGTGGTGAACAATTAACTAAAAACAACAAATTGTACATTTATATCACTGGATGTTTTTGTTTGTATTTACAGCCAGGAAATTGTTTCAATAAAGATGCTGAACTTCTTTCACTCATATTGGGCTAAAATAATCTCAGAATTAACAGTCACAGCCTGGGCCACCACAGTCTGGGCTAAGTAAAACCACTAACACAGCACAAACTGCATTTAAAGAGAGCAAAGGGCTTCATAAAAGTTAGAAGAAAGTCATCACCTTCATGAAGCAAATGTTGAAGTTCACAAGCAGACCTTAGGAATCTGAATATCAAGAAGATCAAAGGATGAAAGTATTTAGAAGGACAACTTTAGAACTCAAAATTGGGGGGAGGAGGTGGGACAAACAATAGATACCAAAACTCAATGCTAAAGCGAAGGAGTATTTTACCCCAAACCTCAGCTGTGTCGGACTCTCTTACACAACACACACATACAAACACACACACACACACACACACACACACACACACACACACACACACAGGCTAGTGAGAGGCCTTTGCCAAAGTACAGGCATTCTGGACTTAGACTCCGAATACTCCAAAAGTACCCATTGTGAAGACCTTTACTGAAAGCACCCATTGTAAGTAGACTTTTACTGAAAGTTAGAACTCAGGTTCCTGGAAAAACCCTGAAATGTCACAATAACGTTCTGCCCATAACTTCCCTAGCAATAGCCATCAGTGGATGAAGGGAAGTACCTAAAGTTAGAGATTTTTTTAATTTTTTTAATATTTTTAACTTTTTTATTGTGAAAATACTGTACAGAGGGGTTACAATTACATGGGCAACATAATGAGTATATTTCCTATCAAACATTGTAGCCTCCTCCTTTGTTTCCCCGTCCCATCCCTTTCCATCCTCCCCCCCGCCCCCCCCATCGAAACCTCCTCCCCCTCCCCCCCACCAAAGTTGTAAAGTTCGTTTTTCTCCATAAGAACTTGTACATCTCATTGTTCCAATGGGTCCACCTGTATCCCTATTTAAACGATTTGTTTTTTCCCTTCTCCTCCACAAATTATTGCTTATTGCTTAGCTTGCACTTGCTAGCCAATAAGATTGTTATAAGATTACCCATTTAACTGAAGGGTCGGGGTTCTCAACTCTGACACACTGCAATGGTGACAGTTGTGATTCCAGGCTCAAGCTTGCAATAAATGACTCTAATGTGGTTGCATGAGAACTGGCTCCGTGGTGGTCTTGGGGATCCTTATCTAAGCACAAGACTAGTGTACACAGAGAACCCCAGGGGCAGCTGTATCTAGGACAATGAAGCTTTTTATCCTCTTCTTTTTAGATAATCAAACATGATGTTGCAGTTGGCTCCACAGCTGCTCCACACCTGAGCAAGAGGAAGGAAAGGATGCCTTAGACTGCAGGACGGCCTTGTGTACCCCTAGTTTTCTGTGCAAGAATGCAATTCGTGGTCCCCTAGGCAGGGGTGGCCAAGCTGAAATGGGGGTATGCTTTGCCTAGAGGATGGCACCCTGTGAGCCCTGCATGCATGGTGAAGCAGCCTGGAAAGCCCTGTGAGCATCTCCGGGATGGCCTCTCAGTGGCTTGGAGAAGTTGACTCCTGTAGTTGGACAAGGCAGGAGGCAGGAGGAGAGCAAGAATCCAGAAGATGGGAGAGGCACAGAAGCAAATTCACCTCTTCATTGAGACTCCTCGGCCATTCTAAGGAGGTTCACAACCCACACGTGGCGGCCACTGCACAAGTCCCCAGAGGCCCTACTTGTTTAGGGAGCAATGCCTGGTCCTAATGGTCCTGATTCAGAGCTGGAACTTCCCAAGTGGCCCTGATCTTGGCTGGGCTGGAGCAGAGCCTACCAAATATGCTTCCTCTGCCCTTCTGTGTATAGCCTCCTAGCAGCTGCCCAGGCTACAGCACCCACAACAGGCCACCTGCTTGGGGCAGGCTGAGGCTATGCTGACAATTCCTGGTGCCTGCTTCAAGGCAAGAGCGAGGCCTAGCCCACAGCAGAGCTGGCCCTCACTTCCAAGGGCATTGAGAGAGGCATGACAACCACAGGCCCAGCCTTGCTGCCCTCACTGGCCCTAGAGATTACCTATAAGTCCCTGCCTTTGTTCTTGAAATTCTTCAGCCATTGGTTGTCTCATTTTTCACTATCTGTTTGGGTGGGACTCGAGACTTCTTCCTCTCCTCACCAAGCAAACAGGCCCTAGCAAATCCACCCCAAATTCCACACCTCACAGACACTCCCCAGAACCCAGCTGCCTTTAGGGCTGCTGCATGAGCTGTTGGCCAACTGCCTCTTCCTCCCTTCACAGCCTCCTTCAGGGCCTCCCCACCATCCTCTCCCCACCACCCTCAGCCCCAACCAAAGCTTGGCTTCTCCTGTGACCTCCTTCCTCTCCACACAGCCCCCATCCCCAACCCCAGCAGGGCCACTACTGTAGGGAAAAGAACTCTGGGCTTGGCACAGCAGAATCAAAGTTGTCACAGTGTGCAGGCTGCTGGGAATTGGAGGCAGCATAGGTCTCTGATCACTGTCTTTCACTTCATCTACACATGTATTAATTGTATTAATTTGGTATTTAATATTAGATCTCATAATTTCTTATTAAGCCTTTGCAGAATAGCTGGTAGAAATATAGTCCCAAATTTGTATTGTCTCTTGTTTAATTCTTTCGAGATTGAGAGATATTTTAAGTAGATATAACCATCATAAATTCTCATTTACATAACAGAGTTTTATTCAGAAAATATTTGCTTATGCATCTGTTGTCAATTATTTACAAGACTAGAAACATTTAAAGTTCCAAATATTATAGGAAGATCTTTGATTCATGTTGAATGAATGTGAGTTGGTTGAGCTGTTGCATACATTCGTGTGTGTGTGTGTGTGTGTGCGTGTGTGTGTGTGTGTGTGTGTGTGTGTGTGTGTGCAGGGGGGTTATATGTATCATTTAAATCAATACAAGGAATTTTTTTCCTTTTTCTGAGATATGCATTATGGTGTTTCTTTGTTGGTGGTAGGCTTTGATTTCTTGCTTTTGTTTGATGTGCACATTCCAGCTCAATTTTTCAATTAAACCTTCTTATTTAATATTGAGCATATAGTGCTCTGATATTGCTTTGTCTTTAGTTTGTCCTCTAGGATCTTTTCCTCTTTAACTATTAACATTCAATATAAATTTTACCTCCTGACGGTTTTTCCCCTTTAATTTGCATTTTGAAATAAGAATAATAAGACCTTTGATCTCTGTATTCATGAAGAAAAACTATTTTGAATTGTCTGTTTAATGTAATAATACCTGGACACATTTGTTAGCAACAAGATCTTAAAATTTCTTTTGTAGTTTTAGTTTAAAATACACTCCTCCATGGTTTTAGTATGGGAGACAAACACTTCCTAGTATCAATGATAACAGTTTTATTCATTAAAATATCAGTTAATTCATAATTTTGAATATGTCTAGTGGCAAATGTATACATTTGCTCAATAGATTTGCTTGACAGACCCGTGCACAAACATACAACTCATAGGGGCAGAGAAGGTTGATCAGTTGTAGACACTCATAAGGGCTGAGAAGGTGCATCAGTTGTAGACAGCTTGCCTTAAATGCACGAGACCCTGGGTTTGATTCCTCAGCACCACCTAAGCAGAAAAAGATAGAAGTGGTACTGTGGCTCAAGTGGTAGAGCACTAGTCTTGAGCTGAGGAGCTGAGGAATGGCATCAAGGCCCAGAGTTCACCACCGCCGACAAATTAAATCAATAAATAAAACTCATACTCAAGTACATTAATTTCAAAGATTAATTACCATTTTAGTTAAGGGCAGGGTGCCAAGATATAGCAGACCTTTGTCACAAATCTTTAAGAAGAATTCAACACCTGACAAGTACTAAAAACAAAAAGTAAAAATTTAGCTATTACAACAACATATATAATCACCACTCAAAGAGAAAGAGGCACTAAGAATGAAATACTTTTTATAACATTTCTTAAGAGATTCAGGCTCTACATTAATTATCATATAAAGTGACCTTCAAAAACTCCAGGTGAGCCTGAGTCTTAAGGGCCTCTACAAAAATTGGAAAAGAGAATAATCAACCTGGATTTTTCAAATGTTTTTTGTTAAGGTAGTGTACATACAGATCACCATTTTATAAGTCGCTAACGAGTTCACTTCTTGTTTGACAATCTCATCACTTTGTTCTCTCTCTGATTTTCCCTCCTGTCCCTGTCCACAAGAGGTATAGCTCATTGTGAATATAATATCTACAGAGTACAACTGCTGCATTTATTTCCCTGTTCTCCTTGAATTTCTGTGGCTCCTTCAATGTCAAAAAAGATAAACAAGAACAGAAAAATCCCTCTTGTTTCCAATTCCTGGAATTCATTTAAATATAAATACCAGTAGTTTTATGAGAGTGTCAGACTCTGTCCACACATCCTGAACACTTACACTTCCTGCACCCAGTCATAAATCCAACTGGATTCTTAGGTCCACAAAGTAATTCTTTTCACTTTCCACACAGGAAGAACCTGAGTGTCAGAAAGATTAAGTAACTTACTGGAAATATTGGGCTGAGCATAGTGGCTCAGATCTGAAGATCATAGTTGAAACTAACGCATGTTGACATATCCATTACATGTTTATCTCCAGTTTAAGGCCACCTGGACATCAAAGTAACCCATCTTAGCTACAAGAGTCTGGCTATCCTGAGCCACAGAGAGAAGTTGGAAGAGCATCAGCAAATGCTCTTGCCCAATTTCTAGGGAGTGGCTTGGCGCCAGCTTAGTAAGGTATAGCTACATCAGTGAAGGGGAGTAAAACAGAAGTGTTTATAAATAAAAGCACTGGTCTGAAACCTCAAAATAAGGACCTCAGTCTGTGTGGACCAAAAAGTCTCTAGCATGAGGTTCTTTTTAAATTAACAAGCATGATTTTAGATTTTTTCAGAGTGGGATGGTGTATAGTTACAGGCAATGTCTGCTATGTCAGTTAATCCAGTCTGCTCTTTCACATGTTACCCAATAGCCAGGTTTCAACACAAATGACTTCAATGAGATTGTTCAAATTATACTGTGACTTTTACCTCTCATGAATCAAAATTCTGTCAAATGATTTCTGAATTCCAGATGTTCACACACGTTTCTCATCATCTTTTCTACTATTTTGTCTTTATTATTGATGTTCATATCACTTTTTTGTTGTTGTCTTTTGTGTACTTGCCATTTTTAGGGCTTGAACTCAATGTTTAATGGTCTCTGTTGTATTCTTTGCTAATGGCTTATGACACGCTATTCCTTGAGCCACATCCTCAACTTCTGCTTCCTGCTAGATAATTGGAGATAAGTTTTCACATTTTTGTCTGTTTGGACTGATATTGAATTAAAATATTCAGGTCTTAGCCTCCTGAGTTTCTATGATTCTACACATGAACAGCTAACACCAAACTTTCCTATACTGTTATTTTAATTATGTGTTAGAAGAAAGTGGAAGTATATTTGTGTTAAGTGTACAATTTTTAAATACAAGCTTTAATCAACTAGATATGATGTAATTGCTATCAATTTTAAGTTAAATCAATGAATATTACACATACCAAAGAAATATAATTGAAAAAAATGCATTATCATTTTCTTTAAACAAGTAATGAAACTATGAATTTCTTTCACTTTACAATTCATGTTTTATATAACTTTAATTAGCAGACTTCTGTGACTAAAAGTAAATATATTAATTTTATACTGCAAGAGGCAAAGTGATTATAGTTAAGAATAGATATTCATCAGCCAGAAGATAAGTTTTTGAGCATTCTCACTATAAAGAAATGTTACAAGCAGAAATTAATGGATACGATGTAGCTTGATCATTAAGCAACATATAAATGAATGGGATTGCCACTTCATACTTCATAAATATGTAAAAAATAATTATGTAGTTAGGCGCCAATGGCTCATGCATGTAACCCTAACTACTAAGGAGGCTGACAGGTGAGAATCATATTTCAAATCCAGCCTAGGCAGGAAAGTCCATGAGACATATCTAGACTATGACTTCTCATGTTGAAGAAGAGGAAAGGTATGAAAAAGTTCAAGATTGTTTGACTATTCCCCAAGATCATTCTTCTTTATCAGCTATAGCAATGCAAGTAGTTACTCTTAGTATCATGCTTGTTTATATTTAGAAACATTATTTGTTGCTGGGTTATAAGCTGCAAGCACTTGAGTATTAATAAAGAATCATTTCCTAGAGAGTAAAGTTGCTGTGTAAACAAACCTAAAATATAAAGACTTAGCATTGTAGAAACTATTTTCTAGCTATATCCCAATGTGTAGGTGTAGATTTTGTTTCCCATTGTTCCAGGGGACCCATTCTTGTTACCTTTTTTTCACCATCTAGTGATCCTATAACATCCTATATCATCCTGGGATTGCTGTATCTTTACTGGATTCTCTAATTTCTGTTGGAAAGTTAGGAAAGATAAAATTGACTTACTGTTTCTGTTTTACCTTATTTTTTATTACCTTACAACTGTAAATCAAAGTGACATAAATCATCTTTATAACATTAGAAGACAGATTTCATTTCTATATTCTTACCCTAGCCTTCTACATAACTTTGGTACTTAGTGATCCCCAAATGTGAAAATGAAGAAAAGGGCCTTCTTATTTAAATATTATTTAGAATTGCAAGACTTCATTAATGCAAGGCCCTTAGTAGTATGTATATCATACATGTGTACAAACCTGGTGGCAACTTTTTCTTATTCTCAGAAACTAGGACATGTGGTAACCTTGCGGTTGCATCAGGAGAGGTTGTAGTTGAGTTAGATTACTAAATCAAATCTTCTGTAAAATATTTCTACAAGTTAATTGGGTTGAACAATCCGTATTTATCATTTTACAGTTCTAATGGACAAAAATCTAAAATAATTCTCACTAGATTAAAATTGAGCCCCCTACAGAACTGAAATATTTTTCAGATGATTCTAGTGGAAAATGCATTTACTTCCTGTTCCGCTTTCCAGAAACTTCAGAATCTGGATTGTTGTCTTTTCCTTTATCTTCTAATGTAGCATCTTTACATCTTTCTGATGGTTCTTACCTAATAATGTCCCTCTCAAACTACAGCTGGGACTTTTGAGTATACTTTCCCCATCTGATAATTATTCAAATTTGTGTTCCTTAGGTAATGAAAGGTGATTATTTTACAAACATATATAAAATGTAAATCTACATTTGATGGATTAGATATTTCGGGACTATAGATATTTTGGAAAGGTATTTTACTGTCTACCACAATGAGTGTGTAAGCATTCTTTCTACTAAAACCTGCTATCTTTTCATTAATTTTGAAAAGGTATTTCTTCAAAGAAATATAACTAAAAAAAATTTAGTTCCTGAAAGCCTTTAATCCTGATTAAAACATTGTCATGTACTAGAAATCTTAAATGTCAGAGAGCAGTTCCTGAAGCAGTTCTGGCACTATCACTCTTTGTATATTCTGCTTACAATCTCCTCTTTTCAAGAGAATTTGTTTGTTATTATTTTGGAATTATGGTTAATAGTTATTTGACTGATATTTTTAAAGAATGCATCACCAATCCTGGTTCTCTTCTTCTAACTTTTTTATGTCTAATCTATTTCTGAAATAAACACAGCTATTTGAATTACACGAACTGCTTATTGAAGTGTGGAGAGGAAAAGAAGAAAAAAATGTCCCTGTGTGTATGTCATGTAAAAAATGTACCTAAACGCTATTTATCTTAACATCATATATTTTTCATTTTGTTTAGATTCAGATAAAATTTAGCCTTTCAACTCACACAATGTTAATGCAGTTTTATTTCATGCCTACCAAAAGCAAACAACAAATTACTATATATTTAAATTTTTTTTAATTTTTAAAATTATTTATTTTAAAACACTATATTTTTAACAATTAGCCAAAGCAAATGGTTTATTAAATATTTAGAGTTGTGTTCAGACTCTATTGTTGAAACTAGTAAGGGGAAAAAATCATGTTTTCCTTCTTCCTTGAGCCATTCTGATTTACTTCATCTATTTCTGAAAGAATAAAATTCTGGCTTTAAAGCCTTTTGCATGATATGCACAATGTCTCATTCTTCCTTTATTAATAGGAGAATTTGGAGAAAGGATGAGAATTCTCACTAGAAAAAGGAGAAGAGGAAAAGAGAAGTGAGAAATCTAGATATTTTGTTCTTCCTCATCTCAATCACAAGGTCTGGATAATGATTGTGGATGTTAGATACAGTGCTCTAGAGTGATTAAACACATTTATAGAAAAAGTTAACGCCTCAAGTGACCACATATAGAATGCTTATTTATTTAAAAAATAAATGTAATAAATGTAATAGCATCAAACAAGAAGTGTTATCTGTTTAGTACTGGTTTAGTATTTCTAAAATACTGAAGTGCTGTAGGAAACTATCATAAAGGTATACAAGAATAGTAAGAAACTAATATCTTAGTATCATATTCTAATATTAGCTTAATTCTTCCTGTGCTTGAGTTTTGCCTCAATTTCACATGCTATATTCTTTCAGTATATAAGTTGAAAAAAGATTCCTTCTGGAAATATGCTATTTTTATAGCTAAGGGAAAAGAAGTTAACTCTTAGACCCAGACAATGGGATAGAAATCTTCCCCTGGAAATAGCCTTTCACCACTTCTGGTTCATTTTTGTAAGCTGAAGTAAGTCACATGCCCCATCTTGACATTGCAGAGTAGAGGTAAATCTCACCTACAGGAAGCTGAGGCAGGACAGATTAATATGCCAAAATATGCAACTTGAGATAAAGAGGAAAAAAAAGATAATTACAATAAGATCAGTCATACATGCCATCACATGCCTCTGCATGAAGGAAGCTACTATGTACCTTTGTTTCTAAAACTACTGAGATCTTCAAATCAGATCTTTTATGCTTGTATATTACTGGAATTAGAGAACATCTTGATACTGAGACAGCATAAAATCTCAAAGAAAGCTGGACTAATCATTTCAATACTGCATTTTGTTCTGTTAGGACAAGAAACCATTTTATAGTCAATACTTTATACTAGTAATTTTTTTTTGCAGAACTGGATTTTGTTAATATATGTGACAATCCACCAGAATAAACGTCTTCCTTTATCTGCATCTTGTGCAGACAGCATAGTCAAGAAGATGTAGGAGTTCATCAGTAATACTTTTTAAAAATGCAAATAATGTGGACTGGGAGCCAATATAAATATTTTTCCAACATCACCTTCCACATCCTCATTCTTCCTTCCTAGGAAACACATCTAATCAATAAAAAGGCTTAAATTTTTGGCTCTTGAACTTGAAAGTGGAAGCAGAATGTTATGGATGTTGGAGATGACTGTTAATGTTTTTTACATAATAATGTAAAATATTATGTAATAATGTAAACTAATAATGTCACATGCAAGAGCCCTATGAGTCCTAAAGGTCTTAACACTGTACTTCCTTAGTGATGTGACAGTAATGTCAGGCTTACTGGGCTTAGTATTGTTTTTCACTTCCTTTTCTACCACCTAACCTAAATTATAATACATAGTAATGGAATGAAAAAGCAAAGTCATCTTAAGAAAGTCATTTAAGGCTCTGGGAATGTGGCTTCATGGTACAGTGATTGCTTAGCATGCATGAAACCTTGGGTGCAATTCCTCAGTACCACATAAACAGAAAAAGAAGTGATGCTATGCCTCAAGTGGTAGAGTGCTAGCCTTAAGCAAAACAAGAAAAATCTCAGGAAGAGTTCCCTGGCCCTGAGTTCAAGCCCCAGGACTGGCAAAAAAATTGATTTAACTAGTAAATGCCAAATAAAGAAACTATACTTGGAATATATTATTGCTCCTTCCAACTATGACCTAACAATAGTTCTTAATTCATGTGCTTTACCTATATTAGAAGACTGCGTTGAGAATAAAAAACATTTTGTTAGTAGGTAATGGCAATTAATGTCAAGAATGTGCTTAGATATCAGGTGGAGGATTAATCTAAGTCTAAGTGAGAGTTGGAAAATTTTTGGTCAGTTTTGGCACCAAAAATGCACCAGCTAATTAATAGTTGTGATAGAAGTGAAGGAATAAATCGAGATGCAAGAAATAAATGATAATAATAACTAAATTATACCAGAAACTGTTCTAGGGAACCATATTTGGTTATTAAAGAACTAGTTATCAAGTAGGCTTATTCCTCATTCCTTTCGCCTTCTAAATCAC
The DNA here is from genome assembly GCF_019054845.1 of Dipodomys spectabilis. Taxonomy (NCBI): domain Eukaryota; kingdom Metazoa; phylum Chordata; class Mammalia; order Rodentia; family Heteromyidae; genus Dipodomys; species Dipodomys spectabilis. Next base: position 6,649,901 of record NW_024870729.1, on the reverse strand, counting down.
TTAGGCTAGTTCTTAATCTCTGTGAGATAAGTTTTATCCCGTTCTATGTTGTTCTTTCATATCTGATCTCCTTTGCTTTCTAAAAATCTCAGTCTTTCTCTATTTATCTACTAAAGATTAATTATACTAAGTCCACCGATGCAGACCTCAGAGGATGCTAAATTAAGAGTCCAATGGCTCATGAGTCATTAATGTAACAACATGGATAAGGATGACATATTTATTGCTACCTCAAATTTTCTGAAAAGCTGCAATGTCATCATTTGATTCAAATTTCCATTATTTGTCTACAGTGTCATTAAGTGCACATACATGCAAATATGAGACAGGTGCTGGTGGCTCACACTTGTCATCCTAGGTACTCAGGAGGTTGAGACCAGAGGACTGTGGCTCAAAGCTAGCCTGGTCAGGAAAGTCCATGAGACACGTCTTCAATTAGCTACCAGAAACCCGGAAGTGGTGCTGTAACTAAAGTGGCAGAGCACCCAACATGATCTGAAGAGTTGAGGCACATGCCCAGGATCAGAGTTCATGCCCCACGACCAATGAAAATGTGAAATGTACTTGAAGTTTCCCCAAAAGAAACTACGAAGTCAATAGTAATCTTCCCAAGCAGAAAAAATTTTCCGATATGACTCATTGCACCTACTTGTGCTGAGTTATTTAAGTTATGGCTTCTTTGCTGCACATATTCTCTTCTTTTAAATATTGTCAAATATTACCTTTATAGTAAACTTCATCTAATATTCCTTGGTTCAAGAGAGAAGTCCATACAGTTGATGTGACTTGATTTTCTTATTGTCTTAGTTCAAAGCCAACTCAGGAAGCAGAGTCTTTCAAACTCTTATCTGTAATTAAACACCAAAAATCCAGAAGTGGTGTTTTGGCTGAAGCAGTAGAGTTCTAGCTTTGGGGACAGGTGGGCAGGAAAGACAACTGTTCAGGGACAGGGTCCAGCCTCTGAGTTCAAGCCCCAGAAGCGGCACAAACTAAACAAACAAACAATAAACAAAAAAACCCACATATTTCTTTGGGAGCATCCTTAAAGCACTGCTTTGAAAAGAGGCTCCTTTTGCTGATCATACTCACTGGATCCTGCTTTTTGGAATCCAGGACCAGAATAAAGGAATGGATATCTGACTTTTGCAACAAGAGAATCATTTCAGGAGTTAAATATTCATGCATAAGACATTTTAAAACCTCCATGTCTTTGTTTCTTTGTAGAACACTGTAAAACAATGTTATTTCCTTTTTTTCCATGCTGGCCTTCAAATGGCATATTGTTTCCTTTTGTAATACTGTCAACTAGAAGTTTACAGACAAGTTTTATGGCTAAAGTGCACACTCGAAAAAGATAGGGACAGAGTTACCTTCAAGCCTTGGATTATATTCTTGTACAGTAAAAATGAGAGCACAAATTAACTTGAACTTTGTCATTTCTCTATGTTCAATTTCTCTCCTGGATTCAGTTTCTACTTCCTGTAAAAGTTCCTTCCACTTACTTCCGGTAACAATCTATGGTATTGCTCCAGGAAAATGAATGTTTTCTGGCTTCATTGAGATAGCACAAAGGCATCTTTAGACACGAGGTAACACGTGTTTCAGAGACAACTTAGTAATGAGAAAATATGGAATTTACATGGCTTATAAAATATTATCCACGTACATATGGCTGTATAAGACGATGTTAAGTGAAATGAACCCCAAATACGGACACAACTTGTTTTTTCTTTCTTACTATTGTTTTTAATGTATCTACCATGTATTATGTGATTTTTTTGGTTCTCTTCTATTTTCTTTCTCCATGGTATAACCCGTTTCCACTGTATTTGAGGTCGGTGAGCTGCAACTTGCATATACATTTTTCTAATGTGGGGAGGGGAAGGGAAATAAAATGCTGAAAGAAGTATACAGTATGACCCGTTGTTACAATGAGATGAACAAGACACTATGTTGAAAATGAACTTTACTAGTTGGGGATGGGAGAGGAGAGTTGGGGCAGTGTGGAGAAAAGGGGTGATGGGAAAAACAAAAGAGGAAGTAACAATGTTCGGTAGATAATGTACTCATTAACTTACTTATGTAACTCTAGCCCCTCTGTCCACCATTTTCACCATAAAAAAACATGAAAAAAAAAAACATTATCCTGGAGTACATTAAGTTCAAATTTCCTAAGTGCTCTGTAAATTAAGACCTATTTTAAGTGGGAAGAAGCTTCTCAGAAACATTTTTTGTCAGTGTTTGTGTTGTGCATTATTACCCAAGTGTACATAAGTTAACAGAAGGAGAAACAATAGGTATAGGAGAAAGAGAAGTTTTGTGTTTAAGTATAATGGTTCCATACTCTATAGAAGACTCTTATTTAAGACAGCGTTGAAATAATAAAGCCAAGGCCAGTATGTAGATCTATGGGAGTGACATAGAGAAAGCATTACTACTAACTGGAACATGAAGGATGAGACCACTCTCTTCTACTAGCTCTAAATCATGATAGGTAATCATGCAAATTTGTAAAAAGTAGAATGGAAGAATAATTCTGGTTCCAAGCCAGTCAGATATAAGACCATGGACTTAACTGGAAAAAAGTCCTTTTCGAGAGAGCAGGAATTATACTAGCAATAAAGTGGTGGCTAAGATCACATTTCTTTTCCTTTTCTTTATATTCTAGACATTTCCTACTTATTACAAATGAGGAAACCACGGAATCTGTTTCTTTGTGTCTTGTTTATTTTACTTCGTAGGATTTTTCCAAGTCTTTCCAGTTCCGTATGAATTTGAAGAATAGAATTCCACCATGCATACATAAACCACATTTTGTCAATTCGTTCATTTACTGAGTGGCATATTGGTTTAAAACATGACTGCATATAAGTATCACTTAGTGTCATTCAAAAACGAGAGATGCCACCTCCCCAGATATTCTAAAAGCATGATTTCTAAGTAAGATAGGATTTTATGGTGGTACGAGTTTTGAGATATCTGGATGAGTCTCATGTATATCTTGCACTGAATTAGGCAGGAAGATATCCAATATCATGGAGGATAAAAATGGTAGTGTCAAAAATATTTCCTTTGAGAAAGATATAGGAGGCTGTCAGAAGTATAAAATAATTCAGATAATTTTGAGTTATTTAGAAATGCAAGGTCAAGTATGTCTCTTTAAATAATAATTATGTAAGTGGAAGAGCAAAAGAAGGGGAAGAGAAAAAAGTAAGTGACAGCAGATCATTGTCCCAATAGAATATAAAAAAACATAATCTATAACTTTCAAGTTAAAGAGAGACCAATAGAATACATGCAAAATATTTACTTGACTTTATCCTACTTTAATGCTCCAATGGTTTTCATAAAATGCAGAAGCATAGTTTTGTGTCTTCTGTCATTTGCTAAACGTTTCGTCCAGAAAAGGTTATCAATTACTTATAAATGATGCATAATTCCTAGGTATTCCAGTTATCACATACCCTCTTGATTGAGATATCGCTGTATAAACTCAAAATATGGGACAAAAAAACCCTTAAAATAAACAGAAATCACATGTTTGTTTTAAACGCTGTAGTTTACAGAGTTTTTAGCCAAAACCAAAAACGTCTATTTAGATATTCTGCATTTTGTGTGAAGAATTTTTAACAATAGTTTATTTGCTGACATGTAATTCACTTGCAATATACTATCTCCTTTTATTGTATACACTATAGTGCTTTGGAAGTGAATTGTACCTTCATAGGTTTTCAAAGCCTAATTTTCACAAACTTGCATTTCTTCTAATAGAAATGCTAAAAATTTTAGAACATACATTAAAATAGATAAAAAGTTCTGTTACTAGAATTTGTCCAGCATACATCCTCTGTAGTGTGTATTTTTAAAATTTTATTTTGGGGATTTTTTTCCAGGGTCTCACACATACTATTTAAGTGCACTGTCAATGAACTACAATTCCCTGTCCAAATACTTTTTTTTACTTCTCTTTAATACATTCATAGAAGTATAATGAATTGATCCTATACAATTCTTTTTGACCTTTGAGACTTGAAAACTTGCTTGCTAAAATGATTGCAGCATTATACAAATGGATCACTATGAGTAGTTTATCAATTCCTCCACAAATGCATTACTATATTTTGTGTCATCTTTTTATATTAGAGTCATACTAGTGATTTTTCTTTTTCTTTTTTCTAAGATACTAAAGAGGAACTTATTTCATATGCTCCTCTTACTGACTATTAATTTACACATGTTCTTTAAAGAAATATCCTATTCAGGAAAAATTATATAGAAATAGAAGATATAAAAATACTTAAGATTAAGAATCATTGTAGCATTCACATTTTAGCATTAACAAATATGTTACCTCTATCTGTTGGATATGTTTTCACTTCAGTTATAGTGTCCTTTGAATTATGAAAGGCTATCACTTGATATAATTCAGTATATTCTTGCTTTTCTTTAGCAACTAATGCTTTCCATTTAGAAACCTTTACTGATACAATGTCATGAATTTTTACGTTTATCTCTTATAGGTTTTTACATCTCACATTTAGTTTGATAATCATTTTTTATTTTAAATTTTTGTATAAGGATTGAGGTAGGCCAGGTGCCTGTAGTTCACGCCTGTAATCCTAGCTAATCAGGAGTCTGAAATCTGAGGGTCACAGTTTAAAGCCAGCCCAGGCAGGAAAGCCCATGAGACTCGTATTTCTAATAAACCCCTAGAAAGCCAGAAGTGGTGCGGTGGCTCAAGTGGTAGGGTGCTCGTATTGATCTGCAGAGCACATGGACAGCGCCTAATCCCAGAGTTCAAGCTCCATGAGTGACAAAAAACAAAACAAAAGAAACAAAAAAAGGATTGAGGTAGTAGTCTAAGATCATTCTTTACATCTCGAGAGAAAATAGTGCCAATACACCCATTTAAGATTCTATTTTTTATTTCGTAAAGTCATAGGATAGTTTTCAAAATCTATTGAACATAAACTGAGAATTTATTTTTGACAAATCTGTTACATTCTTCTATGTGTCTGCTCTTGTAGTAGAACTATGTTGTCTTTACTACTAAACATGGTAAAAAGAAGGCTAGTATGAAGGCTGAAGCTACACCATTTTACAAGATTGTTCTAACTGACCTGTATTCCTTGAATTTACATACGAGTTTATTGAGCAGGTGGACCAATATTCTACAGAGATATCTAGATGTTTGAACGTGACTCATATTTTTTACCTTGTAAAAACACAAGACCTCAGATATTATACATAGAAAAATGTCTTCAGAGAATACTTGAAACAACTAAAATTAATTCAAGAATGAGTTACGATTTAGATAACACTGTAACATAACAAAGCTGAATGATAACAACTTGAGCTGTACAACGGAGGAGAGTGAGAGGGGAAACAATGATGTACCACATAGGAGCTATACGTAATTGCTATTGTGTTTCAAAAAACAGAAAGACTTCAGAGAAGAGAAGGAGAAAAATAACGTTTCCTGAGACAAGTTTCTTTTTAATCCATCTAATAGTTTGTACTAAACGTCAGTGAAAATGGGAAAAATTAAAATAGAAATTAAAGCATTGTATATACCTGTTACAATGTAAAGAAATTGTAATAGGAATATGATAATTAATTTCCAAAGAAATAAGAGAAAGAATAGTTAAACTCTAAAGGGAAAAATAATGAAGAGACAAAAGAAGCAAAGTAAAACCTTTATCAATAACAAACACAAGAGTTTGGAAGTGGAAAGGCAGTGGAAATATTCTAAATAACAATAAAAATTGCTAATGTGGATAGAATATGGATCACATGTTATCATATATAATTTTGAAAGGACATACTAGGAATTGAAAGTCATGGTTTAAAATAATATTTGGATTATAACTAGCCAGAATAGCTCAGTGGTATACCATTGGCCTTGCATATGTGAAGCAATGGTGTGATCTCGCAAGCATTACAAAGTACACACAAAGCACACACACACACACACAAAAACCACATAAACACACACACACACACACACACACACCACATACACACATTTGGAATATTGATTTTATTATATTAAACGGAGGAAATTATCACAAACAGTAAAAGTATGTTAATATATGAAATCATAATATTGCTCGTACTATTTAAAAGTTTAGTAGAAATAAAATAGTCACAATATACTTGGATTTTAATAGATTAAGTAAATCGAAAATTAATAGAAGACATGAGAACTTTTGCAAATAAGTTTTAAATAATAATCATTTTGAAACAAGTGTCCTTTTATTTTGACAAATGATTGATGTTACTGGTGTTTTAACTCAAGATTTAGAATGTGATAGCCAGGTGCTCTATATAACACTAGCGATGGCTACATCTCTAATCAGTTCACTTTGAATAGTTTTATAATAAGGTCTCATAGTTTCCCAGTCTCTCCCGAATTACAAGCCCTATTTACAATTCCCACCATAGCTAGAAAATGGATGCAACAAATCACCATGCCGAGCTCAAACTTTTTTTAAATTCAAGAACAAATATTTCCAAAAAGTGATCAGGTAATGAAGACTTTCTTAATAAAGTAAGTGCTTCTTGAAAATACAGTAAATATTTGTTACCTGGACAAATATGTTTATAAATATAAGAAAATAAATGTATTTAAATTCACTAACCATATAAAAATTAAGAAAATATTTTCAAATAGCCACATGTTAAATATTTTAAAAGCAAAATATATGTGATTGAATAATTTACATGTGTAGAAATCATGCAAAATTATATTAACTGATCCTACAACTCTGAAAAAAGAATTACCCTAAAGAAACAAAAGGAAACATTTAAGCTCAAAATTTGAAAATTAGAAAATAAAATGAAGTACGGGCTGGGACATTAGCTCAGTGGTAGAGCGATTGCCTTCCATGCATGAAGCCCTGGGTTCTATTCCTCAGCACCATATAAGCAAAAAGGAAAAAGCTGGAAGTGGCGCTGTGGTTCAAGTGGTAGAGCACTAGCCTTGACCTGAAGAGCTGAGGGACGGGGCCCAGACCCAGAGTTCAGGCTCCACAACCGGACCCCCCCCCCCAAAAAAAAGAAAAGAAAATGAAGTGTACTCTTTAGTTGACTTAATTAAGTGGAAAAGCTCTGTATATCAATTTTATAATAAAAAATGCATGAACAAAGTAAGCAAAAGTACCCATTGATCAATAGCAACAGCAAAAGCATCAGTAGTTCTTGTTTTGAGTGTACAAAAATATCGATGGAAGATATAACAATGTTCCTTCCCTAAGAAATATATTCATTACCTCATTTATGTAACTTTAACCCCTGTGTACCTTACCATTACAATAAATTTAAATTGAAATTAAAAATAAACCAATATATATATATATATATATATATATATATATATATATATATATATATATATATATACCAATTAAGAATTCTTAGAAGCCATTGGTTAAAATTTTTGTAAAAAACTTCCCTAAATACCCAAGGAATATACTTTGATGATACTATTTAAATACTTCAACCTCAGCAGAAAAGCAAAAAGTTTAAAAACTGTTACAAAGTAAAGTAATAAATCAGAATATATTACTATTAATAATAATCATAAGATGAATTTATAGTGGTAGTCAAATATGTAAGAAATGAGGTAATTTGCCATTCATCTGCACTTAATAAGTGAGAAAGAATTTTCTAGGTCTTTTTAAATTATCATAAGTTTAATGAAATTATTCTGTCACATCATATGATAATCAGATAAAGCTGATATTAGAGCAAAGAACAGCTTGTATTAAGTTTTTGGATGTTAATGTATATACTTATTTTGGTTGTGGGAAAATGTGGGGATTTCAATTTGGGGTATATTTTTCTTGCAGGCCGGGGTTCCCTTTCCACAAGAACATGCATCTCATCTGTCCTTTTAGCCTTCCCATCATCAATGGCATCAGAGTTGCACACCTACTTGTCTAGCTTGCTACCTTGACTGACCTGGATCCACAGTCCTTCCAATCTTAGTCTCTAGATAGTGCAGGTTGGTAGAAATGATCCAATTCACCCAGCTATAGATTGAGAAGTAAGTCCACTAAACTTTTTGTTTGCGTTCTGTTCTCAAGCCTCCAAAATAGTTAAGAGTACACATGCGATCCCCTGTTGCCAAGCAGTAAGAATATTTTAAAGCAACTAGATATATATATGACTTAGTCTTGTGTATACCTCAGGAAAAGTATAAAAGGGCAGTGAAGCATAGAGGACAGCCAGAATTCTAACTACCTACTCAGAGGCTGAGTAAGCAAAGCTAGCTACTCGGGAGTCTGACATCTGAAGACCACTGTTCAATCATGAAAATACAAGTGATTATCTCAAAAAAAAAAAAAAAAACAGAATTGTAGCAGAGGCTGAAGTGGTAGACCACTATCCTTGGGCACAGAAGCTGAGGAATAGTTTCCATGGCACTATCAAGCCTCAAGAATGATGAATGCATGCATGAGCACATGCACATGTGCGTGTGTGTACTCGCACATGCATGCACACATACACAAACACAAATGAGTATTTCAATGTGAGGTTTTTATTTTTTTATCTTGCTGTACTTTATTTCCCTGTATTAGTTCACAAATTAACAAAATCAGCTAAGGACCTATTTACATCAAATTCATCGTTTCTCTAAAATCTACTCTCTTTTTGGAAGCCTGCTTTTATTTGACCCAAAAGTAAATTATTCAGGAAGTCAATTCATCACTCGCAAGTTTATAGTATTAGATGATTGTTTAGATTCCTCCTAGCAATATGATTTTGTGAACTCCTGCATCAAGTAATATATTTCTTTCACTAGAAGAGAAACCTCTGTCAAACAATTAATAATAGCTTATTTTCCTCCTGGCATTCATCTGTAGTTTTATTTTCTTCATATATTTCATGATCTGTCTGTGTATGCCAAAGACTGCCGTGAAAATAAAAACACCCTTCTCAGTGCTTAGCATGTGTATACCATTCATAGATACGGAAATTGCTTTGGAATAAATAATGTTCACCCTATCTTGAGAAAGAAGAATTGGTTTCTCAGCACTTTAGGTAAGAACTTGAGGGAAAGAAACAAAAGGAAAAGTGAGGAACAACTCAACACATAGATTCAAATGAAACAAACAACCCAAGAAAACACAAATTAATTCAGTACTCAAGAACCTGCAGGAAATGAAAGATTTAAAAAAATCAGCTATGACAAGCTTATGAAATTCGTGACTACATGGGAGTGCAATGTTGTAAGTATAGTGGCAAAAGCCCAGACTGAACAGAAAGTTCTGTACACAACGCCATGCACCTGTTGTTCTAAATTCCAGGAAGAATAACATCAAGTGGACTGAGGCCAAGTTCATACACAAATAGGAAGCCAGTTTCTAGCTGAAAAATAATCAGGATAAATTAGGGCTGGGGGCATGACAAAGTGGTAAGAACACACATTTAAGGGGACAAAACACTCAATTCAAACTCTATTATTAGGAGTATGAAAGAAAAAAGCTATGATTTTAAATAATTAGAACAATTGTAACACTTGAGTATTTGAGTGGAGAAAAATCCATTAGAGAGATAGAATGAACCCACATTCCAATGCTCCTTTAGTGATAATGTTTAGTCGTACTTCAGACAAAACAGAGTTACCTTGCAAATGAGCATGGATGTGCATTTGGGTGATGGAAATACTCTACTTACACAGGTGTAAAAAATTAAATAGATTTTTGGGGGTAGATTGTAGTTCTTGAACTAAGGCTACCACTCTAATACTTGGAGCCACAGTTCCAATTCTGATTTTCTGTTGGTTGTTTGGAGATAAGAGGCTCATGGACTTTCCTGCCCAGGATGGCTTCAAACCAAGATCGTCAGATCTCAGCCTCCTGAGTAATCCTGATTCCAGGCATGAGCCGTCGATGTTTTTAATAATTTAGTAAATTGTATAGTTACAGAAGCTATAAATTATGATTGTAACCTGTGTAATATATGTGTGTATGTATAGATCAATGCATACAGTTAGAAATATATTAAAATATTTTTGCATCTACAGTAGATTTATGAAATCATCCTTCATTAAAAATATAATGGAAACAAAAGTTAATAAGAAGCAAAACAAAGGTAATTGTTACACGTTTATTTTGTTGAATGGAATATGAATTATGAGAATCAGTTTGGGAAAACCATCTCTACTTTAACAAAATGGATAATTGCTATTAATTCCAATCCATCTCTTTGCCCATATTGTGCATCCTCAAACATGAGTGTCAAAATCAAACCACACTTTTTGCCTTTGTATTTAACTCACCTGTTATAATTTAGGGGCTAGATGAAGTAATCAAATAAAGATTAAAATAATAGTAAGTAAGGCTTTTAGTTAGAGCTGAAAAACATTTTAAATATGATAACTAATTAAATTACATATTTCTTACTTTTACTCTGTTGTTATGTCCCTCATTCCTACATTAGGAAAGTACATAAAAGGTTCTCACTAAATTATATGTAATTATTAAAAATGTATTGAAAGAATATGGGCACAGTGTGGTTTTAGCTTATTGAAACCTGTATGGGGTAGTATGTTTTTGAGGACTTGCAATACGTTGTGATGGAGATGAAGGGAGGGATGTGCTTATTCTGGAAAACTGACTAGAGCATTGCTCCCAGAAAGATAGTGATGAATTCTTCCAAAAGGACAGTAAAATCACTTTCACAACCATGTTCACTACTGCACTCTTCAGTGTAGCCAAGTTATGGAAACAGCCCAGATGCCCTTTGGCGAAGGGATGGTTGGCAAAAGTGTGTCATATATACATACGTGGAATGTACTTATCCATTATGAAGACTGTTACGTTATTTGCAAAGCAATGGATAGATCTAAAAATATGTTAAATAAACGAAGTCAAAGCCAGACACACAAAAGACCCATGTTCTGTCTCATATTTGGAAACTAGAACTTTATACAATTTTACACAGCAATATTAACCAAATCATGCTATTTGTAGAGGAGTATTTAAAAGATGTAATTTTTTTATAAAATTGAACTTTTAATCCACCAAAATAAATACCAGGAAACTATCACTTTGAACATGTGAGGAGAAGTCAAAGGGAAAGAATAAAAAGAGTTATGGAGGAAGAAAGTGAAGACATGATATTCAATGCAGATAGTATGAAACTAAAAAAAATTAACGTGTGGTGAGGTTTAGAAAGACAGGGAAAAGTTATATAAGGATCCATTATACTTAAAAGCATTATTTATTGAATGTAAATTCCCTTGTACAACTAGTTATGATAATAAAAATATAATTAAAAACAATGGAGCCATCTGATCTTAAACTGTGTTCTCTTAAACCATGAGTCAATATAATAGTTTCCTCCTCAGAAATTTTCTTTGCAGGTATTTTCCTTTTAGTGACAGAAAAATGATCAATGCAATGAATATCAATACATCACTTAGCACATCATAAAGAGACACAATAAAAATCACAGTAAAAATGTTAGAATTAACCACATGATAAAATAACAGGTAGAATATGCCAAATGACCATTGATTGCTTTTCCAAGTACTATACCAATGGTATCTAATTTAATCCTCACAATAATTGCATAAAGTGGAGCTCCTTACATTTTTAATTCTCAGATGATGATAGTGAAGTCTTCAGAGTTAGAATTACTAGTACAACATTGCACACATGGTAAGTGTTAGCCTGAGGTTCATCTCCCACTGTATCAATTAACCTCATTCTATTTTATGACTAAAATACCAGCACTTAGTCTACAAATTCTAGGAAAATTTCCCAGAATTATTGTGTACACTCATAATATTTCACTTTATCTTTGTTAGAAAATAGGGAACTGTAATATGAATACTCAAAGTTCATAATCAGTGCATACCTCCCTGGTGAAAGGAAGTGCTAAAGTATAACATTCTTGACTGCTAGGTCAAAATAGCAGAAATCATATTCTATCCCTTCACTGAACACTGCACTGCCTGGGGACCCTATCTCTGTTTAACACTGTCTTACTGAAAGAATGACCTCCCCAATTCCTGATGGAAACAGACTGCAGTTCTTATGGACCAATCATTTCCACATTGTAGCTCAACTAATTTGTTTACCATTAGAAGTATTTTGATTGCTTTTTATACCCAACATTTTGAGAGAAAGGTACTACTTTAAAATGCTATTAAAGTAAGACATATAAAAATCACCTTTGACCCTAGATAAATATTTTACCTTTCATGTATCCAAAAATGCAGTCTGACCTATCATTAATGAATTAAAGCCTCTCCTACTTGGGAATACAATTGTTTTAAAAAGACCTAAAGGGCTGGGAAGGTGGCTCAGTGGTAGAGTGCTTGCCTTGCATGCGTGAAGCCCTGGATTTGATTCCTCAGCACCACATAAAAAAAAAAAAGAAAAAAGCCGCAAGTGGCGCTGTGGCTCAAGTGGAAGAGCGCTATCCTTGAGCTGAAGAGCTGAAGGACAGTGCCCAGGCCCAGAGTTCAGGCCCCACTACCAGACTCCCCCCCCCTAAAAAAAAGACATCAATACTACTATATTTGTTCAAAATTTCTTATGATACTGAAGATTCAATTGTAAACTGTTAACACTTGAAAATAACTCTTTTTCTTGGGAGTAGGAAACAAAACACAAGATTAATCCTAATCATCTCCAAAGACATTTATTTATACTACAAATTCACTCTTATAACTACAAAGATTCTAAAAATAACTGAAGCATAGTGTCACAAAGGGCATAATTTAACTTCATCATGTACATTCAAATGACTGTGCTAATAGAAAACAAAGTTATACTAAAAATTAGCTCATGTAATTCACTTCCATTCTTTTATTCTATATATTTTAGTTTCATAAAACCTGTCTTTTGATAAAAAGCCTATATACCCACTTACATTTTCAGATTTTAATAATGTTTATTTCAGAAATGTCTTTAGCTGTATAGTCAATGAAATGAAATAACACTAAAGTATTCAAAGGGTTTTCAGAAATTGCAAGACTTGCTCTTGGATGTTATTTATAATGGAAAAGATCTTCAAAAAGCCTTATTTGTTAAAGTTGTGATAGTTACTCCCACAAAAGAATTATTAATGAAGAAACCTTTGTATGTAAAAATACAACACACATGCTTTTTTTGTTTATTTGTTTTTGCAATATATATCTAACAAACATATCCACAATACTGTTTTTCAGTCAATATGATCGGATATTCAAACCTAAAAAATACGTGATTTATTCTTAGTGTGAATAGATACTATCTTATAAAGAAAGTTATTTTCAACAGAAATCCGGAAAGGGTTTATCCACCTTGAGTTTCACTGGAATAACCAGAGTGTAATACCTCTTTGGTCAAGTCAGTCAAACTCACTCCATGAGTATATCTTAAAAGTATAGCCAATTTAAGAAGTCAAATACATATTTTGTACTGACAGTCATCTTACAGCAATAACTTACTACTTAAATATATGTGTATCTTCTTGCCTAACATATACAAAGAGCTGAAAGTGATCTCTTTTATATAACTTAATGTTGTAAATGCTTTAATTATGATGATGTTATTATTTGACGAATAAAATGTACAGAAGGGTGGTTCCACTGAAATGACAGTACGGAACACTGATAAATAACAACATTGCAACACAGTTCTTTTCAGCCTCTCTCTGTCCTCATTGGCAAGCAACATTGCAACCGCACACACACACACACACACACACACACACACACATATTTGTGTACGTGTACACACACATTTACAGGCAAGGCAAATTCAGGGTTTATTGTACAATAAAGTTCAAATAAAATATTAGTGATAAGGCTAAGGATAATGGGTGTAGAGGAGCACCTAGAAACGGAAGTTAATGGTCTAGGAAATTTGTTTAACAGGATCCTAACAGAGAACTTCCAAAACATGCAAAAAGACAGGCCTATTCAGATACAAGAAGCTTTTAGAATTCCAAATAGACCAGAAAAGAATAGGACATCCCACCGTCATATTATAATCCACACAGGATCAACTCAGACCAAGAAAAGATCCTTAAAGCTGTGAAGTAGAAAAGATTAATCACTTTAAAGGAAAACCAATTAGAATCACCTCAGATTTCTCAGCAGAGACAAGCAAAGCAAGAAGAGCCTGGAATGATGTATCCCATGCCCTAAAAACAAACAACTATCAACCAAGAATACTGTACCCAGCTAAACTCTCCTTCATAACTGAAGGCCAAATAAAAACCTTCCATAGGAAAGAAAAATTGAAACAATACCTCTCCACCAAACTAGCCCTGCAAAAGATTCTTAAAGATGTCCTACACATAGAAAACCAACAAGACCACAATAAAGGCCAAGAAACTGCACCCAAACGGAGAATCCAAGAACCATAGAAAGAATCCAAATTTGCAGCCCCGGAGAAGGTGGATAACATGGCAGGAAGTCCCAAATACCTCTCAGTCCTTTTTATCAACATTAATGGACTTAACTCTCCAATTAAGCGAAATAGACTGTCTAGTTGGATTAAAAAAAAAGTTCCTTCTATCTGCTGTCTTCAGGAGTCACAACTTGCCCATAAAAACAAACACATTTTCAATGTTAAAGGCTGGAACAAAATCTACCAAGCAAATGGCCCCCATAAACAGGCAGGAGTTGCAATCCTAATATCAGATAAAATAGACTTCAAATTAAAATTTGTGACAAGAGATAAAGAAGGTCGCTACATACTAATTAAGGGTTCTCTCCTGCAGGAGAATATTACAATTCTAAATATCTATTCTCCAAAAAATGTAGCACTCAAATTTATCCAACAAACACTACTTTCCCTCAAATCCCACATAGATCCAAAGACATTAATAGTTGGAGATTTTAAAACACCACTCTCCCCACTAGATAGATCAACTCGGCAAAAACTAAACAGAGAAACCACAGATCTAAACAGCTGCAGAAATCAACTATATTTAACAGACATCTACCGAATATTTCACCCAGCAGCATCAGAATACACGTTTTTCTCAGCAGCACAAGGAACATTGTCTAAAATAGACCACATTTTAGGCCACAAAGCAAACTTGTCTAAATTCAGAAACAGTGAAGTTATACATTGCATTCTGTCTGACCACAAGGGAATAAAACTAGAACTCAACACCAAAAGCCACCAAAGGAAGGCCGGTAGCACATGGAGGCTGAACAACACACTGCTGAATCACGAGTGGGTCATGGAAGATATTAGAAAGGAAATTCAAATGTTCATGCTATTCAACAAAACTGAGAACACAAATTACCAGCTCCTTTGGGACACAGCAAAGGCAGTACTCAGAGGCAAGTTTATAGCTCTGAACTCCTACATCAACAAATTGGGGAGATCTGAAACCAACAATTTAATGACATATATAAACCTCCTTAAAAAGAGCAGCAAGGTAAACCCCAATCCAGTAGATGGAAAGAAATAATTAAAATTAAATCAGAATTAAATAAATGAGAATCCAAAAAAAACTATAGAAAGAATCAACAAAACAAAGAGTTGGTTCTTCGAAAAACTTAACAAAATTGACAGACCCTTAGCAAATCTTATCAGAAAAAGAAGAGAACACACCCAAATAAATAAACTCAGAGATGAGAAAGGAAACAACACCACAAAAACAACCAAGATTCAGAATATTATAAGGGAATACTTCTCAAAACTTTATGCTACTAAGTTGAGAACTTGACAGAAATGGACCTTTTCCTAGCAAATATTGACATTCCAAAACTAAACCAAGATGAGTTAAACCATCTTAATAGACCCATATCAAGCATTGAAATAGAAACAGCAATAAGAGACCTCCCAGCTAAGAAAAGTCCAGGACCAGATGGTTTTACAGCGGAATTTTACAAGGCCTTCAAAGCAGAGCTCACACAAATACTCCTCCAACTCTTCAATGAAATTGAAAGAAAAACTTCACTACTGAACACATTCTATGCAGCCATCATAATCCTCACCCCAAAACCAGGCAGGGACTCATCAAAGAAAGAAAACTATTGACCCATTTCTTTGATGAACATTGATGCAAAACTTCTAAACAAAATTTTGGCCAATCGACTTCAACAATTCATCCAAAAAATCATACACCAATATCATACAGGATTCATTTCAGGAATGCAAAGCTGGTTCAATATACGCAAATCAATTAATATAATTCATCACATCAACAGTAGCAAGGATAAGAACCACATGGTTATCTCAATAGATGCAGAAAAAGCATTCAACAAGATTCAACACCCCTTTATGATGAAGGTTTTGGAAAAATTAGGAATCCATGGAACATTCCTCAATACAATAAAGGCTGTATATGACAAACCTACAGCCAGCATTATACTTAATGGTGAAAAACTAAAGACATTTCCTCTTAACTCAGGAACAAGACAAGGATGTCCACTCTCTACGTCTCTTCAATCTAGTATTAGAATGCCTAGCTACAGCAATAAGACAAGATCCAAACATAAAGGGGATCCAAATAGGGAAAGAAGAAATAAAACTCTCCTTCTTTGCAGATGACATGATCTTGTATTTAAAGAATCCCATAGACTCCACTCCCAAATTACTCAAGCTGATTCAAAACTTTGGCAAAAAGCCCCCAAAATCAATGGCTTTTCTGTATGCCAACAATGAGAAAAGTGTGGCTGAAATTAGGAAAGTAACTCCATTTGTAATATCCCCACAAAAATTAAAATACCTAGGAATTAACAAAATGAGTGAAGGACCTTTACGATGAAAACTTTAAAATCTTGAAAAAGGAAATCAAAACAATACTTAGAAAATGGCAAAACATTTCATGCACCTGGATTGGAAAGATTAACATCGTGAAAATGGCAATACTTCCCAAGGCTATCTACAAATTCAATGCGATACCTGTCAAAATTCCAACCTTGTTCTTCAAGGAAATAGAAGAGGCATTCTAAAAATTCATATGGAACAATAAAAGACCCCTAATAGCAAAAACGATCCTCAATGGAAAGGACACTACTGGAGGAATATCAATACCAAATTTCAAACTCTACTATTAAGCCATAGTAATCTAAACAGCTTGGTACTGGCATAAGAACAGACCTCAGTACCAATGGAATAGAATTGAAAACCCAGAAATGAACCTGTAGACCAATAGCCATCTAATATTTGATAAGGGAGCTAAAAAAAAATAGAATGGAAGAAAGACAACCTCGTCAGTAAATTGTGCTGGCAAAATTGGTTAACTACTTGTAGCAAACAAATATAAAGCTAGATCCTTATATATCACCCGGCACAAGAATCAATTCCAAATGGATCAAAGACCTCGGGGTCAAACCAGACACTCTAAAACATTACAGGATGGAATAGGAGAAACCTTAGGTCTCCTTGCTCAGGCCGAAATTTTCTTTATAGAGACCAGGAAACACAACAAATCACAGAAAGTTTGGACAAATGGGATTGCATGAAGTTTCAGAGCTTCTGCATGGCAAAGGACTTAGCTAGCAAGATCAATAGAAAGCCCACAGATTGGGAGAAGATCTTCACTAGCCATACAACGGACAAGGGTCTCATATCTAAAATATACTTGGAACTTAAAGAATTAAATCCCCCAACAACAAATCCTCAAGGAAACAACTGCCCAATAAATAAGTTGGCTAAAGACATAAAGAGAAACTTCTCTGAAGAAGAAAGAATGATGGCCAATAGACACATGAGGAAATGCTCAATCTCCCTAGCCATGAAAGAAATGCAAATCAAAACAACATTGAGATACCACCTCACCCCAGTTAGAATGGCAAAAATCAAGAACTCTAACAACAACAGATGCTGGAGGGGATGTGGACAGAAGGGAACCTTACTTCATTGTTGGTGGGAATGTAAACTTGGTCAACCACGTTGGACAGCAGTATGGAGGTTCCTCAAAAGACTTCACATAGAGCTCCCCTATGACCCAGCAATCCCACTTTTGGGCATTTACCCAAATATTTAAAAACAAGACCACACTAAAGCTACCAGCACAACTATGTTTATTGCAGCATTATTTACCAAAGCTAAGATATGGAACCAACCCAGATGCCCCTCAGTAGATGAATGGATCAAGAAAAAGTTGTATATGTACACAATGGAATTCTATGCCTCCATCAGGAAGAATGACATTGCCCCATTTGTTAGGAAATGGAAAGGCTTGGAAAAAATTATATTAAGTGAAGTAAGCCAAGCCCAAAGAAACATAGGTCCCATGGTTTCCCTTATTTGCAATATCTAGTATATGTATGAGTCAAGCAGAAAAGGTCAGATAATGTGATGTTAGGAAAATGAACCCTTAGATATGTATTTTAATGTTTTTTTTTCATTCATGCATTTGTTTCTAACGCATTTATAAGATTATTTCTTTGTTGCTTTGTCTCTCCCTCCCCCACAGTATAACCCCTGCTTTCACTATATTTGATGTTGGTACAATTTGTAGAGGACAGGGGGAAAAACTAGTCGTTTAAGGATACAGTTGGACCCGTTGCAACAATGAGAAGTACATGTTGTCATGTCGAAAACGAACTTTACAACTTTGGTGCAGGGGGGGGGAGGGAGTACGGGGGGTGGGAAGATTGGGTGGGGGGGCGGGGGGAGGCTGGGAAGGGATGTGAAGGGCAAAGAAAGGAGGAATCTGCAATGCTTGATAAGAAATGTACTCATTATCTTGCCCATGTAATTGTAAGCCCTCTGTACAGTATGTTCACAAAAAAATAAAAAAATAAATAATAGAAAAGAAAAGGAAAGAACCTAAGGGATATGAGGACCAAATTATTATGATATTTCACTAGGTATCCTATGTGAAAGCAAAACAAAATGCACCAGAAGAAAGCTCAGAAAATCTGAATATAATACAGGCCTATTTGTCCTCCCTAACTGTCATAGATGTATATGTTAATTCTAAGGAGACTTAAGTTCTAATAGCATTCGAAATACTGGAAGACACTCATGTTTTACCGATACAAATTATGTCCATACAGGTAGACCCATTGCAACAGTGAAATGTACAAGTCGTTATGTCGAAAATGAACTTTACAACTTTCGTGCAGGGGGTGGGGAGGAGAGGGGAGAAGGGAAGGCGGGGAGGATTGGGTGGGGAGGATGGAAAGGGAAACAACCGAGGAGGCTACAATGTTTGAAAAGAAATGTACTCACTATCTTGCCCATGTAATTGTAACTCCTCTGTACAGTTTTTCACAATAAAAAAAAACAAAGTATTTCCAAAAAAATATTAGTGATTAGGAAAAATGATAATTTGCCTTATTACAAAATAATACATAATCCACTCACCACGGTGGTTACATTTTCCCTGTCTCTCCACATGTGACCATTTAATCTATTTTTAGTTCATTCATTCATTCATTCATTCATTAGTTTGGTGCTAGTACTAGAGCTTGAACTCAGGGCCTGGCTCTGTCTCAGAATTTGTTGTTTATTTTGTTTTAGTTTTCTCAAGGCTAGCATTTTACCGCTTGTAAGAGCTCCATTTCTAGCTTTTGCTGGTTACTTTCAAACCAGAATCTAATGGACTATTTTTCTTGGTCTGGTTTCAAACCACAATCATCAGATTCTGTCTTTCTGATTAGCTAGGAATAAAGACATGAGCCACCAGTGTGGCTCCTACTTTTTCCTATACTTATCTATTGCACATACTTAGATAGCAATTTAATATTGAGAGTATAGAAGCAAGATGTACAGTGATTATATTGTTCTGTCAGAAATTCAAGTTAGTAATGTAAATTTCTTCTTAAGACCATACACAAAAAATACTTAAGAAGAAATCTGATGATTTGTGTGTGTGTGTGTGTGTGTGTGTGTGTGTGTGTGTGTGTGTGTGTGTGTGCTGTTGCAATATGTTCCACATATAAGCACTGTGCAGGTGTGTCCAGCCATTCACAGTTATTGGATAAATATCTGCCTTGAGATACCAACTCATGGACAATGTCTAAGTGTCCACTCTAGGCTTCCCGATGAAGAGGATTATACTTATCCTCATACCTAGTATTCATATGAGTGGCCTTTTTGGAAAGTAGTGTCTGCACTGTAGTAAGCTGCAAGGCAAGCACTCTACACTGAGCCACCTTCCCAGCCCAAGGATTAAGATTCTTATCTGTAATTTGGTCAAAGCTATGTCTCTTTATGTAGGCGACTAACAATGTATTTACTAATTTCAAGTAAATACATAAATTCTATTTCATCTTTTTTTAAAAATAAAAAAACTTGTTTGCTCTGTAAATTGAGTAGAAGCATGGATTTTGTGGCTAGCTAGGTCATTGCACATCTGTATCTCTTTTCCTCTCTCTGTTTTATGGTTCTCATAGACAATATGATTGCTCCATAATTATCCTAATTTATTTTGCTTTTATATTTTTGGTTGCATCATTTCACTTTCTGCTCTGCCATTTCCCAAAACAGCACCACATGAACAGAAAAATCCAGAAGTGGTGCTGTGGCTCAAGTGGTAGAGCGCTTGCCTTGATTTGAAGAGCTCAAGCACAGTGCCCAGGCCCAGAGTTCAGGCCCCACAACTAATTTTAAAAAAAAGAATCTCAATATTTGATAATTCTACTAACAGAGCTGACTGAAATCAGTTGAATCACACTTTTCCTGTAAAATGAAGTAATAGATCCAGGCTAGGAAAGCAGCTAGAGAAGGCAGGCAGATTGTATCTGTAAAAAAAACTTTGTGGAAAATGGAATCGAGGATTACTTACTGGTGATTCACTTGTACTTGAAGCATGATTCTGAATTATTGCTTGCTGATTCTGAACTATTGCTTTGATCATTATATTCTCCAAGAAGAAAAAGTGAAATTTAATTGATAGCAAAGGACTACTAATACATTTTGACTTCTCATTAAGCATCTTCAATCATCAAAATCACCTGAAGACAATAGATAGGCCTATTTTTAGATGAAAACAAGTGTCTTAAAAAAAAATAAGAATTTAGGTAGTCATACAAAGGACTTCTATTTTACTACTGCATTATGCATTTTTTCTAATGTTGGATACCAACATTAGAAAGCTACTAGAAAGCTCTTAAACCCCATATGTTGAAGTGAGTTCTCTTACACTATAACATGGTATTTCCCAAATCATTTACATAGAAGGCATTGTTTCCTATTTTCTCATTCCTAGAATAAGCTGCACATGAAGACACCACTGGTCCATATTTTCAGTCTTTACCTTTGAATACTGAGGAAAATCTTTCCTCTGCTCCCTATAATTCATTACTCTCCAGTTAGAATAATTTACAATAGTAAAAATGGAAAAAGAGAAAATAAATCATGGTGAAAAAACATATGCAGAACATTCACCAGTTTTTTCTGACCAGTTCAACCAATGTGAACTATTGGGGAAATACATGGACACCTCATTCCCACTGGTACTCAAAATCTCTGGTTAGGCAATTCTGACGAAGACAAGGAACAAGATGAAAAAATGAGGAATGGTATCAATTGCAAGAAAAAAATGGAGTAAAAAAATGGAAGAAAAAAATTTCTTCTTTGGGATGCCGAAATTTATCGGCTTACTGTGGTGTGAACACTACTTTCCAAAAAGGCCACCCAGATGAATACTAGGGATGAGGATGAGTATACCCCTCTTCATCGGGAAGCCAAGAGTGGACACTTAGACATTGTCCATGAGTTGGTAGCTCAAGGCAGATATTCATGCAATAACTCTGAATGGCTGGACACCCCTGCACAGTACTTATATGTGGAATAATACCAGAATGGCTTCTTTATTACTTCATCATGATGCAGATACCAATCCCCAAACTAAAGGCCTCTTGACCTCCTTGCATCTTGCTGCTGGGAATAGAAATAGCAAAGATACTCTGTATCTCCTTCTGTTGAACCACTATATCAAACCAGGTCTGAAGAACAACTTTGAAGAAACTGCATTTGATATTGCCAAAAGATAAGTATGTATCACTACCTGTTTGAAGTTGTCGAAGGCTGTACAAATTGTTCTCCTAAGTCGTAATGGTTTGGTTAAGTTTCTTAAATTTCAAAAATGCCAGTCCATCTTTTGTGTCCTTACAAATTTTTTTCACAATACAAAACAACAGCAATATCTTACTATAAAAATTTATGTATTCCATGGTATTCTTCCAAGTGAATTGCATGTCTTTGATATCAAAATGTATTCAAGAGTTGTTTGTATACATCTGTAATGATTTCTGCAGAGTTTGTGATTTTTTAAATCAGAAATATTTTTAACTTTTCTGTTGAAATGAATAGTATAGAAACTAAAGATGTTCCGGGTGCTTTTCTGAAAAAAAGTATATCTATGTTTGTGTAATGTCCATAATCTTTTTCATTCTCTCCTAGATATAATACTTTGAATTCTACATTGTAATATAATTTATAGACTCATTAATAAATGTGACCTTGCAGATTGCATTCCATATAGAAGAATTTTAAGACCCTTTTTTTTGCAGTTTCTTATATTATTTTATTTCTTTGGGATAAAATGGCAATATTATCTAATTTCAAGTTTTGTAAAGGTTATGCTATGTAAAGGCCTTTCTAAGGAGAAAATTTAATACACTGATGTCAAACTAACCTTTAATTCTATGAATTACATGTATTGTTACACTTGTATTTTTGTAATCAACTTTTTAATAACTGTTTTTCATTTCTTGCATCAGAAGAATGAAAAATATGGAATACTTTACAAATTTTCATATCCTCCTTGTGCAAGTGCCATGTTAATCTCTGTATTGTTGTAATTTGGGTAGACTTGCTGCTGAAGCATGTATTATCCTCTAAATTTAAGTACGTAATGATACAATCTTTATACAGGCATATATCCATGGTTGCCTATTTGTAATAAGGAACCCTTATTGTTCCTAAAAATGCTATTGATCTTATTTCTCTAAATTTCTGTGTACAGTGGAAAAAACTTATATAGTTTGGTCGATTGCTCACATTTACAATTTTTTGGTCAATGACTATTTTGTCATTTTCATTTTAAATTTGATCATACTTTGAAGCCTTTACAGCTAAGTCCAAAGGTGGTGGCTTTTCAAGTACTTATTTATCAACTGAGTTAGCTTTGTGGAGTTAATGGATTCAAAGTAAGCCTTACTTAAGAACTACTTCTAACTTTCTGCAGGTTAAAATTTCCCAAATGAGGTCTTCCTGGGACAAATGTCTACCTGAACTGTGAAGACTCAGGGTCTATGTTGAGGGGGCAGAATGATGCAGGGTCCAGCCTCGGGATTATCTGAGGACTGTGTTTGGGATTAGGAAAACTCTTGGAACGCCAGGCTACAGAGGGAAAATGTTCCCTCTCCCTATCTCAAAACATGTCACAGACTCCTGGGAGCTGAGGAAGTGGCTCTTCTGCTTGCTTAAGCATAGATGAACAGCTGGTCAAGCATTTTGTTGAGATTGGAGAAGTGGTTTTGAGCTTGCTCTAAAATAGTTTAGATAATAATATACCTAGACATTCTCTCATAGGTTAAGTAAAAATGTATCTGTGGAAATTTTTTGTGTGAATGTTTTCTGACCAAATCTTGGCAAAGATTATGCTTGCTAGTCTTTAAATACCCACTAACAATAAAGCACAGCATGCAGTGGCAATTGCTGTTTGCACACTGCATCCCCTGTGTCCTGGTGATTTTGTGACCCTTACCCAGGGACCGCAATGCACTAGACGTTGACCCTGAACCCTTACCTTTCTTCCATGTAGGAACAGACCAACCAGAATATCTTACCCTGACAGCATGGATTGTCTTACTGGAACAAAAATAATCTTAGTTACAAGTGATCATAGAGAGATGAACAGTTCAGACAGAATTGTTCAGAATGGAAGGTATTTTATCAAAATATAATTGTTTATTATACGAATCATTTCAAAAGTAGCTAAAGCCAAGAAAGTGAAAAAATTGTTCATATGCATGATTACCTACTGTCCTGACCTGTCTATCATCCAACCAAGCAGGAACTTACACTACTGACATTCTATCACCAAATATTGCAATAGCTCCTGGAGAAGTCCATATGTTTCTCCTCGATATTAGGCCTTAAATTTGTAATGTTTTAATCAAAGTGTTTCCCCTTGCCTCCAGGCTGCATATCTACAAATGGTAAAGCTTTAAGTCTAACTCTACCAAAAACTGAGGTACAGATAATGGAATAATACTTTAAAACAGAGTTGCCTTTGATTCCCTAAACACAACACAACAATGCAAAACAATTTTTATATTATATGTACTTATATATTTTATATTTATATGTGCTGATTTTAAACTTCATACAGTGAATCTTACTAGAATTGATAATTTGACAAATATATTGACATTTATTCCCATAAATAGATTGGATATAAATAATTAGGTTTAGAATATATATTAGAATATAAAAAGTATCAATGCAATATCTTCAGTATAAGCTTGTGATACCTTCTAAGTGTTCGTGGTCTTCTGAATACACATGGTAAAATAACAGTATTGTTTTCTGCTAATCTATAAGGGATTTTATTCTGATGCTCTGTTTATTGTTTTAACTTGCTGGTCCCAAAGTGTTTTTCTCCATATTTCTGAAGCATTCTTACTGATTATACCCAAATTTTGCTGATATGATGTCTAAAAGCTATTATTCTTCTGCAGGACCCACGGGTCCTAGGATAACAGGTCCCAGTTATCTGCATCATCAGATAACAAGGGCATGACGTCTCACATAGGCCCATGCAACATGCCAACAGAAAATAATTAAAGACTCATCTCAATTTCTCATTTCCTATAGTATTTCAGGGCCCCAATTGCTTACAAGAATTAGCAGTAATCAATTGTGAAATGCAAGGCAACTTAAAATGAAAGATGAGATCACAAAATCTGAGAGAAAGTACTGTAATTCAAACTTTCAATTTACAGATGACCAGCCCATATGAGTGAACAAAATCACAAATGAACAAGGTTATTTTTAATACCTTTCTCCTAATGATGAATAAAAGATTTCAGTGCAGCCAAAAAAATAGTTTCTGGAATGATAGATCATAATTGGTCAACCAAGACTAGGAAAACTTGATTTAGAGGTCAAATATAATTTAGAAAAACATTAATTGAGAAGACCCTTAGTGCTTCAAAACTCTGGTACTTCAGTAAAACTTGGTTCTGTAGTATAAAAATGTCATTCTCAAACCAATGTAACCTACATTTAATCTCCTGAAAGTATATTCCTTTTCAAATAAACTTTTAAAAATCATATTCACCAAAATAACACTTGACAAGTAGATGATAGTGACATTACAAGGTTTTCAAGTGTAGGGAGCAAGTTACAATAGAGTTGATTTACGTACCCAGCACTAATACCAAACAAGTTCAACCATTCATTAAAGTGCAGAAATACCCCCCACCATTTGTGTTGTTCAGTTGGTGCCTTCCAGAAATGTGTTAAATAGATCAGCCTCCCATAATTCAAACCCAAATATTAGCTAATAAAGTAAATTTCATCACATAAGAAGGTACATTTTAAAGTCACTAATAGTTGCCTTATCATGTGTTGCCTTATCATATATTTTCCCTATCTGTGTAACATAGTAAGAAATATGACTTTAACTCTTGAATATGGGTACTGATAAGAGATTTGACAAACATAAAATCTGTCTTCTATTTCTATCATATTCCTCTAAGTAGTAAATTTTAGTTTTCTTCTTTTTCCAATACTTATAGGTAGTAGAAAAAATTATCCTATGTAAAATAAAATAATCACATACCATTGTACAAAGCCATTTATAAAAACTGGTAGGAATAAATTCTAGGCCATTTTTAAACATTCCTTTTGACTAAAGATTAATCTTCCAAATGAACGAGAATAAAATCATGTCTAAGTGCTTCACATCTCCAGTCTTGCAAATTGTTATTGCAGATGAATGAATTATGGAAATATAAGCTGACATCAGTTGCCTATATTTTCTCCATGCTGGCTGATACTCAGAATTTGCACAGCACAGGAAAACAGGTGCAATGAATGGCTTCTCACATCAGGGTGAATTTTTGGCATTGCTGGGCTTTGAACTCAGGGCCTAGGAGGCCCAACTGCCCAATCGGTCCACGTGATCACACCAGACTTTGAGCCACTAAGGAGATGGGCTTTTCCCAGGAACTGAGCTCGAGCCACAGGGAGGCCAAAATAGTGCTCAATGCATCATTTAAACATGGGATGTATATTCACATCCGTGTGGGGACTGCATCGTGCATTGAGTGTACTTATTGTGTTTATTTTGTATGCTATTCATGGATTATTGTGTATTTTCTCATGTATATGATGACAGGTATAACTGCGCTGACATGGATAACAACTTATTCCCATGACCACAGGGTGGCCCATGCATTCTCCATCCTAGCTGAGACCCAAGACTTGCACAGGAAGGGAAAACATATGCAACCATTGGCGTCTTACATCAAGATGAATCTTTTGGCAGGGCTGGGATCTGAACTCGGGTCCTAGCAGGCCCAATTGGTGAATGGGTCCATATGAGCACAACAGCCTGTGAGTGACAAAGGAGCTAGGCGTTTCCAGTACCTGAATTTGAGCCCCCCTGGGGGGAGAGTGGGGAGCACAATAGTCATCCATTCATAAGTAGAAGGTAGAATGCAAATAAGTACATATTTGTATAGAGTAGGATTGATGGTGACTTGTGATGGAATCCAATCTGTGTGTACCTATATTTGGGTATTTTCTGATGCATTCATTTCATGCCTGTGATGATTATTGTCATGCCTCATTAACTCTTCTTTACAAATAATCTATACCCCATGAGTCTTGCGTATCATTTCCTACTCGCATCATGCACAAACTACTCATTCAAGGATGAGATCGATCGCATGCCATGACTCTTCCTAGGTCCAGAAACAAGTATCTCAGGTTCTCCCACCATTCCCTCCTCCTAGGGGGACTGAAGTCAAGCCTCAGTCCTGGAAAAGTTACTCCTTATATACATCTTAACGATAGGATTTATACTTCCATTCAGATGTTCAGTCCATATTGTGTTTGGTGCTTTTATTCATTTTATTTCTTGTTTTATTAATTTATTTACTACTTATTTTATTGACTCTGATGACACTTATACCAATTATTACATTGTTTACATCCTATCACATAGAATCTAGATTTTAGATATATGTGTTCTCCATCATGCCTGGCAGTGCTAGGATCTGATCTCAGGGCCTAGCAGGCCCAATTCATGAATGGGTGAGTTTGAGGATGGGATCCCCTAGCCAATGAAGCTGTTAAGTGGTTCCCACGCGCTGAGATTTGGCCAAAACAGCGATACATGGATAGGCAGACGGTGATATACAAAGAAATATATATTGTTAAAGAGTGCCAGAGCCGTCTATCTATGATTGAATGACACCTACTACGTTCCTACCAACTCTTAGGTATTTATTATACCACCATTGAAGGAATATTATTCTTTTAATGCTTAATAAACTATACATTACGATCAATCAGCATTCTAAGACTATTGCATCCAATTTTAGACTAGACGGATGCATGAACTACTCTTTCAATGGATATTCCCATGCATAGGAATGAGTCTCTTGTGTTCTCCTGCCATTGGTGTCAGGACTGGGATTTGAACCCAGGGCCTATGTTCACAGGTTGTCCTATGACTTCACTGATAGCCCACAAGCCATCAGCAATAGCAGGTCATATCTACTTTGCAGCCATGTCATTCAAACCCAGGATGGTCACTGTGCAAAGAAAAAAATAATAAAACCCCAGCCCCCTGAAGGTTGCCACTTTTTCTGCTTTCCAGTTTTTTTTTTTTCTAGAAAGTCCCCTGGGCCTAGGATCTTAGGATCAGCTATGGTTCTGGAGGCTGCACCCAAGCTGAGAGAGATCTAAGCTGAGGCAGAGTTTCCATGACCTGAGTTCAAGCCCCGTGGTTGGCCAAAAGAAAAAAAAGAAAAAGAATAAAGAAAATATAATTATTTAACTAAATTAAAAAAATAAAGCTACTTAGTTTGGAATTTCTGCTAGTTTTCTTTCCTAGCCTGGGATTTGAACTCAGGGTCTTGGTAAATCTGTAGCAATGTGAGGGAAGATTTGCTACTACTTGAGTTCAAACCTTGTGCCAACCAAAAATGAAAACTAAGTCACTGACCTAAGCAGGGGGAGGTAGTTGTGGAGATGGGAGGGAAGGTATGGTAGGGGGAAAACAAAGGAGGAGGTAACAATGCTCAATATGAAATTTACTCATTACCTTGCTCCTGTAAAATATTTTTACAATAAAAAACGAACAAAGACAAACAATGTAGTTCTCAGAGAAGCATTTTGGAGGAAAGGGAAGGATCTCTGAGTGAATAGCTGTACAAAATTCTACACTTTTTAAAATGTTCAGTATGGAACTGAATAAACATAACTGCTTCCATTAAAAAATTAAGTCACTGTCTTGGAACAAGGGCCAGTATTTCTGCCATTGCTAGGATTTGAGCTCACCGTCCAGGTAACAATTTTGCATCATGGGTGAAGGCGAAGCTCACTGTCCATGAGGAAAGAAATTCAGGCTAGAGTTCCCAGGGCCTGAATGAAGGCCCTGAAATGGAAAAATATCTCTATACATGTGTAATGTGATATATATACTTACATATGCATGTTAATTTCATATTATGATTCAGGTGGATCAGTGGTAGAACACTTGCCTTGCATGCCTGAGTCCCTGGGTTCGATTCCTCAGCACCACATTAGCAAAAAGAAAAAATCCGGAAGTGGCGCTGTGGCTCAAGTGGTAGAGTGCTAGCCTTGAGATGAAGAGCTGAGGAACAGCACCCAGGCCCAGAGTTCAAGCCACACAACAGGACCCCCACAGAAAAAGAATGATTTTGTATTTTATTTTTCTTTGATTTATTTATTGATTGATTACTGTATTTAGTATTTTTATACACATAATATTTATTACATTTTGCACATCTATTATAAAATTATACCCAATAATTTAGGACATTGACTCATTCTCATTAATATTTTATTAAGTGTTGAAACATAATACATAATTAAATGGAAGCATTTGTCACAGTCTTCACATGATTAGAGTCTCTCACAATTATGAGCTTTGTCTTATTTATCTTTGGAAACTTCCTATCGGGTTTTCTTTAGATGATTTATACTCAGAAGCCTTTTCTTGAGGATAAGCAAGTGAGGTATAAAATTGTGAGGGTGGGGCTAGAAATGTGGCTTAGTGGTAAAGTGCTTGCTCAGCATGCATGAATGCCAGGGTTTGAATCCTCAGTGCCACATGCTCAGAAAAAGCCAGAAGCTATGGAGTAGCTCAAGTGGGTAGCCTTGAGATAAAGAAGCTCAGAGAGAGTACCCAGGCCCTAAAATCACGCCCAAGACTGTCTAAAACCATAGGCCAGATGCCAGTGGCTCATAAGTGGAACCATAGCTTCTCGGGAGGCTAAGAGCTGAAGAACACAGTCCAAAGGAAAGCCTGTTAGTTTCTTATCTCCAGTGAACCACCAAAAGACCCCATCTGGCATTTTGGATTAAGTGCTAGAGTGTTCACCTTGAGCTGAAGGGCTCAGGGTCAGTGCCCAGGCTAGGGTTCGAGACACACACCTGGAAAAAGAGTGAGGGTTAATTAAAATACTTTTATTTGCTAATTACGAGAACATTCTATGGAAGATGAACACTGATGTACACCAGAATTGGACTCAGAGCTCAAGGTTCAAGTGTAGCACATACATATGCCCATCCTCTCAGACTGTAGCATTGTAATATTGTGTCCTACAGGGTTCTTAAAGGTCCAAGGTTAAAAGGCTTAATATGCTCCACAAGCCCTTTGTGATGAGCAGTTGACTTGTATTGTCAATGTCATTACAGTTCTGAACCTAGCAGAGCACAAGTAGCTCATGCCCATCACCCTAGCTCAGGAGGCTGAGGTCTCAGGATCACAGGGTGAAGCCAGCCATGGCAGGAAATCTATGACAAAATGACTTGCACTTCTGAAAGGTCAGATATTCAAGAGCTTCGTGTGTCTCCCTTGGTGATGAGAATTTACTTGCACATTAAATGTTCTTATAGTACTCGAGCTATAGAAGAAGGAAAGAAACATTATTGACCTATCCTGGATTCAGAGCCTTAACTCTGTTAGCAGGAAGAACTCCAGTGTAACTCTGTTATTGAAGGACGGAAAACAGTTTCAAAATACAGGCTAGGTGCAGAGACCAGGCCTACAGGATTAGGAGGCAGAACGTACACACCCAACAGGGAAGTGAGCTGCAAAACCACTTCATTTATTCCAGGCACAACCAGCAATGGGGAAAACCTGTAACATTTGTTAAAGTTACACCAGGGTCAGGCTTTACTCAGCCTCTTCAAACAATGACTAATTAACCTTCCTCTCTCATGTGAAGGGTGACTCAGGCTACCTTTAGGTTACCAATAGAGAGCCAGTTTAGTGGGGGAGAGGGGAGGAACAGAGTAGAAAAACCCTGCTCTCTGGTCTTAGGGAGTGGGTTTTTGACTCTCCATCTATCAGATTTGAAGACCCTTCTACCTCTGCCAGTCCATTCTCCTTCCTTCATTCTCCACATAATTAATGCAAATCCCCAGACTAACTAGAGGCAGGACTGTTTCTATTTTGTCTCCAAGCACATTATTTAGAACCTAGCTCTGCCCTCTTGACTCTGGGGCCCTTGGTTGCCTGAGAAGTGGGAAAGAGACAGTCTTCCTGCTCTGTGGTTATGTGAAGGCACACTGCAAAAGGTCTCCTAACTGGGAAGTGTTCCCTTCTTTCCTCCTGACGTCCAAAGATTAAACTATCTTTCTTTCTTTCTTTCTTTCTTTTTTCTTTCTTTCTTTCTTTCTTTCTTTCTTTCTTTCTTTCTTTCTTTCTTTCTTTCTTTCTTTCTTTCTTTCTTTCTTTCTTTCTTTCTTTCTTTCTTTCTTTCTTTCTTTCTTTCTTTCTTTCTTTCTTTCTTTCTTTCTTTCTTTCTTTCTTTTTTTCTTTCTTTCTTTCTTTCTTTCTTTCTTTCTTTCTTTCTTTCTTTCTTTCTTTCTTCCTATCTATCTACCTACCTACCTAGGTATCTCTTTGCCAGGTCTTGGGTTGAACTTAAGGCCTGGGCACTGTCTGTAGCACTCTACTATTTGAGCCACAACACCAATTCTGGCCTTTTCTGTGTATGTGCTACTGAGGAATCATACCCAGGGCTTCTTGCATGCTAGGCAAGCACTCTCTCACTAATCCACATTCCCAGCCCCCTCATATTTTTCTTAGTGGTAGTTTTTACATAAGTATGTTACCATTTTACTTCCTCAAGTTTAATTTTCTGAAGACTGGTTACTTCTAAGAAACCCTATCTTGTGTACCCCTGCCTGACTTGTTACTGTTCCTGCATTGTCCTCATAATAAAATGTAAATAAAGACTGCTGAGATCTTCAGTGTGCATCCTATAAGGACACAGGCCTGGAACCCTGGAAGAGAAAGCAATGTGTCTGACATGAAGAGGATGATGCAGTAGGCGCAAGGATCATATCTAATAAATAAATAAATAAGAGAAGCATCATTGCATACAGTGTGTTTGAACTCAGGGAGGTAATATACATACATAAGTAAGTAGGGCACTGATTCATAAACGTGGCCTTCTCTTTTTGAAAACGATTTTGAGGCTATCCCATGGCTTAAACTCAGGGCCTGATGCGTTCCTCAGCTGTTTTTCCCAAGGCTGAGGCTTTACCACCGCCACAGCTCCACTTCCAGCCATCTGGTCGTTAATCGGACATAAGTGCCTCCCAGGCTTTCCAGCCTGGTCTAGCCTGTTTCTTCTGCTCGGCTTTCTCTCTCAAAGCTCCATCTCTACATTCTGGTCCACTGCTCCACTTCTGGTTTTCTGGTGGTTTATTGGACATAAGAGTCTCACAGACTTCCTGCTCAGGCTGACTTTGAAGGGTGATCTCTCAAAAAGGTTTCAAGCGGCTATCCTCAGGGATTCACCAAAGAGCACCTCCACACAAACCTGGAGTCTAAATCTCGAGAGACACTAGAAAAGTGATGCATGAAGATGCTTCTAGTATATTCTAGATACTTAGGGTTGGAGACACACAACACTCCTAATTTTTAGATCATTTTATAGGCAAAAGAAGCAACGCAGACAATATAAGGATCGCTCTAGCTTTTGGTCCTCCCATCTTGAGACAGTAAATTGCTGTAGCTCAATGCTAATTGACAGAGCTGGCATGTCCTGTGGACATTTGCACAGAAATTCTGTGACACTCATTTCTCACTTTTGGTTTCAAACCTATGAACAGATGGTAAGATGAGGAAGGAAAATCCTTCTTAGAGAAAGCAGCTATAAAGGACATTGGATAGTTAACTTATAAATTCATAACACTGGTATGACCCTGTTAAGAATTCAGGTTTCCAGATTAAAAAATGAAGAAGAAAAGAAAGAAGGTGCCAGTGGCTTCTCATTGTGATCTGAGCTCCTCAGGAGTCTGAGATGTAGAGAATCTGAGTTTGAATCCAGCCAGTGTAGGAAAGTCTATTACAATGTTATTTCTAAGAGATCACAGAAAAACCCAGAAGTGGGGTTTTGAGTCAAGGTTAATGCACTACCCTTTAGCAAAAGGATCTCAGGAACAATGCCTAGGCTCATAGTTCAACACCAGGACCTGCCCCCTCAAAAATAGCCTGTACCTCCATATCTTTGTATATGTATGTATGTATGTATGTATTCCTATAGGTGAAGCTCCAGAGTAGTTACGATGAATGGCACCAAGCTAGAAAATTTGTATCCAATAAAATGATTTCATAACAGAGACTGATTTCATGAAAGTGCATGTTCTGCAGCTCCCCTCACTGTTCCCAGTATAGACTGAGGGTTTCTCTGCATCCCAGGCCTGCTGGAAGAAGTCTCCCTCATTGTCTGGACAGGCAGACAAAAGGCCTCACTTCTGTACAGCTATGTAACAAACAACTCCATCTGTGTCAAATTGTGAGAATGAGTGTGAGTGGGCTCTGAAGGTCAGGATAAAGGTCTAATTTTAGCCCAATCTATTTCTTTCCCCAGTGCTCTGGTTTGACAGGACACCATTTGTGCCATCTCCCGTGGCAGGCCAAGTCCTGTGCACTTATCCTGCCATTGTGAGACTATATTCCGGTGTTCAGATACAGTGCTCAATATAATTCAGCAGTCCTTCTGGCAGACAACTGGGGCACTGAAACTCATGAAATGTTTCATTGAGGACGATGATGGGCCTATGATGTCTCTCCTAGGTTTCTGGAAGCTTGGGAAATCCAAGCACATATCTGATATCACAAAGCTTCCTGTCATCTAGGGCTGTTGAAGCTCTTCAGGATTTGAAACATTTGACCTCTCCAAGTTGGGCCCTGGCTGTCTAGGTTTGGGGGTTGAAAGCAAGGCTGGGGTGCTGACCATGAGCTCAGTGTAGAAACCCGGTGCTTTAGCATTTTGTCTAACAGCACCACGTCTAGTCTGTGAGTGTGTGTGTGTGTGTGTGTGTGTGTGTGTGTGTGTGTGTGTGTGTGCGTGAGCCCGCGTGTGCACAGGAGGTTGAACTCAGGTCCTGAGCACTGTACTTATTTTCTCTTGTACAAGGATACTCCTCTCCCACTTGAGCAACAGAGACACTTCAGGCTTCTTTTTAGTGATATGGTCCTGAGAAATCAAACCCAGGGTTTCATATATGCAAAGCAATCTACACTCTACACATTCCCAGCCCTCTACTTCAGGTTTGTTAGTTTGTTTCTGTCTTTTCTTTATTGTTGTAGGAGTTGAAATCTAGGCCTGGGTACTGTCCTTGAACTCTTCTCCTCAAGTCTTGTGCTCTACCACTTGAGCCAAACACCACTTCAGCTTTTTGGGGGGTCCATCGGAGCTAAGTGTCTCAAGGACTTTCCT
This sequence comes from Dipodomys spectabilis, assembly GCF_019054845.1. NCBI lineage: Eukaryota > Metazoa > Chordata > Mammalia > Rodentia > Heteromyidae > Dipodomys > Dipodomys spectabilis. Next base: position 6,616,030 of record NW_024870729.1, on the reverse strand, counting down.
GCCCAGGCTAGCTTTGAACCATGATCCTCAGATCTCATCCTAATGGGTAGCTAGGATGACAGACATGAGCAACAAGCACCCAGATTCCACTTCGGGTTTCTTAGTGGTGAATTGGAAATAATAGGCTCATGGAGATAATAGGCTTTTTTGTCTGGGATAGTTTGGAACCCAGATCCTCAGATCTCAGCTTTCTGAGAAGGCAGGATGACAGACCTTAGCTATAGACCCCTAGGCTGTGGCCTCTGCTATAAGGGGATCCATGTCTCCACGTGTTAGAGCGCTAGTCATAAGCCCAAGAGGTAAGGGCCAGCACCTAGACCCTGAGTTCAAGGTTCATGACTGAGAAAAAACAAAACAAAACAATTGTCTGCAGGAGACAACTTACTAGTCTTCAGTAATACATCTTTGTCCCTGCCATGGGGACATAATTGAACCTCAATATTCTTGTCTGCATAATCATCTTAGTTGTGGAGATCTTATAAGGACCCGAAGAAAGAATGCACCCTTTGAAGGACACAGTACATTGCACTCTTTGCATAACTCAGTACACAGCATCCTTTGAAAGACTCAGCACACAGCACCCAATGCAGGATGCAGCAAACTGCACCCTGTGAAGGACTCAGCACCTAGCTCTATTCCACAAGCTTTCATTAGAATTAGGGTGCTTTTATCAGTATCACCATTCTTTGAGGAACAGTTCACAACCCACACAAGTTCACATCTAATGGTTTAGTGTGGTGGTTTTTTTTTTTTGGGGGGGGGGGTTAGCCATGGGGCTTGAACTCAAAACATGAGGATACTATTCTAATAACATTTGATCAAGACTAGAGCTCTACCACTTCAAGCCATATTTCAAAGATTCTAGCAGACTTCCTGCCAAGTTTTAAAGGCCCTGAGCACCCAGGATATGGGGATAAACCAGGGTAACCAGGATGATGGGGATAACCCATGGATCTGGGTTGCAGCAGTTTACATCTGGCTAAGTCAGGTTAGGTGGAAGCTGTCAGCCCGACTCCTAGATTGCCCTGTGATGAGGTATTTGAAGTCCTGCCCTTCTTGCCCTTCTATAGTTGCAGTTAAAACATTCTACTTTTTTTTGGCGGCAGTCCTGGGGCTTGAGTATGGGCTTTGACCCTGTTCCTAAGCGTTTGTGCTCAAGGCTAACACACAATTGAATGAAAGACAGCAGAACTTCTGGGTTTTCTGTTTATGTGCACTGAGGAATCAAACCCAGTGCTTCATGCTTCCTCGGTGAACATTCAACCACTGAGCCCCAGGAGTGAATGAGATATAAATAGATAGAGATTGTTGTATAAAAATATTATATACACAAAAAGAGAGATGTCTGCATATTATTAAATTATAGATAGTATTACTACCAATTATTAGGTATTAAATTATGTCTCCATTTAATGATATGTCCCAGTTAACAATTAATAAAGCATTAATTAAAATTACTCAATATCCTGTTATTGTTTATCACATATGTACGTACATTCCTACTATAATTATGTATTTTATAGAATGAGACATATTCCTATATATTATTAAATTATGCATCGTGTGTTACTACCAATTATTAAGTATTTGTGTTTCCATGAAATTTTTATCCTGTCAATGCTTAATAAAATATTAAACTTAATCCACATCCTATAATTTTTGTGTCTAATTTTATCCTAGAATGATTCCCTACTAATTCAATCTGTTTTTCATTTATTGTAATGACAATTCTTCCACCTATGACATTTTTTACATTTATTACATCCTATTACATTGCATATAGATTTGCATCTGAATTATACATCCTACCTGTCACCGAGCACTTTCAAAGAAAAAGAAAACATGTTTCACGCTCGGCTTCTCACATCTGAACTCACAGTCTACAAAGCCCAATTCATTAATGGGTAAGTGTCAGCATGCCAGCCTGGAGCATATTAAGCTGACTAGCAATTTCCAGCACCTGAGATTGAGCCCTAGGAGTTGACAAAATAAGAACACATTGATATGCAGATTGTAGTACACAAATAAATATAGATCATTATAGAGTGCAGGAGATGTCTACACATTATTCAGCTATATAGGCTACATTCCTGCCAATTCTTGGGTGTTTATTATGCCTTCATGTAATTAATATTATTGTTTTCAGCCTTAATGAATTATTAATTAAATCAACCACTGTCCTGAAACTATAGCATACATGTAATTAATAGTATTCTTTGAATGTGTCAAAAAGCATTCATTAAAATCAATTGGCCTCCTAAAATCACTCTAATTGTATAGTAGTATTCAGAAATAACTAGTTCAACCTTGCTATTCATAATCTTCCATCGGTATTCCTATGACTAAGAACGAGACTCTTAGATCTCTTAGGGGTCAGGACCGGGCTTCAAACACAGGGCCTATGTTGCTGTGTTGGCCTATGGCTTCCCTGGTAACCTGCCAGCTTTCAGCAATGCCAGGGTACCAACATTTTTCAACCGTGTCATTCAGACCCAGTATGGTCACCTAGCAAAGAAAAAAATGTAAAATTGGCAGCCATCTGCAAATTGCCAGGGTTTTTTCTGTTTTGCATTAAATTTTTTTCCTGTCAGCCATTGGGACCCAGGAACCCAGGTTCAGCTCTGGGTCCAATGGCTGCACCCCAGCCTAGAGTGATCAAACCTGAGGCAGAACTGCCACTACCTGAGTTCAAGCTCAGTGCTTGAAAAAATAAAAATACATACAGGAGTTCCAGGAAGATGGCAGAGGAGAAGCTGGAGGCTAAACAAGCTCTCGCATAGAAAGCAGTTTTAGTGCTCCAGTGAACAGTCCTAAACCAGAGAATCACACCAAGTGTGCCATCACAGTACACAGAGTTAGGCCAGAGAGAGAAAATCCAGGCAAGGAAACAGATCTGTGCACTTGTCAGCAGCCACCGCTGTGGCAGCAGTGGCTGCGGTGGCGACCTTAGCTGCCATACCTGCAACACAGAGAGTCCAGGACAACGACTCCAGATGCAGCAGGCGAGTTGATTCTACTCAACACCAGGAAGAACTGACAAGGAACAGACATCTTCATCCTGCAGATTGCATACCAGAGACGACCCAAAAACCAAGAATCTGGCATGAGTAGAAGCCTGACATCCTCACTCCTTCTCAGGGAGCAGAGGAGGTAAGAACATCCCTCCCCTCCCCACTACCAGAGATCTCCATCTTTGATACTGACAGAGGCCTGGCTGAGCAGCTAGCTCCAACTCAGGCCTTGAAAGAAAACAAGAGTCATTTACCAGGTCACAGGAACCTATTCTGACATTCCAGGCTCAGCTACACCCAGCGGAAAGTGACCAAGCACAGCTGAGAAAGCTCCACCAGCCCCAGTAGTGGCTTTCTTCACTGGATAAACAGAGCCAGAGGCTGCCCCTCCCTATAGTAGCTTTGACAATCAATTGACATTCAGTAAACTTAAACCCTGAGAATGGCTCCAGGCTGGGCTCTGTCAGTGTCTCAGAAGCTAGCCCCCCAGGGAAAAGCTACTGTTTGCTAAAATGCCTCCACCCTACCAGAAATTAGCCTCATCTCAGCATCTCCAAACTAGAAGAAACAGCCATCTCCCTCTTTTGTGAAACTCAAAGCAGATCTCCTTCTCATTGAACTAGCCTGGAAGGAGGATCACAAAATTCTGGGTAAAGCAGAGCATTTTTCTGCCTGCTCAAACAAACTGACTTAAGAGACCAACCAAGCCACAGGAAAATCAAACACCACAAGCAGACCAGAGACTCCAACAAGAGACAGTTACAGACACAAGGGAGATATAGGATCTACCCATCCCCACCAAAAAATATCAAAGAATTCTTTTTTTGTACATTTTATAATTTTTTTAAACTTTTTAAAATTTTTAATTTTTATCTTTAAAAAATATTTTAACTCCTTTTTTCTTGCTCTTATAACTTTTTATTTTAAAGGTGTGTGTGTGTGTGTGTGTGATTTTTTTCTTTTTTCTCTTTTCATTCATTTTTTTGTTTAGCTCTACAGACTTTTGATCCTTTTCTTTCTTTCTTTCTTTCTTTCTTCCTTTCTTCCTTCCTTTCTTTGTTTCTCATTCTTTTCACTTTTCCTCTCTTTCGTTCGTCTTTGTGTGACTTAATTGCTGTTCTGCTCATACTCAGATATACCCGTAGTCGATTATTAGACATTAACCCCCATTTTGTACACACTTAATCCAGAAATTTATTACTCAGTTCAAAACCTCTTAGACTTAAATTCCTTAATATCAGTATTACTTCTATGTACCTATATGATATTTTAAGCATTTTTATTTTTAAGTTTTTCACATCTCATTCTATCCCTCCCTTTCTCTTATCCTATCCTCGTTCTTCTCTGAATATTACTTTGTTAATTTGCATAATTTATGTGTTTCAGTTTTGATTTTTAATTTTTGTTTCTATTTTTTTCTTGCCCTTTTTTCTTTTTTACTCTCTCTCTACTATCATTCTATCCAACCTATTTCCCGCTTAGATATTAGTATTTAGTCAAGTTAACTCTCCCTCTACATTTCCACATCCCTCTATTCCTATTTTTACCCACATATCTCCCTTAACCTAATAATGTCTGCTTTGCCAAATTTTTCTTTGCAGTTTGCAGCACACTAATACATAGTTGTTTGATGTTGAATACCTATATCTGTTGAACTAGATTGTATCTGCAGACTTTTTACTTTGCAACTACAGACTTTGGTTGATGCTTGCCTTAAGATAGTGTTCTAGCACAAAACTGGTGTTTCATTCATCCCAAATGGGCAGAACAAACCTGAAAAACACAAGAATAATGGTAAATCTGGGTATCTCAACTCCCACTCATGGTAATCAGGGGACAGAACAGAAAATGAATAATCCAGAGGAGATTTCCCAAAAAACTCTGCAAACACTACTGGTAAACATGGTAAATGAAAAGATTGAAAACCTGCAAAGACTTCGTGTGAGCGTGATAGGGAGAGAGAGAAGACAAACGAAAGGTCAATACAGGAATATCATGAGCCTGAGGAAGATACTCAAAGATTGATACAGGAATTGTATGAGCAGCTTGAGAACACTCAAAGAGAAATAAAAGAATGGTGTGAGCAGGCTGAGATCAGTCAAAGAGATAGACAGGAATTGCGGGAGTTGGTGTAGAAGAGACAAAGAGAAAGTCAGAAATGGTGTTAGGAGGCTGAGAACACTCAAAGAGAACTACAGGAATTGAGTGAACATAAGGAAGCTAATCAAAGAGTGATACAGGAATTGAGAGAGCAGCATGAGAATACACAAAGATCACTAAAGGCATCCATGGAATCTATAAACAGAGAGCTGAAAGAAGTCAGGAAGTCCACAAAGGGAACGCTGACTGGAACCCAACAGAAGGAATGGGATTCCAAGGAAACCATAACCAATCAACCAAGTGACTTGAGAATAAACACTGAACATTAAATTAAGGAAGTATAGAAGTTCATACAAGATCTAAAACAAAGCTCCAACAAAGAACTGGAAGCCATCAAAGCCAACCAACTAGAAGGAAAAGAAATAAATAACAAAGTAGAAAGTCTTGATAGTAGATCGATTCTCGGGGATTGAAGACAGCCTAGATATTATAGAGAAAGAACATACAACCATTCAAGAAAAATCCAGGAAATACGATAGATCTATTCAACACATGGAAGACACCATCAGAAAGCCTAATCTGAGGATAATGGGTGTAGAGGAGCACCTAGAATCAGAAGTTAATTGTATAGGAAATTTGTTTAACAGGATCCTAGCAGAGAACTTCCCAAACATGCAAAAAGATAGGCCTATTAAGATACAAGAAGCTTTTAGAAATACAAATAGACATGGCCAAAACAGGACATCCCACTCTCACAGTATAATCCTCGCAGGATCAATTCAGACCAAGGAAAACATCCTTAAAGCTGTCAAGGAGAAAATATCAATCACCTATAAAGGGAAACCAATTAGAATTACCTCAGATTTTTCAGCAGAGACAATTCAAGCAGGAAGACCATGGAATGATGTATGCCATGCCATAATGACAAACAAATATCAACCAAGAATACTATACCCAGCTAAACTCTCATTCATAACCCAAGGTCAAAGAAAGTCCTTCCATAGCAATGAAAAATTTAAACAATTTGTCTCCACCAAACCAGCCCTACAAAAGATTCTTAAAGATGTCCTACACATAGAAAACCAACAAGACCACAATAAAGGCCAAGAAACTAAACCCAAACTGAGAATCCAAGAAACATAGGAAGAACTCAGTTGCCTCAGCCCCCAAGAAGGTGGATAAAATGGCAGGAACTCCCTAATATCTCTCAGTCCTATCTCTCAACATTGATGAACTTAACTCTCCAATTAAGCTACATAGACTGTCTAGTTCAATTAAAAAGCAAGATCCTTCATCTGCTGCCTTCAGGATTCATGTCTTGCTCATAAAAAGAAAAACATTTTCAATATGAAAGTCTGGAACAAAATCTACCAAGAAACGGCCCCCATTATCAAGTGGGAGTTGCAATAATAATATCAGATAAAATACACTTCAAATTAAAACTAGTGAGAAGAGATAAAGGTCACTACACACTAATTAAGGGATATCTCCTTCTGGAGGATATTACAATTCTAAATATCTTTTCGCCAAACAACGGAGCACCCAAATTTATCCAAGAAACACTACTTTCCCTCAAATCCCAAATAGATCCAAGGACATTATTTGTTGGGGACGTTAGCACACCACTTTCCCCACTAGATAGATCAACTCGGCAAAAACTAAAAAGAGAAAGTGCGGACCTAAACAACTGCATAGGTAAATTAGATTTAACAGACACATACCAAATATTTCAACCAGCAGCATCAGAATACATGGTTTTCCAGCAGCACATGGAACATTTTCCAAAATAGACCACATTTTAGTCCACAAAGCAAACTTGTCCAAATTCAGATACATTGAATTTATACCTTGCTTTCTCTCAGAACACAAGGGAATAAAATTAGAACTCAACACTAAAAACCACCAAAGAGGGTCCTGTAACAACGCAAGGACCCGGAACAACACACTGCTGAATCATGATTGGTTCATGGAAGAGATTAGAAAGGAAATTCAAGTGTTCATGTTATTCAACAAAAATGAGCATACAAACTACCAGCTCCTCTGTGAAACAGCAATGGCAGTACTCAGAAGCAAGTTTATAGCTCTCAGTTCTTACATCAACAAATTGGAGAGATCTGAAACCAAAAATTTAATGAGATATCTGGGCCTACTTGCAAAAGAGCAGTAAAATAAACCCCAATGCAGTAGACGAAAACAAATAATTAAAATTAAATCAGAATTAAATGAATTAGAATAAAAAAAACACAGAAAGAATCAACACAACAAAGAGTTGATTCTTTGAAAAAATCAAAGTGATTGACAGACGCTTAGCATATCTTATCAGAAAAAGAAGAGAACACACCCATAATATGTATTATAATTTAGGTCCGGTGGTAGGAAAGGAAGTGGAAACAATACTACATCCAGTAAAGCTGACATTCCTATTACATCACTAAGGAAGTAGTGTTAAGACCTGCAGGATTCATAGGGTTGTTGCATGTGACATTACTATGTAAAACACTATTAACTATCATCTCAGACATCCATAACATTCTGCTTTCATTTTCAAGATCAAGAGCCAAATATCTATGAATTTTTATTAATTGGGTGTGTTTCTTAGGAAGGAAGAAGGAGGATTTGGTAGTTGATGATGGAAAAAATATATGTATTATCTCCTTGTCCAAATTTTTTGCAGTTTTGTTTATTTATTTTTCTTCTTTATATTATTTTTTATTGTGAAAATACTGTACAGAGGGGTTACAATTACATGGGCAAAAAAAAATGAGTACATTTCTTAGCAAGCATTGTAGCCTCCTCTTTTGATTCCCCTTCCCATCTCTTCCCATCCTCCCCCTGTCCCCCGACCCAATCCTCCCCCCACCCTCCCCCACCAAAGTTGTAAAGTTCATTTTTCGACATAACGTCTTGTACATCTCATTGTTGCAATGGGTCCACCTGTATCTCTATTTAAACGAAGTTTTGCAGTTTGAAAAAGTGCTACTGATGAACTCACACTTACATCTAATTGACTTGCTGTCTGCACAAGATGCATATAAATGAAGATATTTATTCTGTTGGATAGTCACATATATTAACAAAATCCATTTCTGGAAAATAAAAGATATTAGGTAAGAAATTATAAAGTATTGTCTTTAAAATGGTTTATTTTCTTGGAGAACAAAAGGTAGTATTGAAATGATTAGTCCAGCTTTCTTCAAGATTTTATGCTGTCTCAGTATCAAAATGTTCTCTAATTCCTGTAACATCCAAGCATAAAAGACATGATTTGAAGATCTCAGTAGTTTTAGAAACAAAGGTACATAATACCTTCCTTCCTGCAGAGACATGTGAGCACAAGTATGATTGATTGTATTATAGTTCTCTTTTTTTTCTCTTTATCTCAAGTGTTGCATATCTTGGTATATTACTCTATGTGTTGCATCAGCTTCTGTAGGAGAGATTTACCTCTACCTGCAATGTAAAAATGGGTTATGTGAGTTATTTCAGCTTACAAAAGTGAACCAGAATTGGAGAAAGATTATTTCTAGGGGAAGATTTCTATCTCATTGTCTGTGTCTAAAAGCTGACTTGTTTTCCCTTAGCCATAAAAATAGCATATTTCAGAGGGAGTCTTCCTTCAATTTATATACTGGAAGAATATAGCATGTGAAATTGAAGCAAAACTCAAATACAGCCTCATACATACAACACAGGCAGAATTAAGCTAATATTAGAATGTGATATTAAGATGTTAGTTTCTTACCATCCTTGTATACCATTATGATAGTTGACTATAGCACACCAGAATTAAACAAATCCTAACCAAGAACTTAACAAATAGATAACATTTTCTGTAGGAAATTATTATAATATTTTATAAATAAGCATTCTGCATGTGATCACTTGTAGGGTTATCTTTTCTATAGATGTGTTTAATCACTCTAGAGCATTGTATCTAATATCCATTATCATTATCCAGACCTTGTGATTGTGATGAGGAAGAATAAAATATCTAGATTTCTTCTTCTCTTTCCCTCTTCTATTTCTAGTGTGAATTCTCATCCTTTCTCCAAATTCTATTAAAAATGGAAGAATGACTCATTGTGGATATCAAGCAAAAGGCTTCAAATCAAGAATTTCATCCTTTCAGAAACAGATGAAATAAATCAGAGTGGCTCAAGGAAGAATAAAATCAGGATTTTTTCCCCTCTCTGGCTTTCACCTTAGAGTCTGAACATGACTCTAAATATCTAATAAACCATTTCCCTCGACTAATTTTTTAAAAATATATTTTTAAATAAATGATAATTTAAAAATAAATAGTAATTTGGTGTTTGTTTTTGGGAGGCATGAAATAAGACTGCATTAACAATGTGTGAGTTGGGAGACTAAATTATATCAGAATCTTATATAATGAAAAATAGACGATTTTAAGATAAATAGCTTGCAGATACATTTTTAATGTGATATACCCACAAAATCATCACTTTTCTTCCTTTCCTCTCCATGCTGATTCAACTTCAATAAGCAGTTCATGTAATTCAAATGGCTGCCTTTCTTTCAAAAATAAATTAGACCCAAAAAAGTTAGAAAAAGAGAACCAGCATTGGGTGATGCATTCGTTAAAAATAGCAGTCAAATAAATATTAACCATAATTCCAAAATAATAACAATCAAATGCTCTTGAAAAGAGAAGATTGTATGCAGAATATATAAAATGTGATAGTGCCAGAACTGCTTCAGGCATTTATGATTTCTAGTACATGACAATGTTTTAATCAGGATTAATTGCTTTCAGGGACTAAATTTTTTCTAGTTATATTTCATTGAAGAAATATCTTATTCAGGTTAATGAAAGGATAACAGGTTATAATAGAAAGAATGCTACACACTCAATGTACATAGCAAAATACCTTCACAGAATATCTGTCTTTCCCACATACTTAATCCTTCAAATGTAGATTTGCATTATATATATGTTTGTAAAATAATAACCTCTCATTATCCAAGGAGAACAAATTTGAATAATTATCATATGGGGGAAGTATACTCAAAGGTAGTTAAAAGTCCCAGGTGTAGTTAAAAAGGGACATGATTAGGTAAGAACCATCAGAAAGATGTAAAGATCCTACATTAGAAGATAAAGGAAAAAATAACAACCCAGATTCTGAATTTCTGGGAAGCAGAACAGGAGATAAATGTCTTTTCCACTAGAATCATTTGAAAAATATTTTAGATCTGTGGGTGTCTCTATCTTAATCTAGTGAGACTTCTTTTAGATTTCTGTCCTTTAGAACTGTAAAACGGTAAATACAGATTATTTAAGCCAAATAACTTGTAGAAATACTTTACAGCAGATTTGGTTTAGTAAATTAATTCAACTACATCCTTTTCCTAATGAAACTACAGGGACACCGTATTTCCTAGTTTCTGAGAATAAGAAAAAGTTGCCACCAGCTTAGTATACATGTATGATGTACATACTACTAAGGGCCTTGAATTAATGAAGTCTTGAAATACTAAATAATATCTAAATAAGAAGCTCCCTATCTTTATTTTCACATTTGGGGATCACTAAGTACCAAAATTATGTAGAAGGCTAGGGTAAGAATATGGAAATGAAATCTGTTTGCTAATATTATAAAGATAATTTATGTCATGTTGAGTTAGAGTTTCTAAAGTAATTAAAAAAGGTAAAACAGAAACAGAGAAATTAGAGAATCCAGTAAAATTATAGTCATCAGAGGAAGGTATAGAATATTATAGGAACACTAGATGGTGAAAAAGAAGATAACAAAATGAGTCCCCTGGAACAATACGAAACAAAATCTACACCACAGATTGTCATATAGCTAGAAAATAGTTTCCACTATGCTGTCTTTGATATTTTAGGTTTGTTTACACAGCAACTTTCACCTCTTAGGAAATGACCTTTATTAATACTCAAGGCTTTGCGACTTATAACCCAGAAACAAATAATGCTTCTAAATTTAAACAAGCATGATACTAAGCGTAACCCAGGCTATAGCTGATAAATAAGAATGATCTTCGGGAATAGTCAAACAATCTTGAAATTTTTCATACCTTTCCTCTTCTCCAACATGAGAAGTTCTAGTCAAGATATGTAAAACATTAATAAAGGATTTTTATATTTTTTATTGTTCACTACAAAGAAAATACACTTTCCTCTTTGCAAGCCTGACTTTGGAAGAGTCACACCCTCACGATTATTTTATAGACAAAAGTTTACTGCTTTGGCTTAGGTGTTTTCCTGCCTTTGGGTGTTGGTCTCTATTATTTTGGCAACTCCATAGAAAAACAAGATAAATCCATTATGCTTATATTGAATTGTTCAAAGTCAAGATGTCTTCAAACACAGTTTTCTGTTATCTTCTTCATTCCTAATTAAAGTTTAATTATTGCTCTTTAAATGCAACAAAAACGTGTTACTTTAATGTATATTCTCATTGAAACTGGTGATTAGAGGAGTATCTGTGATTGCTTTTTTAATTGTTTTCAAGTATTTTCCATATTGCCTTTGTTGCGGTCTTCTAGTCAGGAACAGAGGATTACCCAAAAAGATCTTCCTAAGATATAACATGTTAGGCAGAAAAAAATAGATGTATAATTAAAGATTTTCATCTCTTAAGAGACTGCAAAGCTCAGAAGACATATTGCTATTATTGGCATGGTTAAGATGACTTGAATGTTTTGGATCTTAAACTAAGTGAAATTCATGTAAAATGTTACAGTTGTTCCAAACAATGATTATAGCTTATACTTTTTTGCTGCAATGAGATGAAATCTCTGATAAGGTTGGAGGGTATATAGATTTTAGGGTAGAAGGGTTAATGTTAAATAGCCAAGTGAAATTCCTAAAACAGCACTGCCTATCACATATCATTTAATTATACTTAGGGTATATAAGTATATAAACATACAAATATGAATTGAGTGACAAATATGTGATTTACAAAATTCAATGACAACTAAATCCAGAAAAAAACTTCTCTATAGTTATATAAACTAGTATATCTAGTGAGGATTTAAAAATTTTAGAATAGATATTTTAACATTTATGTCAAAATATTTATTTTAATTGTTTATTTTTAGTCAGTTGTGGGGCTTGAAATCTGGGCCTGGACACTGTCCCTCAGCTCTTTAGCTCAAGACTAGTGCTCTAACCCTTGAGCCACTGTCAGTTTTTTGGTGGCTCATTGGAGATAAGAGGGTCATCGACTTTCCTGCCTAGGCTGGCTTTGAACCATGATTCTAAGCTTTCAGCCTCCTTAGTAGCTAGGGTTACAAGCATGAGCTACTGGCTCCAAGATACATAATTATTTTTTACATATTTATAAAGTATTGAGTGGTAATCCCATTTATTTATATATTGTGTAATGATAAGCTCCATCATATCCATTAATTTCTGCATGTAACGTTTCTTTTTAGTGAGAATATACTAAAACGTATCTTCTGGGTGTGATGAAATATTTATTCTTAACTATAATAACTTTGTTTCTTGTGGTATACAATTAATATATTTACTTTTACTCAAAGAAGTCTGCTAATTTAAGTTAAATAAAACATGATTTGTAAAGTGAAAGTAATTTATGGTTTCATTGATTGATTTAAGAAAACAATTATGCCTTTTGTTTTCAATTATATTTCTGTGGGAATGTGTGACACTCATTGATTTAACTTTAAAATTAATAACAGTTATATTATATCAAGTTGATTCAAACTTGTATTTGAAAATTGCACACTTAACACAAGTATACTTCCACTTTCCTCTATCACATAATTAAAATAACAGTAAAGCAAAATTGGTGTTAGCCATTTATGTGTATAATCCTAGAACTCAGGAGGCTGAGACCTGAATATTTTAGTTCAATGTCATTCCAAACAGATAAAATGTGAAAACTTATCTCCAATTATCAAGCAAGAAACATAAGGTGAGCATGTGACTCAAGGATAGAGTGTCATCAGCCATGAGCAAAAAATACAAGGGAGACCATTAAACATCTAGTTCAAGCCCTAAAAATGACATATACACACAACGACAACAAAATGTACTATGATTATCAATAATGAAGACAAAATAGTAAAAAAAGATCCTGAAAAATGTGTAAACATCTGGAAGACAGAAATCATTTGACATAATTTTGATTCATGAGAGGGAAAAGTCACAGCCTCATTTGTACAATTTCATTGTAGTCATTTGCGTTGAAACCTGGCTACTGGGTAACATGTGAAAGAGTAGACTGGATTACCTGACATAGGAGAAATTGCCTGTGACTATGTACCATCCCACTCTGCAAAGTTTAAAATCGTGCTTGTTAATTTAAATAAAACTTATTGTTAGAGACTGTTTGGTCCACACAGACTGAGGTCCTTATTTTGAGGCTTCAGACCAGTGCTTTTGTTTATAACCACTTCTGTTTTACCCCTCTTCCCTTGTGCAGCTATACCTTACTTAGCTGGCACTAAGCCAAGTCTTTGAACTAGACACTTCTGCTTTAATGCCTCCCTTTCTCCAGCTACAACTCATTTCACATACTATCTCTGTCTTAGCATTAGTTGTTTTCTGACTAATCTCCATCAGAAAACACTTATATTCATGTAAACCCACTATAAATAACCTAGTTAGAAAAGGGAGAAAGGGTTTACTATTGGCTGAGGCTCTTATCTGTAGGTTTGCTCCCTAATAAATCTGTGCTACACTATCTCTTTTTTTTCATGGCTTTTGAGTCTGACAAATGATTGATTTGGTTTGATGTAATCCCATTTATCCAGACTTACTTTGGAAATTTTGACCTATTCCAAGGAGCCCTCATGTTTCCCCTAACTCTTCCTGTAAGATTCCTAAGGCATCTGGACTTACATTGAGCTCTTCAATCCATTTGGAATTGATTCTGGTGCAGGAGGATATAAAATGATCTAATTTCAGTTTTCTGTGTACAGCCAGTTAAACCAATTTTTTGAAGAGGCTGTTTTTCTTCCATCCTGTGTTTCTGGCTTCCTTATTAAAGATTATGTGCCTATAGGAGTGGATTCATTTCTGGATCTTGAACTCTGTTGCATTGATGGAATTCTGTGCTTCCATGGGAAAGAATGGTATTACCGCATTCTGAAGAAATGGAAAGACTGGGGGAAAAATGCTATTAAGTGAAATAAACCAGATCCAATTAAATATATGCTGCATGGTTTTCCTCATTTCTAATAACTAGATATGCCCATAAATCTACAAGTTAATCCAATAGATAGTAAAAGACAAATAATTAAACTTGGATATGATTAACAGCACTCTAAGCATTCACATGGCAAGAACAAGGGAAGCTATTCTTAGGAGAGGATCGCAATGGCTCAATAGCTATGTGCATATGAACAGATAAATGTTGCTTATTGCAATGAACTCTAAGAATCAATCATATATATGAAATACTTATATCTATATATAATTTTACAAGATGTCACAAATAACTGACTTCTTTGTAAACTCAAAAGCAAATTTCTAAGTTTAGAAGATAAAATTGAGTTTTCAACACATAAAATAAAATACATAGGGGAAAAGGTGGGAGAGAAAATATAAGATGAAAAGTATAATAGCTAACTATTGAAGAATTCATAAACAATTTTCAAAACTATACAAGAGATCTTGGGTACAGCTAAGTTGTAGAACGAGACTAATATATACAAAGCCATGATTTCAATCTCCAAACCTAAAGGTCTAATAATAAGTTAATAAATAGTAATAATACAATATTTACTTGAAATAAATGCTTTTATATTAGAGAGGCCTGAATCCTGAAACAGTAAACAAAATATTGTCAATTCTTGTATCCAATGAAATGAAACCAAGAATTAAGAGAAAATATTTTCTTTTTATCCATTCCTTTCATTTTCTGTTTTCTTCTTTTCTTTTTCCTTTGGCACTACTGGTGCTTGAAATTGCTAAGGCTCTAACCACTTTAGATTATTTCTCAGGCGAAGCCTCCCTTGAGCAATGATCTCTTACCTATGGCTTCCACATCGTGAGATAACAGGAAAATTACACTATATCTAGCTTTCTTTCTTTTTGTAGTTTTTTATGAAATTTTTTGTCAAAACTGTCCATTATATCAGTCTTCTAAATCTCTGCCTCCTAATTAGCAAGGTATATTTCATCTCAAGTTTGGGAGCAAACTTGATTTTAATGTAAACATTCAATATTGACTTCTGTTTTCTAGATATCATTAAATTATATTGAGGTTAGTATGGATCTTTATGATGTTGTAAGAACACACATAATTCCCTTGAAAGCTTTTTCCAATTTATTTAAGTATTTCTATTATACATCACAAATACGACATTAATATTTCACAAGTACCTTATGGAGACTTCAGTTACTTTATTTTGTGACATATTAACCACAATATAATTTTATCAAATCTATATGAATATACAATATTTACAGATACATTATTTAGAGAATTAATTCATAATGTTTACTTTTAATATTTTTTGGTAAGTACTTGGGTTCAAATTCAGAGCCTTGCATTTGCCAGGCAGGCACCTTACCACTTGAATCATGCCACATCCAGTAATTTTTGCTTTGATTGTTTTTGATATAGAATCTTGCATTTCTTTATTCCTAGGCTGCCTAGATACTGAACTTCCTAGGTGTATGTCCAGTAATAGGTAGGATGACATCCACACATTGGCACATCCAGATTTTATTGATTGAGATGGAGGTCTCTTATATGTTTTCCAGTTTGACCTTGAACTGCGACTATCCACGTTTCTATTTTCAGAGTAGCTAGGATTATAGGTATAAATTACCTCATTTGGCTTCTATTATTTATGTTTATGAAAAGTCTGAAAATATGAGAAAATCATCTAGAGGTTACTGCCATACCAGATTCTAGGTTATTCATTTGTTTGTTCTTTCACAAACTGTTATGTGACAAACTGTTTTATATAGCGATATGGCACATCAATAATACAAATATATATTCCTAATGCCATTTCAAACAGCTGTGATGATCTAATTTCTACATGTGGATTTGTTTCCTGGAAAAACATCTTGAGTATATAGGTCAAAAAATTGACATTGCTAACAAACAAAAATTTGCTTCCATTATGATCAGCAGTTTGCAAAGAGGGGTTCCATGCCTGTAGAGGAGACTGGTCACAGGGGAATTCCCTGCTGTAACTCTAAAATAAATCTTATCTTTTCAAACTAGCAGAATGGTAAAAATTTGTCAAAATTATTATATGGGAAGTTTCTTGATCTGATAAAGAGTACTGCATTAGAATGAAAGTATTCTCAGTTGCTCTGAAATCAGGCAAAGATGTCATCCATTTTTATTCAAACACATAGGGGTTCCGGGAAGATGGCGGAGGAGAAGCTGGATTCTAAACAAGCTCTTGCATAGAAAGCAGTTTTAGAGTTCCAGTGAACAGTCCTAAGCCAGAGATCACACCAAGTATCCCATCACAGGACAGACAGTCAGGCCAGAGAGGGAAAATCCAGGCAAGGAGACACATCTGAGCTCTTGCCAGCTGCCGCTGCAGCAGCGGCAGCGGTGGCAGCGGTGATCACAGGCACCATACCTGAACCACAGAGAGTCCAGGACAAAGGAGCCAGAAGAAGCAGGCAAGCGGATTCTACTCAACACCAGCAAGAACCAACAAGGAGCAGACATCTTCATCCTGCAGTTCACGGACCAGAGACGCCCCAGGAACCAAGACTCGGCATGAGTAGAAGCCCAACATCCTCACTCCTT
The DNA here is from genome assembly GCF_019054845.1 of Dipodomys spectabilis. Taxonomy (NCBI): domain Eukaryota; kingdom Metazoa; phylum Chordata; class Mammalia; order Rodentia; family Heteromyidae; genus Dipodomys; species Dipodomys spectabilis. The sequence continues at coordinate 6,599,175 of NW_024870729.1, read as the reverse complement.
CTCAGGGAGCAGAGGAGGGAAGGCCACCCCTCCACCCCCCAGTACTGGAGATCTCCATCTTGGATACCGACAAAGCTCGGCGGAGCTGCTAGCTCCAACTCAAGCCTTGGAATAAAACGAGTCATTTAGCAGGTCACAAGAACTTAATGGCGGCGTGACCTGCCAGACTAACTTCCACCCAGGGAAAAGTCACCCAGCTCCGGCACCAGCCCAAGGAGTGCCTTTCTTCACTGGGTAATCAGAGCCAGAGGCTGACCCTCCCTCTAGCAGCCACGACAATCAATTGAAATTCAGTAAACAGATACCCTGAGAATGGCTCCAGGCTGGGCTCTGTGAGTTTTTCACAAACTAGCCCCCGGGAAAAGCCACTGTTTGTTGAAAGGCCTCAACTCTACCCAGAACCTAGCCTCATCACTGCATCCCCCTCTTTGGTGATACTCAAAGTAGATCTGCCTCCCATTGAACTAGCCTGGGAGGAGGATCGCAAAATCCTGGGTAAAGCAGAGCATTTTTCTGCCTGTTCGAACAAACTGACTTAAGAAACCAACCAAGCAGCAGAACCACAAGCAGACCAGAGACTCCAACAAGAGGCTGGTTACGGGCACAAGGGAGATACAGGATTTTTCCCACCCCTCCCAAAAAAATCAAAGAAGTTTTTTCTTCTTCTTTTTTTTTTTTTTGGTACCTTATATAAAAAAAAATTTTTTTCTCTTTTCTAAAAATTTTTTTAATCTTTAATTTTTGCCTTTTTTGAAAAAAAATTGTTTTCCAGTAACTTTTTTTCCTCTTATAATTTTTATTTTAGGGATATGTGAGTGTGTTTTTCTTTCTTTTTTTGTTTTCTTTCTCTTTTTTTTCTTTTTAAATTATCTTTTTGTTTTTTTGTTTAGCTATACTGAACTTCTGATCTTTTTTCTTCCTTTCTTATCCTTTTCACCTTTTCCTCTCTTTCGTTCTTCTTTATGTGACTTAATTCTTGTCCTGCACATCCTCAGATAAAACCGTAGTCTATTCAAACACAAAGCAGACATTTTTGCTAATATAATAAAGCAAAATATAAAATTCTTGTCAAATAGCTTTTATTCATAATATATAAAGAACTCTTAATACATGAATCATACAGTAAATAACCCAATTAAGCAGATACAGAGAGAAGGCAAATAAGCACATCAAAAACCCATACATTACAATACTATTGTAGAAATTCTTCCAAATGGGTTCAAATAATGCTTTCTGGAATGTAAAGAATGTTAATAATTTCACTATCTTGAGTCTTAAAAATAATAATTTAAAGGGAAATAAATAAAGAACTTCAGAATTCAGGGAATTCTTGTTTCATGTTCTGTGCATAATACTTCACAAAACGTATATTCTTTTTTTTGGGGGGGTCCATTTGTGGGGCCTGAACTCGGATTGGGAGCTGTCCCTCAGCTCTTCAGCTCAAGGCTAGTGCTCTACCACTTGAGCCACATGCCACTTCCAGCTTTTTTTCTTTTTGCTTATTTGGTGCTGAGGAATCAAACCCAGGGCCTCAGGCATGTAAGTCAAGTGCTCTACCACTGAACCACCTTCCCAAGGTACATTCTTTAATTCTCAAAAACAGATGACTACTCTAAGAAACATGTAAAATGTCACCCAGCTAGCACAAGAGTTTTAGATATTAGTATAGTCACAGGGTTTCCAAATCATGAATTGAATCTGAGCCATGGATTCTGGTTCTGCTCAATCTCAATTGTCATTTACACATCAGCCTTCAGAAACACACCAACTCTCCTCATGCCTCCATTTCTGCATTTTTAAAATGAAGATAACATTCTTCCAACCCTAGATGATGAGATAGGTAATACCATCAGATGACACAGAACACATTTTTGCATTATTGTGATTTATCCAACAATTGTTGAATAGCTTCTATAAAAATCAATGAAAAAATTATCTTACAGCTTTTATAAAAATCTCAACCATAATTTTATTGGTTTAACACCTTGCTTGAAATTGTATCCCAAATAGCAACAGAATTTACCGTAATTTTTTAAGTTGATAAATCAACTTAATCCTCCTCTTCTCTTAAGAAATAAATCCTCTTTATGAGCTCCTCACATTCTGACACATAGCCATAAAGTGCAATTTCGTGAGCCCATTATCTCATTTTCAGCTCATTGAAATCTGCTTGACAAAATTGCTCTGTTACAAAGCTGGTTGCAAAGACTTCCTTGTGATTTCCCCAAATGATGGTAGTCATTTGTGTAAGTGACTTCGTAAACATTTTAAGGCAATTGAAGAAAGAAATTATAGCAGAAAGTTGCAAAGGAAATACCTTGAAAATTGCATTATAATCTTTCTTCCTTTTTCTTGTCTTTTTTTCTCAGGAGAAGGGATTGAACTCAGGGCCTCAAACTTGCTGGATAATTGTTCTTGATCCATACACCTAGCACTTTGTTTAGCTTTAGATTGATTTTCAGATAGTTTCTTATTAACTGCCTAGGCTGGCCTCAAACCATGACCCTCCTACTTCTGCCTCTCTTATCACCATGTGTCACCAGTGTGTTTTAAATATTGAAGTCTCAGTATTATACTTTTACCATACCAACTGCAAACCTCCTATACCTTCCAGAGTCTAGCTCATAAGTAGTTAGAATTATTGACATGTACCACTATATCAAGCTGAATTTTCTTAAAAAGAAATCTTCAGTAGCTCTTGTAACAAAGAACTATTCACTCACTTCTCTTTAGTCTCCAATTCTCTGCCTCTGTAACTTCTTTCTCATTTTTCTCCTCACTGAAGCAGGCAAGTTTGTGATAACTTCAGTTTTGTTAATGTTTTCAAAATATTCCTTGTTAGTCTAAATTCTTCATTCCTCATGTTCTATATCATAGTGATTTTCCACACCAAAAATATTTGTCTCAGCTAGGAGAGGTGACTGATGCCTGCAATCCTACGTACTCTGGAGGCTGAGATGTAAAGATTTTGGTTGGAAGCCAGATAAATATTTTCTATCGAAAAGGAAACTGGGTTTCTCCTGTAAAAATAAAAAAATTATTTCATATTTGTTATAATAACAGCTTACAAATGTAAAGTTATTCAGTTGATAAGCTTAATAGAAACAAGGAATCAAACATGAATTTCTCTCAGGAAATCAAAGTAATTCATTACAACCCTTACTTGATTTGTGAAAGAGATGAAATCTCATTCAGAAAACATAATTAGGTTCCATTGTTACATTCTCATTTCTGTCTTTATCAAAGATGATTCAGAGGAAACAGACCTAAACAGATATGAGTCCTGGAACATATTGTAAATGCCAGCATTGAATGATCTCTCCATGGTTAGAAAGACAATCTTCACAAATTTTCATGCACCTGAACAACTCATACTGATGCTTCGCTCTGAGCCTGGATGAGTTTTCCCGTTTGTCCTTCTGTGGCACTGCTTCTGTGTCAGGTGTGTGTCTTTCATTTTATTCGGCCGAAGTGGACTCTTATTTCTGCTTGCAAACATTCTGAGAAGCTTTTGCCAGGCCACAAGAAGTACAGATAAAATTTTCATCCCATATTCTCCTCACAGTTCTCCTGTCCTGAAAAGCTGTTTACTGAACAAAATGGAGCAATGATTGCACAATGATATAAACCTGAGCAAGCATTATCACACTAGTAATAACACCAGAAAGGAACAAGTAGAGGAATCATTATCTGAGTGTCACCAGTATCAAATGACCTATTGCTCCACATGTTTAATTGAGACAACTAATAGATGTTTTGCTAGCTGCCAGTGGCTCACACCAGCAATCATAGCTACTCAGGAGACTGAGGTCTGAAGATTGTGGTTTAAAATGAGCCCAAGATAGAAAGTCCATGAGATTCCTACCTCCAATTGACTACCATAATGCTGGAAGTGGTACTGTGGCTCAAGTGGTAGAGTACTAACCTTTAGCAAAGCAGCTCAGGGACAGCACTCAGGTGCCAAAACCAGCACACACACAAAGATAGATGCTTCTAGTTCCTGGCCATGTTCTTTTTTATAATGCTTCTTTTGGTGAAGATTTTGTAAGTCAAATAATCTCGATGCAAAGTAATAGCTATGCTGTCTTGGGCTTGTAGTCCTCTTCATCTTCTTTACCTGTACAATGAAGAAATTTCTTTGCCAAACTGGTTCAGTGGGAGAATCCAGTCATAATATTCAATGTACATGTGTGAAAATGTGACCACGTAAATGGAGGGGGTGAGATAGAGAAGACAAGATCAAAAAAGAGAAGAGAAGAATGATCAAATTGATGACATCGATCAAGATGTACTCACAAACCGACATATTAAATTAAAACTCCTTTGTACACTACTTATGTATCATTTTGTAAGTAGAAAAAAATGAAACCAGTGCTTCAGTGCAATCCACACATCTTAGGTATAGATTGCTCAAAGCTATTTCTTTTAAAGAATACAGGACAGAGAAGAGTGGAACAAATCATTTCCAGAATAAAACTGATCAACTCTACCCCAAAGTTAACATCAATAGTGATGTTGACCATACACCCTTGATTTCATGCACTGAGAACACATTTCCTCTCATCCCCCAATCCTGGGTTTAAATTCAGGACCAAGATTCTGTCCCCCCCACCCACCCACTCATAGCTAATGCTCTAACATTTGAGCCACAAATCCAATTCTGGCTCTTTTTGTTTAATTGGAGATTAGTCTCATGGATTTTCCTGCCCAGACTGACTTCAAATCATAATCCTCAGATCTCAGGCTCGGAATATAGGTGTCAGCCATCAGTACCCAGCTTGAGAACTCACTTTTCCATTGTAATTCTCCTTTCCGAAACTTCATAGCCACAATCTTGGGAGAAAAGATTCAGAGAGCTGCCACTCCTACTCCAGTGGAGTCTGCTTAGCATGGGAAACCAGCTTTCAGACCTGAGAATGGGGCTTCAAAGACCCATCTCTGAGTATTGGGACTTCACTGAAGTCTACCTCAGAGAATGGGGCTTTACAGAGACCTATCTCTGAGTATTGGGACTTCACCGGTCTTCCTAGGAGAAGAGGGCTTCAAAGAGGCCTACTCCTGGAAAGGCTGGCAAACCCCTGGGAAAGATGTGTTTCTCCTTTTCTTTTCTTTTCTTCACTGTATAAGAGTGCCTATTAATATTTTACTGTTTCTGCTGCTCATTGTACTTATGCTCAACGTTCCTTTATTCAAAGCTCTTTCTTAAGAGTGTTGACGACTCCAACATCTGATGAGTGTCTTAAAAATATGACTAACTCACCAGAGTTAAGTGCTACCCTGAAACCCCTCTTAAGGAGGTGAGTAGACAAGTCATAAGTAAATATAAAAGTATTGGGGGTTTCATGAAGTCACTTCAGCAGAAGGAACTGTCTGTAAGAGATTTACAAGAAGCTTTAGGTGCGGCTAGAACAGAAAGAATGTATGGCAATTGCTGAGATAACTACTTAGGAGAAAGAACTTCCTGTTACTCTCTTTTATTTACTAAGAGATTTGCTAGATCTATGCCTCTATAGAAATAAGGTAATGGTTAGATGGTGACAAACATTGAAACCCATTATATTTCTTAGAGATAAGCTGGAAACAAGTGCCTTTCAGGCGACCAGCTGGTGACCACCCAAGAATGAAGCCCTGGAGCAAGATTGTGTAACCTTTTGCCCTTTCTTATGGAGACTTTTGCTATAAAAGTTTGTTATCCTCTTCATTAAATCGCACTCAGCATCCACTCCTAATGTGTGTGAGTTGTCTGTTTGCCATCTCCCCCCTATTCCAGGTTCCTCCCCTAGGTATCCTCCATCGTCCCGACAGAGCCGGTCCGTGGCAGAGAGCCCCCAATTGAAGAACATTCTATAGAATGCCCTGTCCCATACTCCTAAAAAGGGAGAAATGCTATCTCTCTCCCTTTGATGAAACAATAGATTTTAGATTATTATATGATAATAATAGTAGATATTATTATAATGCTCTCAATATCTACTCCCATTCCCATTGATACCAGGCTTGGTTGCAGAACTTACTTTGACAAATGACATGTGAGAAGTGATGGCATGTGTCTTTTCTGAGCTTTAGCCCTTTGGTTTTCACTCTTTGCATCCCCTGGGAACCTCCAGCAATCAGTCTGGATCCCAGAATGGACACCATGCTGAGTGGAAGTAGATCTGGAATAGGCTTTGTAGCATGAGAGAGAGTAATCAAAATTGTAAGGTATTGCGTCCTTGGGTCTGGTTTCCCATATTAAAATTAAGCTCACATTGAGGTCCCAGCTCTAGGTAGTCTAGGTCTCTTTCTCTCTATTCCCTTCCATTCTTCCTGAATATTTCCTTCTCATTCTTCCTGAATATTTCCTCTTTCTCCTCAGGTGACACCAGTTCTTGAGTCTCCTTATCCTAGAAAATGGTTTTAGGGTTAAACATTGTGGCTTTCTGTTTTACATTTTCTCTTAAGTGTTTCTTCACTTTTGTCTTTCTGGTGTTTTCAGCCAGAAGCTCCCAAGTGTGATGGATCTTCAGATAAAAACCCTCTGCCAGGGCTGAGAAGGTGGCACAGTGGTAGAGTGCTTGCTTTGCATGCATGAGGCCCTAGGTTCGATTCCTCAGCCCCACATAAGCTGGAAGCAACACTGTACAAGCTGGAAGTGACACTGTGGCTCAAGTGGGATAGTGCTAGCCTTGAGCTGAAGAGTTGAGGGGCAGTGCCCAGGCCCAGAGTTCAAACCCCAAAACCGATCAAAAAAAAATTTTAAACGAAGTAAGCCAGGCCCAAAGAAGCATAGGTCCCATGGTTTCTCTTATTTTCAATAATTAGTACATGTCTGAGACAAGCAGAAACTGTAAGATAAGTTGATATTAGGCGAAATGAACCCCAAGATAAGAACTCAAATTTTTTTTCTTTCTTGTGATTGTTTCTATCATATTTATAAGATGATTTCTTTGTGGCTTTGTATGTCCCTCCGCCATGGTATGCCCCCTGTGTTCACTGCACTTGATGTTGGCATACTTTGTGCAGGAGAAGTGAAAAAAACAAATTATTTAAATTGGGATACAGGTAGATCCATTGCAGCAATGAGATGTGCAAGATGTTATGTTGAAAAACGAACTTTAAAACTTTGGCGGGACGGGGGTCTAAGGAGGGACCGCTGGGTGGGGGTGGGGAGTTGGGAAGGGATCAAAGGAGGCCGACACAATGCTTGATATGATATGTACTCATTACCTTTCCCATGTAATTGTAACCCCTCTGTATGGTATTTACACAATTTTTCAAAATAAATTCCTCTGCCACATCTGCCTTGCTTGATTTCACTCCCCTCATGTTGGCATACTAGGAGGCAAGAACAACATGAAGCTCCAGAAACATTTCGGATAGAAAAAGAAACCGCTGCATGGGACATGAGCGGTGTATTACAAGAGATTGGGGGCTGAACACAGGTAGAAGGGATCACAGCTTCAGCCTCAGCTGTGTTCTGAATCATTGCCCTGTTACCAGCTGTTACCTTTGCTCCAAAATCTATGTGGCAAATTCTGCAATTCTTACTGAATCATCCACACACACAGACTTAGTTAGGCATCCAGTATGACATAAAATATACATTTCTTAAATCAGAGAAATCTGTACTGGAGAAAATGTGCAGAAAGAACTTCACTTCATTTTTACATGCTTATAATTTGACTGAGAGAACAATATCAAATTCTCTTAGCCTTCACAAAATCTAAATATCCAAGCAATACAACACTGTAATGAAAAAAAAAATCTTTTTACTAAAGTGAGTATTTGGAATGGGAAAAATCAAATATTATTAAACTTAAAAATTGATCAAATACCAAAAGAAAAAGAAAGACATTGATCAATAATGAACTACCAATGTGTTTAGTAAATAAATGAAATGTTTGAGATTATTATCCACATAAGAAATACATAGGAAAATAAAAAGGAAAGTCACTGCCATCCCATCTTACACACCAGAATAGCTATCACCACACAAATAAACAAACTCCTGGAGAGGTTGAAATAAATCAGGAACTGTGTTTGGTGGTGTGGCATTGTAAACTAGTACAACCCATATGGAGATCATGATGGAAGTTTACTCGATACAAAAAAGACACATATCTTGAAGACCATTATTGCAAATTGGATCCATACTGAAAGAATATAAATCAATATGAACAAACATGCTCATGGCAGCAATATTCATAGCAACCAAACTGTGTAATCAACCTGGATGTTCCATAAAGAAAGAATAAAGAAAATGCACCTTTCATAGCTATAAACATGTTTTGGTATATAAGAGAAGTGGATGTTTCTACTATATCATTGCTAAATATTTTTGGATAGATACCTAATCCTAATTTCAATGAGTTTTGTGGTATTGTGTTTTTTCTTTAATGAAGGACTTCCTTATTGATTTCAGAGCAGTTACAATAGGATGAAAATATCATATAAAATGTGCATATTATATAAAAATTTAAATATATCAATGAACACATACAGATCATCATATAGAGTTTATCATTTGAGGCAATTTTAAGAAGGCAACAATAGGGGAAAAATACAATGTTAGAAGCTTAATAACAAATATACAGATATGGAAAAATACCAAAAAAAGGTGCAACTAATTAGTGCTAACAGTAACAAAACATTTTCCTCAAGTTTTAAAAATGAAACTATTAAAATAATACTTAATAACATCAAATAACTATGGCATGGAAGAAAATATAGCATAGACATATTTTCCCCAAAATTTGTTTTATTTTATAACAAATGGATTAAAACAAAATGTAATTACATGTCTGAAGATGATAATACTTTCAAGTGTCATTGATTGAATCCAGCAAAGGAAAGTAACCGACAAGTATAGGGTAAGAACAACCTAGTTTATGGAAGAAGACACTTAGTAGAACTTTGTGAGGAAAGAATGTGCTCCTTTTTCCTCATTAAAATAGGACAGCTACCTTTTGAGAGAACACTTGTAATGTAGTCAGAGCAGTGTAGTTACTAATTTAGGTAGCAATTTATTACTTTTATTCCCTAATATTTTGATGTGATTCCCAAATGATGTGTGATCCTAGATATTCTGAGCCCTTTTTTCACCCAGAGTTTCTAATTCCTCCCCATGCCAATGATTCTGCTACTCTCATTTCTTCTTGATTGTCAACTTAACTCCTGTGGCCTTTAGTTGCATGAGAAAGAGCTGAAGAAATATGAGGATGGCCTGGTGTCTGAGGTAACATCAACTCCCGTTCGGAGGATCTGGGGAAGAATCACCAGGTGGGCCTCATAATCAGATATTAATTGACCTCTTTGGAAATGGAGAAATTCACTCCCTCAGGCAGAATCTGTCATTCCTTGACTTTCTCTGAAGAGATTTGGTAATAGGGAATAATTCAGAGAATGAGCTTTCTCACCACCCACCACAGCCTTGTCAAAATGAACAGGATCAAAATTAAAAGTGGCCTCAGTTCCCATAGGGCTAATCAAAAGCCAAGAGATCATACATTCCTCCTCACCAGGGACCTTCTGGTAGGAATAGAGTCTGGGCAAAGTCTAAGATGGAGATAAAATGAGGCTGGGCCTAAGGAGGACACAAAAGAATGACCCTCTCTTTGACTAAAAGTGAGTTGTGTAGTGATACATGACAACTTCCTTCATATATGAAAATTCACTAGGTGAGTTATCTCACTGCCACTTTGCAGGAGATCAGTTTCCCCAAAGGAGAAGTTGTTAAATGTTGTGACTGTCAGGTTGCTCTCTAGGCTGTTGTCTCTCCCACCCCTTCCCATGCCAGGAATGCATTGCTTCTTTTAGGCACTCAACTACTTGTCTTGACTCTTAGTCAGGAATACCGTAGGCTACTCTTTTGCCAACCTCTTGCATTTGAGGTAGAATAGGCCCAGGCACTGCTCATGCCAAGGGGTAAATTCAAGAAGGTGAGTATAAGCTCATATTTGTATTGAAAAATAATCATATTCAAAGAATTAAAGAAATTAATAATTGAGAGATTTAGGGTTTATAGCCGCTAAATTTAAGTAATTATTACTAACACATCTAGAATCATGGATTAGGAAGAGAACAGTGAAGTAGTTTCAATATAATTTGCAAAAGATACACCATAGCCATAACAGGAGATGAGAGTGTGAAGGAACTATTGGCATAGGTCCATTTACTATCTTAGGAGTGACATTGGATAGGAGGCTTTTAGAATAATATCTAAAACAGAGGAACTTGCTTGGCACTGGTGGCTCACACCTGTGATCCTAGCTACCCTGCAGGCTGACATCTGAGTATTATGATTCAAAGCATGTCCAGACAGAAAAAGCCAGAAGTGGTACATGTCTTAAGTGGTAGAGCACTAGCATTGAGCTCCGGCACACTGGGTAGGCCATGAGTTCAAGCTTCAGGATCAGAAATGCAACAACAACAAAACAATAATGATAAAAAGAAATAAAAGAAGGACTTAAAGATATGTGATGGAATGAGGCTGATGTGTAACTGTTTACAGAACCTACAAGGAGACAAAATTTGGAGCAAAATGATATCTATTCATGACTAATCAAGGATGCAAAACAAATGCCAAATTCCTCTTCTCAAAAACTTGCAAATGTGGGCTGGGTTAGTGGCTCAGTATTAGAATGCTTGCCTGGCATGCATGAGGTCTTGGGTTCTATTTCTCAGCACCACATAAGCTGAAAAAGCCAGAAGTGGAGCTATGGCTCAAGTGGTAGAGCACTAACCTTGAGCTGAAGAGGTGAGGGACAGCGCCCAGGCCCAGAGTTCAGGCCCCATGAATGGCCATAAAAACAAAACAAAACAAAACAAAAAAACTAAACTAAACTTCCAAACATAGCTTTTCTCATAATTGAGGAGAGGCTTCTTTTACAGGAATTCTTATATAGCTCAAGGTGATCAGAACTTCAGTAGAATTTTCCTGTTGAGATGTAATGTGCCTAACTGTACTGAAGCTAATCATGGCTAGGAAAGTATGGACTGATACGTTTGTTGTATTTTTCCTCATAAATATATAATATTCTCAGGTATTATATGAAATATATTTCATAATAAACAATATATTATACATTATATATAATATATTAAATATACTATAATATAACATATATATTAACAGACTTCCTAATTTTAGAGTTAGGAACAAGCAACATATTAAAAGAAAAATGCTTGAATCTCTGAGTAATTTCTCTACCACAGGACAATTCCAAGTTTCATTCTTATTACCCAAAGAGCAACCTAGGAAAGCAATGCCCATGGAGGTGGTTCCCTGGATTTTGGAAACTGTTATTGCATATATATATATATATATATATATATATATATGAAATATTGTTTTGTACTAGTGAATATATCTAAATCTATAATAACAGATAAATAAGTGAACACCTATGTGCACACACACTCAATCACTTTCAAATATAAGAATTTCTTTTCTATGCTGCCTATTCACCTACAGAGAGAGTACATGAGTTGCCATTGAATTGTCCTGGAAGTTCTTTATCTGGCTACTCTAGCTTCACATCCTTTGTTCTGTAAGTAGCCAGATGTTATGTGTTCAACATACTTATTACAGGCAAAATATCCACCCTGACACACAGAGAAACTTGGATTTCAGAAATGCCACAAATAAGTGGGAGGTACACAGTACTTTTCAAAATTGAATAGATTACATATTTATTAGAAAGCTCGTAAGAAAAAATATTCAATGTAGGATGAAACACTTCAGAAACTACAGTTTAAATTACGTATAACCGGGTGGAGGTAGCTCATGCCTGTAATATTTGCTAATCTGGAGGCTGGAATATGAGGATCACAGTTCAAAGCCAGGTTGAGAAAAGTCCCCGCGGGACACTTATCACCAATTAATCATTGAAAACTAAAATTGATTCTGTGCCTCGAAGTTGTAGAGAGCTAACCTTGAGCAAAAGTCATCAGAAGCAGTGCCCAGGCTCTGAGTTCAAATTCTGTAATAGATAAGAAATAAAATAAAAAATAAATTACATATAATTTTTTACCAACTCTGTAAAAGGAAAATAGGATATGATACATGGCAACATAAGACTTCAAGTTACAAAGTTCCAGGGCATTTCCTCACTATTGACAACTAGGAGTAATCCATATCAAAAAAGAAAGATGAACGATTTATACCAAATTTCAAAATATGTTATACAAAGTAAATGCAATAAACATGCATTCCACAGTCTAGTAATATCATATTGTGTAAAGAATCTGATTAACTGATTCATGAAAACCAATACTATGCAGTTAAAAAATCCAATATCTCAGGTGTCAACTTAGCACAATACTTTCAATCTATGATGTCTGTTTTGTATATTATCCACCCCTATCCATCCCACTATGGCAGAAAGCTCTTCCTGAGAAAGTCCAGAGACCTGTCTACTGTGAGTGCTCAATGTAGACCTGTTCCTATTCTCTATTATTTGGGCATGTGATGGATTGAATATCTGATAACTTGGAAAAGGCACAATTTGGGACTGGCTTCTAGTAATGATATTTTAGTTCTCAGAAAAAAAGGAAATTGAAGACAGAGGGAAAATTTACCAGATCCCTGAAAGATTTCTATAATTGTGCTAAAACTGTACCCTTCTACTGACACTTGAACAAACGTCAGTAATTGTCACACCAACCACATGTCCAAAAAATAACTTTCCAAATATTGACTTGTTTTTACTTTGGTAAATCAAGACACAATATTGTGGCCGTGTTTTACTTAAACTATTAGCTATGTTTGGTCCAAGGGATAATTGCCCTTACCAATTTCTTAAATTTTAGGTCATCACACACTCACTTCGTAGCCCTTAAACATTAAAAATACCTATCCATATAAGTCTGCATTACATACTTATTACTGTTTTTCTTCATTTGTCATGTTTTACATATTTGTGTATCCCAGGGCTTAGTTCTGTAATGTTCATTCTCATGGTTGTTATCACTGAATACATGTAATTATTTCTGTTTTTTTCTCTGCAGCTCTGTTTTTTTCTTTAATTCAAGTCCTTAATAGCATCCTGTTTACTGACAACTAGCTACTGATTTTAACAAACTAAAAAGATCCCAAAGTGAGCTTTGATATTTATATACATACCTATTCCACGTTACTATTTAATTAAGTGATAACTCTTCTAGTTGTCTTGTCAAAATAGCTGGCAGTCATTTCAAACTTACATACTTTTCACACCTCATATTTAATCTATGACCAGGTTTCAACAAATTAACTCACAGAATATTTTAGGAACCATACATACATAAATATGTGTGCTAGTACTATGAGTTAAATTCAGAGCACAGGTTCTTTTACTTTTCCTTTTTGCTCAGGCTGGCAGGCTTCCATGTGAATCACAGCTCAACTTTTAGCTTTTTTGGTTCTTAGTTGAAGATAAGTGTGTCGTGGTCCATTTAACCAGTCTAGCTTGAAACTATGATCCTCTGTTTTCAGCCTTCTAAATAGCTAGATTTAAAGGCATGCACCACTAAAATCACCCCTATTATATTTGAATGAAAAATAAATTTAAAGTATTAACATTTCATGGGACCTATCTTTCTTTGGGCTTGGGTTACTTCACTTAATATAATTTTTCCAAGTCTTTCCATTTCCTAACAAATGAGGCTATGCCATTCTTTCTGATGGAGGCATAGAATTTCATTGTGTATATATACCACATTTTCTTGATCCATTCATCTACTGAGGGGCATCCCATGGTTTCCCTTATTTGCAATATTTAGTATATGTAGGAGTCAAGCAGAAAAGGTCAGATAAAAAGTGATGTTAGGAAAATGAACCCTAAGATATGTATTCAAATGTTTTTTTTTCTTTCATGCATTTGTTTCTAACGCATTGATAAGATTATTTCTTTGTTGCTTTGTATGTCCCTCCCCCACAGTATAACCCCTGCTTTCACTGTATTTGATGTCGGTATAATTTGTGGAGGGGAAGGGGAAAAACAAATCTTTTAAATAAGGATAAATGTGGACCCGTTGCAACAATGAGAAGTACAAGTTGTCATATCGAAAACGAACTTTACATCTTTTATGGGGGGGGAGGATTAGGTGGAGGGGGTGGGAGGAGGCTTGGAAGGGATGGGAAGGGGAAACAAAGGAGGAGGCTACAATGCTTCATAAGAAATGTACTCATCATCTTGCCCATCTAATTGTAACCCCTCTGTACAGTATTTTCACAATAAAAAAGAACGAATATTTCTAATATTTTCAAATCAGGATGTTTTCATTTACACTAAAACACATTGCCTTAAATGCTTTTTATTATTCCAGCTCTCTTACCAAGAAAGGAAAGGAAAAATTCACAACCAAAGAAGCTCTGAATGTACAAATGCTCAAGCCTGCAAGCCACAATTTCTTTGCTGGGAAATAACAAAGGATGATACCGTCTAAGGCAAAGCAGGAGAAAATGTTCTTCACTGAAGTTACTGGAAGTTGATGAAGATGAGGAGGAGCAACTTTATTCAGAAAGTATAATAGTGTTTGCGGTTGTAGGATGATTCTAGTGGATAAGTGTAGCCAAACTTAGAGGATGTTTATAGTGATGAGGAGAATATTTGAAGGTGCATATGTGATTACAAAGGTGAGCTTTCTTGAAGATATTTTTTTTTAGCATACTTTGTATACTGTTGAAAAAGAGGCAAGATAGGGATGTTGACATTCCTTGTATCTTTCACAGTATTAAATTAAAACCAGCTTTATACAAATATTATTCATAGTAATTATAGAATATCACTAATTATGCAAATACTACAAATATATCCTTTATATGTTATGTAATATAACAATACATATATTATGCACACATAACTTAATTTTTCTACTTGTCTGTTCAGGAATTAAACTAGGAATATCTTTGAAAATTTATAGCAAAGTATGGTCCTTAGAATTTTATGTAACATATAGTTTTATCTAATAATTAGTTATTTGTCCTGAATTGGTTTAGAAATGAAATGTTGTAATATAATTGAACATTCAAAAATAATTATGTAAGAACATGCCATGGATGGAATTAAAAATATAACATGACTCATATCTGTAATCCCAGCTACTTAGGGGCCAAGATCTGAGGATAGATATATGAAGCCACTCTGAGTGAAATGGCTCAGGGACAACATCCAGAGCATCGTTCAAACCTCAGTACTGGCACAAAAATAAATTATGTGACAAAAACATACAAATACATGTATTTAAATAAAGATGTCATTCCTTGTATCCTTCACAGTATAATACTAAAACCAGTTTATACATGTATTATTTATAGTAGTTATAAAATATCAGTAATTATTCATATATTATATATATATATATCATTCTTATGTTATGTAATATATTGCATATATTATGCACACCAATTTTATACTGATAACACTAATATGCATTAAATTGATATATGTTTTAGAATAGGGAATTAATTTTCTTTGGTACAACAAGGAAGAAACTAGTCACAAAAATTATTCATTTTGTATTATATATCCATGGGAAACTATTCCTTGTGTATTCAAGGTACTTAATGATAAAAGCCTGTGTTCATCATCAGTACAGCTGTCTTTGACATGGATTCGTTCTCCTTAAGCAATTTATCCTGGAATAATAAACAGTGGAAACTGAATGATGTTCATTCAGTTATTTCATTTGGAATAAAAATCACTTACAATGTCATTACCCAGACCCTTTCATTTAAAATACTTATATTCTGTAGCAATGTTATTGCCGTTATAACCATAATTGGGAAGAAAATGTGAGATCATCTACTCAATAGCTCTTGAAAGGTCAGAATATTCTCAGATATGCCTGGTAAAAACCTGGATTTGAATTATGGGTCTACATGTGGTCAGTCTTAGGTACTTGGGAAATTTGTTTGGCCTTGTTGCCTACTTCTGCTTTTAATAAAATACTTAGGGCTGAGAAAGTGCCTCAGGGGTAGAGTGCTTGCCTTGCATGCATGAGGCTGTGGGTTTGATTCCTCAGCACCACATAAACAGAAAAAGCCGGAAGTGGTAATATAGCTCAAGAGGTAGAGTGCTAGCATTAAGCTGAAGAGCTGAGGGACAGCACCCAGAGTTTAGGTCCCATGACTGACTAAAAGATAATAATAAAAAAATAAAAAATAATTAATTTCCTAACTTGAAGAACTGTCATAAGCATAAAATTACACTAATGCAGGTGCAGTGCTTGGAATGGTGTCTGCACATTTTGTACTAGGTCCCAGAGAAGTCAACTTCCATCAACATGGTCACAGCATCCTTCCTGAAGGCCTTAAGAAATATATACCCAATTGACATTAATATCTGTGAAAATTTGTCTTTATTAAAAAAAAGTCTTGTCTTCATATGAAACAAAGAAATAATGTTAGGGCTGTCCTGTGGCTTTTACTCTGAAGTAGTTTTGCCTAAATTTCATTCTTACTCTATTAGTGGTAGCAGTAGCATTCTTTAGTACTACCTTCATATTTCTAGTTGTGTGTTCCATTTGGAATACTATTGTAACTTAGTTTATAATCTTTTTTATCAGAATAAATAAACTAAAACTGCTGATGTTTTCAACAAAGATAAAATATTAGGTGTGCATTATATTTTATGTTCTTAATAGTTTCCTGAAATTATTCCTTTTGGATTATATATCCCTACCAATCTACTTTTTATGATTTCTTATATGATTTATATAGATTTCTTATATGATTCTTACATGATTTCTTAGATATCCATAAATAAAACAGCTCAGAACAGGAAAAAAGTAGGTAAGAATTCATAAAAAATAGTATTATGGTGGTCTTAATGGCTACGTGTAAAGCACATAAAGCAAAACTGTTGGAAGATTCATTTTCTCTTTTTGCTATTATCTCCCCTTCTTTGTAGCCAGGTTCTCACTATGAAGTGCCAAGTGGTCTGGACATTTCAAGCCTTGTCTCAGTGACAGAAGTGATGGGATTAGGGACATGTTCTCTCATGACTGGCTTTTAGGAAGCTCACAATAAAGCAATACCAATACACATAAATAAACTTTTGTGAGTGATGTGTATTCACTTCCTCAACTGCCAAAATTAAATTCATATATCAAAACATCAAATTACTTACATTATAATATATGCGGTTCAACTGGCATCACTAACACCTCCATAAATCAAATGCAAACTAAAAGCTTTACTTCAAAAACCAACTTCAAAGGCAGTGTTGGAAATACAAGAAGATAAACAATAAATCTAAAGTAGTGAGATCTTTAACCCTGGCAATGAGCAATGATAGCTGAAATTTTAACCAGGCTTGAAAAGTTCGGGTGACCACTAACTATGTGATTAGAGTTGCAGAGTTGACCTTGGGATCAAGATTGGAGGTAAAATTCAAAGGCAGCTAATGTTGCCGCAGTATTGTAGCTCGATACAGTGTGACCCTCCCTGATAATGGTAAAGCATAGAGTAGAAGCTAAGTCAGTAAAATGTATAGGAAGGATTCTCCACTGAGAATAATTGCAGGGGGTGATCATCACTCTTGCTTTGAAAATGTACAGCCCATCATTCTACTTTAAGCTCTAGCGTAATTCTGATATAAAGAAAATTATGACACAACAATGTGCCATTAGTGCTGAGCAGTTTGGGTGTATATTACGCTAACATATGTAAAATCCTTAGAGGTATGGAATGGCCTGACCCTCACACTTCGTTCTATGTTGTTGAGTTTCATGGAGAAATGTTCATAATTAGGCAATTCACACTCATCTAAATCTGATTCAGTCAACTGAAATAAGACATTAGGGTCATTACTCCAGTGACGTGGTTTTGTAACCTATGAGAAAATTAACATTATTTCACAATGTATATATTTTTCTGAAAATTTATGCAATATCAAGTACAAAATATACAAAAAGACAATTATCTATCTCTTTATATTATTAAAAATAAAGAGACTTCTGAATTGTACTTTCTTGCTAGAAAATCACAGGATGACTGCTGATGTTTGCTATCTTTTGAGGTGCTCCTATACACTTCTGAATCTTGTTCAAGGAGGTGTTTTTCCATAGTTTGTTTTGAGGTGTTCAGAATATCAATACTGTAACTAACAATAACCATGGAACAGCAAAGATGATGGGATACCTGGCCAAAAATCTGAGAAATCACAGGAAGTGATAGGAAAGAAGACACCAGAGGACCCACAGCCTCATTTCCAGCTTCTGCATCCCAAAATCCTGCTTAACATGCTTTATATTCATTCTACTACAGGGGTGGGAGGTGGTCAGTGCCTACAGGTATGTTCACAAACTAAGGCATCAATCTAGCTTGTGGTTACAACTATTAACATGAGGTATTGTTTGTATACATAATGATAAATCCCTTTTTGTTAAAGAGCCGAAGGGAGCAATAGTCATTACAACCATAGCAGACATCCATCTTGTCTCCAAAGTCTTAATCTTTTAGTGTCCAACAGCTCTAACTTAAATACTCTTGAGGTAATAACTCATACCTTTGTCTTCCCTTGACTGTTTGACCTTCCCAGAGCACAGTTCTCAGCTTTTTGATTGCTGTTTGAGATGGCTTCCCAATCTATCCTTTCCAGGTCTAACAGTTTGACTGTAGATTCCGTCACAAGTACTGTTACAGTCAATAGTCAGGAACCTGAAACATGAGAATTAGGAGTTGAAGAAAGCCTGGTCTAAACTGCAGAATCTTGTCTCCAAAGAAAAGAAATTCTATAAATATTAATCTGCTATGAAACATACAATTCGTTAAATTTATATAATGGAACAAATAGATCATTGTTAATGGAAATAAAATTTTGGCAGAAGTTTTAAACACATACATATGTATATATATTTAAACTTGGAGAAATAAAATTTCAAGTGGTATTATATGCAAGTTTCAGTCTACCTGCCACCTACCTATTTACCGACACGCTTATTTCTGGTTAGTCTTCACAAAACACTGTTTTCTTACATAAGTAACAAAAAATTGCAAAACAAAAAGTACGAAAAGTGCAGTATCATAATACAAGTGTAGTTTAATCCCTACCAAAATTATTTGGAGAAAACATGCATTAAATTAATGGCATTGAGTACTGCTCAAAAAGGAGAGTCTAGAAGAATGTGTATATTTTGTAAATTGTGTGTGTGTTTGTGTGTGTGTGTGTGTGTGTGTGTTTGTGTGAGTGAGTGTGAGTGTTCCATAAGTAAATAATGGAGTCAGAAGTAGACATATTATTCTTGCTTAGTCTTTTTGTTCAAAATTGACACTCTATTACTTGAGCCACATCTCCACTTCTGGATTTTTTTTTTTTGGCGGTTGTGGACCTGAATTCTGGGCCTAGGCGCTGTCCCTCAGCTCTTCAGCTCAAGGCGAGCGTTCGACCGCTTGAGCCCACAACACCACTTCCGGCTTTTTCTGTTTATGTGGTGCTGAGGAATCGAACCCAGGGCTTCATGCATGCAAGGCAAGCACTCTAATACTGAGCCACCTTCCCAGCCCTGGATTTTGGTTTCTTAATGAGAGAAATATCTCACAATTTTCGGCATGGGCTGTTTTAACCAGGATCCTCATTTTTTGACCTCTAAAGAAGCTAGGTTTTAAAACATGAGCCACTGGTGGACAGAACTACGATAACTTTTTGCATGTTTGAATACATTTTAAAGTAAGACATATATGTTACTTGTGAGAATGATGAAATAGTAATTAATGTTTAACAGAATTTAAAGCATACAAAACTGAGAATGGCAAGTAGTTGAGAATTGTATGGGATAAATCAAAATTATCTGTGACAGTTTTCATCCGGTGCACAGTAATGATTGCATTGTTGGACCCTAAGGCCATCAGATAGCTGAGCTCCAGCTGGCTGCTATGCTCATTAGGCCAGCTAGTGCTTTTCACAAAAATGTGATGTTGTTGGATGGCAAGGATCATTTTCAAGATCACAACCTGAAATATTTCTATTGATCTAGAAGGGGCAACATACCAGGACAAGAAATGTGATTAACAGCAAAAACCATCCAATCCAAGGAAGACAGAATAACTCTTTCTATACCTGAAAAGAGTATCACAAAGAATCGTGGGCTGAATATGATGGTCAATGTCTGTAATCTCTGAATTTGGGAGGCTGATTTAGGAGTAGGCTTGGGACCAGTCTAAATTTTAGGCCAAAAGAAGGACACATAGTAAAATGCTATCTTAAAACAACAACAACAAAAGACTCAATGACTGGGAATGTAGTAGAGTGCTAGGGTAGCATGCATGAAGCACTTGATTTGATTCCTCAGTATGACATAAGCAGAAAAACTGGAAGTGGTGCTATGGCTCAATTGGTAATGTGCTAGCCTTGAGCAAAAGACACTCAGAGAGAGTGCCTAGGCCCTGATTTCAAGCACCAGGGCTAAAGAATTCTTTATACTCAATAGAAAATTGTGCTGTTTTACATTCATAATAAACTTTGTTAGGAAAAAGTAAAATAAATTAATGAAATATTATCTGGCATTGGACAGGACATAGTGAGATCTGAAAATGATTGCTGCTGCTGATTCCTTGATACAACTTACGTTACAGATACACTTGCCATACTGTGAATTTTTAAGGATACAATCGTGGGTTTTTTTCTTTTTCAAAATAATTGTATTGCCAGGTGCTAGTGGCTCACACCTGTAATCCTAGCTACTAAGGAGGCTGAGATTGAAGGTCTCTTTTCAAAGCTAGCACTTGTAGGAAAGTCTGTGAGACCCTTATCTCCAACTTAAGGTTCAGAAAATGTGAACTGGCACTTTTGCAAGCCTTGAGCTGAAGAACTGAGGGACAATGCCCAGGCCTAGCGTTCAAGTTCCACAACCGACAAAAAAATACTAGTAATAATAGTAATTATATATAATTACTATTAAGGTGTTATATATAAGGGCTACCAACTCATAATTTTTTTCTTTGCTAAAAGAAACACATATCCATATACATTACCAACAGTCAGGATTTGGCCATCTACTTTCCTGCTGATCTCTGGGTGTAGAGGCAATGTGTAATACAAAACAATACAAACCAGTTCTGACTATAAATAATTTTTCTCTACACATCTTAAAAATCAATGCTGACAACATGAAATAAAAAATCCCTAAGTTTAAAACATTCTTCTAAACAAGTTAGAGAAATCCTGATAAGAATAATTTCAGAGAGCTTGAACTCAGGGCCTGGGTTCTGTCTCTGAGGTTTATTACTCAAGGCTAGTGCTGCCACTTTGAGCCACAATGCCACTTCCAGTTTTCTTGTGGTTAATTGAACAGAAACGACTCACCAGCTTTCCTCTCCAAATTGGCTTTGAACTAGGATCTAGAGATCTCAGCCCTCTGTGTAGCTAGGAATATAGGCATGAGTTCCTGGCGCCTGGTTAGAATAATAGCTTACCTGAGACAGAGGCCAGTTAATATTAAATGTCAATCATGTTTAACTTTGTAAAATAAAGTTAACTGAAATTCCTTCCACTAGAAATAAGGAATCAAATGTATAGGTGGGTTACAAAGTTCTTACCAGAAGCTACATATTTTCCTTTTTTTTTCTTCCAAAATTGTGTGGTTTCCAGAATCATACCTTATCTTTCCTTGCGATTTCTTTAGTTTATTTCATACATGCCCACAGCTTCTTCAACTATCATTTATTTATGTGAAGAGCTTTCAAATATCTATTTTCAGTACAAACTCCTTGTATGCATCATTCATATACTCAACTGTCATAAAAACTTGAGAAACAGTATTCATCTCTTTTCATTACTGGATATTATTAATGAGTAAGTAAAATTTAGGAAAATAAAGAATAACATCAATGAATATAACATGATTTTAATAGTACTGTTAAACATAAATATAATGTTGCTATTTTCTGAGCAATTTAATAAAAACCTCAAAGAAAGAAATAAACTTAGTTGAGTGCTGATATTGTGGTTTAAACTCTGATATTGTGGTTAAACCTTACCTTCTCAATTAAGCTTTTTCCCTAACTGGTGGTGCTCTATACTTGAACCACAACTCCCTTCCAAATTTATGTGGGGGGATTATATAAAGATAAGAAGCTTGTGGAATAAAAATCATTTGTGTCCCTATCTTGGGGTTCATTTCACTTAACAGCATCTTATATGATTATATGGTAGCCTGTATTAGTTACTTCAAGTAAGGGAAACCATGGGACCTATGGATATTTGGGCCTGGCTTATTTCACTTACTATATTTTTTTAACATCTTTCCAATTCCTAACAAATGGGATGATGTCATTCTTTCTGATGCAGGAATAGAATTCATATATATATATATATATATATATATATATATGTATGTATGTATGTATATACATACAGATATATACATATACATATATATGTGTACGTATATATGTATATGCATATATATACAAGAAAGTGTGGCACATATATATGTATATATATACACATAGGTATATATGTATATATTCCATACATATGTATATAAGTATATATCCATTCATCTACTGAGGTGCGTCTGAGTCCGTTTGATATCTTAGCTGTTTTAAATAATGCTGCAATATACATAGTTGTGCTGGTAGCTTATTATGTTCTTGTTTTTGATAATTTGGTAAATGCCCAAAAGTGGGATTGCTGGGTGAGCTCTAAGTGGAGTCTTGGAAAAAATTATATTAACTGAAATAAGTCAGACCCAAAAAATCATAGGTCCTATAGTTCCCCTTATTTGCAATAAGTAGTATATATCTGGGACAAGAATAAAAGTTCAAAAAGTATGTACATATGACCAGATAAGATATTCTTAAGCAAATTGAACTACAAGATAGGGATTTATAATATAACATCTGATTTTTTTGTTTCTTTGTATGTTCCTCCACCATGGTATAACCCCTGTTTTCTCTGTATTCGGTGTCAGTGCCCTGTATCTTGTATACACAATTCTCTAGCTTTGGGAGGGGAAGGGAAAAAACAAATTGTTTAAATAGGGATACAGGCTGACCCATTGTAGCAATGAGATACACAATACACTATGTTGAAAAAGGAACTTTGCAATTTAGGCAGGGAAGAGGGGAAGGTGGGAGTGGAGGAGTAATTGTGCAGGTGGGAAGGAAGGAAGGGTAGGGGAAAACAGAGGAGGCAGCAAGGCTTAATAGAAAATTACTCATTACCTTGCTCATGTAACTATAACCCCTCTATACTTTATTTTTCAATAAAAACCTCTTTTAAAAAAATGTGTCATGTACATCTAGTATAGTAGCCTACATCTGTAAACCTAGCTGATCAGGAAGCAGAAATGAGGCCAGGCCAGAGAAAAAACTGCCAAGACATCCATCTCAACAAATGAGCTGGCCATAGTGGTTCACATCTGCAATCCTAGCTAATTGTGTGGGAGACATAAGAAGCAATCTAAGATCATTCAGTCAATCTAAGATCAGACCCGGGCAAAAAGTTCAAAACTTCAAGTAAATAAAATGGACTAGAAGTATGGCAAAAGTAATTGAGCTGCTTGTTGCTATAAAAATAAAGTCTTATCTAGCAAGCAGAGAACACCTGAATAGAACCCTAGTAATACTCCTCTCTTTCACCAAAAAGCCTAAATAACTTTTTCTCATTTGAACATCTAATTTGAAGGCCACTGAATGATTAGAGATGGTGATATTCTCTTTAAAATTATGTATTCAAAGGAGACAAAGTTATTTAGGCTTTGAAAGAATTGACTAAGAAGTAAAATGCATGTGATTTTTGTTAGCTCCATAATTCTCAAAAATATAAAATATATTCAAGTATTTAATATATACCCATATGTGTACAAATATCCATGTATGTATGTATATACATGTATGTGCATATATGTATATATACATACACGTGGTTCATCTCTTTTCTGTGTAGCAAATGGTACAAATGAAACTGTGCAATCACTACTCAAAGGCATGAATAAACAAAGAGAATGAGCATAGAACTCATATTTAGGAATCTATGGCTAGCCGATAACACTGACAATCTTTTACATCAGTTTGCATGTGTCACTTACTGCAATACAGGGACAGTACAACAACAATGTGATACCAGGCAGAAGAAAGGAGAATTGAGAGATACAAATAGTACAATACTCTTTCTGAAGGATAACTAGGATTTCCTGTGTGTGTGTGTGTGTGTGTGTGTGTGTGTGTGTGTGTGTGTGTATTACATTTTCTTGAATCATTTCTCTCTTGAGGGGTATCTGGGCTGATTCAGTAAGCATGGTTGTGCTGAAATATGTACTATATCCTGGTTTGTAATCTTTCAGGTAAATGCCTAGGAGTAGAGTTGCTGGATCATATGTAAGTGGCTAGTCAAAATAGGGGTGAAGAGGGAAAAGGTACAAGAATGACCAGGAGAAAATGGGGGAAGTGCACAGAGTAATCCAGTAAATATCCTACAAAATTAAGAAGAGTGAAGGACGAGGTGCATAGAGGAAGGATGTGAATGTTGAAAGGGTTGGCATTGATCAAGGTATATTGTACGCAGAAACTGCCTTGTTTACTAACTCCTTTGCTACTTAAAATAATAATTAAAAATCATGTCCCTAAAATATTATGCAATTAGAAGCCAACCATAAGAATCTGCTCAGATCACCTCTAGGGTCTATAAATCTGTTTTGGTTAGGATAATTTTTAGAACAACACTAATGATACATATCATCTGAAGAAAATTTAATGATTTCCAGCTATTTAAGATAATCATTTTTGGAGATATGGCTCAAGTGGCAACTTGTTACCTAATGAGCAATGCTTTCAGATATTGAATTCAATGTTGATCTTGAACAAAAGTAAAAACAATCAATAAAAGTCAGGCACTTTCCATGGCACTTGTAGCTCATGAGTTTAATTCTACATTTAATCATAAGGCAGAGATCTGGGAATCTCAGTTCAATGTCAGCTTGGATAGGAAAATCAGTGAGACTCTCATCTCCAATTCACTGTCAAAGAAAGATGGAAGTGGAATCATGGCTCAAGTGGTAGAATGCTAGCCTACAGCATAATGCTCAGGGATAGAACCCAAGCCTTGACTTCTAGCCTTAGAAAAGTGCATATACGTACACAAAGGAAGTAAGTCACTCAAGTTCTCAACCTTCCATTTCCATAATCCTAACTCTAATCCTGGTCAGAACCGTGAGAGTAACCTTGATGATAATAGTAACCAAATCCTAAAATTAATGGAAAATATATCCTAACAGATACTCATGGTCTTTGAAATGATTTATTTGCACTTTGCACCAAATCCTACAGATTCCCTGAATTGGACTCTGAAATCGTTCCCTATTATGAATATTAACCTCAAATCTTCAAATCATGAAAACTATCATAGTTTCCACTGATCTTAACTTTTACTGAACTCCTATATCTCTAAAAAGAAGTTGCAGGTTTACTTAAATTATACTCTACTTTCTAACCCTAACTATATATCTAAACCTACTAGAAACCTAACTCTAAATTTAACCCTATTGAACCCTGAACAGGAAAATTAGGAAAACTCTGTAGTTTTTGTTAAATTTCACACTTATGTTACTTGAAAATGTTAGCAGAAAACTCTCAGTTTTACCTTAAAGCTTACCCTTCCCTAACCCTAATTCTAACCTGAACTAGAACAGTAACCCTAACCATAGTACTAATAGCCTTTGGATTCTAAAAGCCATACAAATACATTAGATTTATTCATTCTAACTTTGATTCAACTAATCTCTCTAAAAATAGTTTGTAGTTTTACTCATTGTCTTGCCATTTTTGTAACCCTAACCTTAACTGGAATATTGAGGCTAACCCTCACACTAACCATATCCTAATCTTAATATAATTAGCAGGTTCATATTTCACATTCATCCTAATTCTAACATGACTTGTTATTCAAAGATAGTTTCAGTTTTACACTAAATTATCATTGCCCTAATGCTAACACTAACCACAGCTGCAACTGAAAACTAACTTTCACCCTAATGATAGTCCAATTCTAATGTTTAAGAAAAATAGTCTAGTTTTAATCAGTTTGCACTATGGAAATGAGATTCAGATTGCCCTGATTCCCACAAATTTTCTGACTCTTCCTCTGAAGTTATCTTGTTCCCTAACATGAACCATTATAAAATAACTTGCCCTCAAATTCTATTATCAGGAAAAATACTGTAGTATCCATTGATCCTACATTTTCCTGAACCCCTGTAGCCTAAAACATTTTCGGATTTACTTACCATCTAGTCCATTACTTAACGCCCTTAACCTAAACTGGATGGAAAAGTCTCATTTATTCATTAAAAAATGATCACTAAGAAATAAATATAATGAAAATACTTTAGTTGCATCTCAATCTACTTAAAATAGATTTGTTACTATTATCATCAAGGTTACTACAGTCTCAATTTGGTACCAAAATATTAGTGTTCAGGAATATCACTCATTTTTAGAAAATGACTAGTCAAACAAAGCTTATATTATATTTGAAATTTAAAAAATGAAAAGGATACCCAGATTAATGACCTTACTCAGACATTCAGAGATTAGAAAAATGTAGAAATATCCTCATTTATGTAGGTCAAACATGGAAGAGAGGATATGGCAAGCCCAAAGCCACATACCAATGGCAGATATATTTAACAAAATCCCATGAAGTTGAAATCAGTCTTAAAAGGGAGATTTGGGCATAAAGGGAGTAGGGCAGAAGAATGGAGATGGAAATGGTGGACTAACACAGTCATATAACTCAATATACATAAGTGAGAATATAAGTAGGAAACTTGAAGGGATATGTGGGGTTGAGGTAAAGGAAGAAAGAAAAATGGAAAGGTTGACAATTATCCAGATGCATTGTACATTGAAATGCACATATTCTCTATTCAACACTGACATGATGAAGCAAAACCCCTTTGGACAATTAGCTAAAAATTAATTTTTTTGAAATTTTAATGTTAATGGACCAGATGCATAAAACTTTAGAGATAAATAAGAGGATAGCATTTACATATTGTTGAGGCTTGTGCGCCTTTCAATATACAAAAATTAGTGTGACAAGTCTACTCTGAATGTAAATTGTGTTTTTCCAATTCTTCTTACAAGTTGCTTAAAATATAGAGAACCAATTTCCAATATCCCTACACTTCCAATAAAAAAAAAATCGTATAGACCTTTGGGTTTTTCACTTGTTTCTAAATATCTTAATATGATGTATTGGAACTAATTTCCTTCCACATTTAAATTTAAATTTTAGATCACTAAATTCTTTTAAAATCCTCTCACTCCATCACAGGTATGGATAGATAACTGATGTGGGCAGAATCAGAACTATTCAGAAGGTTGTAAATAGATGCTTACCTAGTTTTCTCTCTGCTGGAGCACAGAATATAGATTGTCTTAACTGGAAAAAGTTTGCCTTCCCAGGTTTTCTGGATATGAACATTCCATCAACATTTGGTTATTAGAGGATTATTCAAGATTAGCTAAATGTTGATTGATAATGACTGAGCTTGACAGAAAGGTGAGGGAAAACAATCTACACTTCAATGAGGTTCTGACTTGTGTTTCACAAAGGGTTATGAGAGCTCTCCATTAGAAATCTAGCAGCTGTGCTTCTAAAAAGTCCTTGCGTGGTTAGACTTTCTGATAATGTCTCAATTCAAGTACTTCTCCTTGGAGTTCCATACTATTCAAGATGCTGTATTAGATCCTTTTACATTTTGCAGACAGCTCTTGGTGATGAAATTTGAGCTTTTCAAAATTGCTCTCCCAATTCCATCCACAAAATGCAGACAAAAAGACAAAAAAAATGGAAAAAATTTGTATCTGTTGATAGTGCATATACTTTTATTTTCCATTACAAACATAAAATGTAGTAAAATGTTTCATAGCAATTACTCTGAACTAGGTTGTGGACACATTCTAATGTAAATAATATACTGTGTTCAAGTAAAAAGTTTGAGGATCCAACATTTTAATATGCCTGTTGTCCTAAAACCAATACCTTACTGATATTGACTGATAAATACAACTTCCCATAAGTACAGAAGTTTTCCTTGTATCTTTTTAATATATATTTTTATTGTAAAGACACTGTACACAGGGGTTACAGTTACATAAGGAAGGAAGTGAGTACATTTCTTATTGAGCATTGTTACCCAATCCTTTGTTTTTCCCCTACCATCCCTTCCCTTCACATCACCCAAATCCTCCCTCCAACCCCCCTCTGATAGTATATACTCTGATAGGATATTCTCCTGCTACTTTGGTTGTTGAGAGTCTACAAGAGCAAGCATTCCATGGGGAGCAGGGTGACACCATAGATTTCCGAATGAATTCCTATCACTTGTACTGCATTTTGCAAGTCGAATCTCATGTCTTAAAATGTACCAGTTTTAAGAGAGAAGAGGAGTGGTAAAAGAACTCTTAGAGACAAATACATCTTCAACATATTTGGTTCCAAGAATTCCGTCTAAGGCATATTCAACAACTAGTGAAACTTATGTTGACTGTAACTATGTGTCTTTCTCCATGTGTGCATGTATACATGGGTATATGTATGTGTGTATTTGTGAGTATAGTAACATACATGTGTACATATATAAGGGCACATACATATATGCATATATAAACAAATGTAAATATATAAATATATTTGCATAAATATATCAAGTGTTCAGTGATTTAATGTATAGTTCCTAACACATTGTCATTCTCACAAAGTGTACATGATAAACTGCTCTGAGGATCTGTGCTCTATGACGGGTATCCTTTGTACTCACTTCCCCATTATCTTGTTTTTCAGTCTACTTTCCATAGGATAGCTTTGTTTTCATTACATGTAGTTACTCACTGATACTCAAAGGAAAAGTTTGTAAAAGGAAACGTACTTTTAGGTCACAGGTTGAAAGTATCTTATCCATCCCAATTATTCCTATGAGATAAAATTTATAATAGTAATAAAATTGAAAAGGAATTCCTAGATCTGTTGTTTTACCATTTAGAATGGCAAATAATAATATCACATCACAGTTGTAACTCTTCAATAAGGCAAAGGTAACTGATTGTCCATATCATGTTCCCACAAACCAGTGGATCCTGACGGATAATAGTAGACCACCAGAAATTCTAAGCAGCAGACATGAAGCATGAAAGAGAAAGTGAGGAAATGATAGAGAGTATAAGAGAGAGAGAAATATTATAATAGTGAAAGTGCATAACAGATAAATAAGAGCTGTATGAGAATATTCATATGCCTATCTTTTGACACTACATGTACATTTGAAGGTATTTGTTGCATAATAACCAATCAACATAAAATATAAAGCATTTCATGGAGGTCGGAGGAAGATGGTAGAGGAGAACCTGGAGGCTAAACAAGCTCTCACATACAAAGCAGTTTTAGTGTTCCAGTGAACAGTACTAGCCTAGATAATCACACCAAGTGTGCCAACACTGTACACAGAGTTTGACTAGAGAGGGAAGACCCAGGCAAGAAGACAGATCTAAGCACTTGCCAGTAGCCACGGTTGTGGCAGCATCTGTGGCACCCATAGCCACCATATCTACAACAGAGTGTCCAGGACAAAGGCGCCATATACAGTGGGTGAGCGGATTCTACTCAACACCAACAAGAACTGAAAAGGAGCAGATCACAGACCAGAGATAACCAGGAACAAAGACTCCTGCCTGAGTAGAATCCTGACATTCTCACTCCCTCTCATGGAGCAGAGGAGGGAAGGCTGCCCCTCCCCCTCCCACCAGACATCATCTTTGATACTGAGAAAGGCCAGGCTGAGCAACTAGCTCCAACTCAGGCCTTGGAAGAAAACAAAAGGGTCATTTAGCAGGTCACAGGTATCTGACCTGAGCTTCCAGGCTCAGATCCAACCAGGAGAAAGTCACCTAGCCCAAGCAGAGAGAGTTCTGCCCCACAGAGGAGTGACTATCTTCACTGGGTTAACAGAACCAGAGGCTGCCCCTACCTACAGCAGCCTAGACAATCAATTGAAATTCAATAAACATAAATCTTGAGAATGGCTCCAGGCTGGGGTCTGGGAGTGTCTCAGGAGCTAGCCCCTCAGGGAAAAGCTACTGTTTGCTGAAACGCCTCAACCCTACCCAGAACGTAGCCTCATCACAGCATCTCCAAATTAGAGGAAACAGCCATCTTTCTCTTTCGTGATACTCAAAGCAGATCTCCCTCCCACTGAACCAGCCTGAAGGAGGATCACAAAATCCTGGATAAAGCGGAGCATTTTATTGACTGCTCAAACAAACTGATGTAAGAAATCAATCAGGCCACAGGAAAACCAAGCACCACAGGCAGACAAGAGACTCCACGAAGAGACTGGTTACAGACACAGGGGAGATACAGGATCTTCCCATTCCTCACACACACACACACCCGAAAATTAAACAACGTTTTTTGGTACCATTTTTTAAAATTTTTTAATTGTTTTCTATTAATCATTTTTTTCTTCTTCTCCTAATTTTTATTTCACGTGTGTGTGTGTGTGTGTGTGTGTGTGTGTGTGTGTGTGTGTGTGTGTGCTTTTTTAAAAAATCGGTATTGACATTTTGGTCCTTTTTAAATTGTTTTTATTTTTTTGATTTTTTTCATTTTTTTGTCTTTCTTTTTATTTTTTGCACGACTTAATTGCTGTTTTGCCTCATCCCCAGATAAATACTCTTCATTGATTATTAGAACTTATCCCCCATTGTGTACATAATTAATCCAGAAATGTATTACTTAATTCACAAACTTTTAGGCTTAACTGTTTAATAGCAGTATTATATCTTTATACCATATAATTTTCAAGTAAATATTTTAAGAATTTTTATTTTTTAGTTTTTCATGTCTCCTTTCTATCATCCCTTCCTGTCATCCTATCCTTTTCTTCTCTCAATATCACTTCTTTAAAGTTACATAATTTTTAAATGTTTCACTTTTTAAATTTAAATTTTTGTTTTTCCATTTTTGATTATCTTCTTTTTAATTTCTCTCTTATCATTCTGTCCAATCCCTCTCCCTCTCTGAGATTAGGACTTGGTTAAATTTACTTTAACTTCTCCACATATTTCTAATCCTATTTTTCCCCACATTTCTCCCTAAACATAATAATTTCTGATTTGAAAAATTCATCTTTGCTGTTCTTAGCCCATTAATGCATAGTTTTTTGGTGTTGAATAGATTGTATCTGTTACACTAGCTTCTATCTGCAGCCATTTTGACTATGCAACTACAGGACTTCGGTTGATGCTTGCCTTAAAATAGTGTTTTAGCAAAAAAATTGGTGTCACTTTCATATCAAGTGTGCAGAACAAGCCGGAAAACATGAGAAAAATGACAAGTCTGGGTATCTTAACTCCCATTCATGATAATCCAGTGACAGAACAGTTAATGAATAATCCGGAGGAGAGTTCCTACAAAGCACTACAAACACTACTGGAAAACGTGGTGAATGAAAAGAATGAAAGCTTGCAAAGGACTCAGTTTGAACGTGATAGGGAGAGAGAGAGGAGACAAACCAAACATTAGTACAGGAATTTCGTGACTGTCAGGAAACTACTCAAAGACTGATACAGTAATTGCGTGAGCAGGCTGAGAACAGTCAAATGGAACTACAGGAATTGCATGAACGTGAGGAAGCTAATCAAAGCATAACACAGGAATTGTGACATCAGGATGAGAATAGACAAAGATCAATAGAGGCATTCATGGAATCCATAAACAGGCAGCTGAAAGAATTCAGGGCGACCACACAGGGAATGCTGAATGGAGCCCAACAGCAGGAATGGGAGTCCAAGCAATCCATAACTAGTCAACTAAGTGATTTGAGAACACCAAATTAAGGAAGTAAAGAAGTTCATAGAAGATCTAAAACAAGGCTCCAACAAAGAATTTGAAGCCATCAAGGCCGACCAATTAGAAGGAAAAGAAATAAACCAAGTAGAAAGACAACAGTAGGTTAGAGCATGCAGAAGATCAAAACTTGGGGATTGAAGACAGCCTAGGTATTATAGAGAAAGAACATACAATTATCGAAGACAAATCCAAGAAATATGATAGATCTATTCAACATTTGGAATACACAATCAGAAGGCCTACTCTGAGGACAAATGGTGTAGAGGAGCACGTAGAGACAGAAGTTAATTGTCGAAGAAATTTGTTTAACAGGATCTTAGCAGAGAACTTCCGAAACATACAAAAAGATAGGCCTATTCAGATACAAGATGCTTGTAGAACCCCAAATAGACCAGAACAGAACAGCACTTCCCATTGTCACATTATAATCTACACAGGACCAATTCAGATCAAGAATAAGTTCTTAAAAATGTCAAGGAGAAAAGATCAATCATCTATAAAGGAAAACCAATTAGAATCACCTCATATTTTTCAGCATAGATAAGTAAAGCAAGAAGAGCCTGGCAGGCTGTATGCCATCCCCTGAAGACAAACAATTTTCAACCAAGAATACTGTACCCAACTTAACTCTCCTTCATAACCGAAGGTCAAATAAAAACCTTCCATAGCAAAGAAAAACTGAAAAATATATCTCCACCAAACCAGCCCTATAAAAAATACTTAAAGATGACCTACACACAGAAACCCAACAAGACCACAATAATGGCTAAGAAACCACACCCAAACTGAGAATCCAAGAACCATAGGAAAAACCAAGTTTCCACAGCCCCTAAGGAGGTGGATAGCATGGCAGGAGCTACCAAACACCTCTCAGTCCTACCTCTCAACATTAACAGACTTAAAGCTCCAATTTAGCGAAATAGACTGTCTAGTTGGATTAAAAAGCAAGATAATTCTATCTCCTGCCTTCAGGAGGCACACTTTACATATAAAAGCAAACACATTTTGTTAATGAAAGGATGGAATAAAATCTACGAAGCAAACGGCTGCCATAAACAGGAAGGAGTTACAATAATAATATCAGATAAAATATGCTCGAATTAAAATTAGTGTAAAGAGATAAAGAAGGTCGCTACATATGACTTATGGGTTCTCTACTTCAGGAGGATATTATAATTCTAAATATGGAATTGCCAAACAATAGAGCACCAAAATTTATCCAAGAGACACTATTTTCCCTCAGATCTCACATAGATCCAATGACATTAATTGTTGAGGATTTTAACACACCACTATCTCCACTATATAGATCAAATCAGCAAAAAAACAACAACAACAACAGGGAAACCGCAGATTTAAACAACTGCATAGAGCAAATAGATTTAACAGACATCTACTGAATATTTCACCCAGTAGCATCAGAATACTCATTTTACTCTGCAGTTCATGGAACATTTTCCAAAAGAGATCACATTTTAGGTCACAAAACAAACTTGTCCAAACTCAGAAACATTGAAGTTACACCTTGCATCCTCTCAGACCACAAGGGAATACAATTAGAACTCAACACCAAAAAAGTCTTGTAACGCATGGAGGCTGGACGACACACTGTTGAATAACAAGGGGGTCATGGAAGAGATTAGAAAGGAAATTCAAATGTCCATGATATTCCACAAAAATGAACACACAAATTACCAGCTCCTCTGGGACACTGCAAAGACAGTACTCAGAGGCAAGTTTATAGCTCTGAGTTCCTACACCAACAAATTAGAGAGATATGAAACCAACCACTTAATGAGACATCTGAACCACCTTGACAAAGAACACCAAGATAAACCCCAATTCAATAGATGGAAAGAAATAATTAACATTAAATCCAAGTTAAACGAATTAGAAATAAAAAAAAAAAAAACAGAATGAATCAACAAAACAAAGAGTTGGTTCTATGAAAAAATTAACAAAATTGACAAACCCTTAACAAATCTTATCAGAAAAAGAAGGAACACACCCAAATAAATAAACTCAGATGTGAGAATGGAAACATCACCACAGAAACAACCAAGATTCTGAACATTAAAAGGGAATATTTTCAAATCTTTATGCTAATAAGTTTGAAAACTTGGCAGAAATGGACCTTTTGCTAGCAATTATCAACATGCAAATACTAAACCAAGATGAGTTAAAGCATATTAAGGGGCCCACATCAAGCATTGAAATAGACACAGCAAAAAGAGACCTCCCATGTAAGAAAATCCCAGGACCTGATGGATTTACAGCGGAATTGTACAAGAGCTTCAAAATAGAGCTCACACAAATAATACTCCAACTCTTCAATGAAATTGAAAGAGAAAGTTCACTACCGAACACATTCTATGAAGCCATCATAACCCTCATCCCAAAACCAGGCAGGGACTCATCAAAGAAAGAGAAGTATAGACCCATTTCTTTGATGAACATTGATGCAAAACTTCTCAACAAAATTTTGGCCAATTGACTTCAACAATTCATCCAAAAAATCATACACCAATATGCAGGATTTATTTCAGGGATGCAAACCTGTTTCAATATACACAAATCAATTAATATAATTCATCACATCAACAAGAGCAAGGATTAAAACCACATGGTTATCTCAACAGATGCAGAAAAAGCATTGGACCAGATCCAACACCCCTTTATGATGAAGGTTCTGGAAAAATTAGGAATCCATGGAACATTCCTCAATACAATAAAAACTGTATATGGAAAACCTACAACCAGCGTTATAATTAATGGTGAAAAACTAAAGCCATCTCCTCTTTACTCGGGAATGAGACAAGGATGTCCACTCTCTCAACTTCTCTTCAATTTAGTATTAGAATGCCTAGCTACAGAAATAAGACAATACGCCAACATAAAAGGGATCCAAATAGGGAAAAAAGAAGTAAAATTCTCCCTCTTTGCAGATGACATGATCTTGTACTTAAAGAATCCCACAGACACCACTCCCAAATTACTCAAGCTGATTCAAACCTGGAAAAATAACAGGGTATAAAATTAACCCTCAAAAATTAATGGCATTTCTGTACGCCAACAATGAGAAAAGTGTGGCTCAAATCAAGAAAGCTTTTTCCATTTGTAATAGCCCCACAAAAAATAAAATACCTAGGAATTAACTTAACCAAAGAAGTGAAGGACTTCTATGAAGAAAACTTTAAAAATCTGAAAAAGGAAATCAAAACAGAACTTAGAAAGTGGCAAAAACCTCCCATGTTCCTCGATAGGAAGGTTGAACCTTGTGAAAATGGCAATATTTCCCAAGGTTATCTACAAGTTCAATGTCATACCTATCAATATTCCAACCGCATTCTTCAAGGAAATAGAAGAGGCAATCCAAAAATTCATATGGAACAACAAAAGACCCCCAATTGCAAAAAGCGATCCTTAACAGAAAGAACAGTGTTGGAGGAATATCAATACCAAATTTCAAACTCTTCTACAAAGACATAGTAATTAGAACAGTTTTGTACTGGCACAAGAAAAGATCTCAGGAACAATGGAATAGAATTGAAAACCCAGAAATGAACCTACAGACTCATAATCATCTAATATTCGATAAAGGATCTAAAAAGATAAAATCGAAGAAAGGCTGTTCAGTAAATGGTACTGGCAAAATTGGTTAATCACTTGTAGAAAATTAAGGCTAGATCCTTATATATCACCCTGTACCAGAATCAAGCCAAATGGATCAAAGACCTCGGAGTCAAAGCAGATATTTTGAAAACATTACAGGATGGAATAGGAGAAACCCTAGGTCTCCTTGACAAAGGCTGAAATTTTCTGAAAAGAAATGCAAAAACACAACAAATGAAAGAAAGGTTGGACAAATGGGATTGCTTGTAATTGCAGAGCTTCTGCATGGCAAAGGACATAGCTAGCAGGATGAATAGAAATCCCACGGAATCGGAGAGGATCTTCACTAGCCATACAACCGACAAGGGTTTCATATCTAAAACAGACCTGGAAATCAAAAAATTAAATCCCCCAACAACAAATACTCAAAGAAAATACTGCCCAATAAATAAGTGGGCTAAAGACATAAAGAGAAACTTCTCTGAAGAGGAAAGGAGAGTGACCAATAAAGACATGCAGAAATGCTCAACCTCCCTAGCCATAAAAGAAATGCAAATCAATCAACACTGAGATATCACCTCACCCAAGTTAGAATGGCTATAATGAAGAACTCTAATAACAACAGATGCT
Source organism: Dipodomys spectabilis (assembly GCF_019054845.1). Taxonomy (NCBI): domain Eukaryota; kingdom Metazoa; phylum Chordata; class Mammalia; order Rodentia; family Heteromyidae; genus Dipodomys; species Dipodomys spectabilis. The sequence goes on along the minus strand of NW_024870729.1, from coordinate 6,563,119 downwards.
GGAGGGAATGTGGACAGAAGGGAATCTTACTTCATTGTTAGTGAGAGTGTAATCTTTTTCAACCACTTTGGAAAGTAGTATGGAGGTTCCTCCAAAGACTCCACATAGAGCTCCCATATGACCCAACAATCCCACTTTTGGGCATTTACCCAAATGATCACAAACAAGACCATACTAAAGCTACCACACAGATATATTTATTGCAGCATTACCATAGCTAAGATATGGAACCAACCCAGATGTCGCTCAGTAGATGAATGGATCAAGAAAATGTTGTATATATACACAATGGAATTCTATGTCTCTATCTGAAAGAATGATATTGCCCCATTTGTTAGGAAATGGAAAACTTGGAAAAAATTATATTAAGTGAACTAAGCCAGGCCCAAAGAAACATAGGTCCCATGGTTTCTCTTATTAGCAATTACTAGTGTATGTCTGAGACATGCAGAAATTGTTAGATAAGTTGATGTTAGGTGAAGTGAACCCCATGATAAGAATTCAAATTTTTTTTCTTTTCGGTAATTATTTCTAACATATTTATAAGATGACTTCTTTGTTACTTTTTATGTCCCTCCCGCATGGTATAACCCTTGTTTTCGCTGTATTTGATGTTGGCATAATTTGTGGAGGGGAAGGGGAAAAATTTTTTAAATAGGGAAACAGGTGGATCCATTGCAACAATGAGATATACAAGACATTATGTCGAAAAACAAATTTTACAACTTTTTGGGGGAAAGGGGAGGGGGAAATGGGACGTAAGGGGGTTGAGATGGGAAGGGATAGTAAGGAGAAACAAAGGAGTATGCAACAATGCTTGATAAGAAATGTACTCATTACCTTGCCCATTTAATTGTAACTTCTCTGTCTGTTATTATCACACTTAAAAAAAAAACACAAAAAACCATAAAATATAAAGTGATTTTGATAAAAAATAAAAATGACTCAGAATAAATTATCAATGCAAAAACAATCTTTACAGAAGCAAACTCTCAGAGATATTACATGACTTTGAAAAGGATAAAGTGGCTGAATTTAATATAAATTTAGAAGTATGACCATTCAAAAATATAAAAAGATATTCTTTATTTCATTATGTAACACAAAACAGAAAGTAAATGTTGTTTAGATTATTTTTTAAAACACAGTCTCTCAGGTGCTGGGAGGGTGGTTCAGTGTAGAGTGCTTGCCTTGCATGCATGAGGTCCTGGGTTTGATTCCTCAGCACCACATAAGCAGAAAAAGATGGAAGAGATGCTGTGACTCAAGTAGTACCACTAGCCTTGAGCTGAAGAGCTGAGAGACAGCACCCAGGACCCAGAGTTCAAGCTCCAAAACCAACAAAAACAAAACAAAACACAGTCTCTCACTTTTGTGTGCTCAACATTGTAACACTAGTGCTTCAGTCTAGGGCTAAGATTTTAGGTGTGGACATTTATCAACACTCCTGATTCAGATTCTAATTGATAAAATTTTAATCAATATTTTGTTCTTATTAATTTTGCTCTTTGTAAATTCACATATACCTATAAAAAACAGTGTGGCCATCCCAATAACATTCTCAAAGTACTTCCTAATGATGACTTACAAAAAGTTGTTTTATATTACAACAAGGAAAACAATGCTACAAATAAGGAAAACCAATACATAAATATTAATGATTAATAAAATAAAAAAAACAATTATCGCTGTTTCCAGTATTTGAAATGTACTACATATTCGATTTATTATTTTCTCATATTGCTATACATTTAAAACTGCCTAAGTCTATGATGTTCAACAAGAATTTTATAGTCTATGAGTAGCCTTTAAAGATTATTATTATTATTATTATTAAGATTATTATTTATGGTTCATCTCATCATTTGTATATGGCTTATACCATCATTTGTTCCTCACTAACATATAAAGTAAAGAAGCCTTTAAATTTTAACAGAAACTGTGCAGTTAATGTCTTAAATCTGCTTCTTTACACAAACACTTTGCAACTTCTCATTAGTAAAGTTTCTATAAACTCTGAAATGTACATATTTAGTAGTATGTACCATGAATCTTAAATGCTTTATGAAAAAGTTTTACAACCTGCTAAATAGTCTTAATTTTGGCATATATGAGCAAATTCCCAAAATTAAACATATTTAAAACATTAAAACTTTTAACAAACCTTAACACTTTCTATAGTGTTCATTATGGCAGGTTCCTTGTACAGAATAATTGAATTCCTCCTCCTACACATCTGTTGAGCAACAAATATCTGGTATTATTTTGTTTTTGACATGTCAAACTTGACTTTATTCTTAAATGTGTTCTTTTGTAAGAAATACATGGTTCTAAAATTTCACGACAATTTTTTTTTTTTTTTTTTTTTTTGTCGGTTGTGGGGCTTGAATTCTGGGCCTGGGCGCTGTCCCTCAGCTCTTCAGCTCAAGGCGAGCGCTCTGCCACTTGAGCTACAGCGCCACTTCTGGTTTTCTGGTGGTTTATTGGAGATAGGAGTCTCACGGTCTCTCCTGCCCGGGCAGGCTTTGAACCGCGATCCTCAGATCTCAGCCTCCTGAGTAGCTAGGGTTATAGACGTGAGCCACCAGCGCCCGGCTTCACGACAATTCTTTTGAATTTAATTTTTGTGGAATTGTCTAGTTTAAGAAAATCAGTTACACTTTATGTATAAAAAATGTTCTGTGCTCAATTCATTAGCACATACACTAACATTGAAACAATAAAGAGAAGAATAGCCCCTGACTGAGGATCACACTCAACTTCGTGAAGCATTCTAGATTTTTAAAAGAACAGATGCTGGAGGGGATGTGGACAGAAGGGAACCTTAATGCATTGTTGTTGGGAGTTTAAACTTGTTCGAAGACTTTGGAAAGTAGTATGGCGGTTCCTCAAAAGACTACAATAGAGCGCCCCTAAGTCCCAGCAATCCCATTTTGATCACAAACAAGACCATACTAAAACTACCAGCAAAACTATGTTCATTGCAGCATTATTTACCAAAGCTAAGATACAGAACAGAACCCAAGGCCCCACAGTAAACGAATGGATCAAGAAAATGTGTGTGTGTGTGTGTGTGTGTGTGTGTGTGTGTGTGTGTGTGTACTGGAATTCTATGCCTCCATCAGAAAGAATGACATCACCCAGTTTGTTAGGAAATGGAAAGACATGGAAAAAATTATATTAAGTGAATTAAGACAGGCCCAAAGAAGTGAAGTAAGCCAGGCCCAAAGAAAGATAGGTCCCATGGTTTCCTTAGTTGCAATAACTAGTATGTGTCTGCTACAAGCAGAAAACATCATATAAGTTGATGTTAGGCAAAATGAACCCCAAGATAAGGATTCAAATGGTTTTTATTTCTGGCGATTGTTTCTAAGATATTTATAAGATGAATTCTTTGTTGCTTTGTATGTTCCTCCTGCAAGCTAAAGCCCCTGTTTTCACTGTATTTGATGTTGGTATACTTTGTGCAGTGGAAGGGAAACACAAATCGTTTAAAAAGGGATGCAGGTGGACCCATTGCAACAATGAGATGAACAAGTCGTTATGTCAAAAAATGATTTTGGCCGGGTGTTGAGGGATGTGGACAGTGGGGGGGGGGGGTTGGGGGGGAGGGGTTGGTAGGTGTGGGGGGTGGGAGATGGGCAGGGATGGGAAGGGGAAACAAAGGAGGAGCAAGTGGACCCATTGCAACAATGAGATGTACAAGTTATTATGTCAAAAAATGAACTTTACTACTTTGGGGGGAGGAGGACAGGGTCGGGAAAGTGGGGGAGTGTGGGAAGTGATGGGAAGGGGAAACAAAGGGGAGGCAACAATGCTTGATAAGAAATCTTGCCCATGTAATTGTAACTCCTCTGTCAGTATTCTCACAATAAAAAAAAATGTACTCAATAACTCACGCATGTAATTGTAACCCCTCTGTATGGCATTTTCACAATATAAAAAAAAAGAAACATAGGTCCTGTGGTATCCCTTATTTGCAATAACTAATGCATATCCGGGATAAGCAAAGAAGGTATGGTAAGGCGGAAAAAAGGAGTAGGCAACAATGCTTGATAAGAAATGTAATCATTACATTTTCCATGTAATTGTAACTCCTCTGTATGGTATTTTCACAATTTAAAAAAAAAAAGGTCAAAAGCATGTGCATATGACTAGATAAGATGATGTTAATGTAAATGAACCCCATGATAAGGACACAAGTGGTGTTTTATTTCTTCCTGTGGTTTCTAATATATTTATAATGTACGATGTGATTTTTTATATGTGCATCCCCCACAGTTAAACCCCTGTTTTCACTGTATCTGATGTTGGTGCACCTCCATCTTGTATATATACTTCTCTAACTTGGGGATGGAAAGGGAAAAAAAAAATGGTTAAATAAGGATACAATATGACCCATTGCAACAATGTGACACACAAAACAGTATGTTGAAAAACGAACTTTACAATTTAGGAGGGTGGGGGAGGGGAGTGTACTTGTGGAGGTGGGAGGGAAGGGATGGCGGGGGAAAACAAAGGAGGAGGTAACAATGCTTGATAGGAAATGAACTATTATTTTTTCATGTAACTGTAACCACTCTGTACAGTACTTTTACAATAAAAAATATAAAAATGTTATGGGATGGAAGAGAATATTTCCCCTATTTTACCCATATAATATCATTAACAAAGAAATTAATGCAAAACACTGATATGCAGATATTTTGAATAAATGTGTGTGTATGTGTGTGTGTGTGTGTGCATGGCTGCGCATTTTCATTCTCAGAGTTTGAATTCAGTGCATCAAGGTCCCGCTAGGCCATTCCTCTCTAGATTGATGAGCTACTATATAAGCTACATCTCCATTCTTGGCTCTTTGCTAGTTCATTAATTTTTTTTAATATTTTTATTATTTTTTTATTGTGAACATACTGTACAGAGGGGTTACAATTACATGGGCAAGATAATGAGTACATTTCTTATCAAGCATTGCAGCCTCCTCCTTTGTTTACCCTTCACATCCCTTCCCAGCCTCCCCTCGCCCCCCCTCCCCATCCTCCCCCCCACACCAAAGTTGTAAAGTTCATTTTCAACATGACAACTTGTACTTCTCATTGTTGCAACGTGTCCACCTGTATCCTTAAACGACTTGTTTTTCCCCTTCTCCTCCACAAATTATACCGACATCAAATATAGTGAAAGCAGGGGTTATACTGTGGGAGGGGGGGGATATACAAAGCAACAAAGAAATAATTTTATAAATGCGTTAGAAAAAAATTCATGAAAGAAAAAAACATTTAAATACATATGTAAGGGTTCATTTTCCTAACATCACATTATCTGACCTTTTCTGCTTGACTCATACATATACTAGATATTGCAAATAAGGGAAACCATGGGACCTATGTTTCTTTGGGCTTGGCTTACTTCACTTAATATAATTTTTTCCAAATCTTTCCATTTCCTAACAAATGGGGCAATGTCATTCTTTCTGATGGAGGCATAGAATTCCATTGTAATTTTTTAAAAATAATCTCATGAATATTTTTTGTCCTGATTGGCTTCCAAAGGTTATCCACAGATCTCAGGTTCCTGAGCAGATAGGATTACAGCTGTGACCAACCAGCACAAGGCTTTCAGAATAATTTAAAAAGTAGAAGAAAATTTACTTCATGGAGGCTTGTTTATCATCTCCCTCTTTTAAAGCATTTTGGAGTGATTATATGTGAATTTATTTCATTTTTGGATTCTTAAAAGACAGTGACGGTATTTAAATGTTTTAATCTTTTTTTTTTAATTGGTCATGCAGCATGAACTCTGGGCTTGGGCGCTCTCCCTGTGCCTTTCAGCTGAAGGTGAGTGCTCTAGCCCTTGAGCCACAGTGCCACTTCTGCTTTCCTAGTAGTTTATTTGAGATAAGAGTCTCACAGACTTTCCAGCCTGGGCTTGCTTTGAAGCGCATTCCTCAGATCTCAGCTTCCTCTGTAGCCAGGGTTATAGGTGTGAGCCACCAGCTACCGGCTAGTTTTAGTACTTTTTTTTAAAATATTTTTTTGGGGTCTGTTCGTGGGGCCTGAACTCTGGGCCTGGGCACTGTCCCTCAGCTCTTCAGTTCAAGGCTAGTGCTCTACCACTTGAGCCACAGCGCCACTACCGCCTTTTTTCTTTTTTGCTTATGTGGTGCTGAGGAATCAAACCCAGGGCCTCATGCATGCAAGGCAAGCGCTCTACCACTGAGCTACCTTCCCAGCCCTTTAGTACTTTTTAAAATGTATACTGGAACTGTGGAACAGAAGAAATTTGTCTCTCTTTAGACCTCAATTTATGAGCTCAGCTCTGAGCATGATAACCCAATGTCACCAACACTGTGTTGAAGACAAAATGTGACAGAAAACAATTACCGTGGGCAATAATTGCTATGCTATTATTTCTTGGACAGCATGAATATTGAGTTGAGAGAGTAAGGGAATGGAGAGGATTTTACCTACTTTTTTATTGCTTACTTTTTGAAATTTTGAATCATTTCCTTCCCCACTGTGTGTCTTTGGGCCATGCACTTAGTGCCTTTAATTACAATATTTCCTTACACTAAAATGGTAATAATATTAGAATTATAGCAAATGTTTTCTTTTAAGAGAAACTTGTGAAATACTTAACATAAACTTCTAGGAATAACAATTACAATTACATGGGCAAGATAATGAGTATATTTCTTATCAAGCATTGTTGCCTCCTTCTTTGCTTCTTGTTCCCATCCCTTCCCATCTCCTCCCACACTCCCCATCCCACCAACTCTCCCCCCCCCACCAAAGATGTAAAGTTCATTTTTCGACATAAGGACTTGTACATCTCATTATTACAATGAGTTCACCTACATCCCTATTTAAATGATTTTTTTTCCCTTCCCCTCCACAAGTTATACCAACAACAAATACAGTGAAAGCATGGGTTATACCATGGGGGATGGACATACAAATCAACAAAGAAATCATCTTATAAATGTTTGAAACAATTGCAATAAAGGGAAAAAAAACAATTGAATCTTTATCTTGGGGTTCATTTCACCTAACATCAACTTATCTGACCTTTTCTGCTTGTCTCAGACATATACTAGTTTTTGCAAATAAGAGGAACCATGGGACCTATTACCTATGTTTTCTTGGGCCTGGCTTAATTCACTTAATATAATTTTTTCTAAGTCTTTCCATTTCCTAACAAATGGGGCAATGTCATTCTTTCTGATGGAGGCATAGAATTCCATTTTATATTTATCACATTTTCTTCATCCTTTCATCTAGTGAGGGACATCTGGGTTTGTTTCATATTTTAGCCATGATAAATAATGCTTCAATAAACATAGTTGTGCTGGTAATGGACAAGAGTCTCATATCTAAAATATACCTGGAACTCAAAAAAATTAAATCCCCAACAACAAATCCTCAAACAAACAACTGCCTAATAAATAAGTGAGCTAAAGACTTAGAAACTTTTCTGAAGAGGAAAAAAGTATGGCCAATAGACACATGAAGAAATGCTCAACCTCTCTAGCCATAAAAGAAATGCAAATCAAAACAACATTGAGATACTATATCATCCCAGTTAGAATGGCTATAGTCATGAACTCTAAAAACAACAGATGCTGGTGGGGATGTGGACAGAATGGAACCTTAATGCATTATTGTTGGGAGTGTAAACTTGTTCAACAACTTTAGAAAGTAGTATGGAGTTTCCTCCAAAGACTCCACATAGAGCTCCTCTATGATCTAACAATACCACTTTGAGGCATTTACCCAAATGATCACAAACTAGCCAGCAGTTTTTTTTAATATTAAATAGAATGCAATCAGTATTACAAAAGCCATTACATGTAATGAGAAACCAGAAGGCATGTTCTCTATTGACCATGGTCTGCTTCAAAGTCAGCCAGGTGGATAACTTCTCATGCTGTAAATCAAACTGGTTTTATTATGTCTTGACAGTATAAAAACATCAGGGACAGAATAATGAAGGAATGTTGTAGACTGAAGTGAAGTCCATATGAAAATGTGCAAAGCTGATGAAAACATAAAAGTCTCTGAGTAGTATATTGTGTTTTACATCATTTAAGTTAAATTTCAAAAATAGGGAAGACCTAGAGGAATGAATTCTCTTTTTTATAGCCAATCAAAGGTCCTTAGAAGATTGAACTCTTTCCTTATTCTTGTAAGGCATCATCAGATGAGAGGAACTCTATTGTTTTTGTGCTTCTTTCCATTTATACTTCAGTTTGAAATCTGAACTACATGAGACTGAAAGAAACCTAGAAAAATTAGACACGCAGGATTTGGAAAGAGCCATGAACGAAAAATAAATAAAATACATATAGCCTTGTAAAAGGTCTAACTAAATTTATTTATATAGTCTTAAGTGTAAACAAAAAATGATTTAAACAATATAATATTATTGAAAATTGAAAAATGTTAGGAGTTGCTTAATTTTTTTCTTTCTACTATATTGAATTAAGTATTGATTTTGTATAGAGAGATTAAAGATGAGATTAACACGAAACGATTAAAAATGGACAAAAGTTCTGAATAGACACATTTCCAAAAAGTCCTGAAAAGCGCCAGTGTGTTTACAAAGTTGTGCTTAATACCACTTCTATGCTAGATTAATGCTTTGTGAACAGAAGTCATTATAGAAATGCAATTGAAAATTACTATGATACTACTTCAGAACTATAATAACTCTTATCAAAAAAATCAAAGGAACCAGGTGTGGTGAAAAGGCTTATAATTCCAAGCATTTAGCAGTTTGGAGTAAGAGGATTTGCGTCTAAGGCCAGTCTGGGGTTCTGCACATTGTAAAAACCTGCCCTTAAAAAACTCAAAATGTAATAATGTTGGTGAGAGTGTGAGAAAAGGAAATTTTCTACACTCTTGGTCAAAATACAGGTTAGTATTCTCATTGTAGAAAGTAATTTGCAGTTTTCTAAAGAAATGCAAAGTTGAAATACCATCTGACACACCAATCATATGATTATTTCTCTCTGGGTAACTCGAAAATATATCTGTAGTTGTTTGTTATTCACATTGTTCACAACAGCCGCCCAGATATAAATAGAAGTTAAGTGTTCAACAACAGACTAATAAAGCAACTGTGGTGCATGCACAAATATATTTTTCTGTTTCATCTTTAAAATAGCAAGAGATTTCTCCAATTAGGCATAACTTACAATGACCTGAAAGATGTATTCTAAATGAAGAAAAATATTGTCTTCTGATATTTGTAAAACTACACACACACACACACACACACACACACACACACACATGCACACACACACACACCAAACTCAATCATTATGAGAGAAATTTTTTTTAAAGTAAAGCAAACTGGAATTGCTGGGGCATTTAGGTCACAATGTAGAAGATAGTAAATATACAGGATGACGAAGTATACAATTTTATTGTACAACATGAGGATACAGAGGACAACACTGGCCTAAGATAGGAATGAAACTAAATGAGTAGGAGTTGTTCTTCCTAGTCGGGGCTGCTCTTTTAGATGTTCTTCCTTCAGTAATCGATGACATGAACGTAATTCTTTAAATATACCTGCCTGTTTGCAGAAATAGCAAACAAGGTAGCAATAACGTTGTATGCTCAACATAGAACAAAATGTCAAATTTAAATACATGAGATTATCCTAGATGTAAACTAATAATTCCAAATAAGGGAAACCATGGGACCTATGTTTCTTTAAGTCTGGCTTACATAACTTAATATGATTTTTTTCCCAAGATCTTCCATATCACTAAAAATGAGGTGGTATCATTCTTTCTGATGGAAGCATAGTATTCCGTGTGTGTGTGTGTGTGTGTGTGTGTGTGTGTGTGTGTGTGAGTGTGTGTGTGTGACATTCTCTTGATCCTTGATCTACTGAGGAGCATCTGGGTTGATTCCTTATCCTAGCTATGATAAATAATACTGTGATGAACATAATTGTTCTGGTAGCTTTAGTGTGATCTTGTTTGTGATCACTTGGGTAAATGCCAAGAAGTGGAATTACTGTGTAATAGGGGAGCATTATTGTGTACATCAAGGATAATCTTAGTAGATGAGAAGAATAGCTCAATAGCTATGTACATATGAGGGTGTATGGTGATTCCAAGGGAAATGATCTCCAAGGTATGTTATTTCTTGTTGTTCTAAATGTAGTATGTGATTTCTTTTTATCCTTTTGTGTTTTCCACACCTATGGCTTATCCTCTGTAGTAACTGTATTTGATTTTGATACCCTGGATATTGTAAATATGTTGATCCGAACTAGTTAAGGGAAAGGGAAAAAGCAAAATGGTGAGACAAAGGACAAAAGGGGGAACTTATGCAACAGTGATACTCACAAGACAATACGTTGGAAATAGTCTTGGGGGGGCATTGGGATGGAAGAGGGAGAAAAATGGTGGAAGGGATAACAAGTTATAAAAGAAATGAATTCATTATCTTACTTATGTAACTATAACCCCTCTGTACATTAACTTGACAATAAAATTTAAATATAAAATATAAAATACATGATAGCAAGCAGCAATACAGGACATGTGAGTGGGGAAATACTGTACTATACAAAGAAGAGTAAAACAGCTGTGAAGAGCAGTAATTTGACTTTAACATAGGAAGTAATAAACTAGTATGCAGATTTTCAGCCTCATGTCAGTCACTAAAAAGGGAAAATAAAATGTACAATCAGTAAACCAATAGAGATAAAATAGAAAACTAAACAATTAAGGTAAACAGATGACTTAGACCAAGAATAAAAAATGACACAATTAGTAAACAAATAACAAGCTGGTAAGTTATAAAATATTACTAATAATTCTATTAATGTTTTCTTAACCTCACAACTTGTTGGAACTATACTTTCAATCACAGTTTAATAGTATATCATTTTAAAATTAGCTTACTTCTTATTGATTTCTTAATATTGAATGTTTAATATATAATTTTAATTTCAGTAGCTATAGAAAAGAAAGTGAAACTAAGTTTAATAATATATAGCATGAATTGTAAAATTGAGAAGCATTAGAATTTAAATGAATAACATCATTATTGTTTCATTTCTGTGAATTAATGTAATAATTCTTAGTGTTTTCTACACTTCGCACTCATCTTAACATCAAATAATAAATTATTGCACATGACTTGGTATTAGGTGGAAGGGTTCAGCACTGTGGTAATATTCACACCACACAGTACATCAGAGTTTGACTCCTCTCACCTAGCTTAAATTGTGGAAATTTGATTTCTACATGCATGTTAAATTCTTGCCAAGGTGACATCTATAAAATTATAAACAATTATGTATATGAAGAGTGTTTCCGATGATACTTAAAAGTCACATTCATTAATTAAATTTTATTGTTTTCTACCAAATAAATATTTATAGAGAGACTGAATTTCTGAGTTGAGGATTATTTTATATCCCTGCCATTGTTTCTATAGTTGGACATAATTTTCCATAAAGGGTTAAGTGTATTATATTGGATATATGAAGGTAAACTGAATGTTTATTCTATCAATATTTTGCCACTTGTTTAATCCCAAGTTTAAATTATCCATGTGTTTGAAGTAATGAAAATAACAACAGATATAAAAAAGATAAATCAGTGTGTAGTAGATAAGTATTTTCACCTTTATTTTGATAGTTGGTCCTCTTTTACACTACAGAATATTATAAGGAAAATGTGCTCAAGGCTGACCACAATTGCAGAATATTATGGTTTGGTCTATCATAAGAGAAGGAAGGATGGGGTACCTTCCTTCCAAAAGTCTGCTCCCAGGGATGTGATCTGTTTTATGTTGGTGACTTGAAAATGAACATTTTTCACAGTCAACCTTGAAAAGCCATCTTGATAGACCATTTATTAAGTGGTTACATTGGATTATCCATGGCTTTGCAAGGATGCCGGATTGCCTCATTTTGAGACAATTAAAACAGGAATTTATTCAGCTGTTCTTTGTATCTTTAGGAAAAAACCCATTGACTACAGGCCTGGGGATCAAAGGGGTCCAGAGAAGCTACTACCGTGAATAGTAATCCTAGGCCTCTAAAAACAAAACAAAACAAAACTCCAGCAGGAACAGCAACTCAGGGCAACTATCACAGCCTACATGAAGTAAGGCAAAATATGGAAGCTGAGAGTCATTTATCTGATAACTAATATATTTTTATGAGGCAGACTGAAATAAGACTTCAGAGAGAGGGTCAAAAGACTGATCAGAGAGACTAAAATTGGTCACAAGAAGATTGGAAAATACAATTCCTTGTACAGCAAATAAATCTTAGAAAGCCTGTGCATATAAGAACAAGACAGCAGACCAAATTCCAGATATGTGCATTCTTAGAGGTCAGCTTAATGAATTATCAATGGAAATCTTTGCATTCTTAAATATTTGACCACATGTAGGAGAAGGCCAATTGCTGAAGAGAAAGAAAACGTCATCACTCAGTTACGAGGTCCAATATCACATTAGGAAGGAATCAAGCACAGATTTGTAATAAAAAGAGAAAAAATATTCCAAATGAGGGTTTTATTTGTTTTGATGTAACAGTTTCTGATTTATGTGCTAGCAAATACCATACAGTTGATCCATTCCCACAGCTGACTTGATATTTACTGCAGTATTCCCACATGAAGGAAAAGAGAAAATTTACAAATGTCTGATGAAATGAGTTGAGGATGAAGTGTTCTAATAGTGATATCTGAGGTTTAGACATAGACGAAGAGGGGGATTTTCTTTTTTAAAAATCCCCCATTTTTAGCCTGGTGCCAGAGGCTCACAGCTGTAATCCTAGCTACTCAGGAAGCTGAGAACTGAGGACTGCTTTTCAAAGCCAGCCTGGCAGGAAAGTCCCTGAGACTCTTATCTCCATTTGAGTTGAAGAGCTCAGAGACAGTACACAAGCCCAGACTTAAAGCCCCTCGACCAAGACCAAAAAAAATCTCCCTTTTGTTGGACTGCCTACATCTTTTCCTAACATTCAACAAAGAAGCCATTTTATCACCCACAACATTTAAATCCTGTCCTAGCTACTGCAAATAGAATGGTTTGTTATCTTATGTCAAAAAATTCATATTTTCGGGATCCAATACCAGCAGTGGTAACATTTTTTTCCAGTCCTTGAACTCTGGGCCCGGGCCCTGAACATGGTTATGCTTGTAGCGTTAATGTGAGCTTGTTTATTTATTGGATTACTGCCCATGAGGGGAATTAAGGGGTCATAAGAGAGATCTATGTTTAGTCTTTTGAGGAAACTCCATACTGCATTCCAGAGGAGTGGAACAAGTTTAACTTCCCACCAACAGTGTAATAGAATTCCAAATTGGAGATGGGTGCTGGTGGCTCACGCTTGTAATCCTTACTACTCAGGAGGCTGAGCTGAGGATCATGGTTCAAAGCCAGCCCAGGGAGGTTACCAATTGGCTACTCCCACGGCAGCATTTGCTATTATTAGTTTTCTTGATAATGGCCATTCTAACTGGGAAGGGGTAGAATCTGTCTTTTTTACTTGTAGATTTGTAGGCACCTTCTAGCTACCATAAATGAATGAATCCATGAAACCTGTATTTTTCTGCGTCTGCATTCCTTTCTCTTAGCATAATTTTCCCAAGCCTTTCATTTTCCTTAAGACTGGTGAAAAGTCATCCTTTCTAATGGGTGAATAGAATTCCATTGTGTGTGTGTGTGTGTGTGTGTGTGTGTGTGTGTGTGTGTGTGTGTGTGTGTGTGTGTGTGTGTAAGATGACTATAGGCCCATGAGTTCATTTCTAAGCCTACGTTTTCATCTGTAATTCTCTAATTTCATATTAAATTTGGATTGCTTTCTCTACTGCATTGAAGAATGTTGTTGGGATTTTGATGGGTAGTGCATTGTCAATTGTTTGGGGGCAGAAGTGCAGTTTTCACAATGTTATTTGTGAAAGCATTGAAAGATTTTGCATTTCCTTGAATCTCTTTCAGTTTCCCTTTTTATATTTTTAAATTTTGACAGTAGAGGTCCTTCACATTTTTGGTTAAATTAATTCCTAGTTTTGTGGTTGTTGTTGTTTTGTTTTATTTAGATTTGAGTTGATTTTGAGGCTAATACATATGAGGTTATTTTTTGGATTTCAACCTGGATGTTCCCATTGTTGGTAACAAAGAAAGACTACTGATTCTTGTGGGTTTTATACCCTTGCTACATTGCTAAAGGTTACAACACCTTTACTAACTTGAGGAAGGTAGGTATTGGGTCTCTAAATACAGGATCATTTCATCTGTACAAAGGGATCGTTTTACTTCTTCCTTATTTGGATCCCCGTTATGTTTTTCTCTTGCCTATTGCTCTTGCTAGAATGTCCATTACTATATGGAAGAGTAGTAGAGAGAGTGGACATCCTTGTTTCATTCCAGATTTTATTTTATTATTTTTTGAGTTTGCAAAATCTGGTTTAATTCAAACTGAGGAGCACATTGTGAAAATACATATGCATAAAAATCTAATAAATGCTAGATAAACAACATATTACTTTACAATAGAATAACCACAAATTTGAAGGCTCAAATTGAGTCTGTCAGTTGTAAATACAATTTTATATTTGGCTCAAATGGCTACTGAATTTCAAATGGTGCCAAGTTCCTCCAAAGCACTTCTTGACCCCCTCAGCCTTGGGCAGAGTTTCACCACAGTCTCAGTCGAAATCCCAGTCATCCCATCAACTCTTGGGGCCAATGGAGTCATTGGTACCCAACTGGAGGCCAGGGATTTCCAGTGGCCAAAAGTTATTGCACAGAGAACTCCATTCTAAGCCAGACTCATGGCTAAGAATGTGTGAGATTAGCCCTTTAAACAGTGGTGTAGCATTAACCTGGTCTATGTTAAGAAATAGCTCCTTAGTGAGAATGTACTAATTACTGGTTATCACACCAACAGAAAAAGGCAACATGTGAGCTTCACATTTCACATGAAAGACTAGCATTAACTGGGTCTGGCTTCACTCACGTAGAGTGATTATTTTATTTTAGACCTAAGAGAAAATGAGTTCATAGCAGTCATTTCTTCACATAAGATTTGTGTAGCATTAAAATTGTTTAACGCTAATGATGAGGCCATGCAGGTAAAAAATGTGTGATTCTCCTCTGCCAAAACAGAAACACCCCATTTCGACTCCTGTCCAGTTTCCAAAATATATATACATATATATATATATATATATATATATATATATATATATATATATATACATACATACATACATACATACACCTTTGTTATTGCACATCTTTCACACAAATCTGTGTATGTATTTTATATAATATATATTTAAATACACTACATATAAAAAGACTATGGCACTTTACAGAATACATGTTTAACAAAGATCATTCATTACACCACAAATGTTTGAAATGATCCAAAACCCTTAAATCATTTAATGTAACATTGTGAAATAAAACACAGGTTTAAAGCATCCACAGACTCCAAGACAAATATTTCTGCTTTAGAGTTTATTGAGAAGCCCAGCTTATCACAAATCTTTAAGCAACAGATGTAAGAAAAATTAATAAGACTTTTCTGGTATTAGCAATTGTTTTATTAGAAAAATAGTTGTGGGTCAAGTGGTTTTTAAAGAGCTGTGTAGAAGAGTTTTAGTCTAGACTTCATTCCAGATTTTAATGTCTTCATGTGTCCACTGTTAGGTACATTCTTTGTCATATGCATACTCTGTATAATATTGAGGAAAGTTGCATGCATTCCTAGCTTCTCAGACCTTTTAATCATATAGGGGTATTGAAGCTTATTAAAAGATTTCTAAATCCATATAAAGATCATGTGGTTCTTGTCCCTGCTTCTGCTGATGGTGTGTGTTACATTTATTGACAAGTATGTTGAATCCAATTGTACCCTACGATGAATCCTGTTCATTATACCTCAAGCAGCACCTTTGGTTGTTACTGGAAGTAACGGTTACTGGATGTGGAAACTGATCCCAGGAGATGAATGGAACATAGAGGAATGACAACGTTCAAGTTAATATGTGATTTCCTTTTTACTGTACAAGAAAACAATCCCAAGGCTTGAAGGAAACTCTGTCCCTGACTTTTTCGAGTGTGTTATTTACTCATATAAAACTTTTCTGTAAACTTTTAGTTGAGTATTACAAAAAGAAATAATGTGTTATTTGAAGGCCAGCATAGAACAAAAAGAAATAACGTTGTTTTAAAAATGTTCTACTGCAAAGAAAGAAAGACATGGAAATTTTAAAGTGCCTTATGCATGGATATTTCATTCCTGAGATGTTCCTTTTGTTGCAGGAGTCAGTTATCAATTACTTAGTATGGTCCTGAGTTCTCCTTAGCAATAAGGATTCCAAAAAGCAGGATCCAGTGAGTATGATCAACAAAAGCATCCCCTTCTCTTAAAGGAGTATTCTTTTAAGGAGGGTCCCAAAGAAATATCTGTGTTGCTTTTGTTTGCTTGTTTAGTTTGTGCTGGTTGTGGAGCTTGAACCCTGAGGCTGGACCTTGTTCCTGAACAGTTGCCTTTCCTGCCCACCTGCCCCCAAAGCCAATACTCTACTGTTGAGCCAAAACTCCACTTCTGGATTTCGGGCGTTTATTTAGAGATAAGAGTTTGACAGACTCTCCTGCCTGGGTTGACTTTGAACTAAGCTAGTAAGAAAGCTATGTGATATCAACTGTATAGACTTCTCTTTTGAAATAAGAAATATTAGATGAAGTTTATTGTAAAGCTAATATTTGACAATTTTTAAAAGAAGAGATTATGTCCAGCAAAAAAAAGCCATAACTTAAATAATTCAGCAAAAGTAGGTACACTGAATCATTTTGGAATTATTTTTTCTGCTTGGAAAGATTATTGAACTTGTCATTTCTTTTGTGGAAACTTAAAGTCACATTTCACTTTTTTTGTTGGTCGTGGGGATTGAACTCTGACCCTGGGCATTATTCCTCGGCTCTTCAACTCAAGTTGAGCACTCTACCACTTTAGCTCCAGCACCACTTCTGGGATTCTGGTGGTTAATTGAAGAAAAGGGTCTCGTGGACTTTCCTGACCAAGCTGGTTTTGAATCACAATCCTCTAGTCTCAATCTCCTGAGTAGCTAGCATTACAGGCATGAACCATCAACACCTGGCTCATATTTGCATTTATGTGCACTTAATGACACTATGTAGACAAAGTATGGAAATTTGAAACAAATGATGACATTGCAGCTTTTCAGAAAAATTGAGGTAGCAATAAATATGTCCTCCTTTTCCATGTTGTTACATTAATGACTCATGGGACCCTTACATTAGCATCCTCTGCCATCTGTATAGTTGTATTTAGTATCAGGAAATGTTCATAGAGAAAAATAGAAAGACAGATTTTTAGAAAGCAAAGGAGATTCAGTAGGAAAGAACAGCACAGAAAGAGATACATTTATCACACAGATATTAAGAACTAGCCTAAGAGATTTAGACTGCTAAAGGCAATGAGGAATAAGCTTAGTTGATAACTAGTTCTTCAATAACCAAAAATGGTTCTCAAGAACAGTTTCTGGTACACCTTAGTTACTATCATTTATTCCTTCCATCGAGTTATTCCTTCTATTCTGTCACAACTGTTAATTAGCCTCTGCGTTTTTGGTACCATGATTGACCAAAAAGATTTCCAAATGTCACTTAGACTCTCTGTGATTAGCAGTGACCACACAAAATCCTGGCATCAGTTGCTTTGACCTAATGACCAAAACTTTTTTTTTCAACAGAGTATGTTATTATAAGTAAAGTACATGAATAAGGGACTATTGTCAGGTGTCAGTATGGAAGGAGCAATTATATATTCAAAGTATGGTTTCTTTATTTTGCATTTGCTAACTAAATGTTTTTTTTTAATTGTGAAAATACTGTACAGAGGAGTTACAATTACATGTAGGCAAGATAATGAGTACATTTCTTATCAAGTATTGTTGCCTCCTCCTTTGTTTCCCCTTCCTATCCCTTACCATCCCTCCCATCTCTACCGCCCACCCTCCCGCCAAAATTGTAAAGTTCGTTTTTCAACATAACGACTTGTACTTCTCGTTATTACAATGGGTCCACCTGTATCCTTATTTAAACGATTTGTTTTTTTTTTCCATTCCCCTCCACAAATTATACCAACATTAAATACAGTGAAAGCAGGGGTTATATCGTGTGTGGGGGGACATAAAAAGCAACAAAGAAATCATCTTTTAAATATATTAGAAACAGTCACATGATGAAAAAATATTTGAATACTTTTTTTTATTGCCAGTCCAGGGGCTTAAACTCAGGGCTAGGGAATTATTCCTGAGCTTTTTTTTTCTCAAGGCTAGCACTCTACCACTTGAGGCACAGCACCACTTCCAGTGTTTTTCTGTTTATGTGGTACTAGGTAATTGAACCCAGGGTTTCATGCATGCTAGGCAATCACCGTACCATGAAACCACATTCCCAGAATCCTAAATGAATTTCTGAAGAAGGCATGATATTTTGATTCTGTAACTATGTATCATAATTTTGGCCAGGTGCTAGAAAATGATGTAGAAAACAGTTCAATATGAGAAGTCCAGTAAGGCTGGATGGAAAATGAATAACCGTCATGGTCTAGCCAGGGTACAGAGGAGCTTATGTCATGGAGCTGTTTCAACAGGCTGAGCGAGACAGCTCCTGACCCACAGCCCACCTCCAGAATGAGAGGGCCACCATGGGTTCTAGCCACATGGAGACAATGGGCCACCTCCTCCAGCACACATTCAACCAGTTCATGTGAGAGAGAGGGAGAAAGAAAGTGAGAAGTACACTTAAACCCTGTGCCGGTGGCTCAGAACTCTAATCCCAACTACACAGGTGTCTGAGAAATGAGGATCATGGTTCATAGCCAACCTGGGAAGGAAAGTCTGTGAGACCCTTATCTCCAAAGATCCACCAGAAAACTGAAAGTGGTGCTGTGGGCTCAAGTGGTAGAGCGCTAGTCTTGAGCTGAGGAGCTCCTGAACAGCGCCAAGACCTAGAGTTCAAGCCCCATGACTGACAAGAAGTGGACTTCCCACTACAAAAAGTGGACTGAATAGCACCCATTTAACTAGGGAGCATGGTAGAGAAGTCAGACCTAGCTTCCTGTGAACTTGTGGTCATAAGTAGGTCACCCAGCTTCTCCATGCTTTGTTTTCCCCAGTTGCAAAACTCAACACAGTGAAGGATACCCTTCCTCATGTGGATAGGGTAATGATGAAAAAGAGCCATGTTTTGTTTCATAATCTCACACCGGTTGCCCCGTTAATAACAGGGGCCACCTGAACCCTTTCCAGGTATCTTCCTGTCATATGCTCACAGAATTGTCGAGAACATTACCTGAAGGCCACTCCCTCTGTGCCTAGCCATGTTTCAGAGATCTCTCTATATAAATCCCTTGTTTCCTCACAACTGTCCTGTGAAGAGACTGAGTTCCAATGGTTGTGGCCCTACCCAGAACTTTATCTGTGGTCAAGAATCGGCTGCCATGGACTAAGAGTTTGTGATATCCATCTAAACTGATGACTGAGCATGGCTCTACATGTCTACAATCCCAACTACAGAGGACCAGGACTGGTGGAGCATACATGTCACAGATAGGAGGACCGCCTGAGCTCAGCCCAGCCTGAGCATATATTGTTTCTCAGAAATGCACAAGACAGAAAGGTGGCTCCTCAGAGCCAGGGAGAGGAAACAAGCAGGGGGTCATGGTGCTCTCAGAGGGGTTTCTGACCCGAGTTGGAAATGGTATTGGGGCGGCCACTCACCTGTGCTGCTGGGAGACACTGTTGGCAGCTGATCCAGGTAGAGCAAGCAGAGATGGCGGTGACATGGCAGACACATGGACCCAGAGCAGAGGACCAGGGGCAGGGACCAGGTCAGGGCCTTAGGCACGTTGAGATTTGAAATCCAGCACCACAGGAAGGGGGGTAGGGGGGTGGGGCATGTCAATTTCTTACTATTCTCTAAAGTTACCTTGAGTCTCTTGCTCACCACTCAGCCACCTCTACCTTCCTTAACTGCTGGTACTGGTGTACTAAAAGAGGGAATCCAGGTGTTACCAGGCATCATGGAATGTGGGCGTTGCCACCATTCTTGTATCCCATTGGTCAGAAAGAAACCTGAAATAATGGGGGTGTGGCTAGAATCCTGTGATGCAATCAGCATGGGCAGAATCAAGTTGACAGGGGCTCTCCCAGCCCTTTTCCCAGGGAACTCTGTCCCATTCAGTTGGGGACAAGAGGGAGACCGCTTTAGCTGGATGGCTGCACAGATTGTTGTTTATGTCTGTTTGTTGCCAGTTCCGAACCTTGAACTCAGGATCTGGGCACAGTCTCTGAGCTGCTTTTGCTCAAGGCTGGCCCTCTACCACTGGAGGCACAGGGCTTCTGGCTTTGTTGGCACTGAAGTTGGACAGGGTCTCAAGGACTTTCCTCCCGAGGGTGACCTTGACCATGATCCTCCCATCACAGCCTTGTAAACGTCAAGGAGGACTGTTGAGAGCCACTAGTGCCTGCCTAATCATTGGTCTTGCTGATGTTCTTGGACAGAACAGTGAGTTCCTTATTCTCGGGTTTAAGTGGGGGGGGCTAGAACCCAAAGTTCGAATCCTGGGGCTGCCACTTCCAAATGTCAGGAGATCCTAAGACACTCATTCATATCCATATGAATACAAATAGGATGGGATGTATGTCATGATTGAATGGGCAGTTCTTGAATGATTCTAGGATAAAATTGTACATAATTATGTTATAGGACACTAATTGATTTTATTTAATACTTTATTAAGCATTTACACAATCACATTCATAAAATGGAGGAATAATGAAATACCTAAGAATTGGGCCTCACATACTATAAAGGTGCCATTTTTCTGCCAGGACTGGGATTTGAACTCATGGTCTGGGTAACACTGTTGTACTGTGTAGGAAGGGGAATCTGGCTTCCTTGAAGTCAAGAAATTCAATTCTGTTCCTTAGGCCTGAAATCGATCCCCACCTATTCATGTACAATTTAAATATATGATTTATATTTATATTTATATACATACGTTCACTCCATATTGCATTCAGTGTAGTTATTGTATTTTTTTTGTTTTATTTATGCATTGACCATTTATTTATTGATTATTATGACACATAGAACGTTGGTTACATTGATTACATAGGATATAAACCTGCATATGTATTCCACTTCATACCTGACACCAGGACATTCACAGAAAAGGAAAACGTGTCAGCATCACCTTCTTACTCAACGATTCATTGTTTGGGAGTGCTGGTATCTGAACTCATGGCCTACATGGCCAAATTCATGAATGGTTGAGTGTGAACACACCCTCCTGGGGCAAACTGAGCTGACAGGCTGTTCCCAGGACCTGAGATCAAGCCCAGGAGTTAACAAAATATGAACAGATTGACATGCAGATGACTGTATACTAATAAATATATATCTTTATAGAGTGCCAGAGATGTCTATACATTATTCAGTTGTAAGACTACATTCCTACCAATTCTTGGGTATTTATTATGCGTCCATGTAATTAATGTTATTGTTTTCATCCTTACACTATTAATGAAATCAATCAGTGTCCTGAAATTATTGTGTTCCTGTAAATAATAATATTCTTTTAATGCTTCATAAATATTAAATAAAATCAATCAGACTCCTGAAAACACTCTGTCTGATTTTATAGGAGCATCATGATTAACTCATTCAACTGTGACACTGACAAAAATCCATTGTTATTCCTATGGATGGGAACCAGTTTCTTAGTATTTCCTGCCATTGGTTGGTCAGGTCCTATGTTGCCACTTGAGCCTATGGCTTCCCTAATAGTCCGCCAACCTTCAGCAATGCAAGGTGAATTACCCTTTGCAACAGTGTCATTCAGACCTAGGAGAGTCACCGTGCAAAGGAAGAAAACGTAAAAAGGCCACATTTTTTCTGTGCATTGTTTTCCCTGAAAGGCCTGATCCCATTAGCAGCTGTGGGTCCAGTGGCTACATCACAGCCTAGAGTGATCAAAGCTGAGGTAGAATTGCCACTACCTGAGTTCAAGCCCTGTGCTTGACAAAATAAAAAAAAAAAAACATACAAACATACATACATGCATACATACATACATACATACATACATACATACATTAAAGATATTTAAAATATAATGAGGATCCGTGGCTTGTAATTCTTGCCACTTTTTCTGCCAGGCTTGGGATTTGAACTCAGGGTCAGGGGAAATCTGCAGCACATTGGGGGATGGGAAGATCACCATGCTGGAAGAAAATAAAGCACTGTTCCTAGGGCCTGAATTCAAAAATAATATTCGTATATATTTTAAAAACATGCTTTATATTTACATGCAAATGTTTACTGTATGTTGTGGTTAGTGTATTCATTTTTTAGGTTTTATTTATTTCTTATGCATTTGAGTGAGTATGATCACACATATAACATTTTTTGCATCCTATTACATAAGACATAGATTTGCTTATGTATTCTACATCATTCCTGAGGCCCAGGACTTTCACTGATAAGGAAAACAGTGGGACAATTGGGTTTTCCCACAGGATTAAGTTTTTGCCAGTTCTGTGCCTTGAACTCAGGGTCTGACAGTCCCACTTCATGGAAGGGTAAATGTTAGCACACCAGTCTGATGCAAGTGAAGTTGGTGGGCACATTTGAGGACCTGAGATCAAGCCGAGGAATGGCCAATATATAAACAGATAGATGGTTAGATTGCAGTGTGTGTATGTGTGTGTGTGTGTGTGTTTGTGTGTGTGTGTGCATGTGTGTGTGTGTATTAACATATGTATATGCATTTACAAAGGTATACAGAGAGAGACAGAGATTTATGTAGATTCTAGTGTATAACCATATATAAAGAGTGATGTCTATATCTTATTTTCACATATTCTATTACTACCAATTATTTGGTCTAAAATTATGCCTCCATTAATTAATCATGGTAGGATATTCATAAAGAATTAATCAATGATCTATATTTATTGCATACAATCTTATACTGGAATGACTATCTAATTAGTAATTCAGTTAGCATATTTCAAACATTCTATTAGTGTTCCTATAGATAGGAACAAGTTTCCTAAGATCTTCAGCCATGTGTGGGTGGCAGGCCTAGGATCGATCTCAGGACCTAGGTATCTGGGTTGGACTGATCTTCACTGACAGCTCCCAGCCTTCATCCACGCAAGGTCACCTACAATTTTCAAGCCAAGTCATTGAGCCCCAGGAAGGTCACAGTGCTAAGTAAACAAAAGCAAACCTGTTGTGTAAAATTACCTGGTTTTTCATCATCCATTTTTGTTGGTTTGCTGTATTTTTGCCAGTGCTGGGAATTGAACTCGGGTCCTAGGATCCCTGGGTGGGTGTAAAAGCTGCATCCCAACCTAGGGTAATCATGATTTAAGAGACAATAAAATGCTTCCTTGAGCAAAAGGAGATCAGGGAAAATGTCTAGACTCAAAGTTCCAGCCTCAGGTCCTGCCACAAAAAAAGAGCCAGTAACTCCATATGTCTGTGTATATATGCACGTATTTGAATTGGTGAAGAGCCAGAGTTGCTATGAAGAATGGCACCTAGCTAGGAAATTTGCTTTGAATAGAATGATTTCTTAGCACAGAGTGTGCATTCAAGACAGTGCATGTTCCGGTGCTCCCCACACTGTTCCCAGTTAACCTGAGGGGGTCTCCATACCCCAGGCTGCTGGAGGAAATCTGCCTCATTGTTGGATCAGGCAGACAATAAGCCTCACTCCTGTGCATCTGAGTAACAAACAATTCATCCAAGCCAATTAGTGAGGATGAGTGTGCCCAGGCTGTTAAGGTTAAGAGAAAAAGGCCTCTTTGAACCCCAAGCAATCTCTCTCCCTGAAGCTTTCATTTGTGCCACCTGCCATGGCAGACCAAGTTCCCTACACTCATCCTGTCCTTGTTAGACTATGTTTCAGTGTTGAAACAAACTGCTACCATTAATTCAACAGTCCTTCTCATAGACAATTAAGGAGCTGAACAGAATGAAATGATTCATTATTGGCAACGGTGCCTCCGTGTGTGTGTGTGTGTGTGTGTGTATGTGTGTGCGCGCGCGCGCGCGCGCACACACACACCATCCTGGTGATTGAACTATGGACCTAACCACTGTACCTGAGTTTCTCCTGTATAAGGACAGTACTCTTACCACACAGCCACTTCAGGATTTTTTTGTAGGGATGTGGTACTGAGGATTCAAACCCAGGGTTTCACACACACAAAGCAGTCTACCCCAAAGAAACATTCCCAGCACTCCAATTCAGGTTTCTTTCTTTCTTTTCTTGTAAGTTGGAGGAGTTGAAGTCTGAGCCTGGGTGCTGTCTCTGAGCTCTTCATCTCAGTATAGCACACTACCACTTGAGCTACAATGCCCCTTCAGGCTTTCTGGTGGTTTATTGGATATAACTATCTCAAGGAATTTCCTGCCAAGGCTGACTTCGGACCGTGATCTGGGATAGTTTTGAAATGAGATCCTCAGCTTCCTGAGCAGGCAGAATGATAGACCTCAGCTAAAGACATCTAAGCCATGACACTTTGCTGCAAGTGGGTCCTTGGCTCAGCATGGTAGAACATTAGCCATGAGCCCAAAAAGAAAGTCAGCATCTATGCTCTGAGTTCAAGGTTCATGATGGAGTAACCTAAATCAAAACAATTGTCTGCAGGAGACAAATCACTAGAGTTTAGTACATACATAAATTTGGCCCTGCCTTGGGGACATATCTGAGCCTCAACTTTCTCATCTGCACATTCATCTTACTTGTGTTGCTCTTATAAGGACCAGATGAAAGAATACAACTCGTGAAAGACTTAGCACATACCACCCTGTGAAGGACTCAGCACTCAGTACCCCATGGACAACCCAGAAATACTCAACACCCAGCACCCCAGGAAGGACTCATCACATAGCTATATCCCACAAACTGTCATTAGAATTAGAGTGCTTTCATCACTATCACCGTTCTTTCAGATACACATCACAAACCGCACAAGTTCACATCTAATGGTTTAGAGGGATGTTTTGTGGGGGAGAGTCATCAGCCTCAGGGATTTCACTCATAGGTTAGAGGTACTGTCCTAAGATCTTTTCCTCAAGGTTAGATCTCTACCACTTTCAGGCACAGCTCAGAGTCTACCAGACTTCCTGCCAGGGCTGAGTTTTCAACCCCCAGTGTCTGATCTCACCCTCTGAGCAGCTAGGGGTGAGCCAGCAGTGTCTGGTTCCATGATGCTGTGCTGCATCTATTGACCTCTGGCTAAGTCAGGTTACATGACAGCCATCAGTTTCAGACTCCCAGCTTGCTCTGTGATGAGGTATTTGAAATCCTGGCTTTCTATAATTGCAGTCAGAACATTCTACATTCTACCTTGTTTTTGGTTCCAGTATTGGGGCTTGAGTAAGGGCCTAGACACAGTCCCTAAGCTTTCATGCTCAAAGCCAGTGCTCAACTGCTTGACAGCACTACTTCCGGGTTTTCTGTGCATGTAATAGTGTGGAATTGAACCCAGGTCTTCATACATCGAGGCGAGCATTCTACCACTGAGCTCCAGGAATGACAAGTGTAGAAATAGATATGTAGATTGTAACATATATATATATATATATATATATATATATATATATATATATATATATATATGTATGTATATATATGTATATATATATATATATGAAACAAGACAGAGATGTCTGTATATTATTTAATTATATATATTATATTACTAACAATTATCAATAAATTATTGCTTCCTGTATTGAAGTATTATGGTTGAATACATAACAAAGTATCAATTGAAAATTATTTAAAATAGTATAATTATTGTGCATAATTTTATAATATAATCATACACTAATGTAATTGTTACTTTACAACATTCCATTCATAAGGATGTATATCGGAATTCATTTCTTAGGATATACTACCATTCATAGGTGGGAGTCCTGGGATTCACGCCCCAGGCCTAGGTTTCTGCTTTGGGCTATGGCTTCCCAGATAGCCCACCAAAATTCAGCAGTGCAAGGTCATGTACACTTTCCGAGCCCTGCTTGCCATGCAAAGGAAAAAAAATGTAAAACCGCCTCTGATACTTCCGAGTTTTAACCTTCTCCTTTTTTCCCCATCTCTTTTCTTCTTTTTTTTCTTGGTTTTGGGGTCAGAACTCTGAGTCTCGGTGCTGTCCCTCAACTCTTCAGTTCAAGGCTATCACTCTACCACTTGAGCCATAGCACTACTTCTGGCTTGTTTCTGCTTATGTGGTACTGAGGAATCGAATCCATGGCCTTATGCATGCAAGGCAAGGACTCTATTACTGAGCTACCTTCCCAGCACTTTTTTTTTTGCCAGTCCCAAGATTTGAATTTGGATCCTAGGATCTCATGATGGACTGTGGGTCCAGAGGCTGCACCCCAGCCTAAGATGATCGAAGGTGAGGAAGAGTTACCAGGAGCTGAGTTCAAGCCCCAGGCCTGGCCAAAAAAAATAAGGCCCTGGCTTGGAATTTGCACCATTTTTCTGGCTGGCCTGGGATTTGAACTCAGGGTCTGGGTAACTGTGGCACTGTGGGGGAGAGGAAGCTCACCGTCATTGAAGACAAGAATTTCAGCCCAGTTTCGAGGGCCCGAATTCAAGCCCCAGCACTGAAAAAAATAATATTCATATATGAGATCTATTTACATACATGGGTTTACTCCATATGACATTTATTATCCATATTTTTTATTTTATTTAGTATTATTACATATATAACATTTATTTCACCTTATAACATTGATTTATTTGAATATGGATTATACATCATACTGAGACCCAGGACTTTCATAGAGAAGGAAAAAAATGTGTAAAAATTGGCTTCTGACTCCACATACAAAATTTTGGCCATGCTGGGCTTTGAACTCACAGCCCACAATGCCCAATTCATGAAAGGATCAGTTGTAGTACAAAAGCCTTTGGCAAACTGATCTGCCAACCAGTTCTCTGGACCTGGGAACAAGCCATAGTAGTGGCTGATAGATAAAGATATAGGTATAGATATAGATATGGATATAGATATAGATATAGATAGATAAATAGATGTGTAGTTTACAATATATATGAGAGAGAGAAAGTGTGAAGATATTAAATTATATGTATTATGAATTATTATTAAATTATGCCTCCATTTAATGAAGTATCATTGTTGAATACTTATTAAAGCATTAATGTAAAAGTAGTCAGTATTCTTTACTTGGGAGAATTATACAAAATAGATAAAATGGAAGACATAATCCAATACTTTTTGTGTGGCCTTCTATAAAACAATCATGAACTAACTGCAAATTCAATTGTTACTTTTATAACATTCCATTAAACATTCACATGAATAGGAAAGACTTTCTCAAGATCTCCCTCCATTTGTAGGTGGCAGTCCTGGCATTGGAACTCCAGGCCTGGGCAGTTTACTTCAAAATGCAAACCATTAGAATGACACTGTGAAGATTTCAGTTTCTCACAATGGGAAAAAGAACAAGAAGAAAAGAAAGCCAGGTGTCATTTGTTCCTGCCTGTAATCCTAGCTCATCAGGAGTCTGGGAGATAGAGAATGCCAGTTTGAATTCAGCCAGGACAGGAAAGTCCACAGCACTCTTATTTCTGAGAGACCAAAGGAATAAAAACTCATCATGAGTGGGGCTGTGGCTCAAGGAAAGAGCACTACCCTTGAGCAAAAAGAGCTCAGGGACAGTGCCTAGGCTCATAATACAACCCCTGCACCTGCCAAAAAAAAGCAAAATAAAAAACAAGTAACTCCATGTTTTCCCATGTATGTATGCATGTATTTCTATCGGTAAAGGTCCAGAGTCCCTATGATGAAAGGCATCCAGCTAGAATATTTGCTTTGAATAGAATGATTTCATAGCACAGACCGTGCTTTCAAGACAGTGCATGTTCCGGGGCTCCCTTAACTCTTCCCAGTGTAGCCTGAGGTTTTCTGCACACCCCAGGGTGCTGGAGGAAGTCTGCCTCATTGTTGGAACAGGCAGACAAAAGGCCTCACTCCAGTACAGCTGTGCAATAAACAACTCCATCCAGGCCAATTAGTGAGGAGGAGTGTGGGCTGGCTATAAAGGCCAGGAGAAAAAGGCCTCTTTATACCGCAAGCTATCTCTCTCCCCAGTGCTGTTTTGACAGGAAACCTTCATTTGTGCCACCTCCCTTGGCAGGCCAAGTTCCCTGCATTTATCATGTCTTTGTTAGACTATGTTCCAGTGTTGAAATAACCTGTTACAATTATTTCAAGGTTCTTTTTGGCAGGAAACAAGGGAGCTGAACTTATCGAAATGATTCATTATTGGCAAAGGTGGCTTCCTTGGTTTCTGGAAGCTTGCTAAATCTAAACACATGTGTAATATCACAATGCTCCCTGTCATTTAGGGCTGGTGATGCTCATCAAGTTTTGAAACATTTGACCTCTCCTAGTTTGGCCCCCGATGACTAGGTTTTGGGGTTGAACACAGGACCTGGGTGCTGACCATGAGCTCAGAATAGAAGCTCAGTGTTTTACCATTTGGTGTCACACCTTCACTTCTGGTATCTGTGTTTGTGTATGTGTATGTATGTGTATGTGTATCTGTGTGTGTGTGTGTGTGTGTCTGTGTGCACATGTATGTGTGTGCATACACTTGTCCTGTAGCTTGAACTCAGGACCTGAACACTGGACCTGAGTTTCTCCGGTACAAGGATAGCATTCTATCACTTAAGCCACACAGTCACTTCAGGCTTTTTCTAGTATGTGGTACTAAGGAATCAAACCCAGAAATTCATACAGGCAAACCCAGGGATTCATATAGCACTCTACACCTAAGACACATTCCCAGCCCTCCACTTCAGGTTTCTTTCTTTCTTTTTTTTTGGAAGTTGGAGGAATTTATGTCTAGGCCTGAGTGCTGTCCTTGAGTTCTTCAGCTAAAGCCAATCGCCCTACCACTTGAGCTACAGCACCCCTGGAGGTTTTTGGTAGTTCACTGGAGAGAGGCCTCTCAAGCAATTTCCTGCCCAGCCTGGCTTTGGACTGTGATCCTCAACTCTCAGGCTCCTGAGTAGCTAGGATGACAGGTGCAAGTCACCAGCACCCAGCTTCCAGTTGAAGTTTCTAAGTGCTGAAAAGGAGATTATAGTCTCATGGGACCTTTTATGTCTGGGATAGTTTGGAACCGAAATCATCATATCTCAGCTTCCTGGGTAGGCAGGATGACAGACCTCAGCTACAGATACCTAGACTGTAACACTCTGTTGCAAGGGGATCCTTGGCTCTACGTTGTAGAGGGCTAGCTATGAGCCCAAAATGGAAGGGTCAGGGGCTAGACCCTGAGTTCAAGATTCATGACCGAGAAAAATAAACCCAAACAATTGTCTGCAGGAGACAAACATAATTTTGGCCCTGACGTGGGGACATATCTGAGCCTCAAGTTTCTCTATAGCAAAATTATCTGACCTGTGGAGCTCTTACAAGGACCAGATGAAAGTAGGACTCAACACACGAAACCTCATGAAGGACTCATCACATAGCTGTATCCCACACAATGTCATTAGAATTAGGGTGCTTTCAACAATATCACCAATCTTTCAGAAACACGTCACAAACCACACAAAGCTCACATCTAATGATTTAGAGGGGTTTTTGAGGGGGAGGTGGAGTCAGCCACGGGGATTGCATTGAAAACCTGGTTACAGTCCTAAGATCTTTTGCTCAAGGCTAGAGCTCTACCACTTTGAGCCACAGCTCAGAGTTTCGCAGACTTCCTGCCAGGACTGGGTTTTAAACTCACCATTGTCAGATCTCAGCCCCCAAGAATCTTGGATGACAGGGTGAGCGAGCCAGCAGCATCTGCTTCTGTGCAGCTGGGTTGCAATGGTTTACCTCTGGCTAATTCAGGTGAGACAGCAACTGTCTGCACCAGACTGCAGACTTGCTCTGTGATGAGGTATTTGCAGTGATATCCTTATATAGTTGCAGTCAGAACATTCTATCTTTTTTGGTGCCATTTCTGGGTCTTGAGTTAGAGTCTTGACACACAGTCTCTAAGCTTTCATGCTCAGCTAGTGCTCAGTTGCTTGAGCAACAGCACGACTTCCAGATTTATCTATGCACACAGTAGTGAGGAATTGACCCTAGGACTTTGCATGTAGTAGGCGAGCACTCTACCACTGAGCCCCAGTAGTGACAAGTGTATAAACAGATAAATGTGTAGATTGGTAGATAGATAGATAGATAGATAGATAGATAGATAGATAGATAGATAGATAGATAGATAGATAGATAGATAGATAGATAGATGTAGATGTAGCTGCATAAAACAAGAGACATATGTCTGTATACTATGAAATTGCATATACAATATTACTACCGATTATTGGCAATTAAATTATTCCTTGCTTTTTTAACTATCATGGTTGAATACATAATAAAGGATTAATTGAAAATTAGTCAATGTAGTATAATTGTTGTGTATAATTTTATAATCATACACTAACTACCAACTTAATTGTTCCTTTTATAACATTCCATTTGTATGGATGTATATGGGAATGGGTTTCTTAGGATCTCCACCATTCATTAGTGGCAATCCCGGGATTAGACCTCCAGAACTAAGTTGCCAGTTTCGGTATGGCTTCCTTAATAGCCTGCCAAACATCAGCAATGCAAGGTCATGTACACTTTCTGGGACTTGTCATTTAGACCCAGGATGGTCACAGTACAAAGGGAAAAAAAAGTAAAACCACCTTCTTGAACTTCTCAGTTTTATGCTTCTCCTTTTTATTTATATTTTTTTTTTGCCAGCCCCAAGATTTGAACTCGGGTCCTCAGATACATGGTTCTGCTGTTGCAGAAATGCCAAGACCTGAGTGCAAGCCCTGTGCTCTGCTAATAATAATAATAATGATAATAATAATAATAATAACAATAAAGCCCTGGTTTGGAATTTGCACCATTTTCCTGGCAGGCCTTGTATTTGAACTCAGGGTATGGATAACTCTGTGGCACTGTAGGTGAAGGGCAAAGGCTCACCGTGCTTGAAGACAAGAAATTCAGAGCAGTTCTCAGGGCCTGAATAGAGGCCCCAGCACTGGAAAAAGGAATATTAATATATGAGATCTATTTACATACATGGGTTTACTGTATATGATGCTTATTACCCTTATTTATTTAGTATTATTATACATATAACATTTTTATTACATCATATCACATAGGATATATCCACATATGGATTATGCATCATACTGAGACCCAGGACTTTCTCAGAGAAGGAAAAAATAAATATGTCAAAATTGGCTTCTTAATCCACGAATAAATTTTTGGCCATGCTGGGATTTCAACCCAAGGCTTTCAATGGCCAATCCATAAACGGGGTCACAGTCTTAGCACACCAGTCTCCAGCAAACTGAGCTGCCAGGAGTTCTGAGGACCTGTGATCAAGCCATAGGAGTGCCTTATAGATAGATAAATAGATATGTATATGTATATGTATATATATATATATATGCATACAGAGAGACGGAAGGTGAGGATATTAAATTATATATATATAATTACTAATTATTCATTACTAAATAGTGCCTCCATTTAATGAAGTATCACGGTTGAATACTTATAAAAGCATTAATTAAAAATTAGTCAATAGCCTTCCATTAGGGAAATTATACTACGGTGCTGGAATGGAAGATATATATCCAATAATTTTTGTGTGGCATTCTAAAATAGAATCATGGATTAACTGCAAGTTTATTACTTTGATAATATTCCATTAGCATTCCCATGAATAGGAAAGATCTCCTTCCATTTGTGGGTGGCAGTCCTATCATTTGAACTCTAGGCCTGGGTAGTTTACTTTGAATGCAAACTATTGGAATGACACCATGAAGATTTCAGATTGTTACAATTATAAAAAAGAACAAAAAGAAGAAAAGAAACCCATGAGCCATGGGCTCCTGCATGTAATACTAGCTCCTCAGGAGGCTGAGATGTAGAGAATGCCAATTTGAATTCAGCGGGGGCAGGAAAGTCTATGAGACTCTTATATCTAAGATATCACAATAAAATAATGAATGAAACTGTGGCTCGAGGGCAGAGCACTACCCTTGAACAAAAGGAGCTCAGGGACAGGGCCTAGGCTCATAGTACAAACCTGGAACTGCCCCCCCCCAAAAGGAGGCAATAACTCCATGTCTCTGTATATGGATCGATGATGTATGGATGATGGGCATTCATCAGGTTGCCCATGGCCAGCCCCCCAACCTGGTCAAGCTGGGACAAGCCCTGAAGAGTACTCAGTTTGAGCCTGCAGCTTGACCAAAGCCTCCTTCTCTGCCATTTAATAACTGAAGCCTTATATTCTGGCTGATGTCTCGCATCGGGACACCTAGCAGCCAGCCCTTGCCTCCAGGGAGACCACAGTTCCTAGACTGTAGGAGTTGTCGAAGTTTCTGGCTCCATAGTCTCTATCCCTCTGTAGGATGTGAGCCTAGATCTCTGGGGCCTGGTGGCTATCACTCGTTTATCATTCGTCATTGCCGAGACTCAGGCTGGTCCCAAATCTTGGCAAAGATATTAAATAGTCAGCAATTTCTATGCCAAAAGGGGTATGCCAATAAATCCCACCCTCATAACTCCCATGAGAAGTGAGCCTTGGGCTGTAAATGTGGCTTAGTGGTATAGTGCTTACCTAGCACACACTAAGTCCTGGGTTCGATTCCTCAGTACCAAAGAAACAGAAAAAGCCAAAAGTTGCACTGTGGCTTAAGTGATAGAGTGCTAGACTTGAGCAAAAGAAGCTCAGGAACATACCCAGACCCTGAGTTCAAGACCAAAGACTGGCAAAAAGAAAAAAAATGAGCCTGGTATGACATATTCTTGTGGGACTCAGAGGAGGGCCATTGTTATAGATAAGAGGTAGAGTAGAGGGAAGCTGTTGGTGGCTCACCTCTGTAAGCAACTCAGGAGGCTGAGATCTGAGGATCCCAATTGGAAGCAGGGAAGTCTATATGAGACACTTTTCTCTAATTAAACACCCATAAAGCCAGAAGTAGAGATGTGGTTCAAGTAGTACAGTGCTAGCCTTGGGCACAAAAGCTCAGGGATCGGATAGAATCCAGGCCATGAATTCAAACCCCAGAACTGGCACACGCGCACGTGCACACACACACACACACACACACACACACACACACACACACACACACACACATCAAGATAGAGCATTTGCCAGTCACCCTGCACAAGTGCCATCTCTAGCAACTCAATATTAAAAAAAAAGAGGGATAAGGGAAGATAAGACTTGCTCCAGGAGGTGATATAACCAATGCCAAAATTCCACAGGAGTTCTAAGACGTGGATACAGGACAGAGAGCCTAAGGCAGAAGGTACAGCATGGGCAAAGGTCTTGAGGTGTGCTGTAGAGCAGGTAGTGTGGGTGGAATGAAATTTCTGTGGCTTCAGAAGAGTCTGTCAGGACATTTCATGGCTGGGCCAAGGTTTGTACTTGAGTCACAGGGCAGAGGGTGGGGTTCCAGAATGGGACCCAGGGAGAAAAATAGCTTGGCTTTTCACCACGGACCCCTGCCATTTCTGGTGGCTGGAAGCCTATTTTTCACAGTTCTTGACCCTCAGAATTCCTTTGCGTGGAGGAGTCAGTACAAACGCAGGGAAGAACTCTTGCTTAAGAAAAGCTTCTAGCCCAATGCCACCAGTGGCTCAACCCCTGTAAATCATAGCTACTCAGGAGACTGAGATAGAGATCGTGGGTCAGGCCAGCTCAGGGGAGGAAAATTAGTGAGACTCTTCTTGCCGATGAACTACCAAAAGCCAGGAATGGAGTTGTGGCTCAATTGGTAGAGAGTTAACCTTGAGGGAAAAAGTTAAGAGACCAGAGCCCAGACCCCTGAGTTCAATCACCAGTACTGGCACCTAAAAAGTAAAGAAAAGCTTTCAAGAGCTCCTAGTCCACTGTGGTGAAAGGCCAGATCAGCCAGGCCCCAGTAGCTCACACCTGTACTCCTAGCTCCTCAGAAGGTTGAGATGTGAGGATTGTGGTTCAAAGCCAGTCTGAGCAGGAAAGTCTGGGAGACTCTGATCTCCAAGGAACCTTCAGAAGTGGCTCCGTAGCTCAAGTGGTAAGCTGAAGAGCTGGGGCACAGTGCCCAGGCCCAGAGTTCAAGTCCCATGACCAACACCTAGCCTGCTTGGTCTTACTCTGTGGCTCTAGGAAGAGTATTTTCCAGTGGGCCCCTGAGGGTCTCCCAATATCTAGATCTCCTACAAGTCTTGAGAGCAGCCTGTTTGGAAGCCATTGCCTACAGATAGGCCACAGTACCAGAGAAGGGTCGAGCCTTGGGGTATGGAGCTCATCAGAAAGGCATCTGTCACGGGTGCAATATCGATCTGAGCAGTAATTCGATGTCTGAGACCACGGTTCTAGGCTAGGAGGGGCAGGAGCTGCAAGATGTCACACCAGGTAACGCCTGCTCATGCGGGCATCACAAGAGTGTGAGTTTGTCAGGCACAACTTGGGCAGGTGTGGAGTTGAGCTCATGAACGGCTTGTAGGCTCCGGAATCCACAGCTGGCTGGCTGCTGCTTGTAGCAGTCACTATCCCAGGAGTCCCAGTGCTCAGACCACTGCTTTCCTCACCAGTGCAAAGAGGTGGAAGGGGGCAGATGAAGGTCGGCAATTGTAGACTGACTACAAAGGAGCATCCCTAGTATCCTTCCCTTGGTCCTGTGGCCCTGTGCATGGATGGAGGGGCAGGTTCCATGGAACTTACTGCCATGGCCCAACCCCTCAGCCCAAGAAGGACTTAGGGAGAAACCACTTGATCTGGCTTGAGAGTTTGCTATGAATATGACTCAAGACTGCCCCCAGTTCTAGCTCAGCTCATCATTACCACCTTCCTGTGTGTGTGTGTGTGTGTGTGTGTGTGTGTGCGTGTGAATGCACACGTTCTCGTACACATGTTGGTACTAGGGCTTGAACTCAGGGCCTGGGCTCTCTCCCTCACTTTTTTCATTCAGGGTTAGCACTCTACCACTTGAGCCACAGTTTCTCTTCCAGGCTTCGGATTGTTATTTGCAGAAAAGAGTCTCACAGACTTTTCTAGCTGGGCTGCCTCTGAATAGCAATCCTCAGATCTCAAACTCCTGAGGAGCTAGGAATATGAGAGCATGAGCTATTAGCATCTGGCCAAACTCCTTCTTGGCTAAAACAGACTACCTCTCTCCCAGCTGATCACCCATCTACAGTTACCCCTCCTACCCCAGGCTTCAGACAAAACATAAACTCCTCCCCTGAGAACAAAGAAATGGGGTCAGGTTTGAGGTTTATATTCTCCACATAATCAGGGGCTGGTGGGAGCTGATATGGAGGTCAGAGATCTAGGCCAGGGCAAGTAGGCAGCTGTTAGAACAAAAGAGAGTATGAAAAGACATCCTTGCAGCTAGATGCCAGTGGCTCATACCAACAATCCAACTACTCAAGATGCTGAGCTCTTAGGGTGGCAACTTAAACCCAGCCCAGGCAGGAAAATATGTGAGAAACTTCTGTCTACTAAACTACTAAAAAAGATGAAAGGTGAGTTGTGGTTCAAGTGTTAGAGTGTTAGCTTTGAGCAAAGGAAGCTCAGGGACAGTGCCAAGCTCTGAGTTCCAGCTCTAAGATTTTTGTAAGACACCCCTCCACCCCAATCAGGCCATAAATCCAGATTTTGGTCCTCCTAGATCTCACTTCTGTTCCTGCCACTTCGACAGCACAAGTGGCCGGTATGTGGCCAGCACTGGGTTAAGAAGTGACCTTACACAAGGGGGGCATAGCCAGGTCAAGGCTAATGCCCCAGAGCATTGAGGTACTGGCCATACCAGTCTCTCATCCCCCAGTTTCCTGGCCCTGGAATCTAAAGTCTGTGCCTCTGTATTCTGGGCATCCAGAATTATCTAGAAGTACCTAAGAGGCCCAGCTGTGGTTGGAAGAAATACTTGCCTTCAGAAATGTACATTGACATTTCCTAGACACCGACCAATACTTCCAACCCATCTTGGCCTCACCTCCCATGTAGCCCCAAATCCACCTTGCCTGGGCAGCCTTTAGACAGCTATCAAGCTTAAGTTGGCCAGAGCCACTGGCAAGCACCCTTCCCCCA
The DNA here is from genome assembly GCF_019054845.1 of Dipodomys spectabilis. Lineage (NCBI taxonomy): Eukaryota > Metazoa > Chordata > Mammalia > Rodentia > Heteromyidae > Dipodomys > Dipodomys spectabilis. Next base: position 6,526,865 of record NW_024870729.1, on the reverse strand, counting down.
TTCCACTGCCAGACTGCTAGAGTATGACATGCCACCAGAGGGCCAGCTAAGGAAAAAGACAGGATATCACATGACTGACCCTGCTCCCCACCTCAAGAGGAAGGCGAGAAACTAAGCCAGCTGGCCCTGCAGACCCAGGATCCCCTGGAGGCAGACAAAGATATGGACAGCCGGACTTGGGCCCCAAAGAAAAGCTGGAATGTGCAGGTCTCTGACAATTTAGGACTCATTGTAGACCCTGATGGGGGCTAAAGGCAAAGTTGCCATGGAGCAGTGTCACCATCCGAGGTCAGAAAGAGGCAAACAAGCACCCAGGAAGTGGACAGAGAAAGATGAGGGAAAAATACACACACATAAACACACACACACACACACACACACACACACATGTGGGTAGCCCAAGGCCTCAGCAGTCCCTTAGCATCTGAACATCCCAAACTCTGAGAAGATGGCACTACTGTCCCCAGACCAAATGTAGACAAATCAAGAGCCTCTCACACATCTGGAATGGCTCATAACACAGCATGGCATTTCCTTTTGTATATACCTCTATGAAGAAAACTCACCCACCTTATCTTTGGTTGTAGGTCATGGGGTTTGAACTTTGGCCTTCCCGCAGACCTCAGATCTTCAGCTGAAGGTGGGCACTCTACCACTGGAGCCACTGCACCACTTTCAGTTTTTCTGAAAGTCTCACTGAGTTTCCTGCCCAAGCAGGCTTTGAACCATAATCCTCAGATCTTAACCTCCTGAGTAGCTAGGATAACAGTTGTGAATCAATGGCAGCTCCCAGCTTCAGCCACCTTCTTGCACCCAGGGGAAACCAAACTTGTCAGGCCACAAGGCACATGCAGTCCTTCACTTAAGACTTTGACATCAGCATCCAAACCCATTCTTCCTTGGGTGGAGAGAATATAATTGACACTACCCTCCCACCCCTGCTCCCATTCACCCACTCCCTGCCTAAGACAGGCCACAACCTCTGGAGTTCTTGGTAAGGTAACGCCCACCATGCTATGACTTCACACTCGGGAAAACCTGAGGAGTTCTTAGAAATGTCTGTACACTGAGGCCAGCACCTGGTCTCCCAACCACAGCAACCCCACTCCTTCACCATCTCTTGCAAGCAAGGGTTGTCTTTCTTATTTTACTGGTAGAGAGGCTTGAACTCAGGGCTTGGGTACTGTCCCTGATGATAGTTTTTTGCTCAAGGCCAGTGGTCTACCACTTGAGCCATGGTGCCACTTCTGGTTGGAGATTGGAGATGAGACTCTCATGGGAGCTTCCTGCCTGGGCTGGGAAACAAAATCCTCTGGATCTCAGCCTCTCAAGCAGCCTGGATGACAGGAGTGAGCCACCAGCGCAGGGCTTATGGTGTCTCATTTTTTTTAGAATTTCCACCTAGTCCTCCTCTACAAACTACAACTTAGACACTCTGCTATCTAATTCAGGGACAGGGAGGCTCGGAATCTGGGTAGGGACATGGGCATTAAAGGGCCCCCTTCACATCACTACCCACCTCTAAGTTCCCATCCACCTCCTCTCGATGGCCTGGTCTTCCGTGGCAGATCAGACCCACTAGGATTTCTGGGGCCTGTATCCCCTCGCCTCACCCAACCAGTACCTGAGGATTTCTGTGGCCAGCTACTCCAAGTTTCAGTGGAAGATGTTTGGAGGGTTGCTGATAACCAGTTCCAGGGGTGCCCAGTGCAGAAGGAGTGTCCATCTCCCCTCTGTCAAAGAAGGAGACGTGACTCATGGATGGATCTACTAAGAGCTACAGGGTATAACAATCCACCTATCACCCATGTCCCTTGGAGTGCTGTTTTATGTTGACAGTCCTTGGGCTTGGCCTGGGGGCCTAGGCACTGTCCCTGAGCTTCCTTTTCTTGAGGCAAGCACTCTCCTGGTGCTACTTCTGTTTTTTTCTGTGTATGCGGGACCTAGGAATCGAACCCACGGTTTCCTGTGCTCTAGACAAGCCCACTACTGCTAAGACACAATCCTAATCCTGGATAGTGTTATTATGTGACCTCTTGGGCCTGTCTCAGAACAATCTTGTACATCTGTACTGAGTTTCTCACCACCAGCCCTGGCTGGAAATGAACATGCTCCAATATGTTGTCCTTTATCTACAGCATCTTTACTCTCTATGCTTCCTGTCAGATCCTCCTTGTTAAGAAAGACCTCTTTCAAGTGCTGCCTTTAAGAAGCCCACTCCAGTTGCCCTGGCGGGAAGAGGGGTGGGGGGATCTTCTCAGCTCTACACAATGCCGGCCTTGTCATGCTCTTCCTTCCAGCTGGTGTAGATTGAGAGCGCGTAAAGGGGAAAGCCTGGCTTTCACCACCCAATTTCTGAAGGCTCTGATGCACTACCCAGGGACCGGTGCTGTATCACACTCCATGAGAGGGCACTCGAGGCCCACGCAGTCTGTGGGGAAGAAATGAGGCCATTTCTTTGTGTGGGCTTGAACTGAGGATCTGGGAGCTGTCTCTCTGAGTTTTTCTGTTCAAGGCTGATGCTCCAGCACTTGAGCCACAGCTCCACTTCTAACATTTTGGTGGTTCTATGGAGAGTAGGGTCTCACTTGCTTTCCAGCTTATGGCTGGCTTCAATCTTTGCAACTCATATCTCTGCCTACTGAGGAGCCAGTATTTCAGGCATGAGCCTGAGCAAGATATGACAAGCACCAGGGCCTTTCTTTTGAGCTTCTGTTTATTTCGTGTCAACTAGCAAGCCCTAATTAAAATTGTTATTTACAGGAGATCAAGTTCCTCTCCTAGGTCAGTTAATCCAAAGAGATAAAATGTCTTTGGAAAAGGCTAGTCTGAGTTGGCCTAGGTGAGTGTGTTTGTGAGAGTATGAGTTTCAGGGATACCTACCCCCATCTCTCCGGTGCTTCATTCTCCCAATGGTAAGTACATACACGATCTCCACACTAAGGAAGGTGGGTAGGGGAGGGTTCATAAGGTCACATCAAGTGGAATGATCTGATTTCTATCCTGCAACTGAAGCTGGGAGAGATAATAGAGAGGAGAGGTTTAGAGGAACATCAAGGGAAGCCCCTTACATTTGGCTACAAGTACCAGAGAGAATTAATCCATCCTTTTTGGTAGTAAGATAACAGGTGCCCACTATTCATTTATTTTATTTTTTTGTGAGTCCCAGGGCTTGGATTCAGGCCTCAGTGTCATCACTGAGCTTCTTTTACTCAAGGTTGAGGCTCTACAAGTTGAGCCACAGCACCATATATATCTTTTTTTGTGGGGGTGGGAGGGGGTTTATGGGAGATAAGAATCTCCCTGCCTGGGCTGTCTCTGAGTCAAGACCTCAGCCTCCCGTATAGCGAGGATGACAGGCTAGAGCCACCAGGACCTGACCGCCACCATCCATTTATAATTCCCTAGGGCCAGTGCTGGGCCACCCGCCCTGCCTCCCTGTTGTTGAGTTGGAAGAAGACAATAGTGTGTTTGATACTTCAACAGCCTACCTACCTTTGAGCATCTTTCCGGGTCAGTCTGATGGCGGCTTCCTCCTTATCCACAGCAATGACTTGGCTCTGTCACCAGAACAAATATCTCCCAGGAGGTATCAGGTCTGAGGTCTTTCCTCTGCACACCACATCCCCTCACTGAAACGACACACCCCAACAAAGCAAAGTAGACATAGAGTGAATTCGTTTTCTTATAATCAGAGTCTAGCCAGATAGGTGGCAGTGAGGATCAGAGGCCCCTGATTCGGCTGTGCAGTTGGATAACATGATGCCTCCTCATCCACTTTCCTTTAACTGTCTTAGAAGAGGGTAGTGAGGAAGGACTCACTAGATGAACTGACAATGAATAACTATCACGATCTAGCCCAGGCACAGAGGGGCTTACCTGAGGGAGTGAGTTCAACAGCCTGAGCAAGAAAGCTCCTGACCCACAGCTTACCTCCAGAATGAGAGGGCCATCTTGGGTCCCAGCCACACATGGTGATGCTGGGACACCTCCTCCAGCACCCATTCAACAAGTTCCTGTGTATGAAAGAGAGAAAGAGTTCCTATGAGAGAGAGAGAGAGAGAGTCTGAATTACACTTAAGCCCTATAATGGTAACTACAAAGGACGCTGAGATATGAGGATCATGGTTCATAGCCAGCCCAGGCAGGAAGGTCTGTGAGACTCTTAACTCCAAAGAATCACCAGAAAACCGGAAGTGGTGCTGTGGCTCAAGTTGTAGAGTGCTAGCCTTGTTCTGAGGAGTTCGGGAACAGCGTCCAGGCCCAGAATTCAAGCCCCATGACTGAGAAGAAGTGGACTTCCCACTACAAGAAGTGGACTGAATAGCACCCATTGTCCTAGGGAGCATGGCAGTGAAGTCAGGTCAGGCTTTCTTTCAGCTGGGGGTCATGAGTAGGTCACCCAGCTTCTCCATGCCTCATTTTCCCCAGCTGCAACACTGAAAAGTGAAGGATCCCCTTCCTCACGTGGATAGGGTAAGGATGAAAGAAAGCCATGTTTTGTTTCATAATCCCATACCTGTGGCACGATAAATAACAGGGCCCATTTGAGCCCTTTCCAGGTATCTTCCTGTCATATGCTCACAGAATTGCCAAGAACCTTATCTGATGACCACTCCCTCTATGCCTGTCCCTGCCCCAGAGATCCCCCTGTATTGACCCCTTGTTTTCTCACAACTGTCCTGTGAGGATACTGAGGTCCGAAGGTTCCATGCCCAACCCAGAACTTCAACTCTGGTCAAGAATCAGCTGCTATCTCTGTCCCCCTGGGGAGCCACCCCCTGCAGTCCTCACACCCAGGCTCTCCTAAGCTCCCTCTGCCACCAACCAGGCCCAAGGGAGTAGACAGTTCCAGAGCACAAAGATCCCTTGGTATTATAATTTAACGGTGCTGAGTCCCCTTCAAGCATCTCACCCTTCCAGGCCCCCAGACCTCAGTCACAAAACCCATGCACTCCTCAAAGTTTGCGGTTAGAAGTTACCAAAGGGTCCAGTGCTCCTTGTTACAACCAACTTCTACACACACACACACACACACACACACACACACACACACACACACACAAAGCTGGCACAGGTGGTTCCTGTCTGCCATCCTCGATACTCAGGAGGCTGAAGTCTGAGGATGACTGTTCAATGCCAGCCTGCACAGGAAAGTCTCTGAGGCTCTCATCTACAGTGAACCACCAAATAGCCAGAGGTGGAGCTGTGGCTCAAGTGTCAGAGCACTAGCTTTGAGCACAAAAGCTCAGGAACAGCACCTAGGCCCTGAGTTCAAGGCCCAGTTCTTCTACCTCCAAACAGACACAGACACAGACACAGACACACAGACACACAGACACAGACACACACACACACACACACACACACACACACACACACACACACACACACACACACACATGAAAAGCCCAAGGCTTCAGCAGTCCCTGAGAACAGAACAATAAACTCCCTCCATTAGGTTGCGCCTCTCACATATCTGGAATGTCTCATAGACCAGCATGGCATATCCTACCGTACGCACTGGTATGCAGAAAACTTAGTCACCTCTTTTTTTGTGGTTGGTCATGGGGTTTGAACTCTGGGCCACGGTGTTGTCCCTCAGCTCTTCAGATGAAGGTGAGCACTCTCCCACTTGAGCCACAGCACCACGTCCTGTTCTCTAGTTGATCCATTGGACATCAAGTCTCACAGACTTTTCTACCCAAGTTGGCTTGGAATCACGTTCTTCACATCTCACCCTTCTGAGTATCTAGGATGACAGTTGTGAGGCACCAGTGGCTTCCGGCTTCAGCCACCTTCATATACCCAGAGGAAACCCATCTCCTCAGGCCACAAACTTCTTGCAAACCTTCATTTGAGACTTTGACACCCAGCACTCAAATCCATCCTTCAATGGAGAGAATAAAAACACAACAATCTCACCCCTGCACCCATTTGCCCACTCCCTGCCTGCCATAGGCCATGTCCTCTTGAAGCTGTGGCTTCAAACTGGAGCAAACTTTGGGAGTTCTTAGAAATGTCTGTACAGTAAGGCTAGAACCTGGTCTCTCGCCACAGCACACACCCCACTCTCCCCCACACCTCCACCATTCTTTGCAGGCAAAGATGTCTTACTTTCTTTTTTTCTGTTGTGGTGCTTGAACTCTGGGCCTGGGTGCTATCCATGATCTCTTCAACTAAGGTGAGCACTCAACTAATTGAGCCACAGCACCCCTTCCAGTTTTCTGGTGGTTTGTTGGGAAAAAAATGTCTCAGGGTCTTTCCTGAGCATGCTGGCCTTGACCTTTGATCTTCAGATCTCACCTCCTGAGTACCTATGATGACACCCATGAGCTACTGGCAACAGGCCAAACATATTTTTCCATGCCTGTCATCCAATACCCTAAGGAGACTGAGATCTGAGGACTGTACTTGGATGCCAGCTTTGGCAGCAAAGTCCATGAGAACTCTTTATCTCCAATTAAACATCCAAAAGAGTTGCAAGTGGAGCTGCGGCTCAAATGATAGAGTGATAGCTTTGAGCATAAGAGACAAGAGATAGGACCCAGTCCCTAGGTTCAAGCTTTTTCGAGTAAAGACCCACCCAAGAAAGGGAAGCAGGTGGGCATATGGGAGTTGAAAGCTCACACATAATACTCAAGACTCCCAGAACAGACCCCATCCAGCTCTGATTCTCTAGATTCTATGTCCTACGTCATGGCACTATTAGATGGGACTGACCATGCTCCAAGATAGGACATTCAAGTACAATCTCACACTGAGGATCCCCTGACCTTATGAAAGACTCAGGATCTCTCACTGTCCTGCCTCAACACTGAGCAGTGAGGTGAGTTCTAGTTATCCAACCACAGGATGTGGGAACAAAAGCATTTCTTGGCCAAGAGATGCAGACTGGAAGGCTCTAGGTCCGTCTCTCTTGGGAAGGGGAAAAGGCTTGATCCATCACAGGCATGTTCCTAGGTTGTGAGTATCCTTAAAGAAACAACCCTGCTCAGAGCCCAGTGCCTCTTGTTTTCCCACCAGCCTCCCCAAGCCTGCCCCACCACCAGCCTGCCCTCTCTGAATCCCAGATCTGCCATCTAGACTAAAGGCTGAGCCAGCAAAGAGACCCACCCCTGCCTCTGAGAATGGCAGTCACAGGTTCCTAGCGTCCCCTAGAGGAAGTCTCCGGGCAACACAGGTCCTGACTCCCACCCTCATTCTCTGGCTGTCCTATGCCAGTGGCACACTTACCTCTGTCTCTGGTCTTGAAATGAATACTGGAGATGTGATCTTCAGATTGAGCCCTGGAAATCCCAGTCCCCAAAGTTGTACTGCAGAGGCATCCTGCGGTGGATGACAGCCAGGTGCTCAATGGTGAACCCAAGACACCAAGACTTTTAATAACCCTATGGTTGGTCAAAGGCTCTATCACTGATGGTCTAGATTTCATGCGAGATCATGGCTCCAATGTCCTGACACACCTGACCTGGGATCATCCTCCCATTTCATCTTCCTTCTTATCCCTTGCCCCCCACCTTGACACTGCGTCACCCCAACACCTACCTAGCTGTTGGAGCTTTTCTTCTTATCTGACCAGAAAATAAACCTGGTGGGGCCAGGAGAGATTAAAACCTGGTGACCAACCCTGAGCCCTAGGGTCTACATCCTTCTGCAGTCAGTGACCACACAACACCTGGATTTCATGAAGTTGCTGATAGGTCAGCGGCTTGGTCCTACATACTGTCTTTAGACTCTGAAACTTTGCCCACAGAGATTGTGAATGGTTGGCTCCCTTGATCCAGAGACTCCAAACCAAGGCATGCCTGTCCCCCCTTCTTCCGTTCCACTTTTTCTCACTCCATGCTTCCCTCCTCTCACTCTCTTTTCCTTTCTTCTCTCACTCATGGGCCTTGAACTTGGACCCTGGATGCTGTCCCTGAGCCTTTTTACTCAAGGCCAACAGACTACAACTTGAGCCACACATCCACTTCTGGTGTTTTCTTTTTGGTAGTTAGTTGGAAATAAGAGTCTTACAGGATTTCCTGCAGCGGCCTTAAGCCTCAATCCTCCCATCTCAGCCTCCTAAGTAGCTAGGTGACAGGTGTGAAGCACCAGCATCCAGATCAATCTAAGGTTTCTTCATGTGCTATGGAACCAGCAGTGTATCATTTCATCTATGACTCCCGGAGCCTATTGCACACTGTAACTGGTTTTTTGGATAAGTATATGAGCATCTGCCTATGACAATACTATAGAAAAGTCCCATTCGATGCAGGTAAGGATCCTGGGGAGGAGGGGGGAGGGCAAAGCCTGATGAAGCTCTCCCACAATTCTCCCTCCTCCCTCTTTCCATCCTCCTGGTGCCACCACACTTAACTCTTTTGGCTCCTAGGATGTGAGCCATGATGTACTAGCTGGATTCTTGGGCCTGTGGAATGCCTATCTTCTCAAAGATCTCTGTCCAGCAGCTGACCAGCTCTGTGGCACTCAATTCCCCACTCAGGTGTGAATGAGCTTGCCAGTGAGCTGAGGCCCGGCTCAAGGGGCCTCCTCTCCTCCCCCCTGGGGCCAGGAAGGATGGTCTACCACATCCTATCCCCAAGTTTCATGTTGCAGAGAAAGGATCCTCGAGGCATCCCAGATTTCTGAATCTTCCAGAGTCCCATGAAGGTGCTGGGAATCATCTTTGCTCACAGCTGAAGCTTGAACTCAGGGTCCCTGAGATTTGTTGTATTTTTAAACAATTTACCATTTGAGTCATGCCTCACTTCTGGCATTTTGCTGATTAATCAGTGATAAAATTCTCAGGGACTTTATTTTGTGGGCTGCCTTCAAACAGGAATACTCAAATCACAGCCTCCCAAGGAGCTAAGATGAGATACATGAGCCAATTGCTCCCAACTTCTATTCACTACTTGTATATGAGCTTTCACAGACTAAATTGTTTTACACTTTTATTGAGCTCAACTATATCGTTTTCTTTTCCTATAATTTTAATGCCAAATTTAAGAATGCTTCATCTCCAAAATGGTCAAGATGTCTTGACAATTGGAGTCATTGGACTAGAAGGCTGCTGGTATCTAAGATAGTACTAAAATGTTAGACTTGAGCCTATCTATATGACTGCTTAATACTATTGCTTTTTCAGTCAGTATTCTTTTTATTATTGGTGGTGGTAATTGTGCTGGTTGTGGGCCTGGATGCTGTCCCTCAGCTCTTCAGCACAAGGCTAGAGTTCTACCACTTGGGCCATAGCACCACTTCTGGTAAGCAAATTTCTTTGCTTTAATTCACATCACTTTTTTGTTTTATATGCCACGTTTTAATCCAGCTTGAACTTAACATTTGAATAAATTGTTATGTTTAAGTCAATGTTCACTTTTTAATTCTCCCAAATACTGTCTAACCTATCACCACTTATTAAAGCGAATATCATTCCTCAAATGTTTGGATTTACCCCTTACTAAATATTCTTTGATAACATTTACGTGGATATAGTCTGGTGCCCTACAGACCCATTGAGCTGTATAATCTTTCCTTTACAAATATAACAATTTTACACTAAGAGTTTTACTATTGGACTGAGAAATATATTCCAGCTTATTTTGCTTTGTCAATGAATAAAATAGTGCTAGACAGGTGCTTTTAGAAATTGTCATAAACATAAATAAAACTGTGAACATGAGCTCTGTTGTCTCATGCTTGTAATCATAGCTGCATAGGAGGCTGAGATCTGAGGATTGCGGTTCAAAGCCACCTGGAATGGAAATGTCCATAAGACACTTATGTCCAGTTAACCACCAGAAAACCAGAAGTGGCACAGTTACTAAATGAGTGGAGCATTCACTTTGAACTGAAGAGCAGAGGGACAGTGACCAAGACCAGATTTCAAGCCCCATGAATGATCAAAAAAAAAAAAAAAAAAAGAAGGGAGGAGACAATTTATATTATTGCTCAATTGTATCCTCCAATACACAAAAATTATGTCTCCATTTATTTAGATTTTTCTTTTATATTCAGCATTGTATAATTTTCAATAAAGATGGATGAACAACACTTTAATACATTTTGTCAATGTTTGAAGACAGCACAAAGAAATTCACAGAAAACAGTTGAAAAATGAAAGGCAATGGGAATGGAGAAAGAAAGAAACCAGAAACAGGTTAATCAGGCCCTTCATTAATATGTGAAAGTGTAAAATATTTCAATAAGTTTTCTCTGTACAATTAATATACACCAATTAATAAATATCTTCCAAAGGCTTTTGTATTCAAGTATGGCATAAAGGATAAATACAAATTCTGTGGTGAAATGAAAGAAAGAGATGAGAAAATACATAATTATAGTGATTGTGTAAATAAACTAAGAAATTCGATCAACATTCTGAAGGCTCTTAGCTCATTGGACTAGAAGGCTGCTGGAATCTAGGATTATACTAAAATGTTAGACTTCAGCCTATCTTTAAGACTGCTTACTACTATTGAATTTCGGTCAGTATTCTTTTTGTTGTTGGTCGTGGTGTTTGTGGGGGTTGTGGGCCTTGAATTCTGGGCCTGGGTGCTGTCCCTCAGCTCTTCAACTCAAGGCTAGAATTCTACCACTTGAGCCATAGGGCCACTTCAGGTTTTCTGGTGGTTTATTGGAGATAAGAGTCTCATGGACTTTTCATGCACAAGCTGGCTTTGAAACACGATAATAAGATCTCAGCCTGCTGAGTAGCAAGGATTACAGGGGTGAGCCACAGGCAAGTGGCTCCTCTGTACAACATCAACCATAATATAAAATGTAGTAAAATCAATAAAGGACGTGTTTAACAAATAAAGTAAAATGATAACTTACAGACAAATGAATATAATAATATGCATATATGTCTATATACATGTATATACACATCTGTATATTCTTATATATATAGGTGTTACTATATATACACATATAAGTATGAATATATGCATATGTTCATATAGTGTGTATACATACAAATTTATTTAAAGAGACTTGAATCAGAAATATATTAATAGTATATGAATGCCAATGAAAAACTTTAACCATCCTGAATAAGTTATAAAAAATCCAAATACATATCTCTATAGTAATATAATAACAACCAAGGAACATATGGAAAGATCATAAAATACCTAGACATTGCATACATATAGAGATTAGTGGAAATAGAAACAATAAGATAGACCTGTACAACCATTATGTAGAAATTGGAATCCTTATACATTGGTATTTGACATTTAAAATTATATAGTCAGTTTGTTGAACATACTGACAATCTTTAAGATATTATATATAGAGTTGCCTCTATGATCCAGCATTTTGAATCATAATGTTATATACAAAATAGATTGCAACATATGTCCAATGAGACACATGTACAAGAATATACATAGCCATACCTTTTATAATAACATATCATAAAGTATTTAAATGTCCATTCAGGATGTTATTCCATTATACACATGCTCTCTCCATGAGAAAAGTTTACATGGACTTACTTTAGAAACATAATATTACATGGGAAAAATGGATAAAATAGACTACATTTTCTAATTATATGAGCTTTTTAAAATTGGCTCATCTGTAGAGGAAGAATATGAAATAATAGCTGCTCAAGGGAGGTAGGTTGGAATGTTGACAGGAAGTGACTAGTAATAAATATGGGAGTATTTTGAGAGGGTAGTAAGGATAAAATGATCTAGAACTGAAGGTAACATTCTTACTCCAACTCTTTAACATTCTAAGAATCATTTTACTTTATCAAAGAATTACAAATTGCATTTGCATTAACCTTAGGAAAATTTTTAGAATAGTAGTGGGTGAATCTAAGTGATAATTTAGAATTTAAAATCACAGAATTCTATAATGCATAACATTAGTATGTTGCTGAATAAGACTATCAAGAAAATATGATCCGTGGTATATCTTCTGAGTGACTATATATACTATTGCGAGTCAGTGAATATTCTACAAAATTATGTAAATTGAGGGATGAGATAGGATTGAGAAGGATGAGGGATAATGTATAGGGGCATTGTATAGGTCTGGGAATGTGGCTTAGTTGTAAACTGCTTGCCTTGCATGTGTGAAGCACTGGGTTTGATTCCTCATTACTACATAAACAAAAAATCTGGAATTGGCACTATGACACATGTCATAGAGTACTAGCATGAGGAAAAGAAGCTCAAGGACATTGCCAGGGCCCTGAGTTGAAGCCCCAGGACGAGTAAAAAAAAGGTGTATCGTATTAAGCCTGGCACTAGCGGCTCCCACCTTTAATCCTATATAATCAGGTGGCTGAGGATTGAGGTTTGAAGCCAGCCCAGGCAAGAAAGTCTGTGAGATACTTATTTCCAATTAAATCTCAGAAAGTTCTAGCATTCATCCAAAGGCATTCAGGAACAGCATTCAGACCCAGAGTTCAAACCTCAGGAGAGAAAAAAAAAAAAACAAAAAACAAAACAAAAAAAAAAAAAACCTCACTAAACACTATTCATTAACTTCTTTGTCAAAAAGCAACTCCCATACAACTACTTAAAGTTAATTAAAAATATGATAAAACACAAGTCATTTTGGGATCCAGACATAGATAGAATACACAGGACAAAGTAAATTTTATATCATGCAGTTTAGTTTGTAATTTGTTCTACAGTCTTCTTACATCATTTATGAAACTGACAATGCTGTCACTTATAGGTCTATTTCCTTGAGGAACAGATTGAATTCTGCTATCTTTTCATAGGAAACCATAGAGGTAATTTTTGTTGCCTCTTATTGAAGTATATATGATATTTTAAACTAGATTTGTCCTAATATAATATTAATTTAAACAATCATTTCATTAGGGCGATGTTGGTCAGATTTTTTCCAGTAAATCTTATCCCTTATAATACATGAGAGCATGCTGTGAAGTCTCCTATTAATATGCCAAATTCTTTATAAAATTAACTTAAAAGGGGGAAAGATTAATCTTGGTTTCTGATTTTACACATTTCAGTTTATATTTCTTATCCTCATTGCTTTGAGTTGGTGGTGGCACAGTACCCCATGTCAGGAACATGTGATGGAGTATTGTATTCATGGAAGCCAGGAAGTAAAGAAAAGTAGGAATAAGAGTGGAGAAAGGGAGAAACATGAGGAGGGGAAGAGGGAGAGGGAGAAGGAAAAGCAAAAGGAGACAGAAGTAAAAGAAGGAAGAGGAGGAAAGGACTTTGATCTTAACATTCTCTTTGATCACAAGTTCTCAGTGACCAAATCTCTACAACTATGCCCAGGTGAGAGGGTTCACCTTTTTATGGCAACATAGTGAAAGCTAATTATTAATCCCAATCCTGGCTCAAGTGGTAGAGCTCTAGCCTTGAGCTGAAGAGCTGAGGGACAGCACCCAGGACCAGAGTTCAGGCCCCACGACCGGATCCCACCCCCAAAAAAGACTATTTCATCTAAGTTATAATGACTTGAATTTTTCATAATTTTATGACATTTCTATTCAAGTTTTTGTCATCTGTTGTGAGATTCTTTCTTTCTAGTTGAAGAAAAAATAGATACTATCACGATCATTTATTTCTTAATTATTCTATAGAGTAGGTATAACATGAATTTCCTACCATTCAAAAACAAGTTATGTTCAATTCTAGGAATAATTGCATGAGTCATGGAATATCTTGCTTTATGTCATATTGATATTGATTCAATGTCTAAAAATCACTGTTGGCATAATACATGAAATTCAGTGTTTCTCTGAAATGTCTTAGTACTCAAACTTCAGAAATACATGACCAGTAACTAAAATTTTTATATACTCAAAAAACGTATGAGTCTATATTTTATGTCAAAAAATCTTAGGTTTAAAGGAAGAAAAAAATCATGTGACCACAGTAGATAATATTTAATTTAATGAAAAATTGCTTCATTAACTCTGACAGAGCCTATTGCTTTTAGCTTACATGAGAAATTTGATTAAGGATCCTTTTGTCGCTTTTGAATAATAGATCATTTCAATTAGTGCAAAGATTCTGACATTTAAACCTTTGAGTGTATATTTTTTTATAAAAATGAAAACTATTTTTCACAGTGCATGTTCAGGTTTAATAACTAAATAAATATCTAAATGTTAATTTGTTAAATTGAGCCTCTAGAATTAAAATAATAAGAAATATATTTTATTCTTAGATATATCTGTGCTCAATATGGGTTTCTCAAGCTTGTAATCCTCACTACTCAGGAATCTGGGGTTCAAAGCCAGCCTTGGCAACAAAGAAATAATCTTATAAATATGTTAGAAACAATTGCAAGAAAGAAAAAAAAACATTTAAATACTTATCCTAGGGTTCATTTCACCAAACATCAACTTATCTGACCTATTCTGCTTGTCACAGACATGCCCCCTCCCCCACGGTATAACCACTGCTTGCATAGTATTTGATGTTGTTATGATTTGTGGAGGGCAAGGGAAAAATCATATGGTTTAAATAAGGATACAGGTGGACCCATTGCAACAATGAGATGTACAAGTCATTATGTAGAAAAACGAACTTTGCAACTTTGACGGGGGGTGGTGGATGGGGCAGAAGGGGCGGAGATGAGAACGATTGAGAAGTAGAAAAAAAGGATGAGGCAACAAAACTTGATAAGAAATGTACTCATTACCTTGCCCATGTAATTGTAACACCTCTGTACTGTATTTTCACAATAAAAAAATTAAAAAATTTTAAAAAGCCAGCCTTGGAAAGAAAGTTCATGAGTCGCATCTCAATTAATCACACACACATCAACACACACACACACACACACACACACACACAAAGCCAGAAGTGGAGTTGTGGCTCAAATGTTAAACCAATATCCTTGAGAGTTCAAATCACAAAAACAACACATACGCAATATTATGTCTAAATTCTTATTTTACTTTGAGGAAATAAACAATGTCATGGAAAGTGATATTTGTTACATATCCTCCAACTTTTGTGAAGTTGTTTTTAGTATAATTTCTCTTAAGATATGATAGGTTATTAAAATCAATATTACTCTAGTATATTCATAATTACTCATAACACCTTAAAGTACAATAGTTGGTATTTTTTCTATAGCCATAAGAAATATTCTGAGTAACAGATTGGAAGAAAAAAATAAAAGAAAAAGAAAGAAAGAGAGAGAGAGAGAGAGAGAGAGGTAAGGATGGAGGGAATGAAGGAGGAGGGAAAGAAGGAAGGAAGGAATGAGGGAATGAAGGAACAAAGGAAGGGATGGAGGAAAGAAGGGACAAAAACGATTTAATTTATAAAATCAGGTATTTAGCCCAACATAAACTTCATGAAATTAACCCTTTAGTAAATGCAATTTTGCAATTTTCATTTGCATGTTCCCCATGCATGAATGAAACCAGCAAATGAAGGATCAGAAATACCAGGTGTATTTGTTTGCATCTGTAGTAAATATGTATGCAAACCTTTTTCTCAGTCTCTATACATCATCAAATAATTATTTGTAAACAATTTACACTTAGTTATAAATATTTTTAAAACTGAGGTAACCAAAGGTTGCCAATATATTATATACTGTGAATACTAGTATTTATAGTGCTATTGATATTACAGTCTTCATGTTTCATTAATTGTAACAATTTTATTTTGTATTTTATCAGACATATTAGCATACTCTTATTTTGGTGACTGTGAGAGTTCTAATAACAGACCTTAATTAAAATCAAAGGAGATCTGTATTTGTTGGCTCAAACGAATATTTTTGAAAGCAATTAACACATCGGAGATTGTTCAAAGACATCAGAAGGGCTTTAGGCTGTACCACATTTACATGGTTACCTATGATGTGATTCAAGAGTCACTAAACAATCATACTTCACTTTGCCATCACTATAATTATCCGGACTGTAAGAAGAATCATTCACATAATTCACATGATATAAGCTTGTCCTTGTTATTATTTTCTATGAAATAATATCCAAATGATACACCACACTGAGTTAAAAAAATAGGTTGCAAAGTGTATTGGACGATGTAACTCCTTCCAGATAAGCATGTTGAAATTCTATTCCTCTGCCTGGTGACATTAGAATGAACGTTTCAGAGATTACCCTGCAATATTGATCCTGATAAAAGAATCCCAATATAATTACTCTGCCATGTGAACGTCCAGAAAATAGATTATAATGAACCAGAAAGTGGACCCCATTAGACAAAGAATTGTTTTGAATTACCATTTTATAATCAATGTTTAAACTTCTAGAGTATGGATAATATACTCCTGATGTTTTTAAGCCACTTACTTTGAAATGTACTAACAGCCCAGTGGCTGAAAAAAAGCAAAGGAGTTTTGATTTAAATTTCACAAATTCAGATAAAAAAGATTAATAAAGTTTTATTATTTGAATTTTATTCTCCAAGTCTCCAGGTTTAAAATATATTTAAGGGCTGGGAAGGTGGCTCAGTAGTAGAGTGCTTGACTTGCATGCATGAGACCCTGGGTTCGATTCCTCAGTAACATATAAGCAAAAAAAACATTCGAAGAGGTGCTGTGGCTCAAGAGGTAGAGTGCTAGCCTTGAGATGAAGAGTTGAGGGATAGTGCCCAGGCCCTGAGTACAGGCCCCATGACTGGCAACCCCCCAAAAATTTTTAAATGGGAATCTAATTGAGGTTCATCTCTATATTCAACTATCATAATTAATTTTTTGAATCTTTTTTATTATCTTTAGTTGTACAAAGTAGTTGGTATTCACTGAAACAGTGTATGGATACATTGCATCTTGATCAATGTCACCCCATTCAACATTTTCATCCACCCATCCCAATCAACCCTGATTCTTATGTATCTCAATATTATGTTCTGGAATTACTTGCCATTTAACAAAGCAGTTTATGTGTACGAAGCACCTGGAATTGTGTTACCACTTCAATATCTTCTCCCCCCATTTCACACTACCCCTTGCTTTGCATATTTCAATTCTGGGAAGTATACAATGGATTCTTGCCTGTATTCGACCCTTTTCCCCTTCAATTTCCTACCCCTCTCATATTGCCCCCCCCCCCCCATTGTCCTCTCTTGCAGTACACATTTACTGGTATTTATTTGGTTGAACCTTGCCTTAGTCTTTTAAGAGAATGATAGTATTTGCACTCTCCATGTACTCTACCACTTCAGATAATTCATTTGTACCTCCTTGCATACCATCCAGTGTGTTTAATTTTACATTTATAGGCACCTTCTATCTAACACAAATGAGGAAAATCATGCAAGCTAAGTTTCTCTGAGTCTGCTTTATTTCACTTAATATTATTTCTAAGTGTTTCATTTTCCTTAAGAATGGTGCAATATTATTCTTTCTGATGGATGAGCAGAATTCCAGTATGTATGTATGTATGTATATATATATATATGTATATGTTGTATATATGTATATATGTATGTATATGTGCATTATGCATACATATACTTGTAAATTGGGATCAATAAATTTAGATATATATATATATAATTTAAATATACATATATAATTCTTGATCTCTTTTTACAATGAGAAGCATCTGGGCTGATTCCATATGTTGGCTACAGAAAATAATGCAATAATGAACATGATTGTGCTGGTAGATTCAGTATGGCCTTGTTTCTGCTCTGTTGGATAAATGCCCATAAGGGGAGTTGCTGGATCATAGGTAGGTAGCTCTCTATTCACTTGTGGGAGCAATTTCCATAGTGTTTTCTAAAGTGGTTGAAAAGATTACATTCCCATCAACAGTGTAATAGAGTTTCCTTTGGGCCACATCCATATCACTATCTGTGATTGTTCAGTTTTTCATAATGACATTGTAACAGGGGTGAGATGAATCTCAGTGTTGTTTGAATTTGCATTTCTTTTATGGAGAGAGATGTGTCTATTTGTCATTCTTACTTCTTCTAAGAATTTATCTTTGTCTTTATTCCATATATTAATTGGGTTCTTGTTTATTTGAGTGTCTATTTTTGTTGGGTTTAAATTTTGATATCTAAATATGGGTTAGCTATGAAAACCCTTGTCTGATGCTTAGTTAGTAAAAATGTTCTTCCATTCCATTTTCTTCCTAAATATCCTGCTATCTTTTTCCTTTTCCTGAAGAAACTCTTCAGTATGATGCAATTCTATTGATCTAGAAAGAATATTACACCATTCATAAGGAAAAGGAAAGACTTGGAACAATCTTACATTAAGTGAAGAAAGACAGATTCAAAGAAATATATGCTGCCTGATTTCCCTCATTTGTTGCATTAGAATGTGCCTCTAATTCTACAAGTAAAGACATGGGGATGGTAAAAAAGAAAACATTACATTCAGACATGATAAATTATATGGGATTCTAAACATTTATACAGTGAGATCAAAATGCTCTGTGGAGAGGATCACAAAGACTTAATAGCTATATGAATATTATCATATAAAATAATGTTCATTAAAATGGTCTCCAAGAAATGATAGTTTTTTTAATTATTTTGCTTTTCCTTCTGTGTTCTGATGCCGTTTTTTAAAAATTGTGCACCTTTGTTCATATGTGCAAGTTTGGAAAGGGCAAGAGAGAACACAGAAATGGTGGGACAAAGGGTTAACAAATGCAGCGGTGCTACTCAATAGAAACTACATTGTAAATGAACTATACAACTTATGGGAGAGGGAGCTTGAAAGAGAAAAACTGGGAGAACATGAGGAAAGAGGTGACACTGTTAAAAAAATGTGCTCTTTATCTGACTTAAGTCATTGTAACCCTTCTGTACATCATCTTTACAAATTAAAAATGGACCTCATAAACAGGCCAGAGTAGCTATACTAATATTAGATAAAATAGGCTTTACATTAAAAGTGGTATGAAAGTAAAAAGAGACAAAGAAGGATATTAAATATTGGTAAAGAAAACTCTCCATTAGAGGGATATAACAATTCTAAATATCAATGTCCTGAATTTTAGAGCTCCCAAATTCATTAGACAAATAATACTTACTCTAAAAATACACATACATTCAAATATATTGTTGGTTGCTTGAACACATCATTCTTACCTCTGGACAGGCCATCCAGGTAAAAAATTAGCAAAGAAACTTCAGAGCTAAATAACTGCATTGACAAACTATACCTAACAGATATCTACAGAATATTTCACCTAGCAGTGTCAAAATATGTATTTCTCTCAGCAGCCCATGGAATGTTCTCCAAAATAGATCAGATCTTATATCACAAGAAAAATCTGTCAGAATTCAAAAATAAAAATGAAATTACTCTTTGTATCCTGTCAGATCACAATGGGACCAAATTAGATCTCGACATCAAAAGGCATCACAAAAAATTCTGAAACTAACAGACTGAATAACACATTGCTAAATAATCAGTGAGTCACTGAAGACATATGGAGGGAAGTTCCAACTTTTATGGAATTCAGTATAAGTGAACACACAAAATACTACCACCTCTTGGACACAACAGCACAGAGTGATACTCAGGAAAATGTATAGCTTTGAGTATGTACATCAGAAAATTAGAACAATCTTGAATCAGCACTAATGATGCACCACTAGGTCCTTAAAAAAATAGAACAAGCCAAACCAAAAAACGGTAGACAGAAATGATACATATTAGATTGAAGAAATGAATCAGTCTTAAAAACCATACAATCATAATTGACTTTTATCTACTATTAGCTCACAAATTTGCTCAATGTATCTCAACGTAGCTATTTTCAGAGATAAACTCAACCAGCTCAAACCAGTGAACAAAACAAACTTCTAGGATTCTAACAAACAACATTTTGTTTGCCTTTTTAAAATAAATTTACTCTGTTGTTCTTATTAAGGCGATTTATAGATGGATTACAATTATAAGAGTCAAGTAATGAGTAAATTTCCTTTTGTGAAATGTCTTCAGTTCCTTCACTTGTTCCCAGTCCCACTCTCCTGTCCCCACCCATGTGCTAAATAGTTCACTTTCATCAATGTTCAATGAACTCCACTGCTGCAATTTTTCACAATTTTCCCTAAAGCTCTGTGCCCACCCCTCACATTCCTGAAGATGGACAATGAATACACCAGGCATAAGGTAAAGAAGACAGAATAATCACAAACTATAAACAACAACAAACACAAAACAAAAAAAGGACTTTTATATTTCCATATATCATAATTTGAGTATGTATATCTTGTTATATAAATATAAATGTGTTTTATTATAAAGTCAATTCAGGGATTAAGGTATGATAACATAATCTTGCTTTCTATTTAATAATGCCTTTTATTTTAATATTAAATTTGTAAGTAACACAATTAAAGTCCTAGTGAAATTTGAAGGTTCAGATTTAAGTTAAATTTTCAAAATGTCTAATAGTTCCATTTTGGCAAACAAAATGAAAAACAGGCATGTTTTATCTTCAAGAATGTCATTATTTCATGTGTAAAAATGTAAAAGAAATATAATATTAATTCAGTGCAAATAAGGAATCAAATACTTATGCAATGCATCAATTCCATAGATTATGAGATCTGTTGATAAAATTAATAAAAACTGTTTAAGTAGATTACCAAAGATATGAAGCAAATGATAATTTTCTTTTTAAGTGAAGTTGATAGAAAAATCAATGTCCAAAGTTTCCAGAGTTCTGTATGCTTCATACATGTCAATTTACACATATGCTTGGCTCATCTCAAAATTATTTGAAGATAACTGAAAACAGGACTAGAATTAAAAAAATCATGCAAAGGTTTAGCTGCATTTCGTGATTAAATATGTCTCCTTTATATCTCTTTATTGCATTTGAAAAATCTGGAAAATTTGTTTAAGTCACATCAACAACAATGAGAAATAAAGATCCTCTAGCTCCTTAGAAGACCATCAATAAGAAAAACAGGAAACAATAAAAAAAATTGAAGTTCATTGTGCTGCTTTGCAATTGTGGATTATGTGCCTAGCCCATGAATCTGGGCTAAAATCACAAGGGCTACTGGAAGAAAATTCAAAATCTAGAGCAGCTAATACAGCTCTGCAGTTATTTGTAGGTTTCACTACAGTCGCAGCTGGACATCAACTGTACAAAGAAAATAATTCTACTGCTTTGCTGACAAGAATGTGATGAAAAGCATACTTATATCTTCTTATATGAAATAAGAAGATCACACTTTAAAAGCTGACTAAATGATGAGCCCTTGGATCACAGTGCCAATTTTAAGGCACTCTAGATAATTCAAGTCCTTCATCCCTCCCCAAACATTAATGCCATTCACAAAGCATTGCTGAGGGCAATTTCCAGTTTTATTTGATATTTCAAATGGCTTAGGAGTAACATAAACAATAATGCAAGTTGTTAAGAAAATTTAATTTTGAATAAGCAAACAAATCAAATTCAACTCCATAACATAACTTTTAGGAAATATGAATTAAGGAATACGGAATGTCCTTTGTAATTTAATATTAGAAATTAGGGCAAAATTCCAGAAACAGACTCTGAAAGAAGGAAAAAGAAGTCTTTGATATGATATATTAAAGATTACCTATGGACAAGTAATTTTACCTACATTTGGTATTATATGATAGCATATGTTGTTCTGCTAATCAGAGAGACTCAAAAAGATTTTTAAATATAATATGAAAAGTGCATCATCATGAATGAATGAAATCAAGGAATAGATGGCTCAAGAGCTGGTTGGTTCTGTTAAATATTCTCATTATTTTGAATTATCTGGTGTTTTTGTATGTGTGGAATTATGAATATATTTTATGTCTAGGCAGGAAAGTTTTATTATTAGATCATTGTCTGATACCCAATGTCAGGAACCTAACCTGAGTCAGAGTGGTAAATATGTGTGTGTGTGTGTGTGTGTGTGTGTGTGTGTATCTGCAAATCTGTATTTAGATGGAAGTATCTTATTTCCCTCAGGGTAATTACTTAATTGTATTAGTTATACTAAATTAATGACAGCAGATAAAGGTAATTAACTTTTTCAGATATATATTTATGTTCCTATAATTACATGAGCAAACTAAAAATTAATGTTTGGGGTATGAGTTTTGTGGAAGGTCAGCTGAAAGTATAAGCATTTGGAATCTTGAGAAAGATACCAATGGCAATCATTTCAGTGAAGATCAATCTTAGACAACACTTGCAAGGATATGCAATCCTATATTAAAATGCAAGATGTATTGATTTTTCAAAGCTACACTATTCTTGAAATTTGTAGGTAAACATGTTTAATTACAGAAACATAAACATAATGTGATTATTTATTCCATACACTTTTACATTTTAGTTTTGTCAAGTCAAAATACCATTTATTTTTACTGTATATGAAGAAAAGCCATAAATATTACAGTTTGTGCCATATTTCACATTGGGAAGCTTTGTCTATATCACTAAGTTTATTTCTGTTGTTTCTGCTTTCCTATTCATAATCCTGCTTCTCATGGTATTCTCCTAAGGACCTTTTCTTTCTCCCAGTTTTGGGCTTGAACATACCTCATGCTCTCAGTTTGTTTGCTAACAGTAGTCAGTCTACCATTTGAACCATGCCTCCAGCACAGAAATTTTTGTAGTTAATTGGAGATAGAACCTCATGAACTTTCTACCAGCCTGAAAACCATTATGCCCCAAGTCTCATCCTTCTTAATCACTAGGATTATAAAGATGAATCATGGACCCCAAGATTCAATGACTTTTCAGGTCTTATAGATTCCCCATGTTTGCTAGTAATTTTAATAATAAACTACCACAGATTGTTTGGCATTAACACTGTAAATGCATTGCCTCTTTGTTGGTGGATCTATAATTCCAAGATCAGATTTGGCTTCATAGTCTTCTTTCCTTGGCACATTCAAGGCTTTCTGTGTGGGGCATATGGGCAGCAAAGATGGCGCTGAGAAGAAATTGAGTGGGCAGAGTCTGAGTTATTTATGTTAAAATCTGACTGGATACCACAATCAAGCAAAGTGACGTCAGTGTATAAACAGCTTGTGGATAGCAGGGAAAGTATAGAAATCTTAGGTGCATGATAGGGTAACCTCTACAATGATTGGTTGGTTCCTTTTACTCCCCTTCCATGCCACATATTTTTTTTGCTTTAAAAAGTGCTTGCTGTGTGGTAATAAATGAGTTCTTGCTTGTCTTGACTCCCTGTTCCATCTGACTGTCTCTGAAGCTAAGGGAAGCTGGGGAACAGGCAAGCAGCACACATAGCTTTCCTAACACTCGTCCATCTTCCATGGGATGAATGAAGGCCCAACATCTGGTGCTCAACATTGGGCATAAAAGGAAAATATACCACTCAAGGCTAAGCGGTCTCTCAGGTAAGTGAAACCATTAAGTATGGGTAATTCTCTCTCACAGAAGGAGGACTTCAGAAGGGAGGAAGAAAAGGAATGGTCAAATTCGACTGAGAATGCACTGATCAGACAGAAGCACACTCAGTGGAAGTCAACACGAGGGTGAAGGTTACCCCCTCCTCCGACTCCGGTGCCCCTGACGGTCCTAGGCCCCCACCTTATGCCTCCAAAATCGGGGAAGGGACAACACCCTATGGAGGGACCTGTGAGACTTGGATCCCTATGACCGAAATTCCACAGAGGGGCCGAGGGCCAGGGAAGTAACCTATGTGGAGGCCTACCCTGTAAAGGAAGGGCCACTGGAGAGCCTGGACCCTGGGCCACAGGATTTGCTTCCCAAAGAGTACCCGGTCAATCTGGCACCAGGAGCTAACAGACCCTTGGAATTGTATCCATGGGAACCTAAGGATCTTAAAGAGCTCCACAAGGCGGTGGTGGAAGATGACCTGAACTCTCCTTGGGCCCAGACCCTATTACAGGACATTGCTTATCACACATGGGTCCCTAAGGACTGGCTGGATGTGGCCAAAGCCATCCTAACCAGTTCTCATTTTATCAAGTGGTGTGCCTTCTTTAAGGCAGAAAATAACTGGCAGGCTCAACCTGCAATACCTATTACTTATGCCATGTTAACAGGAACAGGGGAAGGTACTCCACTGGCATCCAAAAGGCTGCAATACCTGGCATGTACTGTGACCAAGTGAGGCAGACAGGACTTGCCACATGGCACAAACTGGATGAAGGGTCCACTGAATCCCCCATAGCAGGAGTGAGACAAAAGTAGGGTGAGCCTTTACCTCATTTTATAGACCATGTCCAACAGAGTGTTCATCATAAGCTGCCAGCAGGGGACCTCTGGGATCAATTTATAAAGCTAATGGTTTGGGAAGGGATGAATGCATACCACTGCATGGCCTGAGCTGGATTGAGAGACAGTTCTCTGAGCAGATGGGTGGTGGCCTCTCAAGATGTGGGAATGCAACAGTACCAGTCCCAATCACTAGTTTTAATTTTACAGGCTCAGATATCTGTTATGACTGAGGCTATCACACAGGCACTGGAAGCCCTGGGCAAAGGAACCCCAAGACCATTGGGGAGAGGGACTTGTTTTAAATGTGGGCAAGAGGGGCACTATAAGAGGTACTGTTCACAACAATTCCTTGACACCTGGCCCAGGGGATCCAAACTGCCCCCTACACCCTGCCCCAGGTGCAGGAAGGGGTACCATGGGAAAAAGGATTGTCAATCCAAATATGATTTAGATGGGATGCTTTAAACTAGAGGAGGGGCATCCTCCAGCCCAGTTAAGTCAAGGAGGAACCCCCTCTGCTGTAAGGCCCAGGCAGCCTCATGGCAAGACAACCCAGGCCCATTGGACTGTCCCCCTGGTAAAAAGACTCAGCCCTAAACTGAGTATTTTTATAGGCAGGAAGCGGTTTCACTGCCTAATTGACATAGGGGCAGACAGAACCGTACTCAGGGAGGAGGAAGTGCCCTTGGACTGGAAGCTTGCACCCGGGTCCACAATATTGGGGGTAGGGGACAACTCCCAGTCCAAAGAGATGGTTGCCCTTATGAAATGGACTAGCCCAGATGGAAAGCAGGGAAAGATATGCACTTTAGCAGCAAAAAAAACCTCACCACCAATTTACTAGGGCAAGACATGCTAGGACAAATGGATGTTATGGTCACTACAGACAATCGAGCATTCTATGATGATATCCTGGATGGAGAAGAAGCACAAAGGCTTAAATGGGATCTAGAGGGACTTAAGGAAAAAGATTTTTATAACTTTCATAATTATAGAGAGGAACATATGGTACCTACTTGGGTGCACCCCCAATCCTAAAGGCCACTGCCCCCAAATACCTCCCATCAGGTGGAAGCCGGGAATCCCTATTTGGGTAGAGCAGTGGCCATTGACAAAACCTAAACTTGTGGCCCTCCACCTTTTGGTGGATAAACCTTGGGCACATACACCCTTCTATGAGTCCTTGGAACACCCGTATTTGTTATCCAAAAAGCATCCAGGGCCTGGCACATGCTCCAAGATCTATGTAAGGTAAATGAAAAGATGGACCTAGTAGAAATGCTCCTAAAGGCTATGCTATGGATTCCCACTATACCTTCAGAATATGCCTTGGTTGTGATTGATGTTAAAGATTGTTTTTTTCTCTATCCCACTGCATCTGGAGGACTGTGAGAATTTTGGCTTCTTCATCCCTTCTCTTAATTTTTCCCAGCCTGATTGGAGGTTCAAATGGACGGTGTTGCAACAGGGAACGGACAATAGCCCGCCCTTTTTCCAACAATACTTGGCCACACTTTTAGGAACTGTGCTGGGTTCAGACACCTCCCTTCCCTATGCCTACATGGATGATATAATTCTGGGACACCAAGACCCGGGCCACCTGGAGGGTCTTGTGGCCCAGGCTCTTGTCATATTAAAAAAGGGAGGTTTTACTATAGCCCTCAATAAAATTCAAAAGTACCTCCTTTTAAGGTGCTCGGATCCCACCTTATCTTGTCTTAAGTCTGCCCCCATAAATCTTTGCTGGATATTCCAGCCTCTCTGACCCTAACCCCACTTCAAAGTCTTTTAGGGGAAATCAATTAGCTGTTGCCATGGGATCCCATCCCTAAAGATTGTCTTGTGCCCTTATTTGCCTTACTAAAAGACATGACGCCCCAAGAAGTTATTACAATTACAAGCAGCTATCGGTCAATATTTTTACAGTTTCAAAAATACATGGATGAAATTTCCTTGAAGAGGTATTCTATTCTTGAACCCATTTCCCTCTGGTTGCTTGTGGGCGACACATTGATTTCTGCAGTTTTAACTCAAAGGCGGGAGCCATTAGAGTGGGTTCAAACTCCCCTAGGGGGCACACTTTGGTTATGCTCTCAGGCAGAACAAATTACCGATGCTATCATCAAGGGAAGGACCCAAGCCCAAAGGAAATATGGCCTTGACCCTCACTCCATTGTTTTTCTTTTTCGGATGACAGACGTTGAGGGCTCACTCGAGCTAATGCTCATCTTGCTCTCTCCCTAGAGGGCTTTCTAAGCCATATTGACTGCCATTACAGGCCATCCAAATGGACCGTCATGTTATGGTGAGTTCCCCTGAAAATGCCTTCTCTATTTTCTCCTACACCTATTCCTGGCACCCTTCATGTTTTTACTGACGGAGGTAAAGCAGGCTCTGCCTATGCAGCCTTTGATGAGCAACAAAAGACCCCCAGCCAACAAAGATTTCAACCTTGTCAAGGGTTGGCACAATATAAAGAAATGTTCACTGAAATAATGGCCCTTCAGGATATTCAAAAACCATTTAATTTCTATTCTGATGGCCTATATGTAATTAACTTGCTCCCTCATATTCCGCAGGAACATATTAAGCTGGATGGAAACCCTATTTTCCCCCTTATGGTTACCTTTAAGGGCCTATTAGAAGGATGGGGAGACCCTATTCATATTCAACATTGAAAGGGCATTCAAAACTTCCTGGATTTTTATCCATGGGCAATAATTGGGTGGACCAGTTAGCTACTGGCCCACAAATATTAACGTTACAAGGCGCAACCCATTTACATGATTTAATCCACATCAATTGGAGAGGTTTTCAACATAAATTCCCTCAGTTTCCTGTAAAGGACCTCAAAAGGATAGGACATACCTGCAAAACATACCAGCCCTTCTTAAAAGTACTCCCTTTACAACCACCAGGGTTAAATCCCAGAGGCCTCAACCCCAACATCCTCTGGCAAACTGATGTTACTCATTTCCCAGGCTTTGGTAAGCTTAAATATAATTTTGTTTCTATAAATACCTATTCATGAACATGTTGGGCCACAGCACATAGAGGAGAAAAAAACTAAACATTCACAAACACATTTTCTTCAATGCTTTGCCACCTTGGGTCTATTACCACAAATTTAAACCGAAAATGAACCCTGTTTTGTTAGTATAGCAATGTCAGTTTTTTTACAGATGGCATATTAATCATACTACAGGAATTCCCTATAATCACCCAGACCAAGCAATTATAGAAAGAAAGCACCAATATCTTAAGGAACAATTATTAAAACAAAAAGGGGGAGTTATCACTCATATACAGTTACAGACAGCTTTATTTGCCATTAACATTTTTAAATTTTTTAAAGATGCAACTGAATCCAGATTTCAGAAGCACTGGGGACAATTAACCCCTAAGCCCCAAGTGAAAGTCAGGTGGAAGGACACTCTGACACAACAATGAAGCGGACCTGACCCACTAGTTACCATGGGCAAGGGATTTGAATGCATTTTTCCCATAAAGGACACAGCCTCCATTTGGATCCCGGCCAGGAACCTTAAGTTTTTATCCATTATCTCTATACACGAGGATGCCCAAGGATAAACTAAACAACAAGGAAAGAATACGGCTCTGGTGGCCATGGCTTGTGTTTAAAACAGGGAAAACTAAAAAGATAACTACTAACCATCCCCAATGGCAACCAGCCCTGGAGAAACTCGTATGTTAGCTAACAATTGCAGATGGTGATACTGCAGCTGTTGCCTGTCCTGACACTCCCAGTCCCAGCAATGGCCCTACGGAATCCACATCAACCTCAGCAGGTAACCTGGGCAGTGATCAGCAATGGCAATGGAGAAATCATCAATAGCACCACGCATGATAGGGTGAACTCTACAATGATGGGTTGGTTCCTTTTCTTCCCTTTTCATGCTGCATTGTTTTTTTGCTTGTTGTGTGGTAATAAACAAATTCCTGCTTGATTTGACTCCCTGCTCTGTCTGTCTCTGAGGCTAAGGGAGGCTGGGGAATGGGTGAGCCGTGCACTTACCTTTCCTCTCAACCCGTCCGTCTTCTGCAGGACAGACGAAGACCCAACACTTTTGCTTCTCTTGTAGGAGTCTTCAACTTACTTGCTACCTTTGAGATTCTGTTTCCATATGCAGTCACTTTCTAAGACAATGGGTTTTGTTCTCTAGCATAATTTCAGTGGGACAGTAACCAACACATAATGTATTACTTAATGGATAGAAGAAAATCTCATAGTAAATTGTTTTGGACATGGAAGTTATGGTTATACTTTTAAAAAATAGCAAAAGAGGTACAGGTTTCTTTAGAGTTTGTAAAATGAGTATGAAGTCTTGACCTTAGACATGCCAAATTCTTACCCTGGCACACACTAAATTCCTAGCAGTACTGTAGGATTGAACCCAAAACCCTGTACTTGTGAAAAAGCATATCTATTACTACCAACCTTGCAGATTAAAATTGGATTGTTTATTTTGAGGTAGTATCACTATGCCTTGGCCTTCTTGAACTGTAGTCCTCCTAACACAAGCATAAAACATTGCACCCAGCAAATGGTTAGAGTTTCTGAAACTTCTTTTTGTGTCTGGGCTTGCCTGGAACTGGAATTCTCTAATCTCTGTTTTCCAAGTAGATAATATTATAGCTTTGAGCCACTTTATTCAATAAAAGTATACAATTTCAAAATATGTTGATATTACCTATATCTGTGCTTAACATATATAGCTAACCTTAATTTTCTCCCTCTTTTTTTTTTTTAGTACTCTGAGTTGAAAACATTGGCTTTCTTGATATACATGGCTTTGTTTTGGATGGAAACCCATCACAATCAAAAAAATCTCCCAAACGTTTATGTCAAAAATCATGGAAAAGAAGGCTTCAGGTTGGAAAAAAAACACTGAGCCCACGTTATAAATGAAGTATATTCATAATGTTAGTCAATGCTTTCTTAAATATGAGGAAGAAGGCAGAAATTTGAAAGATGTCAGGTCTCTGTAGAAATTCTCTAATTGTCACTTCACGTTAATTTCCTTCCTTAAGGCTTGCTTTATTAAAACCCTCTGGATGAATATTGGTTGGACTGATTAGTAATCTTCTCCAGGAAATGAAGCTGATTTTAGAAGGCTGATGGTGTGTGAAATAAAGGAATGATGAGAATGAGCACAGATATTGTTACAGAATGAGCCGACTAGGTTAATTGCTGAACAGCAAAACAAAGCAAAGTTTCAAGTCTGATGATCCATATTGGAACATACATAGATAGATACATATACAGATACAGGTAAATATACATATACATATAAATACATACATGAAAAATTAAATCTCCAGTACAATATAGAGAACCTTGGCGTGGCAAATATTAAACTAAATAAAACTTGTTTAAGGAAAAGTAGAGTAAAATATCAATATTTTAGCATAGATTTTTGTAAAGGATGAAAATTCTTCCTTCATTATATACTTTACAAATATCCTTAGTATGTTTTAAGGTGATTTTTGGGAAAATACCATACAGAGGGGTTACAATTACATAGGTAAGGTAATGAGTACATTTCTTATCAAGCATTGTTACCTCCTCCTTTGTTTCCCCTTACTATCCCTTCCCATCTCCCCCTCCTGACCCTCCCCCCCACCCGGAGCCAAATTTGTAAATTTTGTTTTTCTACTTAACATCTTGTATATCTCATTGTTGCAATGGGTCCACTTGTCCTAGCTGCTGAAAATAGAATGATTAGGTATCTTTTGTCAAATGGTTCATATTTGTGGAAACAAATACCAGCAGTGGTAACTTTTTTTCCAGTTCTTGAACTCTGGTTCTGGGCACTGAACATGGTTTTGCTGGTATATTTATTGTGAGTTAGTTTTTTATTTATTGGATTACTGTCCATGTGGGTAATTACTGGGTCTTAAGGGAGATCTATGTTTAGAATATTGAGGAATCTGCATACTGCATTCCAGAGTGGTGGAACATGTGTAATTTCCCACAAACGATGTAATAGAGTTCCCATTTGGCTACATCCACGTCAGCATTTGCTATTGTTAATTTTCTTGATAATGGCCATTTAACTGGGCGAGGTAGAATCTATCTTGTTTACTTGTAGATATATAGGCACTTTTGAGCTACCATAAATGAATGAATCTATGAACCTATATTGCTCTGAGTGTGCATTCCTTTTTCTTATTATAATTTTCCCAAGCCTTTCATTGTCCTTAAGACTGGTGAAAAGTCATCCTTTCTGATGGGTGAATAGAGTTCCATTGTGTGTGTGTGTAACATGACTATATGCCCATGAGTTCATTTCTAAGCCTTCTGTATCAACTGAAATTTTGCAATTCCATATTAAATTTGGATTATTTTCTCTACTGCATTGAAGAATATTGTTGGGATTTTGATGGGTATTGCATTGCCAATTGTTTGGGGGCAGTATTGCAATTTTCACAATGTTAATTCTTCCAACGAGGAGCATTGAAATATTTTCCATTTCCTTGAATCTCCCTCAATTTTTCGTTTTTAGATTTTTAAAGTTTTCACAGTAGAGGTCCTTCACATTTTTAGTTTAATTAATTAATTCCTAGTTTTGTTGTTGTTTTCTTTTGCTTAAATTTGATTTGATTTTTAGGCTAATACATATGTGGTTGTTTTTTGGATTTCAGCCTGGATCTTCTCATTGTTGGTAACCCAGAAAAACTACTGATTCTTGTGGGCTTTATACCCTGCTTCATTGCTGAAGTTTAGCATCACCTTTACTAACTTGACTGAGAATCTATAGGGTCCTTTAAATCCAGGATCATTTCATCTGTGAAAAGGGATAAGTTTACTTCTTCCCTATTTGGATCCTCTTTTTGTTTTGCTCTTGCCTATTGCCCTTGCTAGAAAATCCAGTACTATATTGAACAGTAGTAGAGAGAGTGGACATCTTTTTCTCATTCCTGATTTTAATGTCTTCATGCCTCCACTGTTAGGTGCGTGCTTATTATCTCTTAGTCATATACATACTCTATTATACTGAGGAAAATTCCATGTGTTCCTAGCTTCTCAGACCTTTTAATCATAAAGGGGTATTGGATAATTTTAAAAGCTATTTCTACATCAATATAGACGATCATGTGGTTCTTTTCCCTGCTTCTGCTGATGGTGTCTGTTATGTTTATTGTCAAGTATATTGAATCCATTTGTATCCTAGGATGAATACGGTTTGATCATAGCATACCATTTTTTTGTTAGTTGTGAAATTGGTTGGTGAGAATTTTATTGAGAAGTTCTCTATCAATGTTTATCAAAGAGTTGGGTTCATAGTTCTCTTTCTTTGATGAGTCCTTATCTGATTTGGGGAAGAGTCTAATTCCAGCTTCATAGAATATGTTTGATAATTCCATTTCCCTTTCTATTCCAAAGAAGAGATATATCTGAGTATTGTCAGTTCTTTGCAAGCCTTAATTTCATGGTAAATCCATTGAGTCCTACATTTTTCTGTTATGAGAAATTGTTTATTGAAATTTCATTTTCATTACTTCTTATGTATCACTTCTTGGTTCAGTTAGAGTACAGGAAAGCATAAATTTCTCCAGGATTCTTCAGTTGATTGGCATATGGTTTTCAAGTACTCTCATATAACAGTCTCAATTTTGCTAATTTATGTGTGGTCTCATTTTTTTTTCTCTAATTTTATCTGTTTGGGTGAGTCCTCTTAGGAGCTCTTAGGAGCTGTGAATCATCTACTGAATATATTTAACTTGTTCTCTGGTAGGAAGCATGTCATATAACCACGTCCTGTTCTTGATCTTTTCTGTGGAGGATATCTTTGATTAACTTCCATCGTGCTGATTTGGTGGAGATACATTGTTTCTAGTTTTCTTTGTCATGAAATATTTTTATATATCCTTTAATTGTAAAGGAATATTTGGCTTGGGACCATATTCATGGTTCATAGTTGTTTGCCCTTAATGTTTGTTATATATCATGCTGGCCTCTTCTTTTTTTTACCATATCAGCTAAGAAATCTGTAGTTATTCTGACTGCATATCCTTTATAAATAATCAATCTTTTCTCTTTGGCAGCTTTAAGAATCCTTTCCTTGATTTCTAATGATCCTCTAATGGATTATGATGTGGTGGTGGGTTGTTCTTTTCTAGAATTCTCTGCTTGGTGTTCTAAAGGTTTCTCTTCCCTGAATGAATCTATCTCTTTGGATGTTTGCAATGTTCTTTGCTAGAATTCTGTAATATGTTTCCCATCAATTTAGTGTCCTGCTCTTCTTGATACCAATCTTCCCTAAATTTGATCTTCTCAGTCTTGAAGTTCTGGCAAGATCATTTCTTATTCTTTGGATTTGTTCTAAATTATTACTTCCTCTTTCCTATTAGACCTATTTGGTCTTTGACCCCTGAGATTATCTTCTATGTCATCTATTTGCTGTGGAGATATTCTACTTTGTTTTTGATTTCCCTGTCTTCTAATTGGTCATTTTTTATGGCTTCTATCTCTTTATTAAAGCTTTGTTTTAGGTCTGGTATGGACTTTCCTTACATCTTTTCTTTGGGCTGGGGGGAGCGCGGTTGGAAGGGTTGTTTTTATAGCTGTGTCTTCTCTTATATCTTTTAACTAGGCATCCATTTTTTCCTTGGACTCCCTTGCATTTTCAGAATTTATTTCTGTTTGTAGTCTCCATGAGTTATTTTGCTAATCTATAGTTGGTCTTATCTTGTTCACAAATTTCCTTGTAGAGGTTTTGTATCTTTTCATTAATCACATTTTTCAGCAGTATTTGTAATGAATTTTGAAAACTGTCTTCTACGTCCTTAATTGTCTGTTCTAATGCGTGGTTATTTACTGTGTGAATTATAATACTTTGACATCTTTTTCTTGTATTTTTCTGATTAGTTTTGTTCACTTGGGCGATTTCTTTTGGGGTATCTATGATCTTAATAGGTGACTCTTTATGTTCTTGGTTGAATTGCTAGGTGTTGGTTTGATCTTCTGTTTTGATTTGTTTTTCTGGAATTAGGTTTTTGTTTAGACCATTAAGTGTAGGAGTGGAAATCAATTGTGGGAAGATGTTGTGATGTTAATACTTGTGGTTCCAGTTACAGTTCGGGTTGTACAGTGATATCTTCAATTGTCTCTGAGTATGGATTTGGCTGTCTCCTTTGTACACTTCTGTTCCTCCTTTTTTCCCATGTGGACCTTTTATTTCCACACTGCAGCTGTATTTTGAATATGTTGGCCACCACCTTCACAGCAGGCACCTGCCTGGCTGGGCACCTTTTCAAAGATTTCTGTTTGCTTGGAAGACATATAAAATCTTGTTTTGAATTGTATATCTATAAGTAATTATAGTTGACTTGGTGTGACCCTCTAGAAGTGGAGTACCCTGTAGGACTCTAAAGATCTGTTTCATTAGAGAGAGCTAGGGTAATTTTCTGTTGTTATTGTGCCATTGGTTTTCCTCGTCCTCAGATTTATTTTATTCATTGTTGATTTTTTCCACATAATTTAGGATTTGTGATGGTGGTATCAGGTTATTTTTGTTTTTTGTTTATGTTAATTTGATATAGTGATTTCAGGCTTGTATGAAGAGACAGTAATAATATTAAATGTATGTTATTACATGGAAAGAAAGATAGCAAACTCGTTAACCTATTTACTACAAGTAAATTAGTATTAAGCAAAGCTAATTAAAATAATTACGTCTTTACTCTTCAGAGGATGAATATAGTACTCTTGGATATCTTGGAGGAAAAGACTTTAGACTCATTACAACTGATGCCTTACATTGATATTACTGGCTAAACTATCTTCTTCAGAAAGGCAAAAGCTCCATGTCTTTCATATTAATATAAAATCATAATATCTGCATGTTGAATTGTTTTTCTCTGCTATTTTCAATTCTATTCTTCATCCATTATGTATCTAGGGCTTTGAATGACCAATTCCTTAAAATAACTATTCTGCTTTTGATGTGATATAAATCTCAGTAATATTTTTTCCTTATAGATTTTTTATTGTGAAAATACCATTTCCCTTATTGCAATAACTAGTATAGGTTTGAATCAAGCAGAAAAGTAATACTAATATGAATTTTCCTCTGAGTCTCGTCTTAAGCTACATTCATATGAAATTTATGCAGTCTCAAGCAAAAAACCTGACAATTTTACCCTTTTCTGTTTTAATCAATCATTCTCTTTAGAAATATGTTCGTACCTTTTATATTGCTCCAGTAAACATCATGTATTTCCAGTACTTTTACTGAAATAAATATAAAGTATGGAACATGAATACTAGCCCCCCCTTATCACTTTAAAGTAAATCCTTGGGGACTATTTTATATATAAAAATAAAAATAAAATTTGTGGAAGAGATGGGGAAAAACAAGTCGTTTAAGGATACAGGTGGACCCTTTGCAACAATGAGAAGTACAAGTTGTCATGTCGAAAACAAACTTTACAACTTTGGTGTGGGAGGTGGGGAGAGAATTGGGTGGGGGGCGAGGGGGGAGTCTGGGAAGGGATGTGAAGGGTAAACAAAGGAGTAGGTTGCAATGCTTGATAAGAAATATACTCATTATCTTGCCCATGTAATTGTAACCCCTCTGTACAGTATGTTCACAAAAAATAAAAATTAAACTTAAAAATAAAAAATAAAAATAAAACAGTGCAATGCACATGTTTATACATGAATCATCTAATTGTTGAGTCAATTAGAAACAAGAACTACCATACCACATCAAGTCTCAATTTACTTAAAGGCACCAAAAATCTTAGTGTTCATGAATATCACTCATTTTTTAAAAAATGACTAGTCACAACAAAGTTTATATTACATTTCAAACTTAAAAAGTGAAAATTACCACCAGATTTGTTGTCAATATCCTGTTTCCAGGAATACATTTTTTCAGTAGAGAAACAAAAAATAATAATTTTTCACATAGAAAGACACATGTAGAAACAGACTGTCTTTCCTTAAGATGATAAATATTTGCATTCGAAGATATTATAGCAATTCATAAGAGAATTTGTGATCAGAAGTGACAAGTAAGCAAAGCAACTGGAAAACTGTATATGTAGATTGAAACTTCACTATAAGATCACAAGTTTACAATAAATGAGTCTACAGAAGATGATTCTGTATCCCTAAAACACATCCAGTGTTCTACGTTTTCCCTCATACTCTTGTTCCCTTACCTCAGTTCCTGATCAATATTCTTCTACTTTCATGCTGTCAATTCTTAATAATATAACAAGGTGGGTATATTTTGGTTTGTAGATCCAATAAATTTTAGTATTTTGGAATAGAAGGATGAATTCATGGAGTTTGACTTGAATGTCAAGATTGAAGGTACTGTATTCAGGATACTGTTAATTGGCCTGAAGCAGCCAGGAACAAACTATGAATATATAGAAACAGTATACTAAGAGCAAGGGACTTGATTTCAGAGAAACGTTTAGGTCCAGGCAAGATCTTCAAGAAAAGAAAAACCAATGGAACAAACATCAATCAACTATCTTTACAAAGGAACTGAACTGATCTCTGATGTGTCTTGGTGGCAGCTGGGTGTGTGTGTGTTTGTGTGTGGTGTGTCTGTGTGTGTCTGTGTCTGTGTCTGTGTGTGTAGAGAGTAAATTTTAGTGTGGCTTCCATATTTATAGCCCATAGAGCATTACTTGTTAAAGAGAAGGTGCTCATATCAGAGCTCTGATACCATTCATCCCTTTTTACTGAGAAAAACACTTGCTTAATCTGTACTTAAAAAGAGAAAAATAAACTAACATCTTAAATGATTGCTTTGAGAATTAATTGGTATATTGAAGGCCAAAGGGAGGAATTGGAGATTAATATAATCTTTTTCCTCTCTCTTGCATATTACCCAGCAATAACTGTGATTTCAGGAGTCTCCTACTATGTACTTACAGCTGAATTACTAATATGCTTAATAACATGAAATATATGATAGAAAATTAGATCAGCCAGCAAATACAAAGAACTAGTGATGAGACTGAACTTTTGAGCAGGGTTGTCACATCTTTTAGGAATGTAATTCGTTCATATGAACTTCAAATTTTGTGGATTACCGTGTGTGACTAATTGGTTAGAAATTACTGTAGAAATGAGAATTCCTGTTAGCCAAGTAGAACGAGCTCATGATCCCATCCTCACGTTACAAATTTCCATTTCATAAAGAATCTCTTTTAGAATGCTTTTATTTAATATATTTCAGCCCCTCACCCTTCCCTTTTGGAGACAGGAAAATGATGATTTTTTTTGAATATTATCTTACATAAGTTAGTGTGTACAGACATGATTTGTATGCTTACAGAAGTTAGTATTAAGTGTAAATAGGAATCATGTCACAACTAAAAATATAATTAAAATTATATAACAAAACTAGAAGTCACAGCATTTTGTTCATGAAAACGTATATTAGATTAGTTGCAGAACTTCTATTTTGAGATAAACTTTGTATTAAAGAATAATGCACTTTACCTAAGGATTGAAACATCTTATTAAAAATATATTTTAATATATTTAACACATATAATATATTTAATATATATTTAAGATATTTTAAGATATTTTTGCTGCATAATTTTAAGAAGAAAATGCTCCCAAAGTAATCATTTTTCTTATTATTTTCCTGTTTCCATGTGATTAATCTCCAAATTAGAAATCCAGATAAATGATTTGATTTAATTTAAACAAAAATATTATTGAGTATAAGGACCTTCTACTCTCCATAATCTTCACATGAAGATCATCAAATATGATGAGTTTGAAATAATTAGACTCTGTGTGAAGTATGTTAATATTATTTACAATGTGAGTTAAAGGTTTAAAAAGTAGTATTTATTTTAGTTTAATTGCTTTGAAGAGACAATGAATGACATAATCAAAACCAAAAAAGGATTAGATTTAAAATTTACAATTCAGGAAATATTTTTGACCACACTGTTTACTGGAGCCTTCACAACAACTTTATTAGATAATTTATGTTACTGATGCAAAAATTCCAGAGGTTAGACATTTACGAATAGAAAAACCATGTCATTCTGAATATGTAGGGTTACATAACAAACATAGAAAATTTAGCTTTTAAGTACCTGAATATAGTAATACATTTAATTGCAGGGAGATAAAAGGAGATAAAATTGCATTTATTTTGAAAAGTAAATATAAGCATTCATTTGAATAAAAGAAAATGTTTCAAACATCACCCATTCAAGGAAGAAGATGTACATTTAACTGATTTTTATGCCAATCATGTTCTCTACACTTACTAGAAATACTAGATTAGTAAACCTAAATCATTGCTTTGTAGGGAACTAGAAATTTAGTTTATTAAAAGTCATGACTACTTTTTCTTTTTTTTAATTTTAATTTTTATTTTTTGTGAACATAATCTACAGAGGGGTTACAATTACATGGGCAAGATAATGAGTATATTTCTTATCAAGCATTAAAGCCTCCTCCTTTGTTTACCCTTCACATCCCTTCACAGCCTTCCCCCACAACCAATCCCCCGCCCCTGCACTAAAGTTGTAGAGTTCGTTTTCGACATGACAACTTGTACTTCTCATAGTTGCAACGGGTACACCTGTATCCTTAAACGAATTGTTTTTCCCCATCTCCTCCACAAATTATACCGACATCAAATATAGTGAAAGCAGGGGTGATACTGTGGGGGAGGGACATACAAAGCAACAAAGAAATAATCTTACAAATACGTTAGAAACAAATGCATGAAAGAAAAAACATTAAATACATATCTAAGGGTTCATTTTCCTAACATCACATTATCGGACCTTTTCTGCTTTACTCATACATATACTAGATATTGCAAATAAGGGAAACCATGGGACCTATGTTTCTTTGGGCTTGGCTTACTTCACGTAATATAATTTTTTCAAGCCTTTCCATTTCCTAACAAATGGGGAAATGTCATTCTTTCTGATGGAGGCATAGAATTTCATTGTATATATATAGCACATTTTCTTGATCCATTAATCTACTGAGGGGGATCTGGGTTGTTTCCATATCTTAGCTATGGTAAATAATACTGCAATAAACATGGTTGTGCTGGTAGCTTTAGTGTGGTCTTGTTTGTAAACATTTGGGTAAATGCCCAAAAGTGGGATTGCGGGGTCATAGGGGAGTTCTATGTGAAATCTTTTCAGGAATTTCCATACTGCTTTTCAAAGTGGTTGAACAAGTTTACACTCCCCCTAACAATGAAGTAAGGTTGCCTTCTGTCCATATCCCCTCCAGCATCTGTTGTTGTTAGAGTTCTTGATTATAGCCATTCTAACTTGGGTGAAGTGGTATCTTAATGTTGTTTTGATTTGCATTTCTTTTATGGCTAGGGAAGTTGAGCATTTCTTCATGTGTTTATTGGCTATCCTTCTTTCTTCTACAGAGAAGTTTCTCTTCAATTCTTTAGCCCATTTATTTATTGGGCAGTTGTTTCTTTGAGGATTTGTTGTTGAGGAATTTAATTTCTTGAGTTCCAAGTATATGTCAGATATGAGACCCTTGTCCATTTTATGGCTAGTGAAGATCATCTCCCAATCTATGGGCTTTCTGTTGATCTTGCTAGCTATGTCCTTTGCCATGCAGAAGCTCTGCAACTTCATGCAATCCCATTTGTCCAACCTTTCTTTGATTTGTTATGTTTCCGGGTCTCTATTAAGAAAATTTCGGCCTGTGCCAAAGAGAACTAGGGTTTCTCCTATTCCAACCTTTAATGTTTTCAGAATGTCTGCTTTGACTCCGAGGTCTTTGATCCATTTGGAGTTGATTCTGGAGCAGGGTGATGTATAAGGATCTAGCTTTCGTTTTCTACATGTAGTTAACCAATTTTTCCAGCACCATTTACTGAAGAGGCTATCTTTCTTCCATTCTCTTATTTTAGCTCCCTTATCAAAAATTAGTTGGCTATAGGTCTGTAGGTTCATTTCTGGGTTTTCAATTCTATTCCATTGGTCGTGAGGTCTGTTCTTATGCCAATACCAAGCTGTATTGATTACTATGGCTTTATAGTAGAGTTTGAAATTTGGTACTGATATTCCACCAGCAGTGTTCTTTCCGTTGAGGTGTGTTTTTCTATTTGGGGTCTTTTATTGTTCCATATGAATTTTTGGATTGCCTCTTCTATTTCCTTGAAAAATGAAGTTGGAATTTTGATAGGTATCGCATTGAATTTGTAGATAGCCTTAGGAAGTATTGCCATTTTCACGATGTTTATCTTTCCAATCCAGGAGCATGGGAGGTTTTGCCATTTTCTAAGTTCTGTTTTGATTGCCTTTTTCAAGTTTTTAAAGTTTTCATCATAGAAGTCCTTCACTTCTGTGGTTAAGTTGATTCCTAGGTATTTTATTTTTTGAGGGGCTATTACAAATGGAGTTACTTTCCTAATTTCAGCCACACTTTTCTCATTTTTGGCATACAGAAAAGCCATCGATTTTTGAGGGTCAGTTTTATACCCTGCTACTTTGCCAAAGTTTTGAATTACCGTGAGTAATTTCGGAGTGGAGTCTATGGGATTATTTAAATATAAGATCATGTCATCTGCAAAAAGGGAGAGTTTTATTTTTTTCCCTATTTGGATCCCCTTTATGTTTGATTCTTGTCTTATTTCTGTAGCTGGGCATTCTATTACTAGATTGAAGAGAAGTGGAAAGAGTGGACATCCTTGTATTGTTCCTGAATTAAGAGGAAATGGCTTTAGTTTTTCACCATTAAGTATAATGCTGGCTGTAGGTTTGTCATATACAGCCTTTATTGTATTGAGGAATGTTCCATGGATTCCTAATTTTTCCAAAACCTTCATCATAAAGGGGTGTTGGATCT
The DNA here is from genome assembly GCF_019054845.1 of Dipodomys spectabilis. Lineage (NCBI taxonomy): Eukaryota > Metazoa > Chordata > Mammalia > Rodentia > Heteromyidae > Dipodomys > Dipodomys spectabilis. Next base: position 6,486,867 of record NW_024870729.1, on the reverse strand, counting down.
TGTCAAATGCTTTTTCTGCATCTATTGAGATAACCATGTGGTTCTTATCCTTGCTCCTGTTGATATGATAAATAATATTAATTGATTTGCAAAAATTGACCCAGCTTTGCACCACTGAAATGAATCATGTTTGATCTTGGTGTATGATTTTTTGGATCAATTGTTGAAGTCGATTGGCCAAAATTTTGTTGAGAAGTTTTGCATCAATGTTCATCAAAAAATGGGTCTATAGTTCTCTTTCTTTGATGAGTCCCTGCCTGGTTTTGGGATGAGGGTTTTGATGGTTTCATAGAATGTGCTCAGTAGTGAACTTTCTCTTTCAATTTCATTGAAGATTTTAGGAGTATTGGTGTGAGTTCTGCTTTGATGGCCTTGAAGAATTCTGCTGTAAAACCATCTGGTCCTGGACTTTTCTTAGCTGACCAATTAGAAGGAAAAGAAATAAAAAACAAAGAGGAAAGTCTTTTCAGCAGGTTAGACCATGCAGAAGATCAAGTCTGGGGGATTGAAGACAGCCTAGATATTATAGAGAAAGAACATACAAGCATCCAAGACAACTCCAAGAAATATGATAGATCTATCCAACACTTGGAAGACACCATCAGAAGGCCTAATGTAAGGATAATGTGTGTAGAGGTGCACCTAGCACGAGAAGGTAACGTTCTAGGAAATTTGTTTAACAGGATCCTAGCAGAGAACTTCCCAAACATGCAAAAAGTTAGGCCTATTCAGATACAAGAAGCTTTTAGAACTCCAAATCGACCAGATCAGAATAGGACATCCCACCGTCACATTATAATCCACACAGGATCAACTCAGACCATGGAAAAGATCCTTAAAGCTGTCAAGGAGAAAAGGGTAATCACCTATAAAGGGAAACCAATTAGAATCACCTCAGATTTCTCAGCAGAGACAATCAGAGCAAGAAGAGCCTGGAATGATGTATGCCAAGCCGTAAAAACAAACAAATATCAACCAAGAATACTGTACCCAGCTAAACTCTCCTTCATAACTGAAGGCCAAATAAAAACCTTCCATAGCAAAGAAAAATTGAAACAATACATCTCCACCAAACCAGCCCTACAAAAGATTCTTAAAGACGTCCTACACATAGAAAACCAACAAGACCACAATAAAGGCCAAGAAATTGCACCCAAACTGAGAATCCAAGAAACATAGGAATAACCCAGTTTTTGCAGCCCCCAAGAAGGTGGATAAAATGGCAGGAACTCCCAAATACCTCTCAGTCCTATCTCTTAACATTAACGGACTTAACTCTCCAATTAAGCGGCATAGACTGTCTAGTTGGATTTAAAAACAAGATCCTTCTATCTGCTGCCTTCAGGAGTCACAACTTGCCCGTAAAAACAAACACATTTTCAATGTTAAAAGCTGGAGCAAAATCTACCAAGCAAACGGCCCCCCAAAATAGACGGGAGTTGCAATCCTAATATCAGATAAAATAGGCTTCAGATTAAAATTGGTGAGAAGAGATAACGCTACATACTAATTAAGTGATCTCTCCTTCAGGAGGATATTACAATTCTAAATATCTATTCGCCAAACAATGGAGCACCCAAATTTATCCAAGAAACACTACTTTCCTTCAAATCCCACATAGATCCAAAGACATTAATTGTTGGGGATTTTAACACACCACTCTCCCCACTAGATAGATCAACTCGGCAAAAACTCAACAGAGAAACCGCATATCTAAACAGCTGCATAGATCAACTAGATTTAAGAGACATCTACCAAATATTTCACCCAGCAGCATAAGAATACACGTTTTTCTCAGCAGCACATGACTACTTTCTCTCAAACAATTACTAACTGATTTATGTTTTTATCATGGAATTTTATTTGATATATTTTTATTGATTAAGTTAAATAATTGGCCAATGTCAATATGAATTATGCATGAACAAAGTTTATTTCACACAAGTATTTTATTCACAAGACATATTATGGCTCTCTTAAAGAACACTAGATGGCAGTGTGTTATTTACTTATTAATTTTTAGTTATTTTGTTAATGGTTATTAATTATCAGAAGTGGCAGTTTCCTTATGCTCTTTCCAAAATATATTTAAAGCATTTGATTATACTCCCTCTATTTCCTTTTCATTACTCCTTCCTCCAAAGATTTCTGTTTTTCACATAAAATTACATCTTTAAATATGCACATATAATCTAATTTGGAAGATTTAAGGTGAACTGCAACTTAATTCAATATGTACAGTGAATCAGCAGGATGAATAAAAACTTTAATATTTTTTCTTATCTTCTGTATTGGGCTATTGTTATTATTATGGTTAGGGTTAGGATACCAGACAGAATTAGAATTAGGGTTAGGGAAAAAGAAAATTTAGGTTCAACACAAGATGACCCATTGCAACAATGATACTCAACACACTATATTGAAAATGAACTTTACACCATTGAGAAAGAGGAGTGAGAGAGGTGGGAGAGGGAAGTTATAGTGGGAGAACAACAAAGAAGAGAGTAACAATGTTCAACAAGAAGTGTACTCATTACTTTACACATATAACCATAATCCCTCTGTCAGCCTCTTTTACAATAACTAAAATTTTAAAAAATGTAAAATAAAACCTGACAGGAAAGAGGAAAACACTTTAAAAACTTTAGGTTCAAAATGCAAGTAAAATTTAGACCTACATACCTAGCAAGAGTTGGGATAAATGTGAAATAGAGGCTTGCTATTAACATTTTGATTCAGTTATCTGTAGGTTTAGGATTCAACAAGGTGTTCCAGGTAGAGATGGGGTGTGGATGAGAAAAAGATGTAAGGTATTGTGTAAAACTGCAATGTATTTTAAGAAGAATGAATGATATCAAAGTTAGAATGAATGAAAACCAACGTCTGTGTTGCTTTTAACATTCAGATATTATTTGGTTTAAATTGTGAATTGCTGTTTTAGTTCTTGTTAGGGTTAGCGAAGGATAGGATTAGGGTAAAATTTAGTTTTTCACTAAGAAACAGAAGCAATAAAATGTGTGATTGAATAGAATCCAGACAATTTTCCTTACCTTAACCATTTGGTGTTAATTCAGATTGTGATTAGGATTAGGTTTCTGGTTAAAGGGGGTTGAGGAAAGAGTAAAGAATTTGCTTAAACTGGTGGCTTGCACTTATTATCAGAGCTGCTCAGGAATCTGATTTCTGAGGACTGCAGTTCAAAGCCAGCCCTAGCAAGAAACTCTGTGAGACTCTTATGTCCAATTAACCACCAGAAAACCTGAAAGTGGTGCTGTGGCTCAAGTGGTAAAGTGCACACCTTGAGCTAAAGAACTCAGGGATCTTGCCCTTGCCTAGTGCTCAGGGATCCTGCCCAGGCCCAGAAACCAATCTGCATGCCCAACAAAAAGAAAAAATAAGGAATGGGTTAAATGTTAAATAAATCTGAACTTATTTTAGGTTCTAGGAATTCAGGAATAGCTGGGATAATGGAAATACAATGTATTTCATAATATTAGGATTTGAGATCAATCGGTATAATGATTCCTTTTATGGAACAAGATAGGTTCAAAGTTAAGAGTGAGAAAATCTATAGGGTTTAGGAAAACCTGCAATTTATTTCAAGAATTACAAGTGGAATTTCAGTTAGGATGAGACAAACAAGCATTTTTCATAAATTTTAGATTTGAGATACCATTAGTGTCAAGGTTATGGTTAGGATTCTAGCCATGGTTAGGGTAAGAGTGTAAGAGAAAAACTGAGGGTCAAATTGAAGGTAAATTTCTTTTTTTGGGGGGGGGGTCTGGTCGAGGGGCCTGAACTCTGGGCCTGGGTGCTGTCCCTTAGCTCTTCAGCTAAAGGCTAGCACTCTACCACTTGAGCCACAGCACCACTTCCGGCTTTTTTCTTTTTGCTTATGTGGTGCTGAGGAATCGAACCCAGGGCCTCGAGCATGCAAGGCAAGCGCTCTACCACTGAGCCACCTTCCCAGCCCCTGAAGGTAAATTTCATATTAAGCCAGGTAAGAATTAGAATGAATGTGAACTAGAGTATTGCTATTAATTTTAGAATCTACTTACACTTAGGCTTATGGTTATTCTCAATGTTCCAGTTAAGATTAATAATGGTTAGTAACCAGTGTGGTCAAAAACATTTCCTGAATTCTAACTTTTAAATCTACTCAGTTTTAGCCTTTGATTATATCATTTGTTGTCTCTTCAGAGCAATTAAGCTAAACTAAATACTACTTTTTAAACATTTTGCTCACATTGTAAATAATATCAACACAGGTCACAAAGAGACTGATTATTTCAGACTCATCATATTTGGTAAAGTTAGTGTGAAGAATGTAGAGAGCAGAAGGTTCTTATACTCAATAAATATTTTTGGCTAATTTGAATTAAATATCTGGATTTCTAATTTGGAGGTTAATCACATGGAAACAGGAAAAAATTTTAAAAAATAATTACTTTGAGACGATTTTTCTTCTTAAAATATGAAGCAAAATATCTCTAAGAAATATATATTTTTCAATAAAATGTTTCAACCCTTAGTAAAGTGCTTTATACTTTAATATAAAGTCTGTCTCAAAATAGAAATTCTGCAACTAATCTAATGTATGTTTTCATGCACAAAATTCTGTGACTTCTAGTCTTATGTGATTTTAATTATATTTTATAGTTGTGACATGATCGCTACTTATATTTATTACAAACTTCTGTAATTATACAAATCATGCCGGTACACACTAACTTACGTGAGATAATATTCAAGCAAATTTTTTTTTCCTGTCTCCAACAGGGAAGGATGATGTGCTAAAGTATATTAAATGAAAGCATTCTAACAAAGACTCTTTATGGAATGGAAATTTGCCAAATGAGGATGGGAACATAAGCACTTTCTTCTTGGCTGAACAGGAATTTTTGTTTCTACAGTACTTTCTTGCCATTTAATCACACAGGGAAAGCCATGAAATTTGAAATTCATATGAAGGAATTGCATTCCTAAAAGATGTGGCAACCCTACTCAAAAGCTTGATCTTATCACTAGTTTTTTGTGCTTGCTGGCTGATCTATTTCTCTATCATATGTTTCATATTATTAAACATATTAATAATTCAGCAGTAAGTACATTACAGGAGATTCCTGAAAATCACAGCTATTGTGGTTTAATAATCAGAAGAGAGGAAAAAGATTATATTAATCTCCAATTTCTCCCTTTGGCCTTCAATTTGCCAATTAATTTTCAAAACAATCATCTAAGATGTTAGTTTATTTTTCCCTTTTTAATTAGAGATTAAGCAAGTGGTTTTTTTGCAGTAAAAAGTGATGACAGTGGTATTGGAGCTCTGGTAAAGGCACCTTCTCCTTAGCAAGTAATTCTTTATGGACTGTAAATATAAAAGCCACACTAAAATTCTCTACACACACACACACACACACACACACACACACACACACATACACACAAACACGTACACACACACACAGCAGCCAACCAGACACATCAGAGATACGTTCCATTCCCTTGTAATGATAGTTGATTGATGTTTGCTGCATTGCTTTATCTCAGCTTCAAGATCTTGCCTGGACCTTTATCTTTCCCCGAGATCAAGTCCCTAATTCTTAGTATCCCGTGTGTCTGTGTATTCACAATAAGTTCCTGGCTGCTACAGGCCAATTAATACCCTGAATACAGTATCCTCAAACTTCACATCCAAGTCAAATTCCATGACTTTAGACACCGTTGCAAAATACTAAAATTTATTGGATGTGGAAACCAAGAGAACACCCACCTTGTTACTTTAGTAGCAATTGACATCATGAAAGTAGAATAATATTGATCAAGAACTTAGAGAAGACAATGGGAGTATGTCTAAAATGTAGAATACTGGATGTGTGTTGCAGATACAAAATCATCATCATCTATAGGCTTATTTATTGAAAACGTCATCATATATTGAAAGCACTATTTACAAATAGAGTTTTCCAGTTACTTTGCTTACTTATCACTTCTGATCACAAATCCGCTCATGAATTTCTATAGTATCTTTGAATAAATGACAAGATTTGCATGTATGTATCATCTTAAGGAAAGACAGTATGCTTTAAAACTTTCTTTCTATATGACAAGCCCTTATATTTTTGTTTCCCTGTTTGCTGGATAAATGTATTCCTGGAAACAGGATATTCACATCAAATCTGGGTGTAATTTTTATTTTTTAAATTTGAAATATAAACTTTGTTGTGACTAGTTATTTTCTAAAAATGAGTGATATTCATGAACAATGTGCCTTTAAGTAAATTGAGACTTGATGTGGTATGATTGTTCTTTTGTCTAATTGACTTAACCATTAGATGATTCATGTATAAACATGTGCATTGTACTTTTTTATTTTTATATATAAAATAGTCCCCAAGGATATACTTTAAAGTGATAAGGGGGGGTTGTCTCCATGTGACATACTTTATATTTATTTCAGTAAAAGTACTAGAAATAAATGATGTTTACTGAAACAATATAAAAGAACATATTTTCTTTAGAATGTATTTCTAAAGATAATAGATTTATTGTTTAAAGAACAGAAAAGAGTAAAATAGGTTTCTTGCTTGAAACTGCGTAAATTACATGTGAATGTAGCTCAAGATGAAACTCAGAGATAAATTCATATTAATACTACTGAGATTTGTATCACAATATAAGCAATATAGGTATTTTAAGGAACTGTTCATTCCAAGCCCTAGATACCTAATGGATGAAGAATGGTATTGAAAATAGCAGAGGACAACAATTCAACATGCAGATGTTATGATTTTATGATACTAATATGAAAAAAATGGAGCATTTGCCTTTCTGAAGAAGAATGTTTAGCCAGTAATTTCTGTGAAAGGCATAAATTGTAATCAGTCTAAAGTCTTTTCCTCCAATATATCCAAGAGTACTATACTCAACCTCTGAAGAGTAAATAAGAGTTAATTAGCCTTGTTTAATATTAATTTACTTGTAGCAAATAGGTTAAAATGTCTGCTCTCTTTCTTTCAATGTAATAACTTACATTTGTCTTACTTAGACTCAAAACCACCCGAAGACCACCAGAGACCTCGACCAATGCAAATAACAAAGGAGTCTTTTATTTGCAAGCTCCAGGCTGGTACTCTGTGCAATCGGTAACCCATGACAATAAGAGACCAAAAGCATAGAATCAGCACAGTTTTTAGAGTATTGAACAAACAACTTTGAGGAAGATTTACATGGGAAATTACTTGATTGATTAACATTTTAAGCAAACTAAGCTATACATATGTGATTGGCTAGTATTATTGAGGTGTGATTAACAGGAAGTGTCTGGCCACTGGGTCACTGTGTCCTGCATGGCCACCCAATGTTTGGTAAATGCATTTGGAGAAAATTCCTGTGGCTTTCCCAAGGATTGTTTATGTCTCAGTTGTCCAGGAATTGATTTCCTTTTTGTGTCATTTCTGGGTCCAACCCATGGTTATTTTCATAATTCATACCTCACAAGATGGTTGCTAGCCTGTAATGGAGTTACTTAGGCCTTCATTGTGCCTCTTTAAGCTCTTCACATTTCATATTATTACTGTCTCTTCATACAAGCCTGAAATCACTATTTCAAAGTAACACAAACAGAAAAACAAAAATAACTTGATACAACCATCACAAATCCTAAATTATGTGACAAAAATCCACAATATCATAAATAAACCAGAGGAAGAGGATAAACAGTGGCAGAATAACAACAGAAAATTACCCTAGATTTCTCTAATGAAACAGAGATTTAGAATCCTAGAAGGTACTCCATTTCTAGAGTGTCACACTAAGTTAGGTATAATTATATATGGATACACAATTCAAAAGAATATTTTATACTGTCTTCACAAGAAAACAGAAATCTATGAAAAGTTACCCAGCCAGGAAGGTGACTGCTGTGACTGTGTTGGCCAACATATTAAAAAACACAACTGCAGTGTGGAAATGAAAGGGCCACGTGAGAAAAAAAATCATGAACAGAGACACTCACATATAAACACACATAATTCACCTTACCACTGGATAGTCGGAACTTTCGTTGGAACCATTAGTATTCATTTGACAACATCTCTCACTACTGATCTCTTCTCCTACACTTAATGGTCTAGACAAAATCCTAATTCCAGAAAAGCAAATCACAACAGAAGACCAAAGCAACACTTGGCATATCAACCAAGAACATAGATAGTCCCCTATTAAGATCATAGTTCCCCCAAATTGAAGCCAAGAAATACTTCAAATGGACAGAACAAAACAGAAAAATATGACAAAAGTCATGCCAAGGTAACATAATTCACACAGTAAATAAACAAGCATTAGAACAATCAATTACCTAGAAGATAGTTTTCAAAATACATTACAAATACTGCTGGAAATTGTGATTAATGAAAAGATACAAAACCTCTACAAGGAAATTTGTGAACAAGATGAGACCAAGCAAAGATCAGCAAAATAATTCATGGAGACTCCAAACACAAAGAAAAATAAATTCTGAGAAGGCAAGAGAGTCCAAGGGAAAAATGGATGCCTAATTAATAGATATGAGAGAAGACACAGCTAAAACACATACCTCCCAAGTCCCCACCCAATAAAAAGTTGTAAAGAAAATCCATACAAGACCTAAAATAAAGCTTTAATAAAGAGATAGAAGCCCTAAAGCAATAACCAATTGTAACACAGAGAAATCAAAGAGATAGGCACATTCAGATAAGAGAAGCCTTTAGAACACCAAACAGAGTGTACCAGAACAGAACAAACCACCATCACATCATAATCCATTAGAGGATCATTAGACATCAATGAATGGATTCTTAAATCTGTCAGGAGAAAAGATTGATTATTTATAAAGGATATACAGTCAGAATAAATACAAATTTCTTAGCTGATATGGTAAAAAGGGGAGCCTCGCATGATATATGACAAACATTAAAGGCAAACAACTACCAACCGTGAATATGATCCAAAGCCAAACTCTCCTTTACATTAAAAGGATATATAAAAATATTTTATGACAAAGAAAACTTGAAACAATGTATCTCCACCAAATCAGCAGGATAGAAGTTAATCAAATATATCCTACACAGAGAAGATCATGAAGAACAGAAATTGGTTATATAAAATGCTCCCTACCAGTGAACAAGGTAAATATATTAAGAGTAGATTAGACACAGAGCCTAACAACAGGTGAATAACATGGCAGGACTTATGAGATATTTCACAGTCTTAACTCTCAATATCAATGGAATTAACTTTCCAAATAAAAAACACACGAAATAGTAGTATAATAAAACAAGACGCACGCATGTAGTATCTACAAGAGACACATTTTATTGACAAAAACAAACACATACTCAAACTGAAAGGCTGGAAGGAAAATTTTCAAGCAAATGAACACCATAAACAGGCCACAGTACTAACATAAGATAAAACAGAATTCAAAATAAAATTACTAGGAAGAGACATTATATATTGATAAAGGCACATCTGCATTAGGTGTATATATCAAGTCTAAGTATCAATGTCCTGAATCCTGGAGCACCCCACTTCATCAACCAAATACTACTTAACCTAAAAACACATCGCAACACATCATTGAAATGCATGGATAGGTTATCCAGGAAAAACACAACCAAGAAACTGAAGACCTAAATAACTACATTGAACGCTTTGCCTTAACAGACATCTACAGAATATACATTCAGCATCAGTATACACATTCTTCCCAGCAGCTCAAGGAAGAATCTCCAAAATAGAACATATCCTATGTCACATAGAAATTCTATCCAAATTGAAAGAAAAATTATTTGAATTCCCATATCTTGTCAGACCACAACAGAATAAACTTAGAATTAAAAAGCTAAAGCAAAAACTAAAATCCCTAACCCATGAAGACTGAACAACACATTGCTGAATGACCAGTGAGGCACTGAATATATTAGAATGAAAATCTGAAAGTTTCTGAAAATTAACAAATTGAACACACAAAATACCAACTCCTCTTCGAAACAGTAAGTGCAATACTTAGAGGAAAATTTATAGCTCTAAGTGCCTACCTCAAGCAATTGGGGAAATCTGAAGTCTGTATTTTAATTATATACCTCAAAATCCTTGAAAACAGGAACAAGCCTTAACCCAAAGCAGAAGACAGAAACAAATAAAAAAAATCAGAAATAACTAAATAAAGATGAACTAAAACATAAAAAGATCAACAAAACAGAATTGGTTGTTTCAATAAATTAACAGACTTGACAGACACCAAATCTAAGAAGAGAACTTAAATAGATAGAAAGATAAATAGAAAGCCCACAGATTGGGAGAAGTTAGTTACTTGCTCTGCAACAGGCAATGGCCTTACATCTCAAATATATTTAGAGCCCCAAATGTTAACTCCCCCCAAAAACAAATCTTCAAAGAAACAACCCTCTTAATAAGTTTGCTAAAGATTTAAAGAGAGACCTCTCTGAAGAAGAAATATGAATGGTGAATTGAAACATGAAGAAATATGCCACATTTCTGGCCATAGAAATACAAATAAAAGCAACATTGAGATTCCACCTCCCCCCAGTTTGATGACCATTATGAAGAAAACTAATAATAACAGATGCTGGTCTGGTGGGAATATAGCCAAAAGGGAATGTTACTGCACTATTGGTTGAAAAGTATACTTGTTCAAATACTCCATAAAGAAGTATACAGGTTCCTCAGAAGATCTCCCCTATGACCCAGCAATCCCACTCCTGGACATTTACCCAAATGACCACAGACAAGGCCACACTAAAGTTACTATCACAACTATGTCAATTGTAGCATTATTTTCCATAGCTAAGATATGGAACCAACACAGATGCCCCTCAGTAGATGAATCAATCAAGAAAATGTCATATATATTCACAACAAAATTCTATGCTTCCATCAGAAAGAATGACATTGCCCCATTTGTAAGGAAATGGAAAGACTTGGAAAACATAATACGTCAAACAAGCCACACCTAAAGAATCATAGGCTACATGTTTTCACTCATTTAAAAAAAATAGAATATGTCTAGGATATTCTTATAAAAGATCACAACAGCTCAATAGCTATATGCATGTCACCATAGAAAATGATGCTTATTGAAATGAGCTCCAAGAAATGGATACAAGATGATTGTATAGTGAACTGCTTTTATGTATTTCTATTTACTGTTTCCATTTTGGTTTATTCCCTGTAGTCACTGTTTTTTTATTGCTGTACCCTTTGTCTTATATACAAGTTTATCTGATTTGGGGAAGGGAAGGGAAATCACAGAAATGTTCGGACAAAGATTAACCAAAACAATAGTGATATACACTAAACACTATGTTAGAAATGAACTTTACAACTTTGGGGAAATGGGATATCAGGGTTAGGGGAAGCAGGAAAAAATGAGGAAGTGGTAACACTGTAAAAAAGTACTTATTACTTATGTAACTGTGACCCACCCCTTGGAATATCACCTTCATAATAAAAAAAAAAAAGAGAGAGAGCTGACAGGAAGCTCGGCCTGACTTCTCTGACATGCTCCCTAGGACAATGGGTGCTATTCAGTCCACTTCTTGTGGTGGGAAGTCCACTTCTTGTCAGTCGTGGGGCTTGAACTCTGGGCCTGTGCACTGTCCCCGAGCTCCTCAGCTCAAGGTTAGCTCTCTATTACGTGAGTCATAGCGCCACTTCCGGTTTTCTGGTGGTTCTTTGGAGATAAGAGTCTCACAGATGTTCCTGCCCAGGCTGTCTATAAACCATGGTCCTCATATCTCAGTCCCCTGTGTACTTAGGATTATAGGCCTGAGCCCCCAGCATCTGACTTAAGTGTAATTCTGACGCTCTCTCTCTCTCTCTCTCTCTCTCTCTCTCTCTCTCAAGAACTTATTGAATGGGTGCTGGAGGAGGTGGCCCAGCATCCCCATGTGGCTGGAACCAATGTGGCCCTCTCATTCTGGTGGTGGGCTGTGGGTCAGGAGTTGTCTCGCTCAGTCTGTTGTTCCAGCTCCATGAGGTAAGCCCCTCTGTGCTCTGGCTAGACCGTGACGGTTATTCATTGTCCATCTAGACTTACTGGACTCAGTATTGTGTTCAATGACCTTTTCTAGCAAAAATTTCTGGCTAAAATTATGATACATAGTTACCGAATGAAAAAGTAATGCCATCTTAAGAAAGTCATTTAAGACTCTGGGAATGTGGCTTCACAGTACGGTGATTGATTAGCATGCATGAAAACTTCGGTTCAATTCATCAGTACGACATAAACAGAAAAAGAATCACTGGAAATGGTGCTGTGTCTCAAGTGGTAGAGGGTTAGCCTTGAACAACAACAACAACAACAAAAAAGCTGAGGAATAATTCCCTATCACTGGGTTTAAGCCCCAGGACTGGCAAAACAACAACAACAACAAACATTTAGTTAGTAAATGCAAAATAAACAACTCATACTTGGAATATACCATTGCTCCTTCCATACTGATACCTGACAATAGTCCCTAATTCACGTACTTTACCTATATTAGTGTACAATTTTGAAAAAAAAAAACAAAAACTTTTGTTCATTAAATCACAGCAATTAATGCCAAGAATGTGCTTAGATGTCAGGTGAAGATTAATTCTGGAAATTCAAAGATTCCAGGCTTTTGGGTGGTCATTGCTAATCACAATCAGAAGGGTAGCATAAGTGAGATTTGGAAATCTTTTTGGGAAGTCATGGCACCGAAAAGGCAGAGGCTAATTAATAGTTTTTACAGAAGAGAAGGAATAACTCCAGATGGAAGGAATAAATGACAATAACTAAGTTATACCACAAAATGTTCTAGTGAACCATTTTTGGTTATTAAAGAACTATTCATCAACTAGGATTATTCCTCATTGCCTTTAGCATTCCAGTAATTAGGATAATTCTTAATCTCTGTGTGATAGGTTGTATATCCTTCTATGCTGTACTTTCATACCTGAACTCCTTTGCGTTCTAAAAATCTCAGTCTTTTATATTTCTCTATGAACAATTTCTGATACTAAGTTGACAAATACAGACAGCAGAGGATGCTAATGTAAGAGTCCCACGACACATGAATCATTAATGTAACAACATGGAAAAGGAGATAAATTTATTGCTACCTCAATTTTTCTGAAAACTTGCAATGTCATCATTTGATTCAAATTTCCATTCTTTGTCTACATAGTGTCAATAAGTGCACATAAATGCAAATATAAGACGGATGCTGGTGGCTCACACCTGTAATCCTAGCTACTCAGAAATTTGAGACCACCGGATTGTGGTTCAAAACCAGCCTGGTCAGGAAAGTCCATGAGACTCTTATCTTTAATTAACCAAATGAAACCCAGAAGTGGTGCTGTACCAAAAGTGGCAGAGTGTTCAACTTGAGCTGAAGAACTGAAGGACAGGGTCCAGTATCAGAGTTAAAGACCCACGACCAACAAAAAAAGTGCAAATTTGACTTTAAGTTTCCCCAAAAGGAACCACAAAGTCAATAGTAATCTTTCCAAGTAGAAAAAATAATTCCAAATTGATTAGGTGCACTTATTTTTGTTGAGTTATTTAAGTTATGGTTTCTTTGCTGGACATATTCTCTTCTTTTAAAAATTGTCAAATATTAGCTTTATAATAAACTTCATCTAATATTTCTTGGTTCAAAAGAGAAGTCCATACAGTTGAAGTCAATTGGATTTATTACTATTTCAGTTCAAAGCCAACCCAGGCAGGAGAGTCTGTCTAACTCTTATCTGTAATTAAATACTAAAAAAGCCAGAAGTGGAGTGTAGGCTCAAGCAATAGAGTACTAGCTTTGGGGGCAGGTGGACAGGAAAGGCAACTGTACAGGGACAGGGTCCACCCTCTGGGTTCAAGCCCCCAAACCAGCACAAACTAAACAAACAAACAAGCAAATGAAAAAAACCACGTATTTCTTTGAGACTATCCTTAAAGCACTGGTTTGAGAAGAGGCTCCTTTTGCTGATCGTACTCACTGGATCCTGCTTTTTGGAGTCCTTATTGCTATGGAGAACTCAGGACCAGACTAAAGAATTAGGTAACTGACTCCTGCAACAGGAGAATTATCTCAGGAATGAAATATCCGTGCATAAGTCTCTTTAAAACCCCCAAATCTTTGTTTCTTTGCAGGAGAACACTTTTAAAACAAATTTATTTCCTTTTATTCTATGCTGGCCTTCAAATGGCATATTGTTTCCTTTTGTTATACTCTCAACTAGAAGTTTACAGACAAGTTTTATATAAGTAAAGACACACTTGACAAAGTCAGGGACAGAGTTTCCTTCAGGCCTTGGATTCTTTTCTTGTACCATAAAAGGACAGCACAAATTACCTTGAAATTTGTCATTTCTCTATGTTCAATTCCTCTCTTGGGATCAGTTTCCACTTGCAATAACAGTTCCTTCCACTTAGTTCCAGTAACAATCTATGGTGCTGCTCCAGGTAAAATGAGTATTTTCTGGCTTCATTGAAATAGCACAAGTTATATCTTTGGACATGAGGTAACATGTGTTTCAGAGATAACTTCATAATGAGAAAATAGGGAATTTGCATGGCTTATAAAACCTTATTCATGTACATATGACCATATAAGATGATGTTAAGTGAAATGGAACCCAAGATAGGGACACAACTTGCTTTTTCTTGCTTGTTATTTTTTTAATGTATCTAACATGTAGTATGTGATTTTTTTGTTTCTCTTCTATTTTCTTCCTCCATGGTATAACCCCTGTTTTCACTATATTTATTGTCAGAGTCCTGCATCTTGCATATACATTTTTTCTAATGTAGGGAGGGGAAGGGAAATAACAAAATGCTTAAACAAGTATACAGTATGACCTATTGTAACAATGAGTTGTACATGGCACTATGTAGAAAATTAGCTTTACAACTTGAGGAAGGGAGTTAGGTTGGTGGGGAGGAAAAGGATTGTAGGAGAAAAACCAAAGGGGAGGTAACAATGCTTGATAGATAATGTACTCATTAACTTTCTTATGTAACACTAGCCCCTCTTTAAACCATTTTTACAATAAAAAACATGAAAAAAACATCCTGGACTGCTTTAAGTTCAAATTTTCTAAGTGCTCTGTAATTAAGATCAATTTTATGTGGGAAGAATATTCTTAGAAACATTTTTGTGAGTGTGTTTTGTGCATTATTTCCCAAGTGTACATAAGTTAGCAGTAGGAGAAACAATAGGAATAATAGGAGAAAAAGAAGTTTTGTGCTTAATTATAATGGTTCAATACACTATAGAAGACTCTTCAAGTAAGACAACTTTGAAAAAATAAATCCAAGGCCATTATGTAGATCTATGGGAGTGATGTAGGGAAAGCATTACTACTAAGTGGAACATGAAGGATGAGGCCACTCTTGTTTTCTACTAGATCTAAATCATGGTAGCTAATCATGCAATTTTGTAAAAAGTAGAACAGAAGAGTAATTCTGGTTCCAAAACAAGTCAGATATAAGAGCATGGACTTAACTGGAAAAAAAGGCAATGTTGAGAGAGCAGGAAATATAGTAGCAATGAGCTAGTGGATAAGATCACATTTCTTTTTCTTTTTCAGTTTTTTTTTTATGGTTGTGGGTCTTGAACTCTGGTCCTGGGAGATGTCCCTCCCCTCTTCAGCTCAAGGCTAGAACTCTACCATTTGAGCCACAGTGCCAATTCCAGTTTTCTGGTGGTTAATTGGAGTTAAGTTCCTCAGAAAACTTTCATACTGGTGCTTGATCTGAACTGCAATCCTCAGATCTCAACCTTCTGAGTAACTAGGATTAAAATTTTGAGCCACCAGTACCAGGCTTAAGATCACATTTCTAGCAGTGTACACTCAGGATGTGTAATGTGTATGTTCATCTATCTTTGTATGAATTCTTGAGGTAAAAATCTAGGTACAGGTTAGACTTTACATTCACAAAAATGTTTGTAGTTTAAAACCATACTCCTGGAAAAAAAACTAAGAATATAAAAGAGTCTGGAAAGTTCAGTTTGCATCCAGCCTGGGCAGAACAGTCTTTGCAACACTACCTATAATTAACTAGCCAAAAGCTGCATTGGATGAATGGCTCAAGTGATGGGATACTAGTTATGAACAAGAGTGCTGAATAATAGCCTGAGGATTTTGCATACATACATACAAACATTTACATGCACACAGAAGCACTTATATGTGCAAACACACATATGAAACAATTCTCAAAATGTGTAGAAAAGTTAGAAAACAATAGAAAATATGTCCTGAGTAAGACTAGAATCAAGTGATAATTTTTAATATTAGAAAGTCGTCAAGTGAACTTCCCCCCAAAAGCATGAGACTATTACATAAGTAGTGACCAGAGATAGTAAAAGAGCCAAGTAATAATTATTAAAGGGATCGGATCCATGGAAGAATGAATCAGATACCCCTGCAGGTGCATCTGAAAATGTTCATATCCTGTGTCAAATGTTAGAACACCTTTGAAAATTGTACAGAAACAGTTTGAACAGTCAGTCGTGGATAAGATCATCGGAGAAGTTCAGAATTACTAGTATGTTTCTCGATCAAATAAACCAACAAACTATGGCAGGGCAATGCGATACAAGTCTGGAATTCTAGCACTCAGACTAATACAGGAGATTAGAGAGTGGATTAAATAGTAATACCTTCCCTGGACTAGGTAGTATAATTTTGCTTCAATAAAACAAACCAAAGAACAAGAAAGGAATTCACAGTTGGAAGTTTGCACAAATTTTGTCATGTTTTGAGAAGTCAAGTTTCCTATTGAAATACAACTCATATATCATCCTCCGTCATGTTTTAAATGCTCTCTTCATTACAGAATACTTCTAGATGCAAAATCGGTCATGATTCCGAACCAAAAATTTTAAAAATTTAGCATCATTCTGTTGGATTCCAAAGAAATAATGAAGGAATACAAAAGCTTAAGCCACGAGAAACAGCAAAGTTATCTAATGTAGGACTTTGTAGACCTTACTAAATTAGAATTTAGATTTAAAATAAATATCTTTTGCTTGTAATTTCATATTCTATAGGATACTACAAAATACTTTTTAAGTAGAAGTTTTAATTTACCAATTCACAAATGATTCTGGCATTCTATTTGTCTAGAATATTCTTTCAAGAGAGTTGTAATTAGGACTTAGTTTATAGATAATTCCAACAGTAGATGTATAACATGATAATGTGAATAATCTAGAAAAAGTTGACAATAAATGGATGGTATTAATTTATAAATTTAGAAAAAGAGCCATGTTTTGTGACTTTTGTGTAACATGGTATGAAGAGAATTATTGTTTGAAATCTTTTTTCTTCTACCTGTACATAACATAGGAAGAAATTTCCTTAATTATAGACCTCTGTATACAATGAGAAAAATACTAGGTATGGGGTTTGTTTTCATTTTGTTTTTGTTGTTTTGTTTGTCCTAGGGCTTGACGTCTGGGCCTGGGCACTGTCCCTGAGCCTGTTTTTTGCTCAAGGATACTGCTCTACCACTAGAACCTCAGTGCTACTTATGTCTGGCTTTTCCTGAGCAGTTTATTGGAGATAAGAATCTAAGGAACCTTCCTGGCTGGGTGGGCTTTGAACCATAATATACAGATCTTTCCCTATTGAATATCTATGGTAGACAAAAAGATAAGTATAAATAATATTTTCAAGTTTTCTGATCTCAAGAATACCACTTGAGGGAAAACGAGGCAGCAAAATTTAGTGTAGTGTTCTTTCAACAATAAAAAGGGCATAACATTAGCAGAATTGTAGAATTTTTTCACAATAGTGATAAGCTAGTCATGCTGTGAATTTAGGGAATTTTAAGGTGCAGTTTACAAGGTGGAAACTCTTTGGGCTAGAATGACTTTACTGCATAAAATTTTGGTATTGATTGTTATTGAAATAATAGCTTACTATGATGAACAAATGTTTACTATAGAGGAATTAATTATTATAGATACTTCATAGTTTTATCTTCTACCAGAATGTGGCTCGTTTCTCTGTTGACATTTAAATATGTAATGCCCCATTGGAAACTGCATCTCTTGCAGAATTACATAAAATGCATACAGGCACTGTTTTAAATGTCTCTGGTATGGCATACTCAGAATTTAAAAATGAGTAGTTAGTAGAACACATATATTCTGTCCTCTTAACAAATATTCAGTTTTAATAATTAGGAGTTTTCAGAGAATTGAACTATTTTCTATTTAGTATGAGACAATATTAAAATAATGTTTTTTAAAAAAATAATGGCAAGTATATTCTGAAAAGTTTGTATAGTTTGATAGCATTCAAGTTGATGACCATCTGAAAAAGAAAGGGGCAATTAATTCAAATTAGAAGCCAAATATTGTTCATTTTTAAAAAAATGTAGTACACATAGAATATCATTTACTATAGAAATATAGTGAAATTATATTTTATGTAGCTTATTTTTAAGTTTAATTTTATTGTCAAGGTGGTATATAGAAGGTGTTGCAGTAATTGTAAGGTAGTGAACATCTAAAAGTCGAACTTTTTATGCCCTCCCTCATTTTTCTCACACTTTTACTTCACCCCAATATCCCTCACAAGTTGTAACGTGAATATCCTACATGTTGTCTTGTGAGTATTGCTATTGCATTGGTTTGCCCTTTGTCCTAAAAGAAATCACATAGTACTGTAAAAACAATAACCACAAAGAAAAACCTCTGTTTCCATGTCTAGGAGTTCATTTTGCTCAGCATCCTCTTATATGGTTATATATACATAGCTATTGAGCCATTCTGCTCATCTGCTAGGACTATCTTAGCCATTACCTAATTATTACACATGAGGAAAACCATGGAATCTGTTTCTTTGTGTCTTGCTTATTTTTCTTAGTAGGATTTTTCCAAGTCTTTCCATTTCCTTATTAATTGGAAGCATAGAATTCCACCGTGTGTGTGTTTAATGGATTTGTTCATCTTCTGAGTGGCATATTGTTTTAAATCATGATTGCATGTAAGTATCATTGGGGTCATACAAAAATGACAGATGCCACCTCCCCAGATATACTAAAATCACGATTTCTAAGTAAGATAGTTTTTGATGGTGGGACAAGTGTTGAGATACCTGAATAAATCTAATGTATTTCTTGCACTGAGTTAGGCAGGAAGACATCATATAGGATAAAAATGGTAGTGACAAAATATTCCTTTGAGAAAGATTTAGGAGGCTTCCAGAAATATGAAGAAATTCAGATAATTTTGAAGAATTTAGAAATGCAAGTTCAAGTATATCTCTTTAAATAAAAATTATGTAAGTGGAAGGGCAAAAGAAGAGGAAGAGAAGAAATAACTGACAGCAGATCATTGTTCCAAGTTAGAGTATAAAAAGAAATAATCTATAACTTCCCAGTTAAAAGGAGACCAATATAATACGTCCCACTTAATTTAGGTACATGCAAAATATTTACTTGGCTTTTTCCTACTTTAATGCTCCAAAATAAAGACTTATAAGAAAAGTTATGTGATTGCCATTACTTCAACCAGAACACTAATTGTGATGAGCCCTCTTTTTCTCACATTGCACTTGGAAAATAGTCCGTAAGTTGAAGATATTGTGGCTGATTAGAGTCAGAGTTAGGGGCTTCTACTTGTACAATTATCCCAAAATAGTTTAAAGCAGTTTTTTTTCCCCAAGATATCCAACTGCATTGTCTAAAGCTGTACTTTGAACACACCCTCAAACGTGAGTACGTAATTTGAAATTATACTTCAGCATTTCTTTGGCACATTCTACTTTGTGCCTTTATCTTTTTTACACATTCCTTTTGAGTTCATAGTTGCTCTATTTCAATTTCATCTTTATAAACTACTAAGAACATTGTTCAACTACCACTTCTTGTTTGCACACACCCAGTGTATGTATCAAGGTACTTTGTCTATGATAAACAATAGGGTAGTACTCACTCTTTGAGGAAAAAATTGCACAGTATAACCCTATGCCCACATTAGAGGGTTTAGAATTTAAAGCAGTTTGAGACAAACAGTGATATTAGAAGTGAAAGCCTCCCTAGGGACATTTGCTTGGAGCTCATTAGTTTTCCCAGGAGAAATATAAATATCCACAAAATTTGGAGCTAATTAGTAAGTAATCAATTTAACACTAGATCCTAGAAGTTGTGTTAATTCAAGTCACCATTGTATTATTGTTATATCAGAATTCTTCCCTATTTGCCAATGTGTATGAGAAAATGAAAGATTTGGATTAAATGGTGAGGTTAATGTCTGAACTCTTCCATTCAATAAAAGCGTGAAGTTTATTATAGCACTTCCTACATATAAGAATTTGTGGCAGGGGCTGGGAATGTGGCTCAGTGGTAGAGTGCTTGCCTTGCATGCATGAGGCCCTGGGTTCGATTCCTCAGTACCACATAAGCAAAAAGAAAAAAGCCAGAAGTGGTGCTGTGGCTCAAGTGATAGAGCGCTAGCCTTGAGCTGAAGAGCTGAGGGATAGCGCCCAGGCCTAGAGCTCAGGCCCCACGACCGGAAACCCCCCCCCCCAAAAAAAAAGAATTTGTGGCAGGTTGATTGACAGGGTTACTTAAGCATGGAGATATCCCTAACAAGAATTAGATTTTAATAAGGTATATGGCAGTTATGATTTGTTAATGTTTATTGAGGCATTTTCTGTTATAAAGAAGAATCAATTCAAGGAGTCTTCAGTCACATCAGTAAAGCTGTATGTTTAACCTAATACTTGGTGTTACTTGTCCTACATTTGTGATGATTAGGCTGATAAGATATCCAAACAATATTTCAATAAAATCCCAAACTGATGTGGATACATGAATCACTCATTGGAACTGTAGGACAAATTAGGCTTGTCTGTGCTGTAGTTCAATCTCTAATCTCCTGTCTAAACAGTCTTGAAACATATTCACAAAATACCTCTAAGGAAAGTTCATGAGAGTTATAACTGTATAATTCTTCTAAGGTCAGGATAAAAGCATTTGTTCCCAGCATTTAAAATCAACAGAATCTGTTGAATTCATGGATCCAAAATTTTATAGCTTCACATTCATATCACAAAATTTTATCAATATTACTTTCACCAAAACACTGTTCTTATTGAACTTATCTATGTCCTTTTACTTTTCAAATCCAAATAGAATATTTCCTTCAAAATATTCCTGCAAATTCTTTCCTTCCTTTACTTCTGTAAATCTGTGTTTATTTCTTGTTTCCTTATTTATCTCTTTCATCCAATCTTGTCCACACTGGTGCTCACATTGCTCACACTTGTGTCAGAATTTTCCTTTTCCTTCTCACTTTAATAATTCCCCCGATTTTATTATTCTTTTGCATATTCAAGGTCGTGGATATTTTGATGATATCTAAGCAGACATATATTTGCATCTCTTTAACATAAACCTTAGAACTGAGAGTTTTTTCCTCTAAGTCCATATTTTCCATCTGTAGTCCTTTTCACCAAGAATATAACTAACAGTTGCCAGTCAGAGATGTGGATGCATTTTAGATTTCTTCTTACCTTTCTTTTTACCTTTCTTACCCTCCCCTTAGATAAGATGAATGATTAAGATTTTCTCAGTTTCTGTCACTAATACAATTTCTATGTACTCCTTTTTATGCCCATGACACCAGCCTGTTACAAGTATTCATCACTGGTAACCTAGTCCTAAAACAACCGCTTACAAATTATGCTTTTTTTTCCCCAGAGTCTTTTCATATTGGTCCTCTCCATCACCAAATTACTCTCTTTGTAAGCACACAGAGTGAAGAGCCCAGACAATAATTCTAGTATCATTATTTACTCACTACATTGACTGTTTGCCTTACATTTCTCATCTGTAAATGGATGTAATCTACCAGAAATATTGAAGAATATTTGTTGACTTCTAGAACAAGAAAAAAAAGTGAAGATTCCTTACATTTTCCACTTTAGCTTACAAATAAGGAAAGAGTCAAATTCAGTTTGTTGGTATGAAGTCAAAAGTTGTTTTATGCAGAAATAAAAATAAATTTTAACTCCTGGCACAACGGCCTATGTCATTTTGTGGTAACTTCAGATATGTAAGTGGTATTATGTAAATTGTGTCACGTGTTTACAGCTGTACTGAAGGACATACTCTTAATAAATTATTGGAAACATTTGTTATTGAATATTACCTATATGACAATGTTATTTGAATTAATCACACTGAATTGAACACTATATCTTAGTCCATCAAAATGTGGAAGTAAAAAATTTTATTTATAAGAACACAATACCAGCAAGAAAAGTGAGTATACATTAGAGAGACTGCAGGAATAACATTAGGGTTTTTACTGTCTCTACCTATTAATGTAATTTTATTTCTTAGTATAGAAACTCTCCTCTTGTTATTGTTGTATGTAATCCAATTCAGTTTATAACTATGTATTCAATGTGGGAACACTAGCTTCAAAGAAGTGTAAAGTTTTTTTCCTTTTCAATCACCTTATCATTGTCAGGCTACACTGTGGTCATCATCATCATCTTCATCAAAATTATTATTAGCATCATAAGTACTAATTAATGAAAATCTTATATGTGCCTATGGTTTTGCTATTATTTGTCTTTTGATTAATATTTTTATGTTAACACTGTGCATGCATCCATATTAAAATTTTGAACAAATAAAAAAAAAACTAAACCATATCAGGTAGCTTGACTATGTATTTATAACAAATTATGGAATAGATTTTTGAAGCATTGCTAATTCCTAACCAGTATGAATTAACTTCCTCTCTTCCCCTCACTACACACAAATATTTAAGAGCTTGGACAGAACTTTTTCAAGTAATATAATGTAAATATTACTACAAAGCCATATGTGTATCTAAAATTCCCTTGAAAGTAAAAGCTCTAATTTCTATTGAAATATTAGTTATTTTATTCTAGGAAACTTTTAGAAAAATAGACTGTATATCTTTGAAATGTAAAAGGTCAAAAATAGTAGTAAAAAATAGAGTGAGTCCGTCTTCAGAAATATATGTGTGTGTATATATATATATATATATATATACATATATATATATATATATTAATGTTATGTGTAGAATGACATTTTTAGAGATTGTCATCAGAAATATATACATATCTAAATTTATGGGTAGAATGATGTACACTATAGTGAAACAAAAATCTTAAAACATAATTAAAATAAAAAGTACATCAAAAAGTGCCAGGGACTCACTCTTACAATTTGACCTATTCTGGGTAATGAGATCTTAGAAATGTGTTTGAAAGTTGCCCAGACAGAAAAGTACTTGTTAGATTCTTATCTCCAATTAACCACTAAAAACATGAATTAGCTCTGTGCCTCAAGTTGTAGATTGCTCTCCTTGAAGTAAAAAGGCTTAGGGATAATGCCCAGGCCTTTCAAAAAACAACAACAACAACAACAAAATGTATCACATTAATTTCACAAAAGCATCTTTTAACTGCTGTGAACCTTTCTTAGAAACATGAATACAAGCCTCTGGAAAATGTTAAGTAAAAAGTATAGAATATTTACGTTTATATTAAAGACGTGACTATTTAGATTGTTTAAGATATTTAGGTAATGATTAGGAATTGAGAATAATGATGGGTAGGTAATATATTGGGACTGGTTTGTTATTCTATTTTATGATATTTATAATGATTATATTAAATTACTCTTGCTTTATATTTGAATTATAATAAATGATAAACATTTTTAAATGTTTCCAATGGAAAGGAATATCAATTCTTATGTAATTTCAAAGCAATTGAGAAAATTATTCCACGGCTGGTTTGCTTTAAGACTATATTTCTTTTCTTGTTCTAGTTTTCATATGTACATAGAAATTAAAATTTCAAAAATTCAATGGATGTTGGCATTCAGGAACATCTTCATAGATACTAATATTGGAGTCCCTTAAGTGGAATTGTTTTATTTCATTTGTTACTTTCACAAATAAATCAAGATGATAGTGTATTTTGTTTCTTTTCACTGCCATTGGCTCTTATCTTAAGAATACTTTTTCCCTAGCAAAGTAGAGAAAAACAATTGGATTGACCAAGTAACATATGGCTTTCATAAGATGCAGATGCATAGATTTGTGTCTTCTGTCATTTGCCAAAAGTTTCTTCCAGAAAAGGTTATCAATTATTTATAAGTGTTGCTTAATTCCTAGGTATTCCAGTTATCACATACACTTTTTGATTTAGTTATCTCTGAATAAACTTAAACAATTAAAAATACTTAAAATGAACAGAAATCATATTATTGTTTTAAATGTTGCAGTTTACAAAGTTTATAAGCAAACACAGAAAATATCTTCTTACTTATTCTACATTTTGTGGGAAGTATTTTAACAATAGCTTTTTTTTTGCTGACATGTAATTCACCTGAAATATATTATCTCCTTTTATTGTATGCATTTTAGTGATTTGGAAGTGAATTGTACAATCATAGGTTTTCCAAGCCTAAAATTTTCACAAATTTGCTTTTCTTCAAATAGAAATGCTGTAAATTTCAGAACAGACATTAAAGTAGATATGAGATTCATTTACAGGAATTTGTCCAGCATACATCCTCGATAGTGATCCTTTTCAAAATTTGGTTTTGGGGATTATTTCCAGGGTCTCACACAAAGTATTCAAGTGCAATCTCAATGAACTACATTCCCTGTCCAAATAAGTTTTTTACTTCTCTTTAATACATACATAGACGTGTAATGGATAGAACCTATTCAATTCTCTTTGACCTTTGGAAAACTTGCTTGCTTTAATGATTGAAGTATTATACAAATTCATTTTCTATGTGGAGTATATCAATTTCTCTACAAGTGCATTACTATATTTTGTGTCATCTTTTTATATTATAGTCCTACTAGTGAGTTTTCTCTTTATTTTTTCTTGGATACTAAAGAGGAACTTATTTTATATGCTCCTACTATCTACGTATATTCTTTAAAGAAATATCCTATTTTGGGAAAAGTTATATAGAATTAGAAGATATAAAAATACTTAGACTCAGAATCATTCTAGCATTAACATTGTAGCATTAACAAATATGTGTCTTCTATCTGTTAGATATTTTTTCACTTCTGTTATATTGTCCTTTGAATTATGAAAGAGTATAAGTTGATATTATCCAGATTATTCTTGCTTTTCTTTACCCACTAATGCTTTCCATGTCATATTTTAGAAACTTTTACTGATCCAATGCCATGAATTTTTATGTTTATGTTTTATGTTTTTACATCTCACATTTAGTTTGATAATCATCTTCTATTTAAAAACTTTAAATTTTTGTATAAGGATTGAGGTAGTAGTCTAAGAAATTTTTTTAAATAGAGGGAGGCAATAGTGCCACAACAACCATTTAAGATTCTATTTTTATTTCATAAAGTCATTGCATCCTTTTCAAAATCTATTGACCATAAAACTGAGATTTTTATTGTGAAAATACCATACAGAGGGGTTACAATTACACAACAGTATTAACCAAAGCATGCTATTTGCAGAGGAGTATTTAAAAGGTGTAATTTCTTATAAAATTGAACTTTTAATCCAACAAAATGAATACCAGAATTCTATCACTTGGAAGATGTGAGCGGAAGTCAAAGGGAAGGAATAAAGAGAGTTATGGAGGAAGAGAGTGAAGGCATAATATTCAATGCAGATAGTATGAAACTAGAAAACACGAAAGTGGGGTGAGGTTTGGAAGGGTATAAGAAAGTTATTAAAGATCCATTGTACTTATAAACTGATTTGTGGAATGGAAATTCTTTTGAACAACTATTTAATAAAAATATAATTAAAAACAATAGAGACATCTGATCTTCAACTGTATTCTCTTAAACCATGAATCAATATAATAGTTTCCTCCTCAGAAATTTTCTTTGCAGGTATTTTCCTCATAATGTCAGAAAACTGACCAATGCAATGAATATCAATATATCACATTGCCTATTGTAAATAGACACAATATAAAAATCACAGTAAAATTTTTAGAATTCATCACATGAAAAAATAACAGGTAGAAAGTATCAAATGATGAATTATAGTTTTTCCAAGTACTTTACCTATGGTATCTAACTTAATCCTCACAATAATCCCATAAAGTGGAACTACTTACATTTTTAATTCTTAGATGATGGTATTGACTTCTTCAGAATTGGAATTACTAGTTAAGCATTGCACACATGGTAAGTGTTAGACTGAGGCCCATCTCCCGCTGTATCAAATAACCTCATTTTATTTTATGACTAAAATACCAGCACTTAGTCTACTAATTCTAGGAAAATTTCCCAGAATTATTGTGTACACTCTAATTATATTTGACTTTATCCTTGTTAGAAAATAGGTAGCTGTAATATGAAAACTCCAAGTTCATAATCAATTTATACATCCCTGGTGAAAGGAACTGCTAAAGTATAACATTCTTGATTTCTAGCTCAAAATAGTAGAAATCATAATCTATCCCTTCACTCAACACTGCACTGCCTGGGGACCCCATTTGTGTTTAACACAGTCATACCGAAAGAGTGTCCTGCCCAATTCCTGATGGAAACAGACTGCAGGTGTTATGGACCAATCATTTCCACATTGTAGCTCACCTAGGTTGTTTACCATTAGAAGTATTTTGATTGCTTTTTATACCAAACATTCTGAGAGAAATATACTACTTTAAAATGTTATTAAAGCAAGACTGATATAAAAATCACCTTTGACCCCAGATAAATATTTTACCTTTCATATACCCCAAAATGCCATCTGAGCTATCATTAATGTTAGCAACAAGGGGTTAAAAATCATAGATACCAAGACCGAAGCATGAATTAAAGACTCTCCAACTTGTCAATACAATTGGTTTAAAAAGTCATCAATACTACTGCATTTTTAAAATTTTCTTATGAAGATTCAATTATAAACTATTAACAGTTGAAAATAACTCATTTTCTTGGGAGTAGGACACAAAGCACAAGATTAATCCTAATCATTTTAAAGGACCTTTATTTATACTACAAATTCACTCCCATAACTACAATGATACAAAAAATAACTGAAGTACAGAAACACAAAGGAAGTAATTTGACTGCATCATCTACATTCAATGGACTTCGTTAATAGAAAACAAAGTTAAACTAATAATTAGCTTACCAAATTCACTTACATTCTTTTATTCTATTTCATTTAGTTTCATAAAAACTGGATTTTCATAAGATGATGCATAATAAGCCTATATACCCACATACATTTTCAGATCTTAACAATATTTATTTCAGAAATGTCTTTAGCTCCATAGTGAATGAACTGAAATAATACTAAAATATTCAAAGGGTTTTCAGAAATTGCAAGACTCGCTCTGGGATGTTATTCATATTGGAAAAGATATTCGAAAAGCCTTATTTGTTAAGTTGCGATAGTTACTCCCACAAAAGAGCCATTAGCCCTTTGCATGTACAAAACAACTTCAGATACATCCACTATCTAAAGATGACACATGCTTTTGGTTTGTTTGTTTTTGAAAGGAATAGCTAACAAGCATATCAACAATACTGATTTTCAGTCAATATGATGGGATATTCAAACTTGATAAATATAGGGTTGATTACCTCTTAGTGTGAATAGATATGATCTTACAAAGAAAGTTATTTTCAACAGAAAGCCAGAAAGAGTTTATCCACTTTGTGTTTCACGGGAATAACCAGAGAGCAATACCTATTTGGTCCAGTTGGTCAAACTTACTCCATGAGCATATGTTAAAAGTAAACAAATTTAAGAAGTCAAATACATATTTTGTTCTGACAGTCATCTTCCAGCACTAATTTACTACCTAAATATGTCTGAATCTTCTCACCTAACATATAATAAGAGCTGAAAGCGTTCTCTTTCATCTAACTTAATATTGTAAATCCTTTGATTCTGATGATATTATTTGACAAATAAAATGTACAAAAGGGTGGTCCAACTGAAATGACATGACAGAATATTGATACATAAAAACATTGCAACAAATTTAGCTCTTTTCAGCCTCACCCTGTCCACATTGGCAAGCAGCATTGCAACAGCACATGCACACATATACACATACACACATATGCACACATGTACACACACCTATACATGCATGCTAAATTCAAGGTTTATTGTTCAAAAAAGTTCAAATAAAAAATTAATGATTAGTACAAATGATAATTTGCCTTTCTACAAAATAATACACAATCCAGTCACCACGGATGTTACATTTTACCTGCCTATCCACATGTGACCACTTAATTTATATTTAATTACTTAATTAACTAATTAATTCAATCATTTGTTTGGTGCTAATACTAAGGCTTAAACTCAGGGCTTGTCTCTGTCCCAGAATTTATTTTTTTGTTTTAGTTTTCTCAAGGATATCATTTTACTGCTTGTACCACAGCTCCAGTTCTAGCTTTTGTTGGTTTATTTCAAATCAGAATCTAATGGACTTTTTTTTTGTTTGGTCTGGTTACAAACCACAATCCTCAGACTTCATCTTTCTGATTAGCTAGGATTAATGACATGAGCCACCAGTGTGGCTTCTATTTTTCCTCTATAGTTATCTAATGCACATACTTAGATAGTAATTTAAAAATGAGAGTATAGAAGCAAGATGTATAGTGATGATACTGTCCTGTCAGAAATTCAAGTTAGTAATGTAAATTTCTTCTTAAGAACACACACAAAAAATACCATGATATAGTATAAGAGAACTCACAATTGGACATATGAGCTTTAAGAGCTTTCTAATAGATCCATTATTTATTTCTAATAGATCCATTATTTATTGGTACCAACATTAGAAAAAAATGTATAATATAGTACTAAAATAGAAGTCCTTTACATGACTACTTACATTCCTTGTTTTTTTAAAGACATTTGTTTTCATCTAAAAGAGTAGGCCAGTTTATTGTCTTCATGTGGTTTCAATGATTGAAGGTGCTTAATGAGAAATCAAAATGTATTAGTAGTCCTTTGCTATCAATTAAATCTCACTTTTTCTTTTTGGAGAATATAATGATCAAAGAAATAGTTGAGAATCAGCAAGCAATTGTTCAGAATCATGCTTCCAGTGCAAGTGGATCAACAGTAAGTAATCCTCAATATCATTTTCTACAAAGTTTTGTCACAGATACAATCGGTCTGCCTTCTCTTGCTGCTTTCATAGCCTGGAACTATTCCTTCATTGTACATGAAAAGTGTGATTCAACTGATTTCATTCAGATCTGTTCCTAGAATTATCAAGGATTTAGATTTTTGTCTGCAATATGATTAAACCTATGTCTCTTCATGTAGGCTGCTAAAAATGCATTTACCAAATTCAAGTAAATACATTAATTCTATTTCCATCTTTTTAAAATGTAAAATTCTGCTTGCTCTATAAATTGATCAGAGGCATGCATTTGTGGCTATCTAGGTCATTGCACATCTGTCTCTCTTCCTCTCTCTTTAATGTTTCTCATAGATAATAGGATTGCTTTATAATTATCATAATTTATTTTGCTTTTATATTTTTGGTTGCATCATTTTACTTTCTGCTCTGCCATTTCCCAAATCATTTATATAGAAGGCATTATTTCATCTTTTCTCATTCCTAGAATAAGCTGCACATGAAGACACCACTGGTCCTTATTTTCAGTCTGTATCTTTGAATACGGAAGAAAATCTTTCCTCTGCTTGCATCAATTCCCTACTCTCCAGTTAGAATAATTCCGAATAGTAAAAATGTAAAAAGGGAAAATAAATCATGGTGAAAAAACAGATGCAGAAAATTCACCGGATTTTTCTGAACAGTTCAACTAACTTGAACTATTAACGAAATACTTGGACACCTCATTCCCACTGTCACTCAAAGTCTCTGGTTAGGCAATTCTGATGAAGACGAGGAGCATGATGAAAAAGTGAGGAATGGTATCAATTGCAAGAAAAATGGAGAAAGATCCATGCAACTTTCTTCTTTTGGCTGCTGAAAATAATCAGGTTATTACAGTGCGGAGACTACTTTCCAAAAAGGCCACTCATGTGAATATTAGGGATGACGATGAGTATACCCATATTCATCAAGAAGCCTACAGTGGACACTTAGACACTGTCTGTGAGTTGGTGGCTGAAGCGGCAGATATTCATGCAATAACTGTAGATGGCTGGACAACCCTGCACAGTGCTTATATGTGGAATAATACTAGAGTGGCTTTTTCTTACTTCATCATGATGGAGATACCAATGGCCCCCTTGCATCTTGCTGATGGAAGTAAAGTTAGCAAAGACATGTTGGATCTGCTTCTGTTGAACCATTATGTGAAATCAGGTCTGAAGAACAACTTGGAAGAAACTGTATTTGATATTGCCAAAAGGATAAGTATGTATCACTACCTCTTTGAAGTTTTGGAAGGCTGTACAAATTGCTCTCCTAAGTCATAATGGTTCGGTTAAGTTTCTTAAATTTCAAAAATGCCATTTCATTCTGTTTCCATACAAAATATTTTCACAATCCAACTAACAACAATAGCTTACTGCAACAATTCATGGATTCCATGGAAGTCTTCCAAGTCAATTGCCTTACTTTGATGTCAAAATGTATTCAAGAGTTAGTTGTATGTATCTATAATGATATTTGGAGAGTTTTTGCTTTTTTATTGTAATTAAGTGGTTACATAATTTCCCTAATTTCACAGTATTGTGGTTTAGTGACACTCAGTTAAAATCACAAACACATTCTAACATTTCTGGAGAAAATTGTCTATCACAGTCTATAACATTTATGAGTTCCATGAGCTTTGCGATACTGCTATTTCTTCCACATTGGTTGGTATGTACATTTCTTTTGTTTTGCAAAACATCAGCTGTTCCCTTTTTCCCACTTGTTCCCTCCCTTCTATCCCTGCCATTAACTTGCTTAGTTCATTTTGGTCAATGTCCAGTGCAACTAATGGATTTTCCCCTGATTTCCTCTAGTTCTATATCATCTTCTTGGTTCCCCTTCATTGTACACATATATACCATACATGTGATCAGCAGCATGGGGTTATTTAGTAGAGATTTGACCAGATGAGTGAAAGTCCTTTGTTTCCGAAGTCCTGTTAAATATGTCGTATTACCTAACATTTTGGTTTTAACATCCACTTATCAGGGAGACCATGTACTGTTGGTCTCAATGCTCTTGGCTTCTTTGCTCAACATGATCACCTTCTAGCTCCATCCATTTCCCTGCAAATGCCATTATTTTGTCATTTCTAATGGCTGAATAATATTCCATTGTGTATAGATACCACAATTTTGGGATCCATTCATCTGTGGTGGGACATCTGGGTTGTTTCCATATCCTGGCTATTACAAAAAGTGCCGCAATAAACATGGAGGTGCATGTGTCCTTGTATACTGGTTCCTGTTGTTCAGGATGGATGCCTAGAAGTGGTAGGACTGGGTCATACGGGAGGTCAATATTTAGCTTTCTCAGGACTCTCCAGACTGTTTTCCAAAGAGGTTGTATAAGTGTACATTCACACCAGCAGTGTAGTAGGGTTCCTCTTTCTCCGCATCCCCTCCAGCATTTGTCATTGGCTGACTTGAGGATGTGGGACATTCTGACTGGGGTAAGGTGGTATCTCATGGTTGTCTTTATTTACATTTCCTTTACAACCAGGGATGGTGAACATTTCCTAATGTGTTTCTTTTCCATTTTTATCTCTTCTTCTGAGAAGTCTCTCTTTAGTTCCCTTTCCCCTTAAGTAATTGGTTTGTTAGGTTTGGGAGGGCCTGGTTTCTTGAGATCCCTGTATATACTGGATATGAACACCTTGTCGGATATATTGCTAGTAAGTATTTTTTTGCAATTAATTGGTTGTCTTTCTAGCTTGGTTGCGATCACTATAGCATTACAGCTATAGCTTTGCTATAGCTTTTTATTGTAAGGTAGTCCCTTTTGTCATGTCTCACTCCAATTTGTTGTGAGCCTGAGACTCTGTTCAGGAAATTCTTTCCTGTGCCTATAAGTGCCTATAAGTTCAAGTGTCTCTCCTACTCTGCCTGCAGTGGTTTCAAAGATTCAGGTTTAATGCTAAGATCTTTAATCCATTTTGAGATAATATTGGTATATGGTGATATGCTGGGGTCCACTTTTATTCTTCTTCATGTGGCCCCCCAGTTTTCCTAGCACCAGTGAAGAGGCTGTGTTTCTTCCATTGTCTGTCTTTGGTTCCTTTGTCAAATATCAGCTGACTGTAGGCATGTGGATTTATTTCTGGATCTTCTATTCTATTCTATTGGTCTTCAGGTCTGTTTTTGTGCCAGTACCATGCTGTCTTTGTTATTATGGCTCTATAGTAGACTTTGAAGTGCTGCATGGATGTCCCTCCCATGTTGTCTTTATTCTCTAGAATTGTTTTGGCTATTCTAGGTCTTTTGTGGTTCCATACGAATTTTTGGACTGTTTTCTGTATTTCAGAGATGTACATCATTGGGATTTTAATAGGAATTGCATTGAATTTGTATATTAATTGGGGCAGTATTGCCATTTTCACTATATTGTCTGCCTATCCAACAGCATGGGAGGTCTTTCCATTTCCTAGTGTCTTCTGTAATTTTTTTCTTTAACTTTTTATAGTTTTCATTAAATAGTTCTTTTACATCTTTGGTTAGATTAATTCCTAAATATTTTATTTTAGGGGAGGTTATTGTGAATGGAGTTTCTTCCTTTATTTCCCTCTCTGCTTGTACATTGTCAGTGTACAGGAAGGCAACTGATTTTATTGGATTGATTTTTGTATCCTGCTACATTGCCGAAGTGATTTTTGATTTCTAAGAGTTTGGGGATGGAGTTTTTGGGATTGTGAAGGTATAGTATCATGTCATATGCAAAAAGGTATCGTTTAATTTCTTCTTTCCCTATGCATATCCTTTTAATGTCTTTTTCTTGCCTTATTGACCTGGTTAAGGTTTCTAGGGCTATATTGAACAGGAGTAGACACAGTGGGCATCCTTGCCTTGTTCCTGATTTTAAGGGAATTGGTTGTAGCTTTTCCCAATTAAGTATAGTATTAGCTATTGGTCTCTCATAAATGGCTTTTAATGTTTTAAGAAATGTTCCTTCCATTCCTATTGTCTCCAGAGCTTTTAGCATGAATGAATGTTGAATTTTAACAAAACCGTTTTCTGCATCTGTGGAGATAATCATATGATTCTTGACCTAGGCTCTGTTGATGTGTTGGATTATATTTATTGACTTACGTATGATAAACCATCCCTGCATCTCTGTGATGAAGCCTACTTGGTTTTAGTGTATGTTTTTTTTTTTTTTTAATGTGTTTCTTGATTCTGTTAGCTAGAATTTTGTTAAGGAACTTTGCATCTGTGTTCATCAAGGAAATTGACCAGTATTTCTTTTTTTGTTAGGTCTTTGCCTGGTTTGGGGATGAGTGTGTTATTGGCATCATGGAATGAGTTTGGGATAGCTCCCTCCTTCTCTGTTTCTCTGAAGAGCTTGAGGAGTATAGGTATTATTTCTTCTTTAAAGGTCTCATACAATTCTGTTGTGAATCCATTTGGTCCTAGGCTTTTTTTTCTTTCTTTTTAATTTTTTTTAATTATTTTTTTACTGTGAACATACTGTACAGAGGGGTTGCAATTACATGGGCAAGATAATGAGTTTATTTCTTATTAAGCATTGTAGCCTCCTCCTTTGTTTCCCCTTCCCATCTCTTCCCATCCTCCCACTGCCCACCCACCCAATCCTCCCCCCACCACCAAAGTTGTAAAGTTCGTTTTCGGCATGACAACTTGTACTTATTGTTGCAATGGGCCGACCTGTATCCTTATTTAAACGACTTGTTTTTCCCCTTCCCCTCCACAAATTATAACGACATGAAAATAGTGAAAGCAGGGGTTATACTGTGGGGGAGGGACAAACAAAGTAACAAAGAAATGATCTTATTAATGCGTTAGAAACAATCACGTGAAAGAAATAAACATTTGAATACATATCTTAGGGTTCATTTTTCTAACATCACCTTATCTGGCATTTTCTGCTTGACTCATACATATACTAGATATTGCAAATAAGGGAAACCATGGGACCTATGATTCCTTGGGCTTGGCTTACTTCACTTAATATATTTTTTCCAAGTCTTTCCATTTCCTAACAAATGGGGCAATGTCATTCTTTCTGATGGAGGCATAGAATTCCATTGTGTATATATACCACATTTTCTTGATCCATTCATCTACTGAGTGGCATCAGGGTGGGTTCCATATCTTAGCTATAGTAAATAATACTGCAATAAACATGGGGCTGGCAACCAAGCTGGATGACTTTTCCCTGGGTGGAGCTGAGTCTGGCAGGTCAGGTTAGGCTCCTGTGATCTGCTAGATGACTCTAGATTTATTCCAGGGCCTGTGTTGGAGCTGGCAGCTCCGCCGGGCTTTGTTGGTATCCAAGATGGAGATCTCCGGTAATGGGGGGGGAAGGGTGGCCTTCCCTCCTCTGCTCCCTGAGAAGGAGTGAGAACATCAGGTTTCTACTCACGCCGAGACTTGCTTCCTGGGTCATCTCTGGTCTGCAAACTGCAGGATGAAGATGTCTGCTCCTTGTCGGTTCTTACTGGTGTTGAGTGGAATCCACTTGCCGGCTGCGTCTGGCTCCTTCGTCCTGGACTCTCTGTGATTCAGGTATGGCGGTGGCAGTTGCCGCTGCCACCACGGCTGCCACCGTGGCGGCTGCTGGAAAGTGCTCAGGGCTGTCTCCCTGCCTGTATTTTCTCTCTCTGGCCTAACTCTCTGTCCTGTGAAGGCACACTTGGTGTGATTCTCTGGCTTAGGACTGTTCACTGGAACTCTAAAACTGCTTTCTATGCAAGAGCTTGTTTAGCCTCCAGCTTCTCCTCCACCATCTTCCTGGAACCTCCCTCAATTTCTCATTTCTTATAATATTTCTGGGCCCCAATTCCTTGAGACACAAGAATTAGCAGCAAGCAATTGTGTAATGCAAGGCAACTTAAAATGAAAGATGAGGTCACAAAATCGAAAGAAAGTACTGTATTTCAAACTCAGTTTACAGATGAC
Source organism: Dipodomys spectabilis (assembly GCF_019054845.1). Taxonomy (NCBI): domain Eukaryota; kingdom Metazoa; phylum Chordata; class Mammalia; order Rodentia; family Heteromyidae; genus Dipodomys; species Dipodomys spectabilis. The sequence goes on along the minus strand of NW_024870729.1, from coordinate 6,451,764 downwards.
CAGCCCATATGAATGAACAAGATCAGAAAGTGTCACAAGATTATTTTTAATACCCTTCCCCTAATGATTAATGTAATATTTCAGTCTAGCATAAGTGGTCCCAAAAATAGTTCCTGGAAGGATAGATCCGTGATTGATCTATCATGGCCAGGAAAACTTGACTTAGAGGTCAAATGTAATTCAGCAAAACATTAATTGAGAAGATTGTTTGTGCTTCAAAACACTGGTACTTTAGTACAACTTGGTTCTGTGTTATAAAAATGTCATTCTCAAACCAATGATAATCTACATTTAATCTCCTGAAAGTGTATTCCTTTTCAATTAAACTTTTTGAAATCACACTTGCCAAAATAACATTTGCTAAGTAGATGACATTTAGTGACATTACGAGTTTTTCAAGTGTAGGGAGCAAGTTACAATAGAGTTGATTTCTTTACCCATTACTAATGCGAAACAGGTTCAACCATTCCTTAAAGTGCAGAAATGGTACCATGCACCATTTGTGTTGATCAGTAGGTGTCTTCCAGAAATTTGTTAAATAGATCAGACTCCCATATTTCAACCCCAAACGTTAGCTAATAAAGTAAATTTCATCACTTAATAAGGGACATTTTAAAAAGTCACAAATACTTGCCTTATCATATGTTGTTTTGTTTTCCCTCTGTCTAACATAGTTAGAAATATATCTTTAAGTCTTGAATATGGGTACTCATCTGAGATGTGACAAAATCTATCTTCTATTTCTATCATATTTCTTTATAGTAGTAAATGTTAGTTTTCTTTTTTCTCCAAAACTTATAGGTAGTATAAAGTCTTATCCCATGTAAAATATAATAATCACACACCATTGTACAAAGCCATTTATAAAAATTGGTAGTTAGGAATACATTCAAAGCCATTTTTAAACTTTCTTGTTGACTAAAGATTAATCTGCCAATGGATGAGAATATAATCATATCTAGGTGTTCCAAGTCTCCAGTCTTGCAAATTGTTATTGCAGATGAATGAATTATGGAAATATAACCTGACATCAGTTCAAGTTTATGCAGGACAGAAACTCCATGGAATGTATATAAACCTTTCAAAGTACTAACAGACAGTTTAGCAGAATGACTATCAGGAATTTGAAACCAAAGAGGAAGAATAGTAAATACATAGAAGGAATGAAAAATGGAACAAGGGGCAAGTACAGCTAGAATACTCAATGTACACATTTGAGAAAGGAAGTGGTAAACCAGAAATAAATCTTGTAGAAGGGGTGGTTGAGAATGATAGAAGGAATCACTGTGATCCAGGAGCAATGGATAATTAGGTGGACATATTTAATTGTAAGACACTTATACAACCTTTGGAAATTCAGTTAAAAAACACAAAAACAAACAAAAACACACAAAAATCACCAAACAGCAATCTCTAGAGAGTACGAATATGACCTCTCAAAAATTTTAAGCAGTTAATGAAGGGAAGTCTTGGTAAAAGCAAACAAAACTGTTCAAAGTGGGCAGTTTAGCGTAGGGGAGGATTCTGAACAGATTTAAATAGATTATCTAAGGTTATAAATCACCTATATCTGCTGCAAATATTAACTTTCTCCTATGAGTTCTCTTTGTCTGAACTGGATACTCCAGTCCTGAGCCACAATTGATAACTTGTGAAGATGGAATGTAAGAAACAAGATGAAGAACCCATTACTCCACTGTAGAGAAAACAATACTCTATTTTTTCTCTCATCTCTCTTCACTATTTTTTATTCATACTTTCAGGTCAATTCATTTTGAATTACATTTTCCTTCTTTATTCTGGCAAAGTAATTGTTCAAATAATTCACTAAATATTATTTGCCATTTTTTTGATTATGCTGTTTAATTGACTAAGCGAGTCCACTAAACTTTCCTCTCGCATTTGGTTGCCATGAAACAACATCTATGTTAATGTGGACAAATCTAATGTAAAATTTGTCTCCAGAAAACCAGTCCAAGAAGCTATGATCACAAATACTTGGCTATATTTTTTTCTTTTTTCTTTTACCTTGAAAGTCTTCTTGTGTCTAAATTGCACAGACAAATAAGTACTCCATCACTTTTTGTTTCAATCAATTCTAACCTCAAGGATATATTTTGCTAACAAGATGCTTAGAGGAAACCAAAAAAACATTCCATTTTTGTCTTCTCTCTTAAGACTCTCCTTAGATACCATATCAGGAGCAATGAAGTTATTCTTTACAAAATTATTTCAATAGATTATTTTTCTCATGGTCTTGCATTTGATCACCAAGATGTATGGAGAAGAATAGAGTTAAATCACCCATACCTTTGAAGACAGGTCTGTTACAAAAGGACAACGCTTCTGTGTCCTACTTCTATGTCCTCCTCTTAGCTCTTCCCTGATTTTCTTGGCTTCAAGTCTAGTGAAGCTTCAGCCACTGCTACATCTTCATGTTTTCTCTTTTAACACTCTTTTAAGTTGCCACATTTGGATGTGGAATTTATTTTCATGTCTTCATTCAACCAGTTCTGCATTGTAGTGAGCCAAATAGGCTCTGTAAAATCACTTTAGGTAGCAAAAATATTAAGACAAAATATATCAAAAAGTTTTGGCTTCCCTTTACTGCTGAATCCAATACACTTAGCTAGGGCTTCTAAGAACACTATTTTCTAAACTTTCCCATTTACTAAATTCTTTTCTGAACCCAAAACTTTTTTTGGGGTGGGTCCGGTGATGGGGCCTGAAACTCTGGGCCTGGGCACTGAAAAATCGAACCCAGGGCCTCATGCATGCAAGGCAAGCGTTCTATCACTGAGCCACCTTCCCAGTCCCTGAACCCAAAACTTTTTGGCTTATGAAATTAAAGAATTCTTCACTATCTCATGTTAATAAGGATATTATATTTTGTGAGCCACTTAGAAGTATGAAATCATTGGTTTGAAGTACCCAATCAGATTTTTTTCTGTATTTCACTGCTTCACGTGCAAAGACATTGAGGAAATTATTACAAACAGAAAAGTGTAAACCCAATAATCTCTTTCATTGTAGAGGGCATTTTCTCCCTAAATATTTTGACCCAAATTATTTTTTTTTTGTTTTTTTGGGGGTGGGGGATCCAGTCGTGGGGCCTGAACTCTGGGCCTGGGCGCTGTCCCTCAGCTCTTCAGCTCAAGGCTAACACTCTACCACTTAAGTCACAGCAACACTTCTGGCTTTTTTCTTTTTGCTTATGTGGTGCTGACGAATCGAACCCAGGGCCTCAGGCATGCAAGGCAAGAGCTCTACCACTGAGTCACCTTACCAGACTGACCCAAATTATCTGTTTGATAATTAAAGTTTAATTCACAAATTTTGATGTCTTATTTTTTAAGAATTTGAATTTAAATTCCACTACAACCTTGTTTCACACAGTGAGTAGATTTCCTGGGTAATGACAATTCTCAAGGGAACCTACTGGATTTATAGCAAGTTTTCCGAGGTTTGTTTGTTTAGTGTGAAAAAGAGCCATCTTTATCCACATTGCTTCCTCTCTACAAAGTCTCCATGGATTATTTTGCATGAAAGCCTATTTTCCCAGGCAATTTTAAATTTTCTTAATAGGCTAAGGTGTTAAAAATTTTGAACAATTAAAATTTACCTGTCATAACTTTAAAACTCTTTTGAAATTCCTTTATCAGAATCGCAAATTCACCAATCCTCAATCCTAATACCACCTTTACCATCAAAAAGATAACATGTTGTTTTCATGATTTAGTGTTCATGCAACTATTATTTTCCAGTGTCATTGTTATGTGTGTATATGACCATATAAGCTGATGCTGAGAAAAACGAACTCCAAGATATGGAAACAGATTTTTATTTGTGGTTTTTGTTTTTGATGTACTATGTAATAGCTATTTTCTTTAGGATTTTCCCTATGGTTTCTCCCTGCTGTATTTGATTTTGGTACCCTGTGTATTGTGTACACATTTACCTTAACTAGGGAAGGGAAGAGGAACAACAAAATGGTGAGAGAAAGCAGAAAGGCAAACCAATGCAATAGCAATATTCACAAGACAATATTTTGGAAATGGACATTACAACTTGTGAGGGGTGAAGGGGGAAAGGAAAACTGTGAGAAAAATGAGAGAGAGGTAACAAGTTTGTAAAGTTATGCCTTCACTACCTTACAATTACTGTAACCACACTGTACATCACATTGATAATAAAATTTTAAAAATAAGCTGCATAAAATATAATTTCACTGTATTGGTATAGTAAATATTATTCTTTATGTAGTAACTTTTTAAAAATCAAAACTCTTTGACTTCTAATTTGAATTAATTACACTTTCTTTATCAGCGGGTCATCAAATTGAATGTTATCCATCTAGACAATATTTTCACAATAAACTTGCCAATATTTTGAAAAAAGAATAAATTTAGTACTTTCTCATACTAAAACTGAAAAGAGATTAATTACATGGAAACCCATAACATTTAAAAGTAAATAAGTTGTTAAAAGGACAGAATATATGTGTTATTAAAAATCCCTATGACTAATTATTGATTTTTAAATGATCAACATTCCATACCTGAGAGATTCAAAACAGTACCTGTTCGCATGTTATGAAATTCTGCAGTAAATACAGCTTCCAATGGGCTGTTACAACTTGAGAAGTCAACAGAAAAATAGCCACATTATTATAGAGGATAAGACTATGAAGCATCTGTAATAATTAATTCTTCAAGAGTAAGCAATTGTTTATCAGAGTAAGCTTTATTTGTATGAACATCAATCCCAAGATTTATGCCATAAAGTCATCCTAGACCAACAGTTTCCATCTTGTAAAAAGTGCACCTTAAAATTCCTTAATTCACATCATGAATAGCTTAACTCTATTGTGAAAAAATACTACACCTCTGCTAATGTGATGCCCTCCTTATACAGGAAAGAATGCCACAATAAACTGAGCTGCATCATTTTTCCCCCAGTGGCATTCTTGAGATCAGAACACTTGCAAATATTATTTATATTTTACTTTTTAGCTATCATAGATATTCAGGATGCTAAGATCGGAAAATTATGGTTCAAAGCCAACTCAGGCAGGAAGGTTTCTTAGATTCTTATCTCCAATAAACTTCTCAGAAAAAGCCAGACACAAGTGGCACTGAGGTTGAAGTGGTAGGGCACGAGCATTGAGAATAAACAGGGTTAGTGACAGTATCCAGGCCCAGAGTTCAAGCTTTAGGACAAGTAAATAAAACAAAAACAAAAATGAAAACAAACCCCATACCTAGAATTTTTCTCAATGTATAAAGAGGCACGTAATTAAGGAAATGGCTTCCTGTGTTACATATAGGAAGAAGAAAGAAGATGTCACACAATTACTCTCTTCACACCATATTATACCACACCCTCAAAAGTTGCTCTTTTCCCAAATTTATAAATTACTGTCATCCATTTGTTGGCAACTCTGTCTAGATTACTCACATTATCATGTTATACATGAACTGTCGGTATTATTTATTAACTAAGATCTAATTATAACTCTCTTGAAAATATATTCTAGGAAAATAGAATGCCAGTATAATTTGTGAATTTGTCAATTAAACCTCCTACTTAAAAAGACTTTTGTTGTATCCTATAAAATATGAAATTACAAAGAAAACCAAAATATTCATTTTAAATCTCAATTCTAGTTTAGCAAGGTCTAAAAAGTTCTACGTTAGACATACTTTGCTATTTCTCCAGGCTTGAGCTTTTGTCATCCTTCATCAGTTCTTTGGAATCTAACAGAATGATACTTAACTTTCGCAATTTTGGGGGAGGGAATCTTGAGCCATTTTGCATCTAGGTATGTTCTGTAATGAAGAGAGCATTTAAAACAAGTGAGGATTGTATGTGTTGCATTTCAATAGGAAACTTGACTTCTCAAAACATGTTAATGAAATTAGCCCGAACTTCCAACTGTGTATTCCTTTCTTGTTGTTTGGTTTGCTTTTTTGAGACAAAGTATACTACCTGGTCCAGGGAAGGTATCACTATGTAATTCCACTGCTTAATCTCCTGTCTTAGTCTCCAGGATTGTACCACATTACCCTGCCATAGGTTGTTGGTTTATTTAATCTAGATAAAGACTAGCAATTCTGAACTTCTCCTATGATCTTATCCGCTAGACTGACTGCTCAGACTGTTTATGTACTATTTTCAAAGATGTTCTAACATTTGACACAGGATATGAACATTTTCAGATGTACTTGCAGGGGTCTCTGATTCATTCCTCCATGGATTTGATCCCATTAATAATGATTACTTGAATCTCTTACTGTCTCTGGTCCCTAGCTATGTAATATTCTCAACTTTTTTAAAGAAAATTCACTTGAGGGCTTTCTAATACTAAAAATTATCACTTGATTGTAGTCTTATTCAGGACATATTTTCTATTGTTTTCTAACTTTTCTACATATTCTGAGAATTGTTTCATTGTGTATTTGTGTGTGCACATATAGGTGCTTCTCTGTGTATGTGTATGTTTGTATGTATTTATGCAAAAGTCTCAAGCTCTTATTCAGCAATCTTGCTCATGTCTGGGATTCCAGGTTTGCCTGATTAATTATAGGTAGTGTCTCAAAGCATGTTCTGCCAAGGCTGGATACAAACTGAACTTCCCAGAATCCTTTACATCCTTAGGTTTTATTTTTCTAGGAGTATCAACTTTTAAGCTACAAACATTTTTGTGAGTGTAAAGTGTAAGCTGTAGCCCAGATTTTTAACTCAAGAATTCATATAATGGTAGATTAACATACACATTACATATCCTGAATGTACACTGTTAGAAAGGTGATCGCAAGCCTAGTGGTGGTTGGTTCTGAGGATTGGGGTTCAAAGGCAGCCTGGGTAGGAAAGTCCTGGAGAATCTTTTCTCCAACAACTACCAGAAAACTGGAAGTGGCACTGTGGCTCAAGTGGTAGAGCAGTAGCCTTGAGCTGAATAGCAGAGGGACAGCTCACAGTCCCAGAGGTGAATTGCCATGACCAACAACAGCAAAAAAGAATATAAGAAAATGAAAGAAATTTAATGTGATCTTAGCTACCAGTTTCATTGCTAGTATAATCCCTGTTCTCTCAATATGGACTCTTTTTTTCCAGTTAAGTCCATGATCGTATATCTGACTTGCATTGGAAACAGGATTATTCTTCCATTCTACTTTTTACAAATTTACGTGATTAGCAAGCATGATTTAGAAAGGGAGTGGCCTCATGCTTCATGTTCCACTTAGGAGTAATGCTTTCTCTATATCACTCCCATAACTCTACATGCTGGACTTGACTTTATTGTTTCAATGCTGTCTTATTTGTAGAACCTTCTCTATTGTATTGAACCCTTATACATAAACACAGAACTTTTCTTTCTATTATTATTGCTATTATGTCTCCTACTGTTAAATCATGTATACTTGGGAAATTAATGCACAGCACAGACACTTAAAAAAAATGATCTGAAACCCTTCTTCCCATTTAAAATTCGCCTTAATTTACAGAACAATTAAGAAGTTTGAACTCAATATACTCATGGATAATGTATTTATAAGCAATTTAAATTTCACATTTTCTCTTTACTAAGTCTCTGAAACACATGTTACCACATGCCCAAAGGTGTCCTTGTGGTATTTCAATGAAGCCAGAAAACTTTCATTTTATCTGGAGCAGCACCATAGATTGTTACTGGAAGTAAGTGGAAGTAACTGTTACTGAAAGTGTAAACTGATCCGAGGAGAGGTATTGAACATAGAGGAATGACAAAATTCAAGATAAGTTTTGTTTTCCTTTTTACAATACAAGAAAAGAATCCAAGGCTTGAAAGAAACTCTGTTCCTGACTTTTTTTAGTGTGTCCTTTACTCATATAAAACTTGTCTATAAACTTCTAGTCTAGTTGAGTGTATTACAAAAGGAAACAATATGCCATTTGAAGGCCAACATAGGACAAAGGAAATAGCTTCATTTTAAAAGTGGTCTCCTGCAAAGGAGCAAAGGCATGGAGGTTTTAAAGTGTCTTATGGATGGATGTTTCACTCCTGAGATGATTCTCTTGTTGCAGGAGTTATCAATTCCTTTAGTGTGGTCCTGAGTTTTCCATAGCAATAAGGATTTCCAAAGAGCAGGATCCAGTGAGTATGATCAGTAAAAGGAGCCTCTTCTCAGACCAGTACTCCTATAAGAGGGTCCCAAAAAATACCTGAGGTTTCTTTTGTTTGCTTGTTTTTTTTAGTTTGTGCTGGTTCTGGGGCTTGAACTCAGAGGTTGGACCCTGTCCTTGTACAGTTGTCTTTCCTGCCTACCTGCCCCCTACTGACTGACTGACTCTACTGACTGAGCCAATACTCCACTTTTGCATTTTATGGTGTTTAATTACAGATAAGAGTTTGACCAACTCTGCTGCCTGGGTTGGCTTTGAACTGAGATAGTAATAAATCCAAGTGACATCAACATATGGACTTCTCTTTTGAACCGAGAAATATTAGATTAAGTTTATAATAAAGCTAATATTTGACAATTTTTAAAAGAAGAGAATATGTTCAGCAAAGAATCCATAACTTAAGTAAACTCAGCAAAAGTAGGTGCACTGAATCATTTTGGAATTATTTTCTCTGCTTGGGAAGATTACTATTGACTTTGTCGTTCCTTTTGGGGAAACTTAAAGTCATTTTTGCACTTTTTCTGTTGTCATGGGGCTTGTGCTCTGATCCTGGGCAATGTCCCTCAGCTCTTCAGCTGAAGTCCAGTGCTCTACCACTTTAGCTACAGCACCACTTCCAGATTTCTGGTGGTTAATTGAAGATAAGTGTTTCATGGTCTTCCCTGACCAGGCTGGCTTTGAACCAAAATCCTGAGGTCTCAACCTCTTGACTAGCTAGGATTACAGGCATGAGCCACCAGTACCCGGCTCCTATTTGTATTTAGTGAAGTTAATGACACTAAGTATACAAGAATGGAAATCTTAATCAAATGATTTGACATTGCAGTTTTTAGAATAATTGAGGTAGCAATAAATATGTCTTCCTTTGCCATTTTGTTACATTAATGACTCAGGAGCTATGGGATCCTTACATTAGTAGCCTCTTCCATCTGTGTAGGTATATTTATTATCAGGAAATATTCATAGAGAAATTGAGAAAGACCTATTTTTAGAAAGCACTGTATTTTCACAATAAAAAATAATTAAAAAAAAGAAAGCAAAGGAGACCAGGTATGCAAGAACAGCATAGAAAGAGATATATTTATCACACAGAGATTAAGAAATAGCCTAAGAGATTTAGAATGCTAAAGGCAATGAGGAATATGCCTACTTGACAACTACTTCTTCAATAACCAAAAATGGTTCCCTAGAATGGTTTCTACTATACCTTAGTTACTATCATTTATTCCTTCCATCTGGAGTCATTTCTTCTCTTCTGTCACAACTGTTAATTAGCCTCTGCCATTTTGGTGACATGACTGGCCAAAAAGGTTTCCAAATCTCACTTAGACTACCCTTCTCATTGAGATTAGCAGTGAATACTCAAAAGCCTGGAATCTTTGAATTTCCTGAATTAATCTTCACCTGACATCTATGCACATTCCTGGCATTAACTGCCGTGACATTATGAATAAAACTTTTTTCAACAAAGTATCCTAATATAGCTAAAGTGCATGAATTAGGGACTATTGTCAGGTATCAGTATGGAACCAGTAATTATATATTCCTAGTATGGGTTCTTTATTTTCATTTACTAAATATTTGTTTTTTGTTGTTGTTGTTGTTTTGCCAGTCCTGGGGCATAAACTCAGGGATAGAGAATTATTCCTCAGCTTTTTTTTCCTTCAAGGCCAACCCTCTACCACTTGAGGCACAGCATCATTTCCAGTGTTTCTTTTTCTGTTTATGTGGTTCTGAGATATTGAACCCAGAGTTTCATGCATACTAGGCCATCACCATACCATGAAGCCACTTTCCCATAGCCCTAAATAACTTTCTTAAGATGGCATTACATTTTCATTCTTTAACTATGTATCAATTTTGGCCAGAATTTTTTTTGCTAGAAAAGGACATTGAACACAATACTGAGTACAGTAAGGCTAGATGGACAATGAATAATCGTCTTGGTCTAGCCAGGCACAGCAGGGCTTACCTCATGGAGCTGGTACAACAGACTGAGCAAGATATCTCCTGACCAACAGCATACCTCCAGGATGAGAGGGCCACCTTGGTTCCAGCCACATGGGGACGCTAGGCCACCTCCTCCAGCACCCATTCAACAAGATCCTGTGAGAGAGAGAGAGAGAGAGAGATTGAAAGAATGTCAGAATTACACTTAATCCTGGTGCAGGTGGCTCATACCTATAATCTTAAGTACACAGGAGGATGAAATATGAGATCATGGTTCATAGCAAACCCGGGCAGGAATTACTGTGAGACTGTTATCTCCAAAGAACCACTACAAAACCGGAAGTGGTGCTGTGACTCACGTGGTAGAGCTCTAGCCTTGAGCTGAGGAGCTCTGGGACAGGGTCCAGGCCGAGTTCAAGCCCCACGACTGACAAGAAGTGGACTTCCCACCACAAGAAGTGGACTGAATAGCACCCATTGTCCTAGGGAGCATGGCTGAGAAGTCAGGCCGTGCTTCCTCTCAGCTGGGAGTCATGAATAGGTCACTCGGCTACTCTGTGCCTCAGTTTCCCCAGCTGCAAAAGTGAACAAAGTGAAGGATAACCTTCCTCATGGGGATAGGGTAATAATGAAAGCCATGTTTTGTTTCATAATCCCATGCCTGTGGCACCATTAATAACACATACCATCTTATCTCTTTCTGGGTATCTTACTGTCATATGCTCACAGGATTGCTGAGAACTGTATCTGAAGGCCCCTCCCTTTGCCTGGCCCTGCACCAGAGATCCCTCTGTATTAATCCCTTGTTTCCTAACAACTGTCACATGAGGAGATTGAAGTCCAATGGTCGAGGCCCAACCCAGAGCTTCACCTGTGGTCAAGAATTGGCTGCCATGGACTGAGTTTGGGACAATCCATCTAAACCAATGACAGAGCATGGCACCACATGTCTACAATTCCAATTACAGAGGACAAAGCCTGGTGGCGCATGCCTATCACAGATAGGAAGACCATGATCCAGCCCAGCCTGAGCATATATTAAGTCTCCATCTCAGAAATCCCCAAGATATAAAAGCTTGGCTTGAATGTTAGAAGACCTGACTGGCAAGCCTAAGGCCTTGAGGTCAAACCCTAATATACAAAAAATAACCAGAGGCCCAGTGCCAGATGCTGTTGCCCATAATCCTAGCTACTCAGGAGGCTGAGATCTGAAGATCACAGCTCAAGATTTAAAGTAGGGTTGGCTTCACCCTTCAGACATCATGATGAGAAGACCTGGAGTCTGAGCTATGCTGTTGTACTCCATACTAGCAGGGCTCATATCCTTACTAAGTGTTGGCCATGCTCTCTTTCCCCCTGGGAAGCCACCCACTTCAGGCCACACTCCCAGGTCCTCTCAAGCTCCCACTGCCACCAACCAGGCCCAAGAGAGTACACAGCTCCAGGGAACAGAGATCCTTTGGTCTTGTAATTTAACAATGCTGAGTCCCCTTCAAGCCTCTCACCCTTCTAGGACCCCAGACCTCAGCTGTGAAGCCCATGCACCCCCCAAAGATAGCAGGTAGAAGTTACCAAAAGCATCCAGCCTCCTTGTTACAACCCAATTCTACACACACACACACACACACACACACACACACACACACACACACAAACACACATTCAGATCGGTGACAGAACAGAACACTCTTCCTTGCAGCACCTGCAATTTGCCAACAGATCACTCACCTTAGTACAGTCAGGCTGTACAAAGAGAAACATGACCTCTCTTTCTCTGTCTCTCTATGTATGTCTCTCTGTCTCTCTGATCTCTCTGTCTCTCTTTGTCTCTCCCTGCCTCTGTCTCTGTTTCTGTCTCTGACTCTCTCTGTCTCTGACTCTCTGTCTCTGTCTGTCTGTCTCTCTCTCTCTCTTTCACACACACACACACACACACACACACACAGAGAGAGAGAGAGAGAGAGAGAGAGAGAGAGAGAGAGATCTGTGCATCTCCTGAGTTTGTTGGAGACCAGATGGACCGGGAGCACCAGCAGAAGCTGGTAGACATGGGACATGTGATCAACTTGTGAGAACTTTAGACAGTTGGGGGCGGGGGATAGGCCGATTGTATGTGTGTGTGGGGGAGGGGGTCTTCCCAGATATTCACCTTCTGTTCTGACCCCAGCATCCTTACCTCCCTGCTGGGTTTTCTGGGACCCTCTTCAGTTGAAAAAGTTTACCAAGCACAGAAGACAAGGTCTCACACAGAAAGGGGGGTCTATCTTCTGCATCCAACACCCTCACCCCCAAGAAAAAGGAAAAGACCCCAGAAGGCAGGTGTGGGCATGCAGCTCCCCACCTCTGACTAAAGCCTCAGGTTCTCACCAGGGAGAAGGGTGCAGATGTGCTGCTGTGTGGCTCCCACTGCTCCAGGCCAGGGGCTCTTTGGTGCCCACTCCTCATCCAAGCCTGCATCTTCCTGTTTCCTGGGACACTGGCCAGTAGGGATGGGGGTGGGATCCTCAGGTCAACACCCACTCCCACCCCTGGGGCACATTTGCCTCAGGGCCTTGCCCAGAGTGTGGGGCACGGTAGAGGTGCGGGTCCAGGAAGGGGGAATATGGGGTGTGGCTTCCATTCTTCTATCCCATTGGTCAGAAAGAACCATGAAAGAATGGGGGTGTGGCTGGAATCCTGTGATGCAGAAAGAATGGGCAGAGTCAAATAATAGCAGAACCTTTCCCAGGAAACTCTGTCCAATCCAGTTGGGAACAAGAGGGTGACCTGCTTTAGCAGGATGGCTGCACAGATTGTTGTATATGGCTGTTTATTGCCAGTCCTGGACCTAGAACTCAGGATTTAGGAACAGTCCTTGAGCTGCTTTTGCTCAAGGCTGCTCCACTACCACTGGAGCCACACGCCTCTACTTCTGGATTTGTTGGCACAAGTTGGACAGGAGTTTCAAGGACTTTCCTGCCAAGGGTGACTGACCATGATCCTCCTATCACAGCTTGGTAAGTATCAAGGAGGACTGGTGAGAGCCACTGGTGCCTGGCTAATCATGGGTCTTGCTGATGTTCTTGGACAGACCAATGAGTTCCCTACCCTCAGGTTAAAGTAGTAGGAGCTGGAGCCCACAATTCAAATCCTGGTCCTGCCACCTCCAAATGGCAGGAGATCCTAGGAAACTCATTTTTATCCATATAATGGAATGTGATGTGTGTCATGATTGAATAGTTCTGGAATGATTCTAGGACAAAATTATATGCAATTATATTATGGTACACTGATCAATTTTAATTAATACTTTATGAAGCATTTAAACAATCACATTCATTTAAATGGGAGCATAATGAAATAACTAAGAATTGGGCATCACATAGTGTAAAGGTTCCAGGACTAGGATTTGAACTCATGGTCTGGGTAACACTGTTTCACTGTGTGGGAAGGTGAAGCTTGCCTCCTTGACGTCAAGAAATTCAAGTCTGTTCCTTAGGCCTGAAATCGATGCCCACCACTAGAAAACATCCTATTTGTATAAATTTTAAATATATGATTTATATTTATATACATATTTTGACTCCATATTACGTTCAGTGTAGTTATTCACTTTATTTTTTTGTTTTATTCCTGTATTGACTATTCATTTTATTGACTATTATGACACATAGAATAGTGATTACATTGATTACATAGGATATAGGTCTGCATATGTATTCCACTTCATACCTGACACACAGAACTTTCACAGAAAAGGAAAACATGTGTCACCACCTGCGTCTTACTCCACGATTCATTTTTTGGGAGTGCTGACATCTGAACTCATGGCCTACAAGGCCCAATTCATGAATTGGTTAGTGTCAGCACGCCATCCTTGGGAAAACTGAGCTGACAGGCAGTTCCCAGGACCTGAGATCGAGTCCTATCAGTTGACAAAATAAGAACAGATTGACACCCAGATAGTAGTATGCTCATAAATATATATCTTTATAGCGTGCCAGAGATGTCTATACATTATTCAGTTATATGGACTATATTCCTACCAATTCTTGGGTATTTATTATGCCTCCATGTAATTAATGTTATTGTTTTCATCATTAACAAACTATTAAGTAAATTAATCAGTGTCCTGAAATTATTGCATTCCTGTAATATTATTCTTTTAATGATTCATAAATATTAAATGAAATGAGTCTCCTGAAATGATGCTGTCTAATTTTATACGAGCATCATTCATAATCAACTCATTCAACCATGACATTGATAACATTCCATTGTTATTCCTATGGATGGGAACTAGTCTCTTAGTATCTCCTGCCTTTGGTTGGTGCCAGGATGGGGATTCGAAATCAGGACCTACCTTGCCATGTGGGCCTATGGCTTCCCCAATAGTCCGCCAACCTTCAGAATTGCAAGGTGAAGTACTCTTTGCAACAGTGTCATTCAGACCCAAGAGGGTCACCGGGCTATGAAAGAAAACGTAAAAAGGTCATCGTGCCATATTTTTTCGGTGCCTTTTTTTCCACACAAGGCCTGGGGGTCTAGGATCCTGGGATCAGCTGTGGGTCCAGTGGCTGCACCCCAGCATCGGGTGATTGAAGCTGTTGCCACGACCTGAGTTCAAGCCCCCTGCTGAGGAAAAAAAAATTAAAAGAAATTAGCTCCCTGGCTTGCAATTCACCCTGTTTATTCTGCCAGGCTTTGGATTTGAACTCAGGGTCTGGGTAAATCTGCAGCAGTGTGGAAGAAGGGGAAGCTCATCATATTTAAAGATAAGGAAGTCAGGCCTGTACTCTAGGCCTGAATTCAAGCCGCAGCCCTGGAAAACATACTATTTGTATACATTGCAAAGATAGGATTTGTACTTACCTATGGATGTTCAGTCCATACACATTTGGTGTGATTGTTCCTTGTACTTTTTGTTTTATTCATTTATTTACCGTTGATTTTACTATGATGACACCCATTCCATTTATTACATTGATGACATCCTATAACATGGCATCTAGATTTGTAGACATGTACTCCAGCATGCCTGACAACCTGGACTCTGAGAGAAAATAAAAAAAGTTGCACACTTGGCTTCATACTCCATGATCCAATTGTTGGTAGTGTTGGGATCTGAACTCAGGGCTTAGCAGGACCAATTGGTGAATAGTTTACGGTGAACACACCAGCCTGTGAGCAACTAAGGAGTTAGGCCATTCCCAGGATCTGACATTGATCCCCAGGATGGGCCACAGTAGTCATAAATTCATTATTTAAACATAGGATCTATATTTACATGTGTGGACAGCATCTTGTATTTGGTGTACTTCTCCTTATTTTCTGTCTTATCCATGGAAGTACTGTGTATTTTCCTGAGCATGGTTACAGATATAATAGTGTTTACATGGATGACAATCTATTGCTATAGGATTATAGGACTTCCTATGCATTCTCCATCCTAGCTGAGACCCAGGACTTTCACAGGACAGGAAAACAGGTGAATTGATGGGCTTCTCACATCAGGATTCATCTTTTGACACTGTTGGGATTTGAACTCAGAGCCTAGCAGGCCCAATTGGCAAAAGGGTCAAGGTGAGGACACCACCCTGTGAGCAACGAAGGAGATAGGCCATTCCCAGAACCTGACATCGAGTCCCAGGGAGGGCCAGGATAGGCATAAATTCATAATTTAAACATAGGATCTATATTTACATACCTGTGAGGACAGCATCTTGCATTTGGTGCACTTCTCCTTATTTTGTGTCTAATTCATGAAGGTATTGTGCATTTTATTGAGTATGGTGACAGGTATAACTGTGCTGACATGGATGACAACCTGTTCCCCTGGTTATAGGGTTGCCTATGCATTCTCTATCCTAGTTGAGATCCAGGACTTGCACAAGAGAGGAAAACATGTGCAAATACTGGCTTCTGACAACAGAATGAATTTTTTGTCAGTACTGGGATGTGAACTGAGGAATGGGTAGCTCTGTTGCACTTTGGGGTAAAGAGAATCTCACAATCCTTGAAGACTAGAATGTCAGGCCTGACCCAGAGCCTGATTTGAAGCCTCAACACTGGAAAAAATAACAAGCCCACCTTTTTTAAACATAGGGTTTCTCTTTACCTGCAGGTGTGGTATGCTTCTTGCATTCAGTGTAGTTATTCTTTTAATTGTGTCTTATTCATGGATGTATTGTGTATTTTATTGAGTATGGTGATAGATATAACTGTGCTGACATGGATGACAACCTATTCCCATGGCTATAGAGTTGCCTATATATCATTTCCCATCCTAGCTGAGACCCAGGACATGCATAGGAAAGGAACACAGGTGCAACAATTGGCTTTTGACATCAGGATGAATTTTTTGGCACTGCTGGGATCTGAATTCGGGGACCAGCAGACCCAATTGACGAATGGGTCCATGTGAGCACACCAGTCTGTGAGCCACTAAGGAGTAAGGCCATTCCCAGAACCTGAGATGGACCCCCAGGTGGGGGTATGGGGGGAGGGCACACAGCAGTCATCCATTCATAAGTTGAAGGTAGTATGCAAATAAGTACACATTTGTATAGAGTAGGAGAGACGATAACCTGTGATGGAATCCAATCTACCATGTGTCTACTGATACTTGGATCTTTCCAGATGCCTTCATTTCATGACTGTGATGATTATTGTCACGCTTCATCTACACTGCTTTACAAATAAGTGATATCCTATGAGTCTTGCCCATCATTTCCTAGTCACATCATGCATGAAGTACTCATTCAAGGAAAAGATCGATCGCATTCCATGACTTTTCCTGGTCCAGAAACCAGTATCTCAGGATTTCCCATCATTCAGACCCAGGATGGTCACCTTGCAAAGAAAAAGTTATAAAACCCTGAGCCCTCTACAGCTCCCTACTTTTTCTGCTGTTCTGTTTTTCTTTCGTCCTGCAAGCCATCTGGGCCTAGGGTCCCAGGATAGGTTGTGGGTCCCGAGGCTGCCCCCCATCCTAGGGAGAGTGAAGCTGAGTCAGAGTTGCCATGACCTGAGTTCAAGACCCGTGGTTGGCAAAATTAATGAACTAACTAACTAACTAACTATCTTGAAATAATAAAGCTCCCTGGTTTGGAATTTCTACCAGTTTTCTTTCCTAGCCTGGGATTTGAACTCAGAGACTTGATGAATGTGTAGCACTGTGACAGAAGGCGCAGAGTTGCCACTACTTGAGTTCAAACACCATGCCAAGCCAAAATAAATAATTAAGTCACTGACCTCGACAGGGAAAGTTAGTTGTGAAGACTGGCGGGAAGGGAAGGTAGGGTGAAAACAAACGAAGAGGCAACAATGCTCAATAGGAAATGTACTCATTACTTTGCTCATATAACTGTGACCCCTCTGTACAATATTTTTACAGTAAAAAACATACAAAAATATGTAGTGCTCAAGAAGCACTTTGGGGGTAAGTGAAGGATGTCTGAGTAGCTGTACAAAATTCTACACTGATATTTTTAAATGTTCATTATGGAACTGAATAAACATAACTGCTTCTGTTACAAATATTAAGTCATTGTCTTGGAACTGGGGCCAGTATTTCTGCCATTGCTGGGATTTGAGCTCACTGTCCAATATTTTGCACCATGGGTGAAGGCTAAGCGCACTGTTCTTGAGGAAAAGATTTTCAAGCTAGAGTTCACAGGGCCTGAATTAAGACCCTCCAATAGAAAAAAATATTTGTATACATGTGTAATATATGATATATAGGTACATATGTATGTTTATTTCATATTATGATTATGATTATTGATTTTGTATTAATTTTAATTTATTCATTATATTGTTTATTGTATTTAGTATTATACACATAATATTAATTATGTTTTGTACATCTATTATAAAATTATACACAATAATTTAGTACATTGACTCATGCTCATTTTTCATTAATACTTTATTAAGTGTTGAAACATGATACATAATTAAATCGAGGCATTTGTCAAGTCATCACATGGTTAGAGTCTGTCCCCAGTATGAGCTTTGTCTTATTTATCTTTGGACAACTTCCTATAGTGATTTGTTTAGATGATTTATACTCAGAAGCCTTTTCTTGTGGATAGGCAAGTCGAGGGATGAAATCATAAGGTTGGGGCTGGGAATGTGGCTTAGTGGTAGAGAGCTTGCTCAGCATGCATGATTGCCAGGGTTTGAATCCTCACTGCCACATACTCAGAAAAAGCCAGAAGCTGTGGTGTGGCTCAAGTGGTAGAGGGCTAGCCTTGAGAAAAAGAAGCTCAGAGACAGTACCCAGGCCCTAATTTCAAGCCCCAGGTCTGGCAAAATCAATACGCCAGATTCCAGTGGCTCTGGAAACCTACTTTCTCAGAAGGCTGAGATCTGAAGATCACAGTTTGAAGACAGCCTAGGGAAGGAAAGCCTGTTAGACTCTTGCCTCCATTGAACCATCAAAAAACCCATGTGGCACTGTGGGTCAATTGGTACAGTGTTTGCCTTGAGCTGAATGGCTCAAGGACAGCGCCCAGGCTTCAGTTTGAGACACACAACTGGAAAAAGAGTGAGGGATAATCAAAGTACTTTTCCTATTTGCTAATTATGAGAATATTTTTTTGGAAAATGAATGCTGTTGTACACCAGATTTGGAGTCAGACCTCAAGGTTCAAGTGTAGCACATACATAAGCCCAGCCTCTCAGACTCTAGCATTATAAACTTGTGTCCTGCAGGGTCCTGAAAGGCCCATTGTTGAAAGGCTTAATATGCTCCCCAAGTCCTTTGTGATAAGCAGTTGACTTGTATTGTCAATGTCATTATAGTTCTGAACCTAGCAGAGAACCAATAGCTCACGCCCATCACACTATCTCAGGAGGCCTAGGTCTCAGTATCACAGGGTGAAAACAGCCAGGGCAGGGAAGTCTAGGACACTCTGACTTCCAGTTCTGAAAGGTCAGATGCTCAAGAGATTCCTGTGTTTCCCTTGGTGATGAGAAGTTACTTACACTCTAAATGTTCTTGGAGTTCTTGAGCTATAGAAGGAAAGAAATATTATTGACCCATCCTGGCTTCAAATGAAGTTCTCAGGATCCAAGCCCTAGCCCTGTTAGCAGGAAGAACTACAGTGTAACATTATTTGAAGGACAGAAAACAGTTTCAAAAGCCAGGCTAGTTGGAGAGACCTAGACCTGCAGGATTAAGAGGCAGAATGTACACACTCAACAGGGAAGTGAGCTGCAAAACCACTTCATTCATTCCAGGCACAACCAGTAATGAGGGAAACCTGAAACATTTGTTAGAGTTACAGCAGGGTCAGGCTTTTCTCAGTCTCTTCAAATGATGACTAATTAACCTTCCTCCCTCAGGTGAAAGGAGCCTCAGGCTATCTTTAGGCTACCAATAGAGAGCCAGTTTAATGGGGGAGAGGGGCGGAACAGAGTAGAAAAATCCTGCTTCCTGGTCTTAGGGAGTGGGTTTTTGACTCTCCATCTGTCCGGTTTGAAGACCCTTCTATCTCTGCCAGTTCATTCTCCTTACTTCATGCTCCAAATCATTAATGCAAATCCCCAGTCCAAGGAGAGGTAGGGCCATTTCTCTTCTGTCTCCAAGCAGCTGAGTTAGAACCTGGCTCTGCCCTCTTGACTCTGGGGCACTTGGCTGCCTGAGAAGTGGGACAGAGACAGTCATCTTGCTCTGCGGTTGTGTGAAAGGGATGCTGGTGTCCTGGCACACTGCAGAAAGCCTCATGACTAGAAAATGTTCCCTTCTTTCCTTCTGATGTGAAAAACAGCTTCATCTATCAACTTTCTTTCTTTTTTCTTTTTTTCTTTCTTTTTTCTTTCTTTCTTTCTTTCTGTCTGTCTGTCTTTCTGTCTTTCTCTCTCTCTCTCTTGGTTTCTTTCTTTATACCTACTTACCTACCTAGGTAGCTATCTCTTTGCCAGTTGTTGGGTTGAACTCAAGGAATCGAACCCAGGGCTTCTTGCGTGCTAGGCAAGCACTCTCTCATTAATTCATATTCCCAGCCCCTTCATTTTTTTCTTAATGGTAGTTTTTACATAAGTATGCTACCATTTTATGTTCTCAAGTTTAATTTTCTGAATACCGGTTACTTCTAAGAAACCTGATCTTCTCTTCCCCTGCCTGATTTGTGACTGTTCCTGCATTGGCCTCATAATAAAATGTAAATAAAGTCTGCTGAGAGCTTCAGTGTGCATCATATAAAG
Source organism: Dipodomys spectabilis (assembly GCF_019054845.1). Taxonomy (NCBI): domain Eukaryota; kingdom Metazoa; phylum Chordata; class Mammalia; order Rodentia; family Heteromyidae; genus Dipodomys; species Dipodomys spectabilis. The sequence goes on along the minus strand of NW_024870729.1, from coordinate 6,431,457 downwards.
ACACAGGCCTAGAACCCTGGAAGAGAAAAGCAATGGGCCTGAAATAAAGAGAATGATGCAGTATGCACAACTAGCATATCTGAAAAATAAACCAGTAAATAAAAGCAGAAGCATTGCATAGTCTGTTTGCACTATGGGAGGTAATATACATACACACATAAGTAGGTAGGACACTGATACATAAACTTGGCTTTCTCTTTTTGAATTTTTTTGTGGCCATCCCGGAGCTTAAACTCAGGGCCTGATGTGTTCCTGAGATGCTTTGCTCAAGGCTGAGGCACTACCACCACCACAGCTCCACTTACCACCATCTCGTAGTTAACTGGACATAAGCAATTCCCAGGCTTTCCTGCCTGGTCAGGATTGTATCTCCTGCTCAGTTTTCTCTCTCAAAGCAGAAGCTCTACCCTCTGGGCCACTGCTCCCCTTCTGGTTCTCTGGTGGTTTATTGGATAAAATAGTCTAAGAGACTCTCCTGCTCGGCTGGCTTGAATGGCAATCTCCTGAGGAGGCTTCAAGTGGTTTACTCAAGAATTCACCGAGGAACCGCTGCACACAAGCCCTTAGTCTAAATCTCGAGGGGTACTAGAGAAAAATGGAAACATTGTTATACCGCAGTCGCAGGACCCCCACCAAAAAGACCACCGAGAGTCAGACTTTACAGCTGTTTTAAGGTTTCACTTAAATGAGCTGCAGCTCGGGCCTCGTCCCACACTCTGACACAGAGGAGCCTAGGTGGAGAGCATCAAGCTGAAGATTTGCAGGGTTTATAAAGGCGCACAACCAACCAGGTGTTTGGATTACCACCAGGTGTTGCTCTGCTAGAAACAAGCAACAAGTGGTCACTGCCTCAAAACTTTAACCCTGCATTTCCCCCCTTTGACTTATAGTCCTGAGACACTATCTTATGGCTCTGGCCCAAAACTAAACTCCAACAGCTCTTGATTTTGAATGGATTATGGTCCCTCTCTGACCTTAGCCATTCTATTAAACAACAATACCAATAACAAGCAGTTCATTTTTCTTTACTTGAGGCATATGCGGAGTGGTTGGGTAGGATGCTTGGAGACTTCCCCATGTTTCCCCACAGTCGTCCAGGGCAAAGTGGTAAGCCAGTCTGGAGTGGGAGCAGTGGATCCAAGCAGCAATGCCATCCACCTTAAGGGCAGTAGGTGTAGCCAGTAGTACCATGTAAGGGCCCTTCTACCAAGGTTCCAGAGGTCTCAAGTTGTCCCTTCAATCAAACACCTAGTCCCCTGGTTGAAACAAATTGGGGGCAGGAATAGAAGCAGAATCATATAATGCTCTAAGCTGGGGCCACATCCTCTTATGCACCAGCTCTAAATAGTTAAGCTTACACAGAAATTCAGTATCATCCAAATCAGCAAGCAATTCAGTCTGGAGGCTAGGTTGGGGGTTGTCCATACATTATTTCAAAAGGAGTAAAGCCAAGCTGATAGGGTGAATTTCCTACTCTAAACAGTTCAAAAGGAAGCAGCCATACCCAGTCTGCACCAGTCTCCAAGGCCAATTTAGTTAAGGTCTCTTTTAGAGTCCGATTCATTCTTTCTACCTGGCCTGAACTCTGGGGTCTATAAGCACAGTGCAATTTCCAATCTGTCCCCAGTGCTGCGGCTATTCCCTGACTTACTTTTGAGACGAAGGCCCAATGGTGGATGGGAAGCCATACCTGGGTAGGATTTTTTCCAGGATCTTCTTAGCCACGATGTTCCTGGTCTCATGCTTTGTTGGGAAGGCTTCAACCCATCCTGAAAAAGTGTCTACAAAAACTAGCAAATATTTATATCCAAATTTTCCAGTTTTAATTTCTGTGAAGTCTACTTCCTGATACACACCTGGTCTATCTCCATGGAGGCGAGCTCCTTTTGTAACCGGTTGATTGGGGGCATTGGTGAGCTGACAGGCTTTAAAATTTTTAACAATGTCCTCAATGAGTTGATTTCCTTGCCTGATTTTTACTTCTGAGTGTCAGCAAGTGCTGCATTCTTCGGGTTCCCATGTGTGAGACCCAATGGATTCTCATAAGAATTCCCTTGCCCAATCTTTGTGGCAAGATAAATTTTCCCTCACCAGTTTTCCATCAGTCTTCATTTCTTTCTCTGTTCGGGGGTTAGGCCATGGAAATTTTCTTTACTCACTGCAAATCTTCTTGGGAATACTGAGGCTCAAGAGCCATAACTTGTGGCCCTGGGTCTACTTCCACTCTGGGCTGGAGGGCCGCCTCCTTAGCTGCCTGATCGACCATGTTATTTCCTTTGGTTATTGAATCAGTTACCTTTTGATGGCCAGGACAGTGCATAATGGCAATATTTGCTGGTTCCTATAAGGCCTGGATGAGGCTTAAAATTTCTTGTTTGTTTTTAATAGCCTTTCCCTCAGCTGTCAACAGCCCCCTCTCTTGGTAAATGGTTCCATGAACATGCACCGTGGCAAAAGCATACTGACTATCCGTGTAAATATTTAGTCTCTTCCCTTTTCCCATCTGTAGGGCTTTTGTTAGTGCCACTAGTTCCGCTCTTCGTGTAGACATTCCCTGGGGGAGTGCTTCTGCCCACACTATCTCAGTGTCCGTGGTGACTGCTGCACCTGCGTACCTTTTTCCATCTCAAATGAAACTGCTGCCTTCTGTGAACCAGGTATGCTCGGCATACCTTGTCGTGTCCAACAAGTCTGGACTCTTTTCCTTGGCCTGGTTGCTCTTTTTACACTCCATTTCACATTCTCTGTCCTTCCTTTCCTGTCTTTGCTCCTCTGTCTCTCTCTTATTGTAAACCTTTTCCACCACAGCTAATAGATCCCTAATAGACTTTTCACCAAGTCTGTCTAGAGCCTGCAACTTTTGCTTTATGTCTGGTTCAGCTTGACTTATATAGGCAAACATAATCATCTGAGCCGACTCCTGGGTCTCAAGATATTATGGGGTATATTGACTAAAAGCTTCTATGAGCTACTCAAGATATGTTGATGGACTTTCACTTCCTCCCTATCTAACATCAAAAATTTTGGCTATATTAGTAGGTTGGCAAGCTGCCGCCTTGAGACCTGCCAACAGAGCCTGGTGATAGATGAGGAGTCGCTCCCTACCTTCAACCATATTGTAGTCCCATGTTGGTCGGATCTCAGGAAAATAGGCAGTGATCAGGGCAGGATCCATGATAGGTGCTCCTGTGGGGCCAGGGATGTTTCCGTGCCACCTCTTGGATACAGTCTCTTTCTTCGGTGGTAAAAAAGACCTGTAAAAGCTGACTAAAATCATCGCAATGGGCTGATGAATAAAGTGAATAGTTTAAGCAAACTAATTAAATCCTGGTGTTTCTCACAAAAGGGGGCATTTTGGGTGTACAGGCATTTTTGTATAGGTCACTGGTAGAAAATGACCAATATTGGAGCTGCTGTTGACCATCCACATACACAGGACCTATGGTGCATAAGAGAAAAACAGCTGTATGAGAAGAGGGGTTGATCCCATGGCATCGTTGAGTGACTGGCCCCTCAGAAACTTAAAGGGCAGGTGCCGAGGATTCTATAGCTCCCTCCTCCTCTTGATCATTCTCAGATTCTGCAAAAAGAACCTGGAAAAGAGAGTATGGGGGAGGAAACATTTCTTCTTCCAAGTTATCTCCCTGAAAAACCAGGGGGTACCTCTTCTTTACCTCTTCCTCGGTTTCTTTTTGTAAGTCTAGGGGGCTAGACGGAGTGGTACCCATGGTTTCCAATCCCATCAGTTGTACAGTCCAAAAACCAATAAACAGTACAAACAAAACACATGCAGGCCTGACAGTTACAAAAAAAAGCTTACAAAGAGGAGATTTCCCAAATTGGTCCACTGACTCCTGTCATGGCGAGGTTCCCCACCCACGCCCCACAGCAGAAGGAGCAGAGCCACAGTCGGCAAGTTAGGCCTCGGTTAGGAGGCCCTCTTGGTCAGTTCCCGCCCAACACCGAAAAGACCCCTGTCCCAAAATTCACAAGGCGGTGTTCCAAGAACCCCCCACAGCCCACCCCACACAGTGGGGTTCCAACTCGCACCCCACACGGCAGGGTTCCAAAGACCCCCTCCCCACAAGAGGATGTGGGACATCTCCCAGTTCCTCCAGGGTTGTTGTGCAAGCGCTTCAGCTTAGACAACCCTTTGTACATGGGAGCAGCCATCCTCACAAAGGAAAATGAAAGTAAAACAGACAACGACAGGACATGACAAATTAACAAAGACAGCGCTGTTTTACCTTTGGAGTCTGAGATCTCAGATGTCTTTGGGGGGATCCCTGAAGGCCTCCACTAATGTTATACCCAGGTTGCTGGATCCCCACCAAGAAGACCATCGAGAGTCAGATTTTACAGTTGTTTTAAAGTTTTATTTAAACGGGCTGCAGCTCGAGTCTCATCCTACACTCCAACACAGCAGAGCCAAGGAGGAGAACCCCGAGCTAAAGATTAGCATGATTTTTAAAGGCACACAACCGTTGAAGAGCCTTTTTGTTATTCGGGGAATTTTATTGTTCCACATGAATTTTTGGATTGCCTCTTCTATTTCCTTGAAGAATGTGGTTGGAATTTTGATAGGTATCGCATTAAATATGTAGATAGCCTTGAGAAGTATTGTCATTTTCACGATGTTAATCTTTCCAATACAGGAGCATGGGAGCTTTTCCCATTTTCTAAGTTCTGTTTTGATTTCCTTTTTCAAGTTATTAATGTTTTCATCATCGAGGTCCTTCACTTCTTTGGTTAAGTTAATTCATAGGTATTTTATTTTTTGTGGGGCTATTACAAATGGAGTTGCTTTCCTAATTTCAGCCCCTCTTTTCTCATTGTTGGCATACAGAATATCAATACCAAATTTCAAACTCTACTATAAAGCCATAGTAATCAAAACAGCTTGGTACTGGCACAAGAACAGACCTCAGGACCAATGGAATATAATTGAAAACACAGAAATGAACCTACAGATATATAGCCATATAATATTTGATAAGGGAACTAAAAAATAGAATGGAAGAAAGACAGCCTCTTCAGTAAATGGTGCTGGAAAAATTGGTTAACTACTTGTAGAAAACTAAAGCTAGATCCTTATATATCACCCTGCACCAGAATCAACTCCAAATGGATCAAAGACCTCGGAGTCAAAGTAGACACTCTGAAAACATTACAGGATGGAACAGGAGAAACCCTAGGTCTCCTTGGGGCAGTCCAAAATTTTCTTAATAGAGACCCGGAAAAACAACAAATCAAAGAAAGTTTGGACAAATGGGATTGCATGAAGTTGCAGAGCTTCTGCATGGCAAAGGACATAGCTAGCAAGATTAATAGAAAACCCACGGATTGGGAGAAGATCTTCACTAGCCATACAATGGACAAAGGTCTCATATCTAAAATATACTTGGAACTCAAAAAATTAAATCCCCCAACAACAAATCCTCAAAGAAACAACTGCCCAATAAATAAGTGGACTATTGACTTAAAGAGAAACTTCTCTGAAGAAGAAAGAAGGATGGCCAATAGACACATGAAGAAATGCTCAACCTCCCTAGCCATAAAAAAAATGCAAATAAAAACAACATTGAGATACCACCTCAGTCCAGTTGGAATGGCAAAAATCAAGAACTCTAATAACAACAAATGCTGGAGGGGATGTGGACAGAAGGGAACCTTACTTCATTGTTGGTGGGAGTGTAAAATTGTTCAACCAGTTTGGAAAGTTGTATGGAGGTTCCTCAAAAGACTCCACATAGAGCTCCCTTATGACCCAGCAGTCACACTTTTGGACATGTACCCAAATGTTTACAAACAAGACCACACTAAAGCTACCAGCACAACTATGTTTATTGCAGCATTATTTACCATAGCTAACATATGGAACCAACCCAGATGCTCCTCAGTAGATGAATGGATCAAGAAAATGTGGTATATATATACAATGGAATTCTATGCCTTCATCAGAAAGAATGACATTGCCCCATTTGTCAGGAAATGGAAAGACTTGGAAAAATTTATATTAAGTGAAGTAAGCCAAGCACAAAGAAACATAGGTCCCATGATTTCCCTTATTTGCAATATCTAGTATATGTATGTGTGTGTGTGTGTGTGTGTGTGTGTGTGTGTGTGAGCACATGACAGTGTGTGTGTGCGTGAGTGTGTGTGTGCGTGCACACACATACATGAGTCCTGAAGCTTGACCTCAGGACCTGAGCACCGTACCTAGTTTCTCTTGTATAATGATTTCCCTCTCTCACTTGAGCCACAGAGTCTCTTCAGGCTTTGTCCTAGTGATGTGCTCCTGAGAAATGAAGCCCAGGATTTCATATATGGAAAGCACTCTACCACTAAAGCACATTCCCAGCCCTCTACTTCAGCTTTGTTAGTTTAGTTCTGTCTTTTTTTATTGTTGTTGTTGTCGGTTGAATGGCCTGGTCGGTTGTCTTGGCCTGGGTGCTGTCCCTGACCTCTTCAGTTCAAATCTTGTGCTCTACCACTTGAGCCACAGAGCTTCTTCCGGTTTTCTGGTGGTTCATTGGAGCTATGTTTCTCAAGGACTTTCCTGCCTAGGCTAGCTTTGAACCATGATCCTCAGATCACATCCTCCTGAGTAGCTAAGATGAGAGACATGAGCCAAAAGCACCCAGCTTCCCCTTCAGGTTCTTAGTAGTGAATTGGAGATAATATTCTCATGGTACCTTTTGTGTCTGAGATAGTTTGCAACCCAGATCTTTAGAACTCAGCTTCCTGAGAAGGCAGGATGAGAGACCAGCTACTGACCCCTTGGCTGTGGCCTCTGCTGCAAAGGAGTCCATGGCTCCACGTGGTGGAGTGCTAGCCATGAGCCCAAGACGTAAGGGTCAGCGCTTAAGCCCTGAGTTCAAGGTTCATGACCAAGAAAAAACAAAACAAAACCATTGTCTGCTGTAGACAACTCACTAATCTTCGGTAACACATAATTTTATCCCTGACATGGGGACCTATCTGAGCCTCAATATTCTTGTCTGTATAATCATCTAAGTTGTGGAGCTCTTACATAGACAAGATGTAAAAATGCACCCGGTTAAGGACACAGCACATGGCACTCGTTGCACCACTCAGCACACAACATCCTGTTAAAGACTCATCAACCAGCACCCAATACAGGACTCAGCACACTGCATCCTATGAAAGACTCAGCACATAGCACCCTGTGCGGGACTCAGAATAGAGCACCCTATGGAGGACTCAGCACATAGCTCCATTCCACAAGCTGTCATTAGAATTAGGGTGCTTTCATCAGTATCACCATTCTTTGAGGAAAATTTTACAAACCATACAAGTTCACATCTAATGATTTAGTGGGGTGTTTTTTCTGGGGAGGGGTTGTTAGCCATGGGGCTTGAACTCAAAGCATGGGGTACTGTTCCAGTAACATTTGCTCAAGGCTAGAGCTCTACCTCTTGGAGCCACATTCTGAGGTGTCTCTCAGACTTCCTGCAAAGACTGGGTTTTAAAGCTCCTGAGCAGCCAGGATGATGGGCATAAGCCAGGATGATATGGGTAACCCGTGGAGCTGGGTTCAGCGGTTTACATGTGGTTAAGTCAGGTTAGGTGGCTGCTGTCAGCACCAGTCTCCTAGCTTGATCTGTAATGAGGTATTTGAAGTTCTGTCCTTCTATAATTTCAGTTAGACCATTCTACCTTTTTTTGTTATCAGACCAGGGCATGAGTAAGAGCTTAGACACTGTCCCTAAACGTTTGTGTTCAAGGCTAGCACTCGATTGAAAGAGCAGAACTTCTGGGTTTTCTGTTTTGTGGCACTGAGGAATCGAACCCAGAGCTTCGTGCTTATTAGGGAAGCACTCAACCACTGAGCCCCAGGAGTGAATGAGGTACAAATAGATAGAGGTTGCTGTATATAAATATTATATATACAAAATGAGATTTCTGCATATTATTAAACTATAGATAATATTACTACCAATTATTAGGTATTAAATTATGTCTCCATTTAATGATGTGTCCCAGTTAACAATTAATAAAGCATTAATTAATAATTACTCAATATCCCATTATTGTTTATCATATATGTACATATATCCATATATATAATTAGATATTTCATAGAATGAGATCAATGTCTATATATTATTAAATTATGCATCATGTGTTACTACCAATTATTAGTTATTTAATTATGTCTCCATGGAATTTTTATTCTGTTAATGCTTAATAAAATATCAATTAAACTTAGTGCACATCCTACACTTATTGCATCTAATTTTATCCTAGAATGATTCACTACTAATTCAATCTGTTTATCATTTACTGTAGTGGCAATTCTTCAACCTATGATGTTTTTTACCTTTATTACATCCTATTACATAGAATATAGATTTGCATCCAAATTATACATCCTACCTGACACAGAGCACATTCACAGAAAAGGAAAACGTGTCATGCTCAGCTTCTCACTCAAAAATTACATTTTGGCAGTGCTGGGATCTAAACTCAGGCAAAGAAGGCTCAGCTCATGAATGGGTTAATGCCAGCACAGCAGCCACTAGTCAATTCAGCTGCCAGGCAGTTCCCAGGCCCTGAGATAGAGCCCTGTATGTTGACTCCAAATTGTGCTTAATGAAGTTATTCATTTTTTATTCATTTACCATTTATTTTATTGACTGCTACAACACATGGAATATTTACTACATTTATTAAATAAGATATAGAATTGCCTATGCATGAAACTTCACACCTGACACCCAGGACTTTCACAGAAAAAGAAAACATGTGTCACCCTGTGTCTTACTGCACGATTCAATTTTTGTGAGTACTGGCATCTGAACTCACAGCCTACAAGGCCCAATTCATGAATGGGTGAGTGTCAGCATGCCAGCCTGGGGCATATTGAACCGGCAAGCAGTTCCCAGCACCTGAGATTGAGCCCCAGGTGTTGACAAAACAAGAACAGATTGACATGCAGATGGTAGTACACAAATAAATACAGATCTTTATAGAGTGCCAGAGATGTCTATACATTATTCAGTTATATAGGCTACATTCCTATTAAGTCTTGGGTATTTATTATGCCTCCATGTAATTAATATTACTGTTTTCATCCTTAATGAATTATTAATTAAATCGACCACTGTCCCGAAACTATTGTGTCCACATAATTAATAGTATTCTTTTAATGTGCCAAAAAATATTCATTAAAATCCTTTGGACTCCTAAAATCACTCTCTAATTTTATACTAGTATCATTCATGAACAACCAATTAAACCTTGACATTCATAATCTTCCATCGGTATTCCTATGAATAGGAACAAGACTCTTAGGATCTCCCTCCATTGGTAGGGGTCAGGACCCAGCTTCGAACACAGGGCCTATGTTGTGGTGTTGGCCCATGGCTTCCCTGAAAGCCCAACAACCTTCAGCAATGGCAGGTTACCAACACTTTTCAGCCCTGTCTTTTAGACCCAGGATGGTCACCTTGAAAAGAGAACAAATGTAAAACCGGCAGACATCTGAAAGTTACTGGTTTTTTTCTGTGTCGTTTTATTTATTTATTTTTCCTGTCAGCCTTTGAGGCCCAGGAACTTAGGTTTGGCTCTGGGTCCAGTGGCTACAACCCAGCCTAGAGTGATCAAAGCTGAGGCAGAGCTGCCATTGAGCTTGACAAAATAAAAATACATACATGCATACATATATATATACATAGATACATTAAAAATATTTAAATAATTATGAGGCTACTTGGCGTATTCGAGCCATTTTTTCTGCCGAGTCTGGGATTTGAACTTAGGGTCTGGGTAAATCTGCAGTACTGTGGGGGATGGGAAAACTCACAATGCTGGAAGACAAGAAAGACAGGTCTGTTCCCAAGGTCTGAATTCAAGCCCTAGCACTGGCAAAAATAATATTCGTATACATTTTAAAAACATGATTTATATTTACATATGCATGTTTATGACATATTGCATTTAGTGTAGGTTTTGATTTTATTTTGTTTTTTATTTATTTATTATATATTTTAGAGAGTATGATTATATGTATAACATTATTTACATCCTATTAAATAGAACACAGATTTGACTATGTATTATACATCATTCCTGAGACCCAGGACTTTCACTGATAAGGAAAACAAGTGGGACAATTGGCTTCTTCTACCACGATTAAGTTCTTGGCAGTTCTGTGATTTGAACTCTGGGCCTAGAAGGCCCACTTCATGAATGTGTCAATGTTAGCACACCAGTCTGATGCAAGTGAAGTTGTCAGGCAAATTTGAGGACCTGAGATAAAGCCCTAGGAGTGGCCAATATATAAACAGATAGATATGTATATTGCAGGGTGTGTATTTACATATGTATATGTATCTATAAATAAAGTTATAGAGAGAGACAGATAGACATTTATATAGATTCTACTGTATAGTGATGTCTATATCTTATTTTTATATACTCTATTATTATGAATTATTTGGTCTAAAATTATGCCTCCATTAATTAATCACAGTGGGAGACAATAAAATATTAAATTAATCAATGACCTATATTTATTGCGTACAATCTTATACTACAATGACTAGCTAATTAGTAGTTCAATTGGTACATTACAAAGATTCTATTATTGTTCTTATAGATAGGAACGAGTAGGTGGAAGTCCCAGGATCAAACTCAGGGCCTTGGTTTCTGGGTTGGGCTGAGGCTTCACTGACAGCACGCCAACCTTCAGCCATGCAAGGTCATGTACAATTTTCAAGCCGAGTCATTGAGATCCAAGATGATCACAGTGCAAAAGAAACAAAGGTAAAACTGTTGTCTAAAACTTCCTGGTTTTTCCTCCTCCATCTTGGTTGGTTTATTTTTTTGTCAGAGCTGGGAGTTGAACACGGGTCCTAGGATCCCTGGATCATCTGTGGGTGTAAAAGCTGCACCCCAGCCTAGGATAATCAAGGCTGAGGAAGAGTTGTGGTGACCAGAGTTCAAGCTACTTTTTTGGAGTTTGCCACTCCAAAAAAGTTAAGGTCCTGGATAGGAATTTGGGCCATTTTATCTGCCATACTTGTAATTTGAACTCAGGGACTGGGTAACTCTATTGTGCTCTGGGTGATGTGAAAGCTAACCTCCTAGAAGAAAAAAAATTCCAGAGCATTACCCAGTGTGTGAATTCCAGCCCTAGAACTGGCAAAAATATTATTTATATACATGTATAATATATATCAAATATATGTAGTTGCATAGATATTACATATTGTACCTAGGACACAATATTAACACAGAAAGGAAATCAGGTCAACATTGGCTTCTTACTCCACCTATTGACTTTGGCACTGCTGGGATTTGAACTCAGGGCCTGAAATGCCTAATTCATCAAGGGGTCAGTTTAAGCACAGCAGCCTCAAACAAATTCAATGCCAGGCAGTTCCGAAGACCTGAGTTCTAGCCCCAGGAGTGGTCAATATATAAATAGATAGATGTATAAATTGCTGCAAATACATGTATATATATATATATAGAGAGAGAGAGAGAGAGAGAGATGTATATGTATATTCCACTGTACATTTAAATATAAATATATTATAGAATGTGAGATGTCTGTATATTATTAAATGACATTTAACATATTACTAATAATTATTAGGTATTAAATTATTCCTCCATTTAATGAAGTATCATGGATTAAGGCACAATAAAGTATTGCTTTGTGTAAATGGAGCTCAGAGTCAATTTCTAGGCTCATAGTTCAAACCTCAGGATCTGCACTAAAAAGAAAGAGCCAGTAATTCCATGTGTCTGTGTATATATGCATGTATTTCTATCAGTGAACATCCATAGTTATTAGGAAAAATAGCACCCAGCTAAGAAATTTGCTTTGAATAGAATGATATCATAGCACAGAGAGTGCTTTCAAGGTAGTTCATGTCCCTGGTCAAAAAATTAAGACACTGGCTTGGAATTTGCACCATTTTTCTGGCAGTCCTGGGATTTCAACTCAGGGTCTGATTAACTCTTTGGCACTGTAGGGGAGGGGAAACTCACCATCATTGAAGACAAGAATTTCAGACCAGTTTCCAGGGCCTGAATTCAAGCCCCAGCACTAGAAAAAATAATATTCATACATGAGATCTATTTACATACATGTGTTTACTCCCTATGACATTTATTACACTTATTTATTTTTTATTTATTTTATTTAGAATTATTACATATATCACATTTATTTCATTTATTACATCTTATCACATGGATTTATTTGCATATGGATTATACATCATCCTGAGACCCACAACTTTCACAGAGAAGGACAAAAATGGGTCAAAATTGGCTTCTGACTCCACATATAAACTTTTGGCCATGCTGGGATTTGAACTCACAGCCCACAATGCACAAATCTTGAATGGGTCAGTTGTAAAACAAAAGCCTTTGGCAAACTGAACTGCCAGCCAGTTCTGAAGACCTGTGATCAAGCAATAGTAGTGGCAGATAGATAGATAGATAGATAGATAGATAGATAGATAGATAGATAGATAGATAGATAGATAGATAGATAGATAGATAGATAGATAGACGTGTAGTTTGCTATGTATATGAGAGAGAATGTGAGAATATTGAATTATATGTATTATGAATTATTAGTTATTAAATTATGCCTCCTTTTAATGAAGTATCATGGTTGAATACTTATTAAAGCATTAATGTAAAAGTAGTCAGTATTCCATAATTGGGAGAATCATACCATGTTGCTAGAATGGAAGACATTATCCAATACTTTTTGTGTGGCATTCTATAAGAGAGTTATTAACTAATTGCAAATTTAATTGTTACTTTTATAACATTTTATTAGGCATTCCCATGGATAGGAATGATTTTCTCAAGATCTCCCTCCATTTATAGGTGGCAGTACTGTCACTTTAACTCCAGGCCTGGGTATTTTACTTTGAAATGCAAACGATTGGAATTACACTGTGAAGATTTCAGATTGTCAGGATGAAAGAAAAGAATGAGAAGGAAAGAAAGCCAAGTGTCAGTGGATCCTACCTGTAATCCTAGCTCTTCAGGAGGCTGAGAGGTAGAGAATGCCAGTTTGAATTCAGCCAGGACAGGAAAATCCACCACACTCTTATTTCTGAGCGATTACAGGAATAAAAAATCCCCATGAATGGGGCTATGGCTCAAGGGCAGAGCGTTAACCTTAAGCACAAGAACTCAGGGACAGTGCCTAGGCTCATAGTAAAACTCCCAAACCTGGCAATTAAAAAAAAAGCCAGTAACAACATGTCTCCCCATGTATGTATGCATGTATTTCTATTGGTGAAGGTCCAGAATCCCTATAATGAAAGACATCCAGCTAGGAAATTTGCTTTGAATAAAATGATTTCATAGCACAGAGAGAGTATTCAAGACAGTGCATCTTCCGGGCCTCCTCTCACTGTTCCCATTGTAGCCTGAGGTTTTCTCCACATCGGGGACTGCTGGAAGAAGACTTCCTCATTATTGGAACAGGCAGACAAAAGGCTACACTCCTGTAGAGCTGAGTGACAAAAACCCTTTCTAGGCCAATTAGTGAGGAGTGTGAGTGGGCTCTGGTGGCCAGGAGAAAAAGGCCTCTTTGTATCTCAAGCTATCTTTCTGCCAAGAGCTCTGTTGTGACAGGAAGACTTCAATTGTGCCACCTCCCGTGGCAGGCCAAGTTCCCTGCACTTATCCTGTATTTGTTAGACTATGTTCCAGTGTTGAAATAACCTTGTACAATTAATTCAAGGGTCCTTTTGGCAGACAACTAAGGAGCTTAATCTAATAAAACGATTCATTATTGGCAATGATGCTTCCCTGTGTTTCCAGAAGCTTGCTAAATCAAAGTACATGTGTAATATTACTATGCTTCATGTCATCTAGGGCTGGTGAAACTCATCATGTTTTGAAACTTTGACCTCTCCTAGTTGGGCCCTGGGTGGCTGTGTTTCAGGGTTGAACACAGGACCTGGATACTGACCATGAGCTCAGAGCAGAAGCTCAGTGCTTTATCATTTCTTGTCTTCTGTTATCTGTGTGTGTGTGTGTGTGTGTGTGTGTGTGTGTGTGTGTGTGTGTGTGCATGTATGTGTGTTCATACACTTGTCCTGGAGCTTCAACTCAGGACCTGAACACTGTACCTGAGTTTCTCCTGTACAAGGATAGCACTCTACCACTTGAGGCACCCAGCCACTTCAGGCTTTTTTCTAGTGTAGTACTAAGGAATCAAACCCAGGGATTCATACATGCAAAGCACTCTACTCCTAAGACACATTCCCAGCACTCTACTTCAGGTTTCTTTCTTTCTTTTGTTGGAAGTTGGAGGAATTTAAGTCTAGGCCTGGGTGCTGTCCTTGAGCTCTTTAGCTAAAGTCAATCACTCTACTACTTGAGCAACAGCACCCCTTGAGGTTTTTGGTGGGTCACTGGAGAGAAGCGTCTCAAGGAATTTCCTGCCCAGGCTGGCTTTGGACCGTGATCCTCAGCTCTCAGCATCCGGAGTACCTAGGATGACAGGCACAAGTCAGCAGCAACTAGCTTCCACTTCAAGTTCCTAAGTAGTGAATAGGAGATAAAAGTCTCATGGGACCTTTTGTGTCTGGGATAGTTTTGAACCCAGACTGTCAGATCTCAGCTTCCTGAGTAGACAGGATGACAGACCTCAGCTACTGCACGCCTAGACTGTAACACTCTGTTGCAAGCGGGTCCTTGTCTCCTTGTGGTAGGGCGCTACCCATGATCCCCACAGGTAAACGTCAGTGGCTAGGCCCTGAGTTCAAGGTTCATGATCAAGAAATATAATACAAAACAATTGTCTGCAGGAGACAACTCACTAGAGTTAGGTACATACATAATTTTGGCCATGAAATGGTGCCACAAGTTTCTCATCTGCACAATCATCTTACTTGTGGAGCTTTTACAAGAACCAGATGAAAAAACGCACTCCAAGAAGTACTCAGCACACAACAACTCATGAAATACTCATCACATAGCTGTAGCCCAAATAATATCATTAGAATTAGGATGCTTTCATCAGTATCATCATTCTTTCAGAAACACACCACAAACAGTCCTAATTTAGATTTTGGAGGGGTGAGTTTTTTTTGGGAGGGGAGTCAGCCACGGGGATTGCACTGAAATGTTGGGGGTACTGTCCTAAGGTCTTTTGATCAGGCTAGAACTCTACGACTTTAAGCCACAGCTCAGAGTTTCACAGACTTCCTGCCAAGCCTAGGTTTTAAACCCACCAGTCTCAGATGTCAGCCCCCTAGTATCTTGGATGACAGGGTGAGCAAGCCAGCAGCATCTAGTTGATGGAACTTGGTTCCAGCGGTTTACCTCTGTCTAATTCAGGTTAGATGGCAAATGTCAGCACTAGATTCCCAGCTTGCTCTGTGTGAGGTATTTGCAGCCCTATCAGTATATAGTTGCAGTCAGAACATTCTATCTTTTTCTTTTTTATTTTTTGTTTTGGTGCCAGTCCTGGCTCTTGAGTAAGAGTCTAGACACAGTCCCTAAGCCTTTATGCTCAAAGCTAGTGCTCGAGTGTTTGAGCTACAGCAAAACTTCTGGATTTTTCTATTCAAATGGTAGTGAGGAATTGAACCCACGGCTTCGTACTTACTTGGCGAGCACTCTACCACGGAGCCCCAGTAGTCACAAGTGTATAAACAGATAAATGTGTAGATTGGTAGACAGACAGACAGATAGATAGATAGATAGATAGATAGATAGATAGATAGATAGATAGATAGATAGATAGATAGATAGATAGATAGATAGATGTAGATATATTTAATGAGAGATGTCTGTAAATTATGAAATTGCATATATGATATTTCTATCAAATATTGCCAATTAAATTATTCCTTCCTTTTTAAGTATCATGATTGACTACATAATAAATTATTAATTGAAAATTAGTCAATGTAGTATACCGGTTGTGTATAATTTTCTAATATAATTGTACACTAGCTACTAATGTAATTGTTACTTTTACAACATTCCATTTGTACAGATGTCTATTGGAAAGCGTTTCTTAGAATCTCCCGACAGCCATTCATTAGTGGGAGTCCCGGGATTCAAGCTCCAGGCCTAAGTTGCCGATTTCGGCTTGGCTTCCCTAATAGCCTGCCAAACATCAGCAATGTAAGGTCATGTACATTGTCTGGGCATTGTTATTTAGACCCAGGATGGTACAATACAAAGGAAAAAAAAGTGTAATCACCTCATTGAACATCTCAGTTTTATTTTTTTCCTTTTTATTTTTTTGCCAGCCTTGAGATTTGAACTCGGGACCTAGGATCCCAGGATTGGCTTTGGCAGAGATGCCAAGACCTGAGTTCAAGCTCGGTACTTGGCCTAAAACCAAATAATAATAACAATGATAACAACAACAACAATAACAATAATAATATGGCCTTGACTTGGTATTTGCACCATTATACTGGCAGGCCTGGCATTTAAACTCAGAGTCTGGGTAACTCTGTGGCACTGTGGGTGAAGGGGAAGATTGCCTTCCTTGAAGACAAGTTCAGAAAAGTTCCAAGAGCCTGAATTGAAGCCCCAGTACTGGAAAAAATGATACTCATATATGAGATCTATTTGCATACATGGGTTTACTCCATATGACTTTTATTACCCTTATTTGTTTAGTATTATTGCACTTAAATCATTTATTTTATTACATTATATCACATATACTGAGACCCAGAACTTTCACAGAGAAGGAAAAAAATGTGTCAAAATTGGCTTCTTACTCCATGAATACATTATTGGCCATGCTGGGATTTCAACACACGGCCTAAAATGCCCAACCCATAAATGGGGTCACAGATTTAGCACACCAGCCTCCAGAAAACTGAGCTGCCAGGAAGTTCTGAGGACCTGTGATCAAGCCACAGTAACGCCAAATATATATACATATATATATATATATATATATATATATATATATATATATATATATATATATATATACACACATATATATATATATAGACAGAGGGAATGTGAGGATATTATTAAATTATATATTATTACAAATTATTAGTTATTAAATTATGCTTCCATTTAATGAAATATTGAAGAGTTGAAGTAACTCCATTTTGAGGCAGCAGCCATTCTGTCCTTTATGTTAAATTATGAGTGACCCAGAGCAAACATAAATTCCAGGAACTGACTTGTCCATGTTGAAGTTAACCAGAGCTCACATAAATCCCAAGGACAGAGTTATCTGTGGTCACAAACTTCCCTTGCTTCACAGATAACCCCCTGCCCTTTATTGCCCTAGCCCAAATGGTCTGATAACACCCTGCCCTTTAATGCCCTAGCCCAAATGGTCTGATCACCCCCTATCACCCCTTATCACTCTAGGATGTCCTGTTAACACATCTGGTTACTGTAACTTTGTAGTTTTTGCCTTTATAAGCCCTATGAAATTTCAGCTCGGGGCTTCCTCCTAAGCTCCACTGTGTCGGTGTGTAGGACGAGTCCTGAGCTGCAGCCTGACTGAATAAAGCCTTGCTTTTGTATTTCGGAACGTCCGACTCTCTGTGGTCTTCTTGGTGGGGGTCCTACGATGGGGGCACTTCAGTATCATCATCTAATACTTATAAAATCATTAATAAAAATCAGTCAATATCCTTAATCATACCATGGTGCTAGAATGGAAGATATAAATTCAATAATTTTTGTGTGGCATTCTAAAGTAGAATCATGAATTAACTGCAAATTTAATTATTACTTTCATAACATTCACATGAATAGGAATGAGTTTGTTAGGATCTCCCTCCATTTGTGGGTGGTAGTCCTAGCATTCGAATTCCAGGCCTGGGAAGTTTACTTCTAATAAACTATTGGAATGACACCTTGAAGATTTCAGATTGTCACGAAAAAAAAGAACAACAAGAAGAAAAGGAAGCCAAGTGTCAGCGGCTCTTGCCTGTAATCCTAGCTCCTCAGGAGGCTGAGATGCCAAGTTGAATTCAGCCTGGGTAGGAAAGACCACGACACTCATATTTCTTAAGAGATCACAGGAAATCAAAATAAAATAACAACAAAAAAACCCTGAGTGGCCCTGTGGCTCAAGTTGCAGAGCACTACTCTTGAGCAAAAGTCTCAGGGACAGGGCCAGGATGATGGGCATTGAGCAGGTTGGCCATGCCCAGCCCCCCAAACTGGGCAAGCTGGAACAAGCCCTCAGAGAGTACTAAGTCTGAGCAGGCAGCTTGAATAAGCATCCTTCAGTGCAATTTAAGAACTGAAGCCACGAAGGCTTTGCCTGGGCTGGTGTGTGCAACTGGTGTGTACAACGGGTGCATTATGTCCTGGCACTTCTCAAGGGAAACCACAATTCTTAGACTGTAGGAGTTGTTGAAGGTTGTGGCTCTATACCCTATATCCCTCATTAAGATGTGAGCCTAGGTCTCTGGGGCCTGGTGGCCATCACTCATTCATCACTCTTCATTGCTGAGTCTCAGGCTGGTCCCAAATCCTGGGAAAGATAGGAAATAGCCAGCAATTTCTGTGCCAAAAGGGGTAATCCAATAAATCCCACCATCATAACTCCCATTAGAAGTAAGCCTTGGGCTTCGAATGTGGCTTACTGGTAGAGTGCTTACTTAGCACACATGAAGCCCTGAGTTCGATTCCTTCCTACCACAGAAACAGAAAAAGCCAAAAGTGACACTATGGTTTAAGCAATAAAAGTGCTAACCTTGAGCAAAAAAAGGTCAGGAACATGCCCAGACCCTGAGTTCAAGCCCTAAGATTGGCAAAATAAAACAACAACAACAACAACAACAACAAAAACGTGAGCACAGTGAGACATATTCTTCTGGGACATAGAGGAGGGCCGAGGTTATGGGTAATAGGTAGAGGGCAGGTGCTGTTTGCTCACTCCTGTAACCTTAGCTACTCAGGAGGCTGAGATCTGAGGATCCCAAATGCAAGCAGGAAAGTCTATATGAGATTCTGTTCTCCAATTAAACACCCACAAAGCCAGAAGTAGAGCTGTGGTTGAAGTAGTAGAGTGCTAGTCTTGAGCACAAAAGATCAGAGATAGCATCCAGGCCCTGAATTCAAACCCTAGGAGTGGCACAGGCACACGCACACACACACATACACACACATACACACATACACACACACACACACACACATACACACACACACACCAAGATAGAGAATTTGACAGTCAACCTGCACAAATTCCACCTCTAGAAACTCAGTATTTTTTAAAAAAAAAGATGGAGAAGGGAAGGAAAGACTTGCTCCAGGAAGTGATATAACCAGTGCCAAAATTCCACAGGAGTTCTAAGTTGTGGAACAGGACAGAGAGCCTCAGGCACAAGGTAGAGCATGGGTAAAGGTCTTAAGGTGTGGTGGAGATGGAATGATGTGGTTGTGTGGATGGAATGATGGTTCTGTGGCTTCAGACAAGTCTGGCAGAACACTGAAGGCTGGGTCAAGATTTGTACTTGAGTCACAAGTAGAGCAGAGGGTGAGGTCCCAGAATGAGGCCCAGGGAAATATTAGCTTGACATTTCACCAAAGACCCCAGCCAATTTCTGTGGCTGGAAGCCTATTTTTCACAGCTCCTGACCCTCAGGCCCTCTTTGCATGGAGGAGTCAGGGCAAATGCAGGGAAGAATTCTTCTTAAGAAAAGCTTCTAGCCCAATGCCACCAGTGGCTCAACGCCTGTAAATCCTAGCTACTCAGGAGACTGAGATCAGAGATTGTGGGTCAAAGCCATCTCAAGGGAGGAAAGTTAGTGAGACTTTCTTGCCCATGAACTAACAAAAGCCAGAAATGGAGCTTTGGCTCAAGTGGTAGCATGTCCTCATTGAGAGAAAACGTTAAGAACCTACAGGCCAGACCGTGAGTTCAGGCCCCAGTACTGGCACCTAAAAAATAAAGAAAAGCTTTCAGGAGCTCCTAGTCCACTGTGGTGAATGGACAGATAGGCCAGGCATGGGTGGCTTATGCTGGTCCTCTTA
Organism: Dipodomys spectabilis; assembly: GCF_019054845.1. Lineage (NCBI taxonomy): Eukaryota > Metazoa > Chordata > Mammalia > Rodentia > Heteromyidae > Dipodomys > Dipodomys spectabilis. The sequence continues at coordinate 6,411,459 of NW_024870729.1, read as the reverse complement.
GCATATCAGGAGGCTGAGATGTGAGGATTGCCGTTCAAAGCCAGCCTGGGCAGGAATGTCCGGGAGACTCTGATCTCCAAGGATCCACCAGAAAACCAGAAGCGGCTGAAGTGCTAAGCTGAAGAGCTGAGAGATGGTGCCCAGGCCCAGACTTAGAGCCCCATGACCAATACCTGGCCTGCTTTGACCTCATGTTGTGGCTCTAGCAAGTACTTTCCAGTGGGCTCTTGATGGTCTTCCAATGTCTATGTGTCCTACAAATCTTGAGAGCAGCCTCCTTGAAGGCCTTTGCCTACAGAGCAGGACACAGTACCAGAAAAGGTCATGCCTTGTGGCATGCAGGTCATCCGCCAGTCATCAGAAGGGCATCTGTCATGAGTGCAGTGTGGATCTGAGCACTAAATCGACGTCTCAGACCACGGTTCTGGGCCAGAAGGGGTAGACCAGTTAAGGCCAGCTCACAAGGGAATCACAAGAATGTGAATTTGTCAGGCACACCTTGGGCAGGTTTTGAGTTGGGCTCATGAAAGACTTGTAGGCTGAGGAACAAAAGCAGGTTGGTTGCTACTTGTAGCAGTCGCTATATTCCAGAAGTCCCGGGACTCGGAGCCCTGCTTAACTCACCAGTGCTCAGGGCAGATGAAGGTCTGCAATCATGGGACAACTACAAAGGAGCATCCATAGTGTCCTTCCCTTGGTTCTATGTCCCCGTGCTGGGATGGAGGGGCAGGTTCCATGCAACTTACTGCCATAGCCCAGACCCCGCAGCCCAAGAAGGACTTAAGGAGAAACAACTGATGTGGCTTGAGAGTTTATTATGATTATGCCTCAGGACTGCCCCCAGTTCTAGCTCAGCTTATCATTACTACCTTCCTCTGTGTGTGTGTGTGTGTGTGTGTGTGTGTGTGTGTGTGTGCATGCGCAAGAGTGCATCTTGGTAGTAGGGCTTGAATCCAGGACCCGTGCTCTGTCCCTCAGTTTTTTCATTCAAGAGTACCACTCTACCACTTAAGCCAGAGCTTTTCTTCCAGCTTTCAGGTGGTTCTTGGGAGAGGAGAGTCTCACAGACAATTCTTGCTAGGCTGCATCTGAATGTTAATCCTCCAATCTCAGCCTGCTGAATGAGCTAGGATTATGAGAGCATGAGCCATTAGCATCTGGGCACGCATTCCTTTTTGGATAAAACAGAGTACCTATTTCCTAGCCGAGCACCCATCTACAGCTATCCCTCGTACACCTTCCCCTACCCCTCCAGTCTTCAGAGGAGACATACCCTGCCCTGAGGACAAAGAAATAGGATGCACTGACAATATTTGAGCATTATGGTCTCCACACAGTCAGGTGCTGCTGGGAGCTGATGTAGAGGTCAGTGATCTAGGCCAAGGCAAGTAGACAGCGGTTAGAACAGAAAGTATGAAAAGACATCCATGCAGCTGGATGTCAGTGGCACATGCCTATAATCCTAGCTACTCAAGGCTGACACTGGAGGACCAATCAAGATTCAAACCTAGCCTGGGCATACTCTTATCTCCAAAGAATCACCAAAAAGCTGGGAAGAAGTAATACTATAGTTCAAGTGTTAGAGCACCAAACTTGTGCAAACAAGCTAAAGGTTACCACCTAGGCTCTTCAACCCTTGGTAAACACACACACACACACACACACACACACACACACACACACACACACACACACATCCATATGCATGCAAAATCAGAGATTTCTACACTGTAACCTTTGGGTATTCTATACCTTTTTCCCACTAAGTCTGGTGGTTGTTGGCCTAGGAGTTCGATGCATCCAACACCACCTGACATCTATAATTTTGGGGAACAGAATGGCTAGAATGTCAGCCTTCCCCAGTCCCAGCTCCTTGATTGGGCCTTGGTCTATCCAGGCCCTTTGAGGTTCCATTTACAGACTTGCCAAGATCCTTTAAAAAGGCATCACATGCTGGGCAGTTGTGGCTCACGCCTGACATCCTTGCTACTCAGGAAGGTGAGATCTGGCTTCCAAGCCAGCTTGGGCAGGAAAGTGTGTGAGACTCTTATCCTCTATGAACCATCAGAAAACAGAAGTGTCCCTTGGCTAACGTGGAGAGTGCAAGCCTTGAGAAAAAGAGCTCAGGGACAACACTCATGGACAATAACAAGGAGAGGCATTGCATGTTGGCTTTGGTATTGGCATGGGCCAAATATTGGAAATTTAAAGTCCACCAAGATAAAGCAGTACCTCCTCTAGTCCCGTGCACCTCTATCTTCTCCACCCCCTGCCCTTGGCTGGGCTTTGGGTCAGGATGGCTCTGGCTTGACGGGAGGACTCCAAAGAGGAAGATCCCAGAACAATTGCCCCGGGTCCTTCCTCCCTGCTTACCCTGCTGCTTCTGCTCTTTGCCATAGACCTTCTTCCTGAAATCCATCCATGAGATCATTGACACCCATACAGTGGTGAGTGGTGGATCCAGCCTAACTCTGGGAAGTCAGAGGTGGAAGTCAGTTTGGGACTAGGAGCTTCTACCCTGGGTGTGGGCTGAGGCCAGGGCTGAAATTTATTTCATTCTGAGCCTTGCTGGAGTAGGGAGACAGTGTAGACACAACATTGAGTCAGGTAAGATGGGAATCTGTAGGACTACTTGTGTGGAGGAAGCTGTGGGGCTCAGGGGGCCACTGTTCTTGGCACTCCTCTCTCAGATGTCCCTCTCCCGCTCTCATCCCTCAATAGTAAAAGAGAAACTTTAAATAAGGGTGTCGAAGAGGGGGCAGGGGATTATTTCTGTGTGAACCAGACTTGTGCTTCATATTCATCCTAGCCCCTACTTCCTATTTATCTGAGGAATGGCCATATGGGTTTGGGGGCAGGAGATCATCCTAGCTGAGAATGTGGCTCAGTGATAGAGTGGTTGCCTAGCAAGCCTGAAGCCCTGGGTTCGATTCCACAAAGAAAAAGCTGGAAGGGGAGATGGGGCTCAACTTGTAGACCATCAGTCTTGATCAAATAGAGCTCAAGGACAGTGGACAGGCCCTGAGTTCAAGCCCCATAACTGGAAGAACAAATGTTTGTGGAGGCCTTTTTTTTCCCTTTGGAAACGATTTATTCTTTTTGATAAGCATAACATGGGCCTCTTCCCTGGCCACCAATGGGCCATTAGATGTTCCTGGAATTTGGGCCTCCTCCCAGCAGCCTCTGCTCTACCAGGCCCATAGTTTACCCTTCCTATCACCAGGCAGATGGAGGCCTAGAGAAGCCCACCTGGCCACCTAGTTCTGGTGGCTACTGAGGATTTGGGGACTCAGTAAGTCACATAGGGAGTCATCATCCCCATCTGTCTACAGAAAAAAGGGACAGAGCACTGCAAGCTTGAGCGCACCAGCTATGGGCAGTTCTGCATGTGGGGATCTGCAGCAGGACATGCTCTGTGGGGGAGTCCTGTACAGGGCAGGGAACCTTGACCTCTCCTCTTGCAGTTTCCACACTATCCTGAAGCAATTCTTCAAAACCTTTCTGCTTCTTCCTGATTTTGACCACCCAGGAGCCTGAGGCCTCTGAAGCAGCTGCACTGGTGGGGAGCTCAGCCTGTGTCAGCATCTGGAGCCCCATGTAGGAGCCACAGAAGCTCTGGCAGCTATCTACTCTTCATCTTCTCCTGGGACAGCTGGCACATGCACTTGGCTTTCTCCTGACAAAGCTGATCCAGAATGAACATCTGTCCTTTACATGTCAGGAGGGACTGCTGGATGGTGCAGATATGTGCCGACAGCTGGTTGCATCGATGGTGGAGCTCATCTGCAGGACTCTGGAAGTCCACCTCATCAGGCAGGTTGTGGATGAAGAAGATTTTCTTCTTGGACGCCCACGTGTCCCACTTCCCAACCTCACACATGCTGTGGTGGCAGCTCACTGGGCGGGGGACCTGTGGCTCCAGCTCTATCTGGCACTGAGCTGTGGGTGGGAGGGGGAGTGCCTGCAGCAGTCTCGCTGCTCCTGTGGCAGGAGTATCCCCCTGTGGATCTCAGCCTCCAAGAGTGCTAACAGCTCCACGTCCCTCTGAATTTGGGGGACATCTCCATCCTCTGCCATGGGCACATCGAGGAGAGTCGCTTCCTCAGCTTTTGCTTCTCCAGGGTTCACAGCTTCTCCTTCCCCAGGGAAAGCCAGGAAGCTCAGCTGGGCCTGCATGTACTCCTCCTCTGGACTGGTCACGTCCAGGCACTTGAAACTGTCCTGCCACTTTGGGGGCACCATCTAGTCCCCCCAGTTGGTCGGACCCTGCACTTGTTTCAGCTGCTCCAACAGCTGGGTCTGCCTCTGCAGGTGCTACTGCAGGACCTACTACTTGGAGCACAGCTGCTCATTGGAGGCAATGTGCTGCTCACAGGTGACTCTGAGCTCCTGAAGCTGGGCCAGGGACTGCTCCTGCTGCTCCTGGAGCTCCTGAGTCACTTGGCTTTCTCTCTCAGCTACCTCTTTCCCTTCCTCTATCTTCTCCTCTCAGCAGTCCAGCTGTTCCTGTAGATGTTTCTTCACCTGCTGCTCTGAGTCCACGATGCTGGTGAGCTCCTCCTTCTCACTGCTCACCCTGTAGAGAGCGTCCTGTAGCAAGGCCAGCTGTTCCTCCAGCTGTGGGTTTCATACACATGCACATCATGGGGTCTCGGGGATGTCCTGCAGATCCTTGGTTTTCTCCTCCAATCCTCCCACTTGCTCCCGATGCTCTGCATAGTGGAGACAGAGTTTCTAGTTTTCCTGTACCTGGATGTGAAGTTGTTTCTCCACGTTTTTCAACCCCATCTGCATGTGGTAGGTGTGGGCCCGCAGGTGCTGCTCCTCCTGAGATGGACCCACAGAGGGCCATGGCTTTGCCAGCTTCCTTCTCAGTTCCCTCAGCTCATTCTCTAGGTGCAGCACCTACCTTCATCCTCACTCCTTTTCCTCTGTCAGTTGGTTCACCTGCTTGGTCTGCCACCAGGGCTCCTCCTTCTGCGTGGACCTCTCAATGCTCAGGTTCTGCGAGAAGGTGTCTGTCTCCAGATTCGCTGCAGACACCATTCAACTCAGGTTGTCCTGAAGCCTCTTTAGTACCTCACACCCCTCCAGCACTTGTTGGAACTTGCAGATTCTGTTCTTCCTGTTGCTCCTCTATGTCCAGAATGCTTACACCTTCTCCTAAAATTCTGTGTTCACTTGCTGCAGGTCATAGAAGCTTCTCTTCTTTTTCTTGAGCTGAAGTGTTACATCATTTAGCTGTTTGAACATTTCGGCCACCTTCTGTAAGTAGTAACCACAGAAGCCACCATCTCCAGCTCTGCCATGTGCTGCTCTGTGGCCTGTAGGCAGCTGGTGAGAGCTTCATGCTCCATTTCGCTGTCATTGGCCATGAGCTGCATGTGGGCTGGTGCTGATTGTAAATCACTTTCTGCCAAAACCAACCTCTATATGGGTGGCTTGTGGATGTCTAGCTCTGTTTTTGGTGCTTTGTGTACTTTGGCTACCTTCTCCTTCTCTTTCTCTCGTCAATCCTGCAGGTCTGTCTTTTCCTGTTTCAGTGGTTGGATCTTGGCATAGAGCACCTGGTTTCTCCTTTTGCTGTGGTCCAGGGCAGGCACCACATGTCGCTAGCACCTCTGCATATTCTTGGTGGTATCGGGACCCTTGACATTCTGGATCCTGGTGGCTGTGACTGTGTCCAAAGGCAGGGGAGGCCAGTGGTCAGCATCACCTTTGGCCAGACCCTCGGTTGAATCACCCTTCCCAGAGGTATTTGTCTTTGGGATCCTTCCCTTTTATGTATTCTTTGTTTTCTTGAATGCTGAAGGTCTGATGGGAGGATTTCTTCTGCTGGTGTTCTGGCAGTAGTTCGTTGCCCACAGCTCTCTCACGGAGTCTTGTTGTTTCAGATTTCTGAGCTCTGGGATGGGAAAGATGGGCTGGCCACATTCCCAGGCTCTGGGAAATCTTCTATTCTCCTACTCTCTGACTAGGTTGTCAATTTCCTATTGTACTCCAAATTCGCCTTGAGTCTCTTGTTTACCACTCAGTTACCTCTACCTTCCTCAACTGCTGGTAGTGGTGTCAACTAACAGAGGGAATGTTGGTGCTACAGGGCAGCATGGAATGTGGGTGGCCACGATTCTTGTATCCCATTGGTCAGAAAGAACCATAAAAGAATGGGGGTATGGCTGGTATCCTGTGATGCAGGCAGAATGGGCAGAGTCAAGATGACAGCAGCCCCTTTCCCAGGGAACTCTGTCCAATCCAGTTGGGAACAAGAGGGAGACCTGCTTTAGCCATATAGCTGCACAGATTTTTGTGTGTATGCCTGTTTGTTGCCAGTCCCGGACATTGAACTCAGGACCTAGGCACAGTTGGTGAGCTGTTTTTGCTCAAGGCTACCCTTCTACCACTGGCTCTTCTTCTGGCTTTGTTGACACTGAAGTTGGACGGGGGTCTCAAGTACTTTCCAGCCTAGGGTGACTTTGACCATGAATCTCCTTTCACAGCCTTGTAAGTATCATGGAGGACTGCTGAGAGCCACTGGTGCCTGCTTAATTATTGATCTTGATGATGTTCTTGAACAGACCAGTGAGTTCCCTATCTTCGGATTTAAGTAGTGGGAGATGGAGCCCACAATTTGAATCCTGGTCCTGCCACCTACAAATGGCAGAAGATCCTAAAAACTCATTTCTATCCATATGAATACCAATGGAATGTGATGTATATCATGATTGAATGGACAGTTTTTGAATGATTCTAGGATAAAATTATATACAATTATATTCTAGGACACTTATTGATTTTAATCAATACTTTATGAAGCATTTAAAAAATTACATTCATTAAATGGAGAAATAATGAAATACCTAAGAATTGGGCATCACATAGCATAGAGATGCCATTTTTTTCTGCCAGGACTGAGATTGGAACTCATGGTCTGGGTAAATCTGTTGCACTGTGTAGCAAGGGGAGGCTTGCATTTTGAAGTCAAGAAATTCAAGTCTGTTCCTTAGGCCTGAAATTGATCCCCACCCCTAGAATACATCCTATTTGTGTACATTTTAAATATATGATATATGTTTACATACATATATTGACTCCATATTGCATTTAATGTAGTTATTCATTTTATTTTTTGTTTTGTTCATGTAGTGACCATTTATTTTATTGACTATTATGGCACATAGAATATTGATTACATAGGATATAGGTCTGCATATGTATTTCACTTCATACCTGACACACAGGACTTTCACAGAAAAGGAAAACATGTGTCACCATCTGCTTCTTACTCCATGATTTCTTGTTTGGGAGTGCTGGCATTTGAACTCATGACCTACAGGGCCAAATTCATGAATGATTGAGTGTCAGCATGCCATACTGGAGCAAACTGAGCTGACAGGCATTTCCCAGGACCTGAGATTGAGCCCCAGGGGTTGACAAAATAAGAACAGATTGACATGCAGATGGTAGTATGCTAATAAATATATGTCTTTATAGTGTACCAGAGATGTCTATCCATTATTCAGTTATATAGTCTACATTCATAACAATTCTTGGGTATTTATTATGTCTCCATATAATTAATGTTATTGTTTTCATCCTTAAGTAAATCAGTGTTCTGAAATTAATGTGTCCCTGTAAGAAATATTAGTCTTTTCAAAAACATAAACTCTGGGCTTGGCTCTGTCCCTGCACTATTCAGCTCAAAGCGAGCACTCTATCACTTGAGCCACAGAGCCACTTCCAGAAATAGTAGTCTTTTAATGCTTCATATTAAATAAAATTAGTCAGCCTACTGAAATCATAATGTCTAATTTTATATGAGTATCACTCATGAGCAACTCATTCAACTGTGACACTTACAACATTCAATCATTATTCCTATAAATGGGAATGGGTCTCTTAGGATCTCCCGCCATCTGGAAGTGACATGACTTGGATTCGACTCTAGGCTTATATTGCCGTGCAGGACTATGTCTTCCCCAGTACCCTGCCAGCCTTCAGCAATACAAGGTGAAGTACCCTTTGGAGCCGTGTCATTCAGACCCAAATGGTCATGGTGCAAAATGTTAAAACTTCATGTCACCACTTCTTCTGTGTGCATTTTTCCCTTCCACAAGGCCTGGAGGTCCAGGATCCCAGTATTGCCTGTGGTTCCAGTGGCTGCACCCCAGACTAGAGTGATGGAAGATGAGGCAGAGTTGCCATGACCTGAGTTCAAGACTTTGCTTCACACAAAATAAATAAATAAATAGATAGATAGATAGATAGATAATCTCCCTGGCTTGCAATTGGTGCCGTTTTTTCTGCCAGGCTTTGGATTTGAACTCAGGGTCTGGGTAACTTTGCAGCACTGTGGACAAAGGAGAAGCTCACCGTGCTTGAAGTCAAAAAAGTCAGGCTTGCTCCCTAGGCTTGAATTCAAGCCCCAGCTCTGGGAAACATACTATTTATGTATATTGTAATGATAAGATTCATACTTACTTATAGATGTTCAGTACATATCCTGTTTGTTGTGGTTATTTATTGTATTTCTGTTTTATTCATTAACCATTTATTTTATTGACTGTGATAACACGCATTCCATTTATTATTTTGATGATATCCTATCACATAGTATCTAGATTTGTAGAAGTGTTCTCAATCATGTCTGACATCCAGAACGCTCAGAACAAAGGAAAACAGGTGTCATGCTCGGCTTCTTAATCCACGATCCAATTGTTGGCAGTGCTGGAATCTGAACTCAGGGCCTAGCAGAAACAATTCATGAATGGGTGTGTCAAAACGACAACCTCTAGCCCAGGAAACTGCCAGGCAGTTCCCAGACTCTGACATCAAGCCACAGGGGTGGACAAAATAGCCATACATGGATAGGCAGGTGGTAGTATACCAATAAATATATATTTGTATAGAGTGCCAGAGACATCTACCTAGGATTCAATGACATCAACTACGTTCCTACCATCTCTTAGGTAGTTATTATGCGCCATTGAAGGAATAGGATTCTTTTCATGCTTAATAAACTATTCAATAAGATCAATGTGTCTAATTTTAGACTAGACCTATGCATGCAGAAACTTCTCAATCATAGTTTGTTAACATTCCATCGGTATTCCGATGCATAGGAATAAGTCTCTTGGGAAATCCCCCGATTGGTAGGTGTGAGGACCAGCAGTTAAACTCAGGGCCTACATTGCTGCATGGGACTATGGCTTCCCCGATAGCCCACTAGCCTTCGCCAATGCACGGTGAAGTACCCTTTGTAGACATGTCATTCAGACCCAGGATGGTCACCATAGAAAGGGAAAAAAATGTAAAAAATCCATCCCTCGGCTTTTTTTTTCTCTTTGTGTGTGTGTGTGTGTGTGTGTGTGTGTGTGTGTGTGTGTGTGTGTGTGTTTTCCTGCAAGACTTCAAAGCCTAGAATCCCAGGATTGGCTATGGGCCCATGGCAGCCTGTCACCTGAGGTGATTGAAGCTGAGGCAGAGTTACCACGAACTGAGTTCAAATCCCTTCCTTGGCAAATAATAATAGTAATAATAATAATAATAATAAACACCCTGGCTCAGAACTCGCACCATTTTTCTATCACTGCTGGGTTTCCAACTCAGGTCTGGGTAAATCTATAGCACTGTGGAGGAAAGGGAAGCTCACCATCCTTGAAGACTACAATATCAGGCTAAGTCACAGGGCCTGAATTGAAGCCCCAGTATTGGCAAAAATAATATACCCACCTATTTTACATATAGGATCTCTATTTACATACATGTGTGGAATGCCTCATGAATTCAGTATAGTTACTCTTTTTATTGTGTGTCTTAGTCATGTATGCATTTTGTGTTTTATTGAGCATGATGACAGATATAATGTGCAGAAACGGATGACAACCTATTCCCATGGCTATCGAGTTGCCTATATAGCATTCTCCATCCTCCCTGAGAACCTGGACTTTCATAGGAAAACAGGTGGATCGATGTGTTTCTCACATGAGAGTTCATCTATTGGCATTATTGGGATTTTAACTCAGAGCCCAGCAGGGCCAATTGGCGAAAAGTTCTAGGTGAGGATACCAGCCTGTGAGCAACTAAGGAGCTAGACCTTTCCCAGGACCTGACATCGAACCCCAGGGAGGACCAGGATAGTCCTAAATTCATAATTTAAACACAGGATCTATATTGACATACATGTGCGGTCATCATTTTGCATTCGGTGCACTTCTCCTTAATTTGTGTCTAATTCATGGAGGTATTGTGTATTTTACTGAGTATGGTGACAGCTATAACTGTGCTGACATGGATGACAAACTTTTCCCATGGTTACAGGGTTGCCTATGCATTCATTCTCCAGCCTAGCTGAGACCCAGGACTTTCACAGGAGAGGAAAACAGGTGCAACGACTGGCTTCTGACATCAGGATGAATCTTTTGTCAGTGCTGGGATTTGAACTCAGGTATGGGTATCTCTGTTGCACTGTGGGGGAAGGGGAGGTTCACCATCCTTGAAAACTAGAATGTCAGGCCTAGTCCGGGGCCTGATCTGAAGTCACAGCACTGGACAAAATAAGAAGCCCAGCTCTTTTTAACATAGGATCTCTATTTACGTACAGGTGTGGTATGCATCTTGCATTCAGTGTAGTTATTCGTTTTATTTTGAGTCTTTTTCAAGGATGTATTGTGTATTTTATTGAGCATAGAATGACATATAAAACTGTGCTGACATGGATGACAACCTATTCTCATGGGTGTAGAGTTGCCAATGTTTCTTGATTCTTGCTGAGACCCAGCACTTGCACAGTACAGGAAAACAGGTGCAAGAATTGGCTTCTCACATCAAGATAAACCTTTTGGTAGTGCTGGGATTTGAACTTGGGGTCTAGGAAGCCCAACAGCCAAATGGGTCCACATGAGCCCATCAGCTTGTGAGCCACTAAGGAGCTAAGACATACCCAGACCTGAGATCGAGCCCCAGGGTGGGGATGGGGCACAATATTCATCCATTCATAAGCAGAAGCTAGTATGCTAATTACCTATTTGGCTAGAGTAGGAGATGTAGCAAGCTGTGTTCAAATCCTATCTACCATTCAAGTACCGATTCTAGGATCTTTCCCAATGCCTCCATTTCCTGAATGTGATTCTTATTGTCACACTTCATGAACTCTTAATTAAAAATAATTGTTGTGCCATACATCTTGCCTATCATTTCCTATGAGAATCATGCATGAACTAAACTCTTCCCTAGGCCTGAATTCAAGCATCTCATAACATTTATAGATATGTTAAATATATGATTTCTACTTACATCAATATATTCAGTCTATATCATGTTTTTTGGAGTGATACATTATATTTTATCATTTATTTATTTATTTAGCATTTATTTTATGGACCGTGAGTGCACCTATAACATTTATTACATTTATTCCCATCTATTCCATAGCGTGTAGCTTGGCAGAATTATTATGAACTTGCATAGAAAAGGAAAACAGGTGTCACCCTTGAAATATTACACCAGGAAGAAATTTTTGGCAATGATGGGACCTGATGTGAATGCCTGAAAGGCCGAATTCATGAATGGGTGAGGGTCAGCACCGCAGCCTCTAGCCCATTCAGCTGCCAAGTGGATCTCAGGACCTGGGATCAAGCCCCAGGTTTGGCCAAAATAGCAGTAACTTTCTATGATGATGGAGATATATAAATAAATAAAATTTATGTATTTATTTTAGTGTCTGGTCATGGGGCCTGAACTTTGGGCCTGGGTGCTGTCCCTCAGCTCAAGGCTAGCACTCTACCACTTGAGCCACAGCACCACTTCCGGCTTTTTTTCTTTTTGTTATGTGGTGCTGAAGAATCGAACCCAGGGACTCAGGCATGCAAGGTAAGAGCTCTACAACGGAGCCACTTTTCCAGCCCAAATATAAATTTAGATATTTAGGCACTGCCAGAGGTGTCTATCTAGTATTCAATGACATATACTACCTTCCTACCGATTCTCATGTATTTAGTGAGAACTCCATTTAATCAATAGTATTCTTTTAATACATAATATACTATGAATTAAAGTCAATCCCTGTCCAGTGATTATTGGGTCTAATTTTAAGCAAGACTGATTGACGGACTACTCATCCAACCATGACATTAACCACATTCTTCTGGTGTTCCTATGGACAAGAATATTTTCTTAGTCTCTTCAGCCCCTTGTAAGTGGCATGACCGGGATTCGAACTCAGGGCCTAGTGTCCACGTTGGCCTATGGCTTCACTGATAGAGCCTGCCTTCAGAAATGCCAGATGACCTACAGGTTGCAGCCATGTCATTCACATCCAGGATGGTCAACGTGGAAGGAAGGAAAACAGAAACTGCTGACCGTCCTCGGTTTGTGGCTTTTTTTCGGTGCTGTTTTCATTTTCTTTTTCCTGTGAGCCCCTGAGGTCTAGGACCACAGGATGGGCTGTGGGTCCAGAGGCTGCACTATCCCAGCCTAGGGTGATGGAAAATGAGGAGGAGTTGCCACAACCTGAGTGCAAACCCTGTGTTTGGCAAAAATTAATTAATTAATTAACAACACTATTGAAGCTCCCTGTCTTGGATTTCGTGCCATTTTATTGTCTGCCATGCCAGGGATGTCACCTTGGGATCTAGGTAACTCTGATGCACTTGTGGGAGGCGGAGGAAAGGAAGATCTCCTCCCTTGAATGCAAGCAATTCAGGCCTGTTCCCTAGGCCTGAATTCAAGCCCCAGCCCTGGAGAACATAACATTTATAACCATTTATATTTTATCATTTATACTTACATCCATACATTCAGTCTATATCTTGTTTGTTAGAATGATTAATTATATTTTATTATATATTTATTTGTTTACAATTTATTTTATGGACTATGAGTGCACCTATTACATTTATTACATTCATTCAAATCTATTCCATAGCAGGTAGCTTTGCAGACATATTATAAATATCATACCTGACACCCAGCACTTGCACAGAAAAGGAAAACAGGTATCATACTTGCAATCTGACTCCAGGAAGACATTTTTAGCAATGCTGGGAACTGAACTGAGGGCCTAGAGGCCCCATTCACAAATGGGTGAGTGTCAGCACAGCAGCCTCTAGCACATTCAGGTGCCAGGTGGATCCCAGGACCTAGGATGTAGAAACAGGTTTGGCCAAAAGAGCAATACCTTTCTATGCAGACAGTGGTATACAAATATATATTTAGATATTGCCAGTGATGTCTATCTGTTATTCAATGACATATACTACCTTCCTAGCGATTCTCAGGTATTTAGTGAGGACTCCATTTAATCAATAGTATTCTTTTAGGGGATGGAAAAGTGGCTCATTGGGAGAGTGTTATCCTGCATGCATGAGTCCCGGTTTCGATTCCTCAGCAACACATGATCAGAAAAAGCTGGGAATGGCACTGTGTCTCACATGGTACCGCCCTAACCCTGAGCTGAAAAGCTGAGGGATAACACCAAGGCCCGAGTTCAGTCCCCACTACTGACAAAACACACACACACACACACACACACACACACACACACACACACACACACACACAAACCCTTAAACAATGTATTCTTTTAATGCATAATAAACTATAAATTAAAATCAATCCACATCTTGTGAATACTGGATTTAGTTTTTGCTAGACTAATTGACAAACTACTCATCCAACCATAACATTGATCACATTCCTCTGGTGTTCCTATGGACAGGCAATAGTTTCTTACGCTCTCCAGCCCTTTGTAAGTGGCAAGACTGGGATTCAAACTCAGGGCCTAGGTGTGCAGATGGGCCTATGGCTTTGCTGACAGCCCACTGACAGAAATGCTAGGTGACCTACAGGTTGCAGTCGTGTCATTTGGACCCGGGATGGTCACCATGCATGGAAGGAAAACCGAGAAACCTCTAACTGTTTGCAATTCGTGGCTATTTTTCCTTGCCATTTTCATTTTTTTCCTGTCAGCCATGAGGCCTAGGCTCCCAGGATGGGCTGTGGGTCCAAAGGCTGCACAAACCCAGCCTAAGCTGATGGAAGCTAAGGCAGAGTTGCCACGACCTAAGTTCAAATCACGTGCTTGGAGAATAAATAATAAATACATAAATACATACATACATACATACATACATACATACATACATACATACATACACACATAAATAGAAAATAAAATAAAATGAATTTTAAAAATTTAAAAATACTAATGGTGCTCTCTGGCTTGGATTTCATGCTCGTTTTTTTCTGCCCGGCCTGGGATTTGCACTTGGAGTCTGGGAAAATCTAATGCACTCTGGGGGATGGAGAAACTCACCCTCTTTGAATACAAGCAATTCAGGCCTGTTCCCTAGGCCTGAATTCAATCCCCACCCTGTTAATTAATATTCATCCACATTTGAAATGATTAATATCTACATATTTATGTTTACTGCATATTGCTTTGAGTGTGTTTATTTTTTGTATTATTAATTCATTATATTTATTGACTATTAATACACTTATAACACGTATTAAATTTATTACATCTTATGAAAATTATACAGATTTGCATATGTATTATATATCTTACTTCAGACCCAGGTCATTCACAGAAATTTTATAGTAGATGATCCCATGCCAAGAAAAACACAAAGAATACACTAACCAAAGTCTAAATTATCCCTAGGCACCCCAGTGGCTCACATATTTAATCCTAGCTACTCAGGAGGCTGAGAACTGGAAGATGAAATTTCAAAGAAAATGAAGGCAGAAAAGCCTGAGAGACATCATCTCCAATTAACTGGCAAAATGCCAGGCTACAGGTATAGCTGAAGTGGTAGAAAATCAGCTATGAACAATGAAGCCAAGGAAGAGCAAGCTGAGTTCAAATGTGAGCAGAGGGGGTTGGGGGAACAGAGAACAAAACAATACACAAATCCCACCTAATTTATGGTACCAACCAAACTGAAAAGAAAAATGAAGCTTTTTCATTTGTATAACTTTACATGAGCACATATGCTCTTAGGTACACTTCAAAGCTATGTTTTTAATAATATATATATACATATATATTTTAATAATGCATATATATATTTAAATAAACTAAGAAACCAGCCAATGAATAAATACTTCTGAATTAGTGTCTTAACCATGGCACTATAAATTATTTATACTAAAAGTGTTTTCCAAGTTTCTTTTCTCAGAATCCATCTTTAAGAAGTTTTTTCATGTGCCTGGCAACAGTGACTCATGCCTATAATCCTAGCTACTCAGGAGGCGGTGATCTGAGTTTGGCGGTTCAAAGTCAGCCCAGGCAGATAAGTCTGTGAGACTTTATCTCCAATAAACCACTAGAAAACCGAAGTGGCACTGTGACTCAAGCAGTAGATCGCTTGCCTTGAGCTGAAGAGCACAGGGATAAACCCTGAGTTCAAGCCCCAGGACCCCCCAAAAAATGTTTGTTCATGCAGATCATAAAATTCTAACATTCTGAGCTTTAGGAAACTTTTCTGCCAGGGTCTTATGCTCTTTAGGCAAGTACACCACTACTGAGATACATCACAGTCCCATTGTTTTCGTTTTTGATTTTACAATCCAGTTTATTCCCAAAATGCTTAGAAGTACCTACTGTCCTCACAGAAGTGAGGTTTTATTCAGAAATCCTACCTTTTGTGCTATGAGGACTCCCCTAGTGTATTTCGTGGTAGGCACTGAGGAAAACTCATACGACACAAATGCAGAGAGTTTATAATTGTAGAAAAAACTCTAAATAGAAATAAATTCAACTGTCCCGATCTTCTAGGGAGAAATGTCCTTATTTTCATTCTCACTCTTCAGGGCAGATGGTCAAATGTAAAAGTTTAGACCCCTTTTTGAAAAACTCTCATATTATAAAATCAATATATATCAAATAAAGGTGAAGTGAACTTAAAAAATATTAAAAATGCTAATGAAGCTCCCTGGCTTGGAATGTGTGCCATATTTTGTCTGCAAGTCCTGGAATTTGAACCCGGGGTCTGGGTAACTATTGCACTGTCAGGGAAGGGGAAGCTCACCCTGCTTGAAGACCAGTAAGTCAGGCCTATTCCCTAGGCCTGAATTCAAGCCCCAGACCTGGAAAACGTACTCCTTATATACATTTTAAAGATAGGATTGAACTTCCATACAGATGTTCAGTCTATATTATGTTTGGTGTGGTTATACATTATATTTTTTTCATTTATTTACCGTTTATTTTACTGACACTGATGCATCCTAACTATGTATTACATTGTTTACATCCTAACATATACCATCTAGATTTGTAGATGTGTTCTCCATCATGCCTGACACACAGAACTCTCCCAGAAAAGGAAAACAGGTGTAGTATTTGGCTTCTTACTCCAAGATTAAATTTTTGGCAGTGATGGGATCTGAACTCAGGGCCTAGCAGGTACAATTCATGAATGGGTGAGTGTGAGCACAACAGCCTCTAGCCAATGAAGCTGTGAGGTGGTTCCTAGGTGCTGAGATCATGACCCAGGATTGGCCAAAACAGCGATATAAGGATAGGCAGGCAGTAGTATACAAATAAATATATATTGGTAAAAAGCACCATAGCCTCCTATCTATGATTGAATGACATATACTACATTCTTCCCAACTCTTAGGTATTTATTATAACACAATTAAAGGAATGCTATTCTTTTCATGCTTAATAAAGCATGAAATTAAGATCAATCAGTGTCCTAGGATTACTGCATCCAATTTTAGGCTTGACCAATGCACAAACTTCTCTTTCAATTGATATTCCTATGCATAGGAATGAGTGTCTTGTGATCTCCTGCCATTTGTAGTTGTCAGGACCTGGATTTGAACCCAGGGCCTATGTTGACAAGTTGGCCTATGGCTTCCCTGCTAACCCGCCAGCTGTCAGGAATGG
Organism: Dipodomys spectabilis; assembly: GCF_019054845.1. Taxonomy (NCBI): domain Eukaryota; kingdom Metazoa; phylum Chordata; class Mammalia; order Rodentia; family Heteromyidae; genus Dipodomys; species Dipodomys spectabilis. The sequence goes on along the minus strand of NW_024870729.1, from coordinate 6,394,562 downwards.
CAGTTCAGGTGTAATTTGCACCCGTGTCATTCAGACCCAGGATGGTCACCGTGCAAAGATTAAAAACAAAATTAAACCCCCATCCCTCTGCAGCTTGCCACTTTTTGTGCTATCCTACATTTTTTTTCTTTCTGCAAGCCCTCTGGGCCTAGGATTCCAGGATTGCGTATGGGTCCCGAGGCTCCACCTAGCTTAGGGTGATCAAAGCTGAGGCAGAGTTGCCACGACCTGAGTTCAAGCCCTAAAAAAGCCACAAAAAAGAAAAAAAAATGATTATTCAACTATATTTAAAAAAATAGAGCTCTCTGGTTTGGAATTTCTGCCTGTTTTGTTTCCTAGACTGGGATTTGAACTCAGGAACTTGTAGCAATGTGAGGGAAAGTGCAGATTTGCTACTATTTGAGTTCAAACACCGTGCCAAGCCAAAACTAAAAAATTAAGTCACTGGGTTTGGTAGGGGGAGTAGTTGTGGAGATGGGAGGTAAGGGATGGTAGGGGGAAAACAAAGGAGAAGGTAACAATGCTCAATAGGAAATATACTCATGACGTTGTTCATGTAACTGTGACCATTCTGTACATTTTTACAATAAAAAACATACAAAAAAGAAACCATGTAGTATTTCGAGAAACACTATGGGGGTAAGGGGAGGATGTCTGAATAGATGTACAAAATTCTACACTGCTTTTTATTTAATGTTCAGTATGGAACTGAATAAACATAACTGCTTCCATTAAAAGATTAAGTTACTGTCTTGGAACTCGGGCCAGTATTTCTACCATTGTTGGGATTTGATCTCACCGTCCAGGTAACTCTTTTGTACCATGAGTAAAGGAAAAATTTACTGTCCTTGAGGAAAAGAAATTCAGGCTAGAGTTCCCATGGCCTGAATGAAGGCCCTGTAATGGAAAAGATATTTCTATACATGTGTAATAGATGATATATACGTACATATGTATGTTTATTACATGTTATGATTTTCATTATTGATTTTGTATTTATTTTATTTTTTATTTGATTAATTTTTTATTGTTTATTTTATTTATATTATTCCCATTTACATTTTGCACATGTATTATAAAATTATACACAATAATTTAGGACATTGAATCATTTATCATTAAAACTTTTTGTGTTGAAACATGATACATAATTAAATGGAGGCATTTGTCACAGTCTTCTCACGTTTAGAGTCTCTCCCAAGAATGAGCTTTGTCTTATTTATCTTTGGACACCTTACTATAGGGGTGTTTTTAGATGATTTATACTGAGAAGGCTTTTCTTGAGGACAGGAAACTTGTGGGATAAAATTGTAAGGGGGAGGCTAGAAATGTGGCTTAGTGCTAAAGAGCTCACTCAACATGCATGAATACCAGGATTTGAATCCTCAATGCCACATATTCAGAAGATGCCAGATGCAGTGGAGTGGCTCAAGTGGTAGAGTGCTAGCCTTGAGAAAAACAATCCCCAGGACTGTCAAAAACAATAGGCCAGATGCTGGTGGCTCACACCTGGAAAACTACCTTCTCATGAGGCTGAGATTTGAAGACCACAGTTCAAAGACAGCCTAGGCAAGAAAAGCCTGTTAGATTCTTATCTCCAATGAACCACTAAAAAATCCCATGTGGAGCTGTGGCTCAAGTGGTAGAGAGTTAGACTTGACTGAATTGCTCAGAGACAGTGCCCAGGTTTGATACAAGACACACAACTGGAAAAAATTGAAGGTTAATCAAAGTACTTTTCCTATTTGCTAACTATGAGAATATTCTCTGGAAAATCAACACTAATATACAGCAGAATTGGAGTCAGACCTCCAGGCTTAAGTGTAGCAGATCCACATGCCCAGCCTCACTGACTCTAGCATTGTAACCTTGTGTCCACAGGGTTCTGAAAGGTCCAATGTTGAAAGGCTTAATATGCTCCCCAAACCCTTTTGTGATAAGCAGTTGACTTGTATTGTCAATGTCATTACCCATCTGAACCTAGCAGAGCACCAGTAGCTCTTGCCCATCACCCTAGCTCAGGAGGCTGAGGTCTCAGGATCACACTGAAGCCAGCCAGGGCAGAAAAGTCTATGACATTCTGACTTCCACATCTGAAAGGTCAGATGTTCAAGAGCTTCTTGTTTTTCCCTTGGTGATGAGAAGTTACTCTAAATGTTCTTAGTGTTCTTGACCCATTGCCCCATCCTGGGTTCAAATGAAGTTCTCAGGATCCAAGCCCTGGCAGAGTTAGCAGGAAGAACTCCAGTATAACACTGTATTTGAAGGACAGAAAACAATTTCAAAAGCCAGGCTAGGTGAAGAGAACAAGGAGGCAGAATATACACACTCAACAGGGAAGTGAGCTGCAAAACCACTTCATTCATTCCAGGGACAGCCAGCAATGGGGGAAACCTGAAATGTTTGTTACAGTTACAGGAGGATCAGGCTTTTCTCAGCTTCCTCAAACAATGACTAACCTTCCTCACTCAGGTGAAGAGAGCTTCAGGCTATCTTTAGGTTACCAATAGAGAGCCAGTTTAGTGAGGGAGAGGGGAGGAACAGAGTAGAAAAGCCCTGCTCTCTGGTCTTAGGGAGTGGGTTTTTTACTCTGCATCTATCAGATTTGAAGGCCCTTCTTCTACCTCTGCCAGTCTTTTCTCCTTCCTTCATTCTCCACATCATTAATGCTAATCCCCAGTCCAAGGTGAGGCAGGGTCATTTCTCTTTTGTCCCCAAGCAGCTGAGTTAGAACCTGGCTCTGCCCTCTTGGCTCTGCGGCATTCGGCTGCCTGAGAAGTGGTAAAGAGACATTTTTCCTGCTTTGTGGTTGTGTGAAGGTGATGCTGGTGTCCTGGCACACTGCAGAAGCTTCATGACTGGGAATTGTTCCCTTCTTTCCTCCTGAAGTCCAAGACCAGGTTCATCTATCATTTTTCTATCTATCTATCTATCTATCTATCTATCTATCTATCTATCTATCTATCTATCTATCTATCTATCTATCTATCTATCTATCTATCTATCTATCATCTATTGACCTGTCTTTCTTTCTTTCTTTCTTTCTTTCTTTCTTTCTTTCTTTCTTTCTTTCTTTCTTTCTTTCTTTCTTTCTTTCTTTCTTTCTTTCTTTCTCTCTTTCTCTCTTTCTTTCTCTCTCTCTCTCTCTTTCTCTCTCTCTCTCTTTCTCTCTTTCTTTCTCTCTTTCTTTCTCTCTCTCTTTCTTTCTTTCTTTCTTTCTCTCTTTCTTTCTTTCTTTTCTTTCTTTCTTTCTTTCTTTCCTTCTTTCTTTCTTTCTTTCTATGTATCTACCTATGTACCAACTTATCTACCTGCCTACCTACCTACCTACCTACCTAACTAACTAACTAACTAACTACTTAGTTATCTCTTTGACATTTCTTGGGCTGAACTCAAGGCCTGGGCATTGTCTCTAGCACTCTGCTACTTGAGCCACAGCACCAATTCTGGATTTTTCTGTGTATGTGTTACTGAGGAATCGAACCCAGGGCCTCTTGAATGCTAGGCAAGCACTATTCCACTAATCCACATTCCCAGCCCCCTCATCTATTTTCTTAATGGTAGTTTTTACATATATATGCTACCATTTTGCATCCCCAATTATAATTTTCTGAATACTGCTTATTTCTATGAACTCTGATCTTCTTTTCCCCTGCCTGATTTGTGACTGCTCCTGCATTGGCCTCATAATAAAATGTAAATAAAGGCTGCTGAGAGCTTCAGTGTGCATCATATAAGGAAATAGGCCTAGAATCCTGGAAGAGAAAATCAATGGGGCTGAAATGAAGAGAATGATGCAGTATGTACAATGAGCATATCTAAAACATAAACCTGTAAATAAAAGCAGAAGTTTTGCATACAGCCTCTTTGCACTTAGGGACTTAATATACACACGTAAGTAAGTAGGACACTGATACATAAACTTGGCCTTCTCTTTTTGAATTTTCTTTTGTGGCCATCCTATGGCTTAAACTGAGGAAGTGATGCATTCCTCAGCTGTTTTTCACAAAGCAGAGAGGTTCTACCACTGGCACAGCTCCACTTCCAGCCATCTGGTTCTTCAATGGACATAAGCACCTCCCAGGCTTTCCTGCCTGGTCTGGCTTGTATGGCCTGCTTGACTTTCTCTCTCAAAGCTGGAGCTCTACCCTCTAGGCCACTGCTCCACTTCTGGTTTCCTGGTGGTTTATTGGAGACAATAAACCTTTCCTGCTAGGGCTGGCTTTGAATGGAGATCTTCTGAGGAGGCTTCAAGTGTATTTCTTCAGGGATTCATCTAGGAGCCGCTCCACCCAAACCTTTAGTCTAAATCTTGAGAGGTACTAGAGAAAAACGGAAACAGGAACATGCTTCTAGTGTGTCCTAGATATTTAAGGTTGGAGATACAAAACAATCATAATTATTAGATCATTTTATAGGCAAAAGGAGCAATAAAGATAGTATAAGGATCGCTCCAGCTTTTGGTCCTCATATCCTGAGACAGTAAATTCACTGCAGCTCAATGCTAAGTGACAGAACTGGCATGTCCTGTTGACATTTGCTCCTAAATCCTGTAACACTCATTTCTCACTTTTGGCTTCAATCCTGTGACCAGAGGGTAAGATGAAGAGGGAAAATACTCTCAGAGAAAACAGGTATAAAGAACATTGGGTAGTTTACTTATAAGTCTCAGCCATAGGAATGACCTTATTAAGAAGTAAGTCCAGATTATAAAACAAAGAAGAAAAAAAAGAAGGTGAAAGTGCCTGCTGACTGTAATCCCAGCTCCTCAGGAGGCTGAGATGTAGAGAATTTGAGTTGAAACCAGCCAGTGTAAGAAAGTCCTTGACAATGTTATTTCTAAGAGATCACAGAAAAACCCAGAAGTGGGGCTGTGACCCAAGCTTAATGCAGTACCCTTGAGCAAAAGGAACTCTTGGACCAGGCCTAGGCTCATAGTTCAACCCCAGGACTGCCCCCTCAAAAAAAAACTGTACCTCAATTTCTTTGTGTATGTATGGATGTATTCCTCTAGGTGAAACTCCTGAGTAGGTATGGTGAGTGGCACCAAGCAAGGAAAATTGTATTCAATACAATGAGTTCATAACACAGAGACTGCTTTTTTTTAAATTTTATTTTATTTTATTTGTGAACATACTGTACAGAGGGGTTACAATTACATGGGCAGGATAATGCGTACATTTCTTACCAAGCATTGCAGCCTCCTCCTTTGTTTACCCTTCACATCCCTTCCCCTGTGATATTGCATGTTCCAGGGCTCCCCTCACTGCTCCCAATGTAGCCTGAGGGGTTCTCTTCATCCCAGGCCTGCTGGAAGAAATCTCCCTCATTGTCTGGACAGGATCACAAAAGACCTCACTCCTGTACAGCTGTGTACCAAATAACTCCATCTGGGCCAATTACTGAAGATGTGTGGGCGGGCTCTGAAGGTCAGGAGAAAAAGGCCTGTTTTTACCCTTAGCTATCTCTCTTCCCAGTGCTCTGTTTTAACCGGAGACCTTCATTTTTGCCACCTCCCATTGCAGGCCAAGTTCTGTGCTCTTATCCTGCCTTTATGAGACTATATTCCAGTGTACAGATACAATGCTCAATATAATTCAGGAGTCCTTCAGGCAGACAACTAGGGCACTGAACACAATGAAACGTTTCATAGTCGGCAATGATGGGCCTATAATGTTTCTCCTAGGTTTCCAGAACCTTAGGAAATCCAAGCACATGTTGGATATCACAAAGCTTCCTTCATCTAGGACTGATGAAGCTCATCAGGTTTTGAAACCTTTGACCTCTCCTAGTTGGGCCTTGGGTGGCTAGGTTTTGAGGTTAAACATAGGGCCTGGGTGCTGACCATGAGTTCAGATCTGAAGTCTAGTGCTTTACCACTTTGTCACAGCTTCACTTCTGCTTTCTCTCTGTGTGTGAGTGTATATACATGCATGTGTGTGTGCGTACACTAGTCCTGGAGTTTGAACTCAAGACATGAGCACTGAACCTAGTTTCTCTTGTATAATGGTTGCCCTCTCCCACTTGAACCACAGAGCCCCTTCAGGCTTTTTCCTAGTGATGTGGTTCTGAGAAATCAAGCCCAGGGTTTCATATATGCAAAGCACTCTACCCCTATGGCACATTCCCAGCCCTCTACTTCAAGTTTGTTAGTTTGTTTCTGTCTTTTTTTTGGTGTTGTTTTCATTGTAGGAGTTGAAATCTGAGCATGGAAGCTGTCCCTGAGCTCTTCAGCTCAAATCTTGTGCTCTACCACTTGAGCCACAGAGCCACTTCCGGTTTTCTGGTGATTCATTGGAGCTAAGTGTCTCAAGGACTTTCCTGCCCAAGCTAAAACTTTGAACCATGATCTTCAGATCTCATCCTCCTGAGTAGCTAGGATGATCAGCATGAGTCACAAGCACCTAGCTTCCACTTCAGGTTTCTTAGTGGTGAATAGGATATAATAGTCTCATGGTATCTTTTGTGTCAGGGATAGTTTGGAACCCAGACCTCAGCTTCTTGAGAAGGCAGGATGACAGACCTCAGTTATAGAACCCTAAGCTGTGACACTCTGCTGCAAGGGGGTCCTTGGCTCTGTGTGGTGAGTGCTAGCCATGAGCCCAAGAGGTATGGGTCAGTGCCTAAGCCCTGAGTTCAAGGTTCATGACTTAGAAAAAACAAGACAAAACAATTGTCTCCTGTAGACAACTCACTAGTCTTCAGTAATACATAATTTTGTCCCTGCCATGGGGACAGATCTGAGCCTCAATATTCTTTTCTGCATAGTCATGTCAGTTGGAGTTCTTACAAGGACAAGATGAAAGCATGCACCCTTTGAAGGACAAAATACATAACACTTTTTTTTGTCGGTCATGGGGCTTGAAATCTGGGCCTGAATACAGTCCTTCAGCTCTTCAGCTCAAGGCTAGTGCTCTACCACTTGAGCTACAGCGACACTTCCAGTTGTCTGGTGGTTTATTGGAGATCAGAGTTTCAGCGACTTTCCTGCCAGGGCTGGCTTTGAACCACTATCCTCAAATCTCAGCCTCCAGAGTAGTTAGGATTAGAGGCGTGAGCCAATGGTGCCCGGCTCCAAATAACCCTCTTTACAGGACTCAGCACACAGCATCCTGTGAAAGACTCATCACCCAGCACCCAATGCAAGACTCAGCACACTGCACCCTGTGAAGGACTCAGCACATAGCATCCTGTGCAGGACTCAGCACACAGCACCCCATGAGGGCCCCAGCATTCCAGGAAGGACTCATCACATAGATGCATCCCACAAGCTGTCATTAGTATTAGGGTGCTTTCATCAGTATCACCATTCTTTCAGAAACACATCACAAATTGCAAAAATTTCACATCTAATGATTCAGAAGAGCATTTTTTGGGGGGGAGTCAGCCACAGGGATTGCACTGAAATGTTGGGGGTACTGTCCTAAGATCTTTTGCTCAAGGCTAGAGATCTATCACTTTGATCCACAGCTCAGAGTTTCACAGACATCCCACCAGGACTGGGTTTTAAATACACCAGTGTCAGATCTCAGCCCCCGAGTAGCTTGGATGACAGGGGTGAGCAAGCCAGCAGCATCTGGTTCTGTGGGGCTGAGTTGCAGTCGTATACCTCTGAGTAAGTTAGGTTAGATGGCAGCTGTCAGCACCAGACTCCCGGCTGGCTCTGTGATGAGGTATTTGAAGTCCTATCCTTATAGAGTTGCAGTCACAACATTCAACATTTTTTCATGCCCATCCTGGACCTTGAATAAGAGTCTAGAAACAGTCCCTAAGCTTTTATGCTCAAAGCTAATGCTCAACTGCTTGAGCGAGAGCACAACTTCTGGATTTTTATGTGCTTGTGATAGTGAGGAATCGAATCCAGGGCTTTGTATGTACTAGCTATCATTATACCGCTGAGCCCCAGGAGTGACAAGTGTATGAACAGATAAATGTGTAGATTGGCATATATGTATATGTATATACATATATATATATATATATATATATATATATATACACATATATGTATGTATAGGACAAGAGAAATGTGTCTGTATATTATGAAATTACATATATTATATTACTATCCATTATTTACATTCAAATTATTCCTTCCACTTTTAAGTATCATGGTTGAATACATAGTAAAGTATTAATTGAAAATTAATCAATGTAATAAAATTGTTGTGTATAATTTTATGGTATACTCATACACTAACTACTAATTTGTTACTTTTATAAAATTCAATTCGAATTGATGTACATGCAAATGGGTTTCTTGGAATCTCCCACCAATATTTAGTGGCAGCCCTGGGATGCAACCTCCAGGCCTAAGTTATGGTTTTGGTTTTGGCGTCCCTAATAGCCAGCCAAACATCAGCATGCAATGTCATGTACACTTTCAGGGCTTTGTCATTTACACGCAGGATGGTCACAATGCAAAGGGAAAAAAAGTAAAACCACCTTCTTGAATTTCTCCATTTTATCCTTTTCCTATTTATCTCTTGCCAACCCCAATATTTGAACTTGGATCCTAGAATCCCAGGGCCAGCTGTGGCAGATATGCCAAGAACTGAGTTCAAGCCCCGTGCTTGGCAAAAAAATAATAAAATAAAATAAGGCCATGGCTTGGAATTTGCACCATTTTTCTGGCAGGCCTGGGATTTGAACTCGGCATCTGGGTATCTCTGTGTCACTGTGGGTGAAGGAGAAGCTCGCCGTCCTTGAAGACAAGAAATTCAAACCAGTTCCCAGGGCCTGAATTGAAGCTCCAGCACTGGAAAAAATACACACATGAGTTTAGTGAATATGATGTTTATTACCTTTATTCATTTATTATTATTACACATATAACATTTCGTTTATTACATCCTATCATACATGATATATTTGGATATGAATTATACATCGTACTGAGACCCAGGACTTTTTTTTAGGAAAAAAATGTGTCAAAAGTAACTTTTTACTACATGAATAAATTTTTGGCAATGCTGGGATTTCAACTCACGGCCTACAATGTCCAATACATAAATGGAGTCAAAGTCTTAGCACACCAACCTCTGGCAAACTGAGATGCAAGGAAGTTCTAAGGACCTGTTACCTGTTATCAAGCCACAGTAGTTCCCAATAGATATATATATATATATGTGTGTGTGTGTGTGTGTGTGTGTGTGTTTGTGTAGATTGCTGTATGCTGTATATATATATATATATACATATATATATATATACATATATATATATATATGTATATATATATATATGTAGAGAGAGAGAATATGAGGATATTATTAAATTTTATATATATAGTTACCAATAATTAGTTATTAAGTTATGTGTCCATTTAATCATATATAGTTACCAATAATTAGTTATTAAATTATGTCTCTGTTTAATGAAGTATCATGGTTGAATACTTATGAAAGCATTAATTAAAAATTAATCAATATCCTTCCATTAGGGAAATCATAACATGGTGCTAGAATAGAAGATATAAATCCAATGATTTATGTGTGGCTTTCTAAAATATAATCATGAATTTACTGCAAATTTAATTACTTTTATAACATTCCACTTTCCTTCACATAAATAGGAATGAGTTTGTCAGGAGCTCCCTCCATTTCTGTGTGGCAGTTCTGGGGCTCAAACTCCAGGCCTGGGAAGTTTACTTCGAATGCAAACCATTGGAATGACACTGAAGATTTCAGATTGTCATGATTAAAAAAAGAACAAGAAGAAGCTAAGAAAGCCAGGTGTCAGTGGCTCCTGTTTGTAATCCTAGCTCCTCAGGAGCCTGAGATGTAGAGAATGCCAATTTGAATTCAGCCAGGGCAGGAAAGTCTGCAAAACTCTTATTTCTAAGAGATCACAGGAAAATATCCCCATGTGTTGGGGCTGTGGCTCAAGGGCAGAGTGCTACTCTTGAGAAAGAGGTGATCAGGGATAGGGCCTAGGCTCATATTTCAACCTGAGACCTGCCAAAGAAAAAAAGAAGGCAGTAACTCCATGTCTCTGTGTATGTATGGATGATGTATGGATGATATGCATTCAGCAGGTTGCCTATGACCAGACCCCCAACATGTGAATGCTGGGACAAGCCCTCAGAGAGTACTAAGCCAGTAGCTTGAACAAAGCATCCTTCTCTGCCATTTAATAACTGAAGCCCAGAAGGCTTGCCTTGGCTGGTGTATTCAACGGGTTCATTATGTTCTGGCTGAGGTGCCCCATTGGGACATCTAGCAGCCAGCCACTGCCTCCAAGGAGACCACTGTTCCTAGGCTGTAGGTATTGTGGAAGGTTCTGGCTCCATATTCCCTTTCCCTCTGTAGGACTTGAGCCTAGATCTCTGGGGCCTGGTGGCTATCACTCATTCATCATTCCTCATTGCCGAGTCCCACTCTGGTCCCAAATCCTGGCAAAGATTTGAAATGCCCATCGATTTCTGTGCTGAAAAGAGTATGCCAATAAATCCCACCCTCATAGTTCCTGTTAGAAGTAAGCATTGGGCTGTGAATGTGGCTAAGTGGTAGAGTACTTACCAAGCAAGCATCAAGCCCTGGGTTGGATTCCTCAGTATCACATAAACAGAAACAGCCAAAAGTGTCACTGTGGCTTCAGTGATAGAATGTAGCCTTGAGCAAAAGCAGCTCAGGAACATGCCAGTACCCTGAGATCAAGCCACAACACTGGCAAAAAAAATGTGAGCTTGGTGAGACATACACTTCTGGAACTCAGAGGAGAGCCAAGGTAGGTAAGAGGTAGAGGGCAGGTGGTGGTGGCTCACCCCTGTAATAATAGCACTCAGGAAGTTGAGATCTGAAGATTATAACTGCAAGCCTGTGCAGGCAGGAAAGTCTATATGACTCTTTTCTCCAATTAAGCACCAAAAAAACCAGAGCTGTGGTACAAGTAGTAGAATGCTATCTTTGAGCATAAAAACTCAGGGATAACATCAAGGCCATGAATTCTAACCCCAGGACTGGCACACACACACACACACACACACACACACACACACCAAGATACAGCATTTGACAGTCAGCCTGCACTAGTTCGATCTCTAGCAACTCAGTATTTAAAAAAGTGAGAGAAAGGAAGGAAAGACTCGCCAGGAGGTGATATGACCATTGCCAAAATTCCACAGGAGTTCTAAGATGTGGAACAGGACAGAGGGCCTAGGGAAGAAGGTGCAGAGCATGTGCAAAGGTCCTGAGGGGTGGTATAGAGCAGGTGGTGTGGGTGGAATGAAGGTTCTATGGCCTCAGACAAGTCTGGCAGAACACTGAAGGCAGAGTCAAGGTTTGTACTTGAGTCACAGGTAGGGCAGAGGGTGGCGTCCCAGAATGGGGCTCAGGGGAAGATTAGCTTGACATTTTACCAAAGACCCCAGCCAATTTCTGTGGCTGGAAACCTATTTTACACAGCTCCTGACCTTCAGGCCCCCTTTGCATGGAGGAGTCAAGGCAAATGAAGGGAAGAACTCTTGCTCAAGAGAACTTTCTACCCAATGCCTCCAGTGGCTAAACCCCTGTAAATCCTAGCTATTCAGAAGTCTGAGATCAGAGATGGTTGGTCAAAGCCAGTTCAGTGGAGGAAAATTAGTGACACTCTTCTATCCAATGAACTACCAAAATCCAGAAATCAAGCTGTGGCTCAAGTGGTAGAGTACCAGCCTTGAGGGAAAAAGTTAAGAGACCAGAGCCCAGACCCTGAGTTCAAGCGCTGGTACTGGCACAGAAAAAAATAAAGAAAGTTTTCAGGAGATCCCAGTACACTGTGGTGAAAGGCCATTATCAGCTGGGCGCCTGTGGCTCATGCCTGTCATCCTAGGTATTCAAGCCTGAGACCTGAGGATCAATCAAAATTAAAAGCTGGCTTGGGCAGACTCTTATGTCCAATTAATCACCAAAAAGCTGGGAAGCAGAGCTACTGTATTTCAAGTGGTACAGCACCAACCTTGTGAAAACAAGCTAAAGGATAGCACCTAGGCTCTGAGTTCAAGTCCCGGTAAACACACACACACACACACACACACACACACACACACACACAAAAATCCTTAATAGGTGCCAGTGGCTTATCCCAGCAATCCTAGCTACTCAATAGGCTGAGATCTTAGGATGTCAGCATGAAGCCAGAACAGGTAGGAAAGTCTATGAGATTCTTATCTCCACTAAACTACTAAAAAAAGATGAAAGTTGAGCTCTGGTTCAAGTGGTAGAATGCTAGCTTTGAGCAAAAGAAGCTCGGGGACATTGCCTAGGCCCTGAGTCCCAGCTCTAAGATTTTTTTTAAAAGTCATCCTTTGCCACCCCCAAAGGTCATAAATCTTGATTTTGGTCATCCTAGACCTCACATCCACTCCTGCCACTTCCACAGTACTGCCACAAGTGGCCAGTGTGTGGCCAACACTGGGTTAAGAAGTGAAAGTACATAAGGGGGTGTATAGCCAGGTCAACACTAATACCCCAAAACAATGAGGTATTGGCCATACCAGTCTCTCATCCCCCATTTCCCTGGCCCTGGAATCTAAAGTTTGTGCCTCTGTATTCTGAGCATCTGCAATTTTTTAGAAGGACCTGAGAGGCCCAGTTGGGGCCGGAAGATAGACTGTCCTGTGATAAAGTACATTTACATTTCCTAGACACTGACCTATACTTCCAAGCCACCTTGGCCTCACCTCCCATGTAGCCCTAGATCCTCCTTGCTTGGGTAGCCTTCAGTCAGCTGTCAATCTCGAGTTGGCCAGAGCCACCAGCAATCCCTGATTCCCCACTCCACTGCAAGCCTGATGAGAGGGATGTGCACTCAGAGGCCCAGCTGAGGAAAAGGAAAGGACATCACATGACTGAGGCCCTCCCTCTCAGGCAGAGGAAACCCTATGCCAGCTGGCATCACTGACCCAGAATCCCCTGGAGGCGGCCAAATATTGGGACAGCGAGACTTGTGCCCCAGAGAAAAGTTGGAACACAGGCCTGTGGCAATTTAGGACTCGTTGTAGACCCTGATAGGGGGCTAACAGCAAGGTCGGTGTGAAGGAGGTCAGAAAGAGGCAGACCAGCAACCAGGAAGGGGACAGAAAGAGACGAAGGAAAATTACACACACACACACACACACACACACACACACACACACACACACACACACGGATATTCCAAGCCCTTAGCAGTTCCTGAGAACAATACCATGAACTCCCTCTATTAGGATCACATCCAACCCCTGAGAAGATGGCACTATCATACTCTGACTAACTGTAGACACAGCATTGAGCCTCTCATATCTGGAATGGTCATAACCCAGCATGGAATTTCCTACCGTACACACTGCAATGTGGAAAACTCAGCCAACCTCTTTGTTTATTGTTGGTCATGGGGTTTGAACTCTGGGTCAGGGAGCTGTCCTTCAGCTCTTCAGCTGAAGATGAGCACTCTACACTTTGAGCCATAGTGCCGTTTCCTGTTTTCTGGTGGCTCATTGTATATCAAGACCCACAGACGTTCCTGCCCAAGCTGGCTTTGAACCGTGGTCTTTACATCTTAGCTTTATGAGTAGCTAGTATGACAGTTGTGAGCCACAGCAGGCGCCAGATTCATCCATCTTCATATACCCAGAGGAAACCAAATTCATCAGGCCACAAACTTCTTGCAACTCTTTACTTCAGACTTTGACACCCAGCATCCAAATCCATCCTTCATTAGGGAGAATACAGACACAACAATCCCACCCATGCACCCATTTGCCCACTCCCTGCCTGCCATAGGCTTTGACCACTTGAGTTCTTCGTAAGGCCCCATCCATTCTACTGTGGCTTCAAACTGGTGCAAACTTGCTGAGTTCTTAGAAATGTCTGTAAAGTGAGGCCAGCACCTGGTCTCTCAATCACTACACCCTCCCACACACACCTCTACATCTTTGCAGGAAGTTGTTTTACTTTCTTTTTTCAATTGTGGGCTTGAACGCTGGGCCTGGGTGCTGCCCCTGAGCTCTTCAGCTCAAGGCAAGCACTCTACTACGTGAGCCACAGCACCCCTTTCAGGTTTCTGGTTGTTTGTTGGAGATAAGAGTCTCAGGGTCCTTCCTGCCCAGTCTGGCTTTGAGCGTGATCCTCAGATCTCAACTTCTGAGTACTTAGGATGACAGCCATGAGCAACTGGCACCCAGCAAAACATATTTTTCAATGCCTGTCATCCTATCCTCTCAGGAGACTGAGATCTGAGGACTGCAATTGGATGCCACCCTTGGAAGCATAGTGCATGAGAACTCTTTATCTCCAATTAAACACCCAAAAAACCTGGAAGTGGAGCTGTGGCTCAAGCAGTAGAGGGCTCACCTTGAGCTGAAGAGCTGAGGGATAGTGCCCAAGCCCAGAGTTCAAGTCCCATGCCTGACCAAAAAAGTATTCAGTTTTCCCTAACAAGTAGGAACAAATATGAGAGATTGAATAGTAACTAGAGCATTATCATTATATTTATTTCTCAGTGATCATTCTTGTAATAATTAATGAGAGTTTTCCAGCCAGGTTAAACTTGAGAGTTAGTCAGGTAATGGATTAGATGGTAAGTAAATCTGAAATTGTTTTAGGGTACAGGGGTTCAGAAAAACGTAGGATCATTGGAAACTACAGTATTTTTCCTGATAAGAGAATTTGAGGACAAATAATACTTCATGTTAGGGAACAAGATAACTTCAGAGGTAGAGTCAGAAAATTTGTGGGAATTAGGACAAATTGAAACGCATTTCCAGAGTGCAAACTGGAGTATCCATTAGAATGATTAAAAACTAGAGTTTTTTTCTTAAACATTAGAATTGGACTATCATTAGAGTGAAAGTTTGGTTTCAGTTCCAGCTGGAGTTAGAGTTAGCCTTAGGGAAATGGAAAGTTTAGGGCCAAACTGAAAGTAAATCTTCGAATAATAAATCTAGCTAGAAGTAGGATGAATGTGAAATAAGAAACTGATAATAATATTAAGATTAGGGTATGATTAATGTGAGGGTTAGCCTCAATATTCCAGTTAGGGTTCGGGTTAAAATATGGCAAGATACTGAGTAAAACTACAAACTATTTTTAGAAAGATGAGTTGAATCAAAGTTAAGATGAACAAAAACTAATGTATTTGTATGGCTTTTAGAATCCAAAGGCTATTAGTTCTAGGGTTAGGGTTACTGTTCTAGTTCAGGTTAGACTTAGGCTTAGGGAAGAGTAAGCTTTATGGTAAAACTGAGTTTTCTGCTAATATTTTCAAGTAAAATAAGTTTGAGATTTAACAATAACTACAGAGTTTTACTAAGTTTCCTCTTTAAGGTTGAATTGGGTTAAATTTAGAGTTAGGTTTCTAGTACGATTTATATATAGTTAGTGTTAGGTATTGAAGTATATTTTAAATAAACCTTCAACTTCTTTTTGGAGATATAGGAGTTCAGTAAACGTTAAGATCAGTGGAAACTGTGATAGTTTTCATGATATGAAGACTTGAGGTTAATGATTCATAATAGGGAACGATTTCAGAGTCCAAGTCAGGGAATCTGTAGGATTTGGAACAAACTGCAAATCATTTCAAGGAAAATGAGTATCTGTTAGAATGTGTCTAAACTTGAGTGTTTTCCATTCATTTTAGGATTGGGTTACTATTATCATCAAGATTACTCTTAGGGTTCTATCCAAGATTAGAGTTAGGATTAGGGAAATGGAAGGTTGAGAAATTGAGTGACTTACTTTCTTTGTGTATATATATGCACTATTCTAAGGCTTGAACTCAAGGCTTGGCTTCTGCCCCTGAGCTTTTTTCTGTAGGCTAGCATTCTACCACTTAACTCATGATTCCACTTCCAGCTTTCTTTGACAGTGAATTGGAGATGAGACGTTCCAATCTAAACTGACATTGAACTGAGATCCCCAGATCTCTGCCTGCTGATATAAGGTAGGATTAATGCATGAGCTACTAATGCCAAGGAAAGTGCCCAAATTATACTTATTGTTTTTACTTGTGTTCGAGATTGAGACTTGAATTCATTATCTGACAGCTTTGCTCACTAAGTAGCACTCTGCCACTTGAGCCATATCTTCAAAAGTGATTATTTTAAATAGCTGGAAATCATTAAATTTTCTTCAGATGATATGTATCATTAGTGTTGTTCTAAAACTTATCCTAATCAAAAAGATTTATTGACCCTAGAGATTATCTGAGCAGATTCTCATGCTTTGCTTCTAATTGCATAACATTTTAGGGACATGAATTTTTAATTATTATTTTAAGTAGCAAAGCAGTTATCATTAAATGAAGCAGTTTATGTGTACAATATACCTTGATCAATGTCAACCCTTTCAACATTCTCATCCATCCCTCCCCTATACAGCTCTTCCTTCACTCTTCTTAATTTTGTAGGATATTTACTGGATTCCTCTCTGCATTTTACCCCTTTTCTCCTATTCAATCTTCTACCTTTTCCCACTTCACTCCTCTATTGACTACCCACTTCCATATGATCCAGCAATTCTACTCCTGGGCATTTACCCGAAAGATTACAAACCAGGATATAGTAACGTTTTCAGCACAACCATGCTTACAGAATCAGTCCAAATACTCCTCAAGAGAGAAATGAACCAAGTAAATGTAATACACACCCCCCCACACACACTCATACACACACACACACACACACACACACACACACACACACACACACACACACACACACACACACACACTGGAAATTCTACTTACCCATCAGAAGAATATTGTACCATTTGTATCTCTCATTTCTCATTTCATCTGCCTGGTATCTCATTGCCATCGTATTGTCCCTGTACTGCAGTAACTGACACATACAAACTGCTGTAAAAGATTTTCAGGTTATGGGCTAACCATAGATTCCTGAGTATGAGTTCTCTGCTCATTCTCTTTGTCTATTCATGCCTTTGAGGAGTGATTGTACAGATTCATTTGAACCATTTGCTACACAGAAAAGAGATGAACCATACATATATATGTATGTAAATATATATATATATGATTATATATATACACACACACATATATATATACAAACATGAATATATGCACACATATGGATATATATTAAATACTTGAGTACATTTTATGTTTTCTAGAATTACGGAGTTAACAAACATCGCATGGATTTTCCTACCTTTTCAACTTTTTCAAAACCTAAAGAACTTTGTCTCTTTTGAATACCCAATTTTTAAGATAGTATCACCATCTCTGATCTGTCAGTGGCCTTGAAATTAGATGTTCAAATAGGACAAAGTTATTTAGGCTTTTTGGTGGAAGAGAGGAGTATGACTAGGGTTCTATTCAGGTGTTCTCTGCTTGCTAGATAGGACTTTAGTTGTATAGCAACAAGCAGTTCAATTACTTTTGCCATACTTCTGGTCCATTTTATTTACTTGAGGTCTTAAACTTTTTGCCCGGGTCTGATCTTAGATTGACTGAATGATCTTAGATTGCTTCTTTTGTCTCCCACATAATTAGCTAGGATTACAGATGTGAACTACTATGGCCAGCTCATTTGTTGAGATGGCTGTCTTGGAAGTTATTTCTTTGGCCTGGCCTGAGACAAAGATCCTTGTCATTTCTGCTTCCCAATCAGCTGGGATTACAGATGGGGCTACTATACTTGGTGTACATGACACCTTCTGTTTTGTGTGTGTGTGTGTGTGTGTGTTGGTCGCGGGTCTTGAACTCTGGGATCGAGCATTGTCCCTGCACTCTTCAGCTCAAGGGGAGTGCTCTACCGCTTGAGCCACAGCACTAGCATCGGTTTTATAGTGGCTTTATTGGAGATAAGAGTCTCACAGACTTTTTTCTTGGACTGTCTTTGAACCGTGATCCTCAGATCTCAGCATCCTGAGTAGTTAGGATTACAGGCGTGAGCCACCGATTCCCACCACACCTTCTATATTTTAAAAGAGGTTTTCATTGTAAAAATGCTGTGTAGAGGGGTTATAGTTACATGAGCAAGTTAATGAGTACATTTTCTATCAAGCATTGTTACCTCCTCCTTTGTTTTTCCCCTCCCCTTCCCTCCCACCTCCACAAATACACTCCCCTCTACTCCCTTCCCCTCTTCCCCACCCATATTGTAAAGATACCTTTTCAACATAGTGTCTTGTGCATCTCATTGTTACAATGCGTCAGCCTGTATCACTATTTATCTATTTTGTTTTGTCCCTTCCCCTCCCCAAGCTAGAGAAGGGTGTATACAAGATGCAGGTCACCGACACTAAATACAGTGAAAACAAAGATTAAACCATGGGGGAGGAACATAAAAAGAAAAAAAACACATGGTAGATTATAAATCCTATCTTGGGGTTCATTTCGCTTAACAGCATCTTATCTGGTCATATGGACATAGCTTTTGAAATTTTATGCTTGTCCCAGACATATAATAGTTATTGCAAATAAGGAAAATCATAGGACCAATGTTTCTTTGGTTTTGGCTTACTTCACTTGATATAAAGTTTTCTAAGACCTCACTTAGAGCCACCCTATGATCCAGCAGTCCCCATTTTTGGGCATTTACCCAAATGATCACAAACAAGACCATACTAAGCTACCGGTACAACTATGTTTATTGCAGCATTATTTACCATAGCTAAGATATGGAACCAACCCAGATGCCCCTCAGTAGATGAATGGATCAAGAAAATGTGATACACATACACACACACACACACACACACACACACACACACAAACACACACACACACTGGAATTCTATGCCTCCAATCAGAGAAAATGGCATCTCCGCATTTGCTAGGAAAGGGAAAGACGCAGAAACTATTATATTAAGTGATTAAGCCAGGCTCAAATAACCACAGGTCCCATTGTTAATCTTACTTGGAGTAACTTGTACATGGTACCATATAAGAGGATGTTATGTGAAATGAACCCCAAGATAGGGACACAAATGTTTTTTATTACATGCGATTCTTACCTCTATATAATCCCCCAAATAAAGTTGGAAGGGGAGCTGTCATTCAAATACAGAGCACAGACTTTGAGGGAAAAAGCCTAAGTGACAAGGTAAGGTCCTAAGTTTAAACCGTAATATCAGCACTCAAAAAAGTTGATTTCTTTTCCTTGAGGTTTTTATTAAATTGCCCCGGAAAATAATCAACGTTTTATTTATGTTTAGCATTACTATTAAAATCATGTTATATTTATTTATGTTATTCTTTATTTTCTTTAATTTTACTTACACTTTAATATCCAGTAATGGTAAGAGATGATTACTGTTTCACAAGTTTTTATGTCAGTTGAATATATGGATGAGAGGTGCATACAAGGAGTTTGGACTGAAAATAGATATTTGCAAGATCTTCACATAAGAAATGATAGTTGAAGGAGCTGTGGGCATGTATGAAATAAACTAAAGAAACCAGCAAGGAAAGATAAGGTATGATTCGGGAAAGCAAACAATTTTGGAAAAAAAACAAAACAAGGAAAATATGTATCTTTTGGTAAGAACTTTGTAACACATCTACACATTTAATTCCTTATTTCTAGTGGAAGGCATTTCAGTTAACTTTATTTTACAAAGTTAAACATGAATGACATTTAATAATAACTGGCCTCTGTCTCAGGTAAGCAACTATTCTAGCCAGGTGCAAGGGCTCATGCCTATAATCCTAGCTACGCAGAGAGCTGAAACATCTAGATCATAGTTCAAAGCCAGTATGGAGAGGAAAATTGGTGAGACTTTACTGTGGCACTGTGGTTCAAAGTGGCACCACTAGTCTTTAGTAATAAATGTCAGAGACAGAACCCAGGCCCTGAGTTCAAGCTCTCTGAAATTATTCTTAAAATACTTATTCTCAGTATTTCTTCAATTTGTCTAGAAGAATGTTTTAACTTAGGGATTTTTTTATTGCATGTTGTCAGAATTGATTTTTAAGATGTTCAGAGAAAAATTATTTATAGTAAGAACTGGTTTGTATTGCTTTGTATTACGTTTTGCTTCCCTACCTATAGATCAGCTGGAAAGTAGATGGCCAAACCCCTCCTCCCTCCACCACAGTTGTAAAGTTCATTTTTCGACATAATGACTTATATATCTCATTGTTGCAATGTGTCCACCTGTACCCCTAGTTAAACGATTTGTTTATGCCCTTCCCCTACACAAATTGTACCAACATCAAATACAGTGAAAGCAGGGGGAGAGACATAAAAAGCAATATAGATATCATCTTAAAAATATGTTAGAAATAACTGCATAAAATAAAAAAAAATTGAATACTTATCTTGGGGTTCATTTCCCTAGCACCATTTATCTGAACTTTTTTGCTTGCCTCAGACATATACTAGTTATTGCAAAGGGAAGCCATGGGACCTATGTTTCTTTGGGTCTGGCTTACTTCACTTAATATAATTTTTCCAAGTCTTTCCATTTCCTAACAAATGAGGCAATGTCATTCTTTCTGATGGAGGCATAGAATTCCATTGTGTATATATACCACATTTTCTTGATCCATTCATCTACTGAGGGGCATCTGGGTTGGTTCCATATCATAGCTATGGTAAATAATTCTACAATAAGCATATGTGTGCTGATAGCTTTACTATGATCTTGTTTGTGATCATGTGGGTAAATGCCCAAAAGTGGGATTGCTGGGTCATAGGGGAGCTCTATGTGGAGTCTTTTGATGAACCTCCATACTGCTTTCCAAAGTGGTTGAACAAGTTTACACTCCCACCAACAATGCAGTAAGGTTTCCTTCTGTCCACATCCCCTCTGGCATCTGTTGTTATTAGAGTATTTGATTAAAGCCATTCTAATTGGGTAAGGTGGTACCTCAATGTTGTTTTTATTTGCAATTCTTTTATGGCTAGAGAGGTTGAGTATTACTTCATGTGTTTATTTGCCATCCTTCTTTCCCCTTCAGTGAAGCTTCTCTTTAAGTCTTTAGCCCACTTATTTAATGGGCAGTTGTTTCTCTGAAGATTTGTTGTTGAGGGATTTAATTTTTTGAGTTCCAGGTATATTTTAGATATGAGACCCTTATCCGTTGTATGGCTAGTGCAGATCTTCTCCCAATCCATGGGCTTTCTAGTGATCTGGCTAGCTATGTCCTTTGCCATGCAGAAGCTCTGCAATTTCATGAAATCCCATTTGTCCCATTTGTCTTTTATTTTTTGTATTTCTGGGTCTCTTTTAAGCAAATTTAGGCCTGTGCCAAGGAGACCTAGGGTTTCTCTTATTCCTTCCTGTAATGTTTTCAGAGTAAGACTTCAAAATTTAAAGTTTCAAGTATTACAACAAGATCTTTGATTCATGTTGAATGGATGTGAGTAGCTTGAGCTGTTGCATAATTCGTGTGTGTGTGTGTGTGTGTGTGTGTGTGTGTGTGTGTGTGTGTGTGTGTGTTTGTAAGGGGGGTTATGTGTATCATTGACATCAAGGATAAGGAACTTGGTTCCTTTTTCTGAGATATACATTATGATGTTTCTTTGTTGGCGGTAGACTCTGATTGCTTGCCTTTTCCCGATGTGATCATTCTAGCTCAATTTTTCAATTAAAGTTTCTTAATTATTATTGAACATATAATGCTCTAATATTGCTTCGTCTTTAGTCTGCCATCTAGGATCTTCTTTTCTGCTTAAATATTAACATTCAATATGAATTTTACCTCCTGACTAATTTTCCCTTTTATTTTGCATTTTGAAATAAGAATTATAATATCTTTGATCTCTGTATTCATGAAGAAAAACCATTTTGAATTCTCTATTTAATGTAATAACACCTGGACAGATTTGTTAGCACCAAGACCTTAAATTTTCTTTTGTAGTTTTAGTTTAAAATAACCCTCCTCTATGTTTTTAGAATGGGTAGACAAAGAATTCCCACAATGCCTCACAACTTTTATCTTTCATTTTGTCTGTGCTTCCTTGACACTGCTAAATTGTTCTGGATACATGTATTAGCTACCCCAACCCCTGCAAAGCTGTTGCTGCTACCCAATTTACTGCCAGTACAACTCAGCAATTACAGTCACAATTATCCTTTCCCTGGTATCCTATTCTCTGCTACTCATTTTGCTACTCATAATTCTTAACACCATGGTTCCAGACACCTGATCTCTGACACCCCTGTCTCTGCTACCACTTTCACAAACAAAGCAAAGCAAGAGTAGCCACAGACAGTCGACTTGGGTACTTTTCTTGCAGGCACAATGGGACGTTATACCTCAGGTATTTAACATGAGGGACTAACTAGTGGTGGAAAGAAAAGACGTTACTCAGAGGGGACTAAAATCCAAGGATATCAATTTATAACTTGTTGCTAGGAAAATCAGGCCCTAAGGTGAATGTTAATGAGAAAAGAAAATTTGACAAAATATTGGGGATGATATAAATAAAAATTTTAGCTTAATCTCTTCTACCAGTGATCTGAATTATTTTATGACATATATATGTAACTACTTTGCATTTTTAAAAGTATATTAAGATGCACATTTATGTGGTACTTATATTAATTTATGGAATATTTTCATATGACCATGTTAATGATTCTCAATAGTTTATGCTTTATGAACTGTTCATGAGTCTGCCTTTGGCAATATGAATTGAGCTCTCTAACAATAAATGGAATTTCATTGTCAAATACTACAAGGATATTACTGAAGCAAATACCAAAATGAATGCTGGAACAAGAAAACTCAACAAATCTACAAGTTTGAAGGGAAGGGATGAGTGGTAAGAGCTACGATAAAAGAGAAATTCTTCACCATGTAATCTTTGTTGAATTACTAGCTTTTTTAACATTCTTAGAAAGCAGAACATGATTTTTGAATCTTGCCTTTTGGAACCGCTTTAATGAGTGGTTAAACAAAAAATTATCGAAATGACTGAAAATCCACTATTAGATTAACATTATACTCAAAGTTCCCTTGAGATGCAGGTAGGATGGGTTCCTTTTCTATTAAATTAATGGAATAATCTTCCTTTTGATTGGTTGGACAGTCCATGACACTTGTTCCAAAACAAGAAAAGATACTGGAGAGAAAAAAAGAGGAAGGAGAGCCAAGGCTGCTGAAATTAGCATATTTCCCATTTGGACTTTAATGGGTTGTTATTACAAAGAATTAGAATTTCATCTTAAGATAATAATTTCAAAATGGATGTGCTAAAGGATAGCTTCGAAATGTAATATTTAATGCTTTTGGATTATTTGAAGACAAACGTTTACAGAAAACATTAAATTCCAGAAAAACTGTAATGTTCCAAATAAACACCTAGGAGAAATATAATTTAAAAATTCATCTGTTCAAAGCAAATGCTGGCATGAAAGTCTGTGAGTCAGTTATCTCCAAACAGGAAGTGGCACTGTAACTCAATTGGGAGTGGGCTCCCCTTGAGCTAAAGAACTCTGGGATATGTTAATACCCAAGCCCTGAGTTCAAGGCCCATGACTGACAAAAAGAAATTTTAAAGAATTAAATCATTAGGGCTGGAAGAAGACTCAGTAGTAGAGTGCTTGTCTTGCATGCATGAGGTCCTAGGTTCAGTTCTTCAGCACCACATAAGCAGAAAAAACTGGAAGTGGCACTGTGGCTAAAGTGGTAGTGCCCTAGCCTTGAGCTGATCAGCTCAGGGACAGCACCCAGACCCAGAGTTCAGGCACCCCTACCAACAAGATCAACAACAACAACAACAAATTAAAGCATCAAACAACCTGAAGATGTTGTCTAGAATAATGAATGCAGCATTATCCGTTGACATGACTTAGTGACTTGAAACCAAGTTTACCAGGGGAGATGGTGGGCATTTTGTGTGTGTGTCAAAACCTGCAAAATTGTTTTACACTTTCCCAGGGAGGGAGAAAGGAGGAAATGGGGGGAGGGAGGAGTGAGGTGTTTGGTGGACTTGCCTTTTGGTTCACTGATAGTTTTCTGGAGTCAAATTCAGAGAAATTCTGCTTGCAATCCTAGTTGCCTGGGCAATGAGGAAGCCATGTCCTGGAAGTGGTTTTGTCCTGTCCTTGGCCTGGTTCCAACCACCACTGGATAATCCAAGTCCCACTGGAAGACCAAGATGCCTTGAAGACTGTTGATCCATTGGGCAGGTGGACCTAACCACAGCCAGAATAGGCAGAAAATGCAATTCCGAGGGCAGCACTGGAAATCTACAGCAGGCAGAGATTTTTTTTATATATTTTTATTGTAAAAATACTGTACAGAGGGTTCAGAGTTACAGGACTAGGTAATGAGTACATTTCGTATACAGCATTGTTACCTCCTCCTTTGTTTTTCTCCTACCATCCTTTCCTTCCCTGCATCTCCAACTCCTCCCTCCTCGACCCCTGCCTGAGATTGTAAATTCATTTTCTGCACAGTGTCCTGTACATCTCATTGTCACAATGGTCAACCTGAATCCCCATTTAAGCATTATGCTATATCCCTTCCACTCTCCAAATTACAAATATATATATATATATTTTTTTTTCTTCATGTGTCTAATGTACACTTTTTATTTTGTCTTCAAAGAAGTCTCTCTTTAAGTCTTCAGCCAACTTAGATATTGGACAGTTGTTCCTTTGAGGATGTGTTGTTGGGGTATTTATGATTTTGAGTCCTAAGTATATTTTATATATAAGACTTTGTCTGTTTTATGACGCATGAAGAATTTCTCCCAGTAAGTGGGCTTTTTATTGATCTTACTGTCTATGAACTTTACCTTGCAGAAGCTCTGCTGTTTCATGCAATCCCATTTGTCCAACCTCTCTTTGATTTGTTTTGTTTCTGGTTCTCTATTAAGATATATATATATATATATATATATATATATATATATATATATATATATGTATATGTATATATATGTCACCCTTCATGATATATATGATATATAAATATATATATGGATCTAGCTTTAGTTTTCTACTGGTGTATAACCAATTTTACCAGCACCATTTACTGAAAACGCTGTCTTTCTTCCATTCTATTTTTTTAGCTCCCTTGTCAAAGATTAGGTGGCAATATGTCAGTTTGTTTATTTTTGAGTCTTCAGTCCTATTCCATTGGTCCTCAAAACTGTTCTTGTGCCAGTACCAAGCTCTTCTTATTATTGTGGCTTTTTAATATAGTTTGAAATTTGGAACTGATATTGCTCCAGTGCTCTTCTTTCTGCTAAGAATTGATTAACCTACAGCCAGCATTATACTTAATGTTGAAAAGTTAAAGCCATTTCTTATTAATTCAGGAAAGAGATAAGGATGTCTGGTCTCTCCACTCCTCTTCAACTACTTAGTATTAGAATGCTAGCTGGGACAATAAGACAAGATGCAAATTTAAAGGGAATCCAAATAAGGAAAGATGAAGTAAAACATAAAAGATGACAAACGGAATAGAATTGAAAACACAGAAATGAACCTACAGTCCCATAGCCATCTAATTTTCAATAAGGGAGCTAAAAAATAGAATGGAAGAAAGACAGACTCTTCAGTAAATGGTGCTGGCAAAATTCATTAACTACTTGTAGAAAACTAAAGCTAGATCCTTATTTATCACCCTGCAACAGAATCAACTCCAAATGGATTAAAGACCTCGGAGTCAAATCAGACACTCTGAAAATATTACAGGATGGAATAGGAGAAACCCTAGGTGTCCTTGGCACAGGCTGAAATTTTCTTAATAGAGACCCAGAAACACAAAAAAAAATCAAGAAAAGGTTGGACAAATGGGATTGCATGCAATTGCAGAGCTTCTGCCTGGCCAAGGACATAGCTAGCCAGATCACTAGATCTCCCAATCCACGGATTGGGAGAAGATATTCACTAGCCATACAATTTATAATGGTCTCATATCTAAAATATACTTGGAACTCAAAAAATTAAATCCCCGAACAACAAATCCTCAAAGAAAAAACTGCCCAATAAATAAGTGGGCTAAAGATTTAAAGAGAAACTTCTCTGAAGAAGAAAGAAGGATGGCCAATAGACACATGAAGAAATGCTCAACCTCCCTACCCATAAAAGAAATGCAAATCAAAGCAACATTGAGATACCACCTCACTCCAGTTAGAATGGCAAAAATCAAGAACTCTGACAACAACAGATGCTGGAGGGGATGTGGACAGAAGGGAACCTTACTTCACTGTTGGTGGGAACGTAAACTTGTTCAACCAGTTTGGAAAGTAGTATGGAGGTTCCTCAAAAGACTTCACATAGAGCTCCCCTATGACCCAGCAATCCCACTTTTGGACATGTACCCAAATGTTTCCAAAGAAGACCACACTAAAGCTACCAGCACAACTATGTTTATTGCAGCATTATTTACCATAGCTAAGATATGGAACCAACCCAGATGCCCTTCAGTAGATGAATGGATCAAGAAAATGTGGTATATATACACAATGGAATTCTATGCCTCCATCAGAAAGAATGACATTGCCCCATTTGTTAGGAAATGGAAAAACTTGGAAAAAATTATATTAAGTGAAGTAAGCCAGGCAAAAAGAAACATAGGTCCCATGGTTTCCCTTATTTGCAATATCTAATATATGTATGAGTCAAGCGGAAAAAGTCAGATAATGTGATGTTAGGAAAATGAATCCTTAGATAGGTATTTTAATGTTTTTTTTTCTTTCATGCATGTGTTTCTAACGCATTTATAAGATTATTTCTTTGTTGCTTTGTATGTCCCTCTCCCACAGTATAACCCCCGCTTTCACTATATTTGATGTCAGTATAACTTGTGGAGGAGATGGGGAAAAACAAGTAGTTTAAGGATTCAGGTGGGCCTGTTGCAACAATGAGAAGTACAAATTGTCATGTTAAAAACGAGCTTTACAATGTCGGTGGCGGGGGGAGGGGGTGCAGGATTGGGTGGGGGGAGGGGGAGGCTGGGAAGGGAGGTGAAGGGTAAACAAAGAGGAGGCTGCAATGCTTGGTAAGAAATGTATGCATTATCTTGCCCATGTAATTGTAACCCTTCTGTACAGTATGTTCACAAATAAAATAAAATTTAGAAAAAAAATGGGTACTCCACCACTTTTTGGTTCAATCACTTCTAACCTCAAAGATATACTTTGCTAACAAGATGCTTAGAGGAAACCGAAGAATACTTCACTTTTATCTTCTCTCTTAAGACTCTCTTTAGATACCATATCAGGATCAGTGAAGTTATTCTTTCAAAAATTATTCCAATAGATTATCTTTCTCTTGGTCTTGCATTTGCTCAGAAGGATGTATGGAAAAGAATAGAGTTAAATGATCCATACCTTGGATGACAGTGTCTGTTACAAAAGGACAGTGCTCTTATGTCCTATGTCTCTGTCCTTCTCTTAGCTCTTGCGTGATTTCCAACTAATCACAGATTCTTAGCTTCAAGTCTAGTGAAAGTGAAGGACTATAAGTCCTTCCCCACTGCTACATCTTCACGGTTTCTCTTTTAAAACTCTTTTATTTGGATGTGGAATTTATTTTCATGTCCTCATTCAATCCATTCTAAATTGTAGTGAGCTAAATAGGCTCTGTAAAATCACTTTAGGTAGCAAAAATATTAAGACAATATATCAAAAAGTTTGGCCTCCTTCCACTGCTGAAGCCAATATGCTTAGCTAGGGCTTCTAAGAACGCGTTTTCTTGCCTTTTCACTTTGCTCAATTCTTTTCTGATCCCAAAACATTTTGGCTTATGTAATAAGAGAAGTCTTCACTATCTCATGTTAATAAGGATAGTATATTTTTGAGCTACTAAGAAATGTGAAATCATTGGTTTCAAGTATCCAATCAGGTATTTTTCTGTAGTTCAGTGCTTCACATGCAAAGACATTGTAGAACGTATTACAAACATTTTTGAGTGCACTTTTTCCCTAAATATTTTGACCCAAATTATCTTTTTCAGAGAATTACTGTTTGGTAATTAAAGTCAATACACAAATTTTGATTTTTTTTTAAGAACATTGAATTTAAATTCCACTACAACCTTGTTTCACACAGTGAGTAGATTTCCTGGGTAAGGACAATGCTCAAGGGAACCTACAGGACTTATAACAAGGGTTCTGAGGTTTGTTTGTTTAGTATGAAAATGAGCCATCTTCACCCACTTTGCTCCCTCTCAGCTAAGTCTCCATTGATTACTTTGCATGAAAGCCTATTTTCCCAAGAAATTTTAAATTTTCATAATAGGCTAAGTTGTTAAAAAGTTTGAACAAATTAAAATTTACCTGTCATAATTTTTTGGGGGTGTCCAGTCGTGGGGCCTGAACTCTGGGCCTGGGCACTGTCCCTCAGCTCTTGAGCTCAAGGCTAGCGCTCTATCACCTGAGCCACAGCACCACTTCCGGCTTATTTTTCTTTTTGCTTATGTGGTGCTGAGGAATCGAACCCAGGGCCTCAGGCATGCAAGACAAGCGCTCTTACCACTGAGCCACCTTCCCAGAAAAACCTGTCATAATTTTAAAACTCTTTTGAAATTCCTTTATTAGAAACACAAGTTCATCAATCCTAACTCCACCTTTAATATCAAAAACAGTTAACATGTTGTTTTCATGATATAGTGTCCATGAAACTACTATTTTCCAGTGGCTTTGCTATGCATATATATAACCTTATAATCTGATGCTAAGCAAAATGAACTCCAAGATATGGAAACAGAGATTATTATTTGCGATTGTTGTTTTTAATGTACTATGTGATTTCCATTTTCTTTTGGGGTTTTCCCCTATGCTGTTTTCCCTGCTGTATTTGATTTTGGTAGCCTGTGTATTGTGTATATATTTACCTTAATTAGGGAAGGGAAGAGGAACAACAAAATGGTGAGACAAAGGACAAAGGCAAACCAAAGCAATAGCAATACTCACAAGACAATATGTTGGAAATGTACATTACAACTTGTGAGGGGTACTGGGGTGAAGGAAAACTGTGAAGAAAATGAGGGAGGGGGTAACAAGTTTGAAGAGTTATGTATTCACTACCTTAAAATTACTGTAACCCCACTGTACATCACTTTGACAATAAAATTAAATTTAAAAAATAAGCTGCATGAAATAAAATTTCACTGTATTGGTAAAGTACATATTATTCTTTATGTAGTAAGTTTTTAAAAATCCATACTGTTTGGTGTCTAATTTGAATTAATTACCCCTTTTTAATCAGAGGGCCATCAACTTGAATGCTATCCGACTAGACAATATTTTCACAATATACTTACCAATATTTTGAAAAAAGAATAAATATAGTACTTTCTCATACTAAAAGCGAAAACAGTTTAATTCTATGGAAACAAATAACTTGTAAAAGTAAATAAGTTGTTAAGAAGACAGAATATATGTGTTTGTCAACATTCGAATGACTAGTAATTACTCATTTTCAAATTCTGAAGATTCCGTACCTGAGAGATTCAAAACAATACCGGCTTGCATGTTATGTAATTCTGCAATAGATGCATTTTCCAATGGGGTGTTACAGATTGAGAGACAACAGAAAAATAACCATGTTCTGGTAGAAGATAAAACTATGTAGCATCGGTAATAATTAATTCTTCAAGAGTAAGCAATTGTTTATCACAATAAGCTATTATTTTTATGACCACCAATACCAATATTTATGATATAGAGTCATCCTAGCCCAAAATTCTCCAACTTTTAGGGTGCATCTCAAACTTCCCTTAATTCATATGATGAATAGCTTATCTCTATTGTGAAAAAATACATCGCTGCTAATGTGATGCCATTCATGTTCTGGTAAGAACACCACAATAAACTGGGTTGCATCATTTTCCCCCACTGGTATTTTTGAGATCAGAACACTTGCAAATATTATTTATATTTATAATTTTTAGCTGTCATATAAATTCTGGATGCTAAGATCGGAAGATTACAGTTGAAAGCCCACCCAGGCAAGAATATTCCCTAGATTCTTATCTCCAATAAACTTCTCAGCAAAAGCCAGACGCAAGTGGCACTGAGGTTGAAGTGGTAGGGCACGAGCCTTGAGCATAAACAGGCTCAGAGACAGTGTCCAGGCCCAGAGTAAAAGCGCTAGGACAAACCAATAAAAGAAAAACAAAAATAAAATCAAACCCCAAATGTAACAATTTTCTCAGTGTATACAGTAGCAAATAATTAAGGAAATTGCTTCCTGTGTTACATACAGGTAGAAGAAAGAAGATGTCACACGATTATTCTCTTCATCCCATGTTATACCAAAGACTCCAAAAATTGCTCTTATTCTAAATTTATAAATTAATATCATCAATTTGTTGGCAACTCTGTCTACAACATTCACATTATCATTTCATACATGAACTGTTGGAATTATCTATTAATCAAGTTCTTGAAAGAATATTCTAGGCACATAGAATGCAAAATCATTTGTGAATGTCAATTAAACCCTCTACTTAAAAACAATTTTGTAGAATCCTATAGAATATAAAATTACAAACAAAACCAAAATATTTTAAATCTAAATTCTAATTTAGCAAGATCTTCAAAATCCTTCATTAGACGAAATTTGCTATTTTTCCAAGCTTAAGCTTGTGTAATTCTTCATCATTTCTTTGGGTTACAACAGAATGATGATAACTTATTTTTTCAAATTTTGGATGGGAATCATGAGTCATTTTGCATCTAAGAATGTTCTGTAATGAAGAGAGAATTTAAAACACATGTGAGGATTAAGTATGAGTTGCATTTCAACAGGAAATTTGACTTCTCAAAACATAATGACAAAATTAGCCCAAATGTCCAACTATGTATTCCTTTCTTGTTTGTTTTGTTTTATTAAGACAAAATTACCTGGTCCAGGGAACATATCACTACGTAATTCCATTCTCTAATCTCCTGTCTTAATCTTAGTGCTAGAATTCTAAGCTTGTATCACATTGCCCTGCCTGCCATAGTTTCTTGGTTTATTTAATCTAGATACAGACTACCAATTCTGAACTTCTTCAGTGATATTATACACCAGAGTGACTGCTTAGACTTTATCTACTATTTTCAAAGATGTTCTAACATTTGATACAGGATATGAACATTTTCAGATGCACCTGCCAGATCTCTGATTCATTCCTCCATGGATCTGATCCCTTTAATAATGATTATTGATTCTTACTATCTCTGATCCCTACCAAAGTAATATTATCAAACTTATTTGAAGGAAGTTCATTTGAGGACTTTCAAATATTAAAAATTATCACTTGATTCTAGTCTTGTTCAGGACATATATTTATTGTTTTCTAACTTTTCTACACATTCTGAGAGTTGTTTCATTTGTGTATTTGTGTGTGCACAAATAAGTGCCTCTGGATGTATGTGTATGTTTGTATGTATATATGCAAAAGCCTCAAGCTCTTATTCAGCAATCTTGCTCATGACTGGTATTCCATCAATTGAGCCATTCTTCCAATCCAGATTTTGACTGCTTAATTTTATATACTGTTGCAAAGAGTGTTCTGCCCAGGCTGGATACCAATTGAAATTTCCCAGACTCCTTTACATTCTTACGTTTTATTTCTCCAGGAGTATCAACTTTTAAACGACAAACATTTTTGTGAGGGTAATGTCTAAGCTATAGCCCAGATTTTTAACTCAAGAATTCTTTTTTTTTTTTTTTGTTTTGGTGGGGTGTCTGGTCATGGCGCCTGAACTCTGGGCCTGAGCTCTGTCCTTCAGCTGTTCAGCTCAAGGCTAGCACTCTACCACTTGAGTCACAGCGCCAATTTCGGCTTTTTTCTTTTTTGCTTAAGTGGTGCTGAGGAATCGAACCAAGGGCCTCATGCATGCGAGGCAAGCGCTGTACCTCTGAGACACCTCCTCAGCCTAAACTAAAGAATTCTTATAAAGATAGATGAACAGACACATTACATATCTTGAGTGTACACTGTTAGGAATGTGATCGTAAGCTGGGTCATGGTGAGATATGAGGATTGAGGTTTAAAGCCAGCTCCGGTAGAAAAGTCCCAGAGACTCTTCTCAAATTAACTAAAAGAAAATTGGAATTGGCAATGTGGATCAAGTGGTAGAGCATTAGCTTGAGCTGAATAGCAGAGAGACAGCTCGCAGGCCCAGAGTTCAAGTACCAAGACCACCGCCAACAAATATATGTGTGTGTGTGTGTGTGTGTGTGTGTGTGTGTGTGTGTGTGTGTGTGTGTGTGTCTGTGTGTCTGTGTGTCTGTGTAAAGAAAAAAAAAGAAATGAGATCTTAACCAAAAGTTTATTGCTAGCATAATCCCTGCTCTCACAAGATGGACATTTTCCCAGTTAAATCCATGCTTTTATATCTGACTTGCATTGAAAACAGAATTATTCTTCCATTCTACTTTCTACAATGTTGCATGATTAGCAAGCATGATTTAGAATGGGAGTGGCTCATACTTCATGTTCCACATAGGAGTCTTGCTTTCTGTATATCACTCTCATAAATCTACATACTGGACTTGGCTTTATTGTTTCAATGTTGCTTATTTGTAGTCTTCTATATTGTATGGAACCCTTATACTTAAAAACAGAACTTCTCTTTCTCCTATTATTGCTATTGTTTCCTTACTGTTAGCTCATGTACACTTGGGAAATAATGAACAGCACATACACTCACAAAAAGAATGTTCTGAAAACCGTCTTCCAGTTTAAAATTCGCCTTAACTTACAGAGAACTTACAAAGTTTGAACTCAATGTACTCATGTATAATATATTTAAAGCAATATAAATTACATATTTTCTCTTTACTAAATTGTTTTTGAAACACGTTTTACCTCAGGTCCATAGGTGTTCTAGTCTTATTGCAGTGAAGCCAGAAAACATTCATTATACCTCAAGCAGCACCATCGATTGTTACTGGAAGTAACTGTTACTGGATATGGAAACTGACCCCAGGAGAGGAATGGAACATAGAGGAAAAACAAAGTTCAAGTTACCTTGTGCTTTCCTTTTTACTGTACAAGAAAAGTATCCCAAGGCTTGAAGGACACTCTGTCCCTGGCTTTTTGAGTGTGTTCTTTACTTATATAAATTTTTTCTGTAAACTTCTAGTTCATAGTGTTACAAAAAGAAATAATGTACCATTTGAAGGCCAGTATAGAACAAAAGGAAATAACGTTGTTTTAAAAGTGTTCTCCTGCAAAGAAACAAAGACATAGAGGTTTTAAAGTGTCTTATAGATGGATATTTCACCCCTGAGATGATTCTCGATGCAGGAGTCAGTTATCAATTCCTTTGGTCTGGTCCTGAGTTTTCCAGAGTAATAAGGATTCCAAAAAATCAGGATCCAGTCAATATGATCAGCAAAAGAAGCCTTTTCTCTGACCAGTACACCTTTAAGGAGGGCCCCAAAGAAAAATCTGGGATTTTTGTTTGCTTGTTTGTTTAGTTTGTGCTGGTTCTGGGGCTTGAACCCAGAGGCTGGATCCTGTCCCTCAACAGTTGTCTTTCCTTCCCACCTGCCCCCAAAGCTAGTAATCTACTGTTTGAGCCAAAACTCCACTTCTGGTATTTTGGTGTTCAATTTACGGTAAGAGTTTGACAGACTCCCCTGCCTGGTTTGGCTTTGAATTAAGATAGTAAGAAAGCTGAGTGACATCAACTGTATAGACTTCTCTTTTGAAACAAAAAATATTAGATGAAGTTTATTGTAAAGTTAGTATTTGACAATTTATAAAGGAAGAGAATATGTCTAGCAAAGAAGCCATAACTTAAATAACTCAGCAAAAGTAGGTGCACTGAATCATTTTGAAATTATTTTTTTCTGCTTGGGAAGATTATTGATCTTGTCCTTCCTTTTGGGGAAACTTAAGGTAATATTTGCACTTTTTGTTGGTTGTGGGGCTTGAACTCTGATCCTGGGCGCACTCCCTCACCTCTTCTGCTCAAATTGAGTGCTCTACCGCTTAAGCTACAGCACCACTTCCGGGTTTCTGGTGATTAATTGAGGATAAGTGTCTCATGGACATTCCTGACCAGTCTGTCTTTGAACCACAATCCTCTGGTTTCCTGAATAGCTAGGATTACAGGTGTGATCCACCAGCACCCAGCTCATATTTGCATTTATGTGCAATGAATGACACTATGTAGACAAATAATGGAAATTTGAATCAAATGACGGCATTGCAGCTTTTCAGAAAATTTGAGGTAACAATAAATATGTCCTCCTTTTCTATGTTGTTTCATTAATGACTCATGAGCTATGGGACCCTTAATTAGCATTCTCTGCTGTCTGAGTAGGTGTATTTAGTATCAGGAAATGTTCATAGAGAAATATAGAAAGACTGAGATTTTTAGAAAGCAAAGAAGTTAAGGTAAGAAAAAACAGCACAGAAGGAGATACATGTATTACACAGACATTAAGAAGTAGCCTAAGAGATTTAGAATGCTAAAGGTAATGAGGAATAAGACTATTTGATAACTATTTGTTCAATAACCAAAAATTGTTCTCTATAAACATTTCTGGCATACATTAGTAACTATCATTTATTCATTAACTCTGGAGTTATTCCTTCTCTTCTGTCACAACTGTTAATTTGCCTCTGCCGTTGTGGTGCCATGAATAACCAAAAAGATTTCCAAATCTCACTTAGACTACCCTTCTCATTGTGATTAGCAGAGACCATTCAAAAACCTGGAATCTAAGGGTAAACAAAGGAGGAGGCTGCAATGCTTGGTAAGAAATGTATGCATTTTCCTGCCCACGTAATTGTAACCCCTCTGTACAGTATGTTTTCAAATAAAATACAATAAAATAAAAAAATAAAAAAATAAAAAAAAAAAAACCTGGAATCTTTGAATTTCCAGAATTAATCTTCACCTGACATCTAAGCACATTCAAGACATTAATTGCTGTAACCTAATGAACAAAACTTTTTTTTCAACACAACATCCTAATATTAGAAAAAGTACATGAATTATGGACTATTGTCAGGTGTCAGTATGGCAGGAGCAATTATATATTCCAAGTATGGGTTCTTTGTTTTGCATTTTCTAATTAAATGTTTTTTGGTTTTGGTTTTTTTTTTTTTTTTTGCTTTTTTGCTCAAGGCAATCACTGTACCACTTGAGGCACAACACCATTTCCAGTGTTTTTCTGTTTATGTGGTACTGAGGAATTGAATCAGGGTTTCATGCATGCTAGGCAATCATCATATCGTGAAGCCACATTCCCAGAGCCCTAAATGACTTTCTTAAGTTGACATTACATTTTCATTCAGTAACTATGTACCATAATATTGGCCAGGTGTTAGAAAATAATGTAGAAAAGAATACAATATAATAAATCCAGTAAGGCTAGATGGAAAATGAATAACCCTGACAGACTTGCAAGGTCTCAGAGGGCTTATCTCATGGAGATGTATCAACATGCAGAAAGAGACAACTCCCGACCAACAGCCCAGCTCCAGAATGAGTGGGCCATCTTGGGTTCCAGCTACCTGGGGAAGTTGGCCCACCTCCTACAGCACCCATTCTACCCGCTCCTGAGAGTGACAGTGTGAGAGAGAGAAAGAGAGAGAGAGAGAGAGAGAGAGAGAGAGAGAGAGAGAGAGAGAGAGAGAGAGAATCAGAATTACACTTAAATCGGGTGCCAGTGGCATAAAACTCTAATCCTAACTACACTGGAGGCTGAGATATGAGGATCATGGTTAATAGACAGCCCTGGGAGGAACGTGTTTGAGAATCTTATATAGAACCACCAGAAAACTGGAAGTGGCACTGTGGGATCAAGTGATAAAGCGCTAACCTTGAGCTGAGGAGCTCGGGAACAGTGCCCAATCCTAGAGTTCAAGAACCACGACTGAAAGAAGTGGACTTCCCACCACAAGAAGTGGACTGAATAGCACCCATTGTCCTAGAGAGCATGGTAGAGAACTCAGGCCGAGCTTCCTGTGAACTTGAGGTCATAAGTAGGTCACCTGGCTTCTGTGTGCCTCGGTTTCCCCAGCTGCAAAACTGAACAAAGTGAAGGATCCCCTTCCTCATTGGGATAGGGTAATAATGAAAGAGAGCCATATTTCGGTTCATAATCCCACACCTGTTGCATGATTAATAACAGGCCCCACCTGAGCCCTTTCTGGTATCTTCCTGTCATATGCTCACAGAATTGCCAAAACCTTATCTGAAGGCCGTTCCCTCTCTTTTCCAGAGATCGCTCTGTATAAATCCCTTGTTTCCTCACAACTGTCCTGTGAGGAGACTGAGGTCCAATGGTTGAGGCCCTACCAAGAGCTTCACGTGTGGTCAAAAATCCGCTGCTATGGACTGAGTTTAGGATAATCCATCTACACCGATGACTGAGCATGACACCACATGTCTACCATCCCAATTACAGAGGACCAGGCCTGGTGGAGCATACCTTTCATAGGAGGACCGTGATCCAGCCCAGCCTGAGCATATTTTTAGTTTCTATCTCAGAAATCCTCAAGACAGAAAGGTGGCTCATCAGCGCCGTGGAGAGGAAACAAGCAGGGGGGTCATGGTGCCCTAAGAGGGGTGTTTGACCCAGGGTAGGTTGTTGTTGGGACAGAAACTCACCTGTGATGCTGGGAGAAGCTGTTGGCAGCTGCTTCAATTGGGGCAGCAGCGATGGCACCAGCATTGTGGACACATGGGCCCAGAGCAGAAGACTAGGGGCAGGGACCAGGTCGGGGATTTAGGCCGGCTGGCAGCTAGACATTGATTGAGGTTTTAAACCTGGCACTGCGTGAAGGGAGGGGAGGGGTCAGGTGGGGGTGGGAGCATCAATTTTCTACTATACTCCAAAGTCACCTCGAGTATCTTCCTCAGGACTCAGCCCCTTCTACCTTCCTGAACTGCTGGTAGTGGTGTAAACTAACAGAGGGAATCCCAGTGCTACCTGGCAGCATGGAATGTGGGCATGGACACCATTCTTGTATCCCATTGGTCAGAAAGAATGGGGGTGTGGCCAGAATCCTGTGAAGCAAGCAGCATGGGCAGAGTCAAGATGACAGTGGTTCTCCCAGCCTTTTTCCCAGGAATTTCTGTCCAATTCAGTTGGAGAGAAGAGGGTGACCTGCTTTAACTGGATGGCTACACAGATTGTTGTGTAGTTCTGTTTGTTGCCAGTCCCAGACTTTGAACTTAGGATCTGGGCACAGTTCATGAGCTGCTTTTGATCAAGGCTGGTCCTCTACACTAGAGCCACAAGGTTTCTGGCTTTGTTGGCACTGAAGTTAGACAGGGGTCTCAAGGATTTTCTTGCTTAGGGTGACTGTGACCATGATCCTCCCATCACAGCCTTGTAAGTATCAAGGAGGACTGCTGAGAGCCACTGGTGCCTGCCTAATCATTGTTCTTGTTGATGTTCTTGGACAGACTGGTGAGTTCCCGATCCTCGGGTTGAAGTGGTGGGAGCTGGAGCCCACAATTCAAATCCTGGTCTTGCAACCTCCAAATGGTAGGAGATCCTAAGAAACTTGTTCCTATCCATATGATTACCAATGGAATGTGATGTAAGTCATGATTGAATGAACAGTTCTTGAATGATTCTAGGATAAAATTATACACAATTATATTACACGACACTGATTGATTTTAGTTAATATTTTATTAAGCATTTAAGCAATCACATTCATCAAATGGAGGCATAATGAAATACCTAAGAATTGGGCCTCAAATACTATAAAGGTGACATTTTTCTACCAGGACTGGGATTGGAACTCATAGTCTGGGTAACTCTGTTGCACTGTGTGGGAAGAGGAAGTTTGCTTCCTTAAAGTCAAGAAATTCAAGTCTGTTCCTTAGGCTTGAAATCGATCACCAGCACTAGAAAACACCCTATTCATGCACAATTTACATATATGTTTTATATATTTATACATATGTTGACTCCGTATTGCATTCAGTGTAGTTATTTTATTTTTTGTTTTATTCATGTATTGACCATTTATTGTATTGACTATTATAGCACATAAAACATTGATATAGGTCTACATATGTATTCCACTTCATACCTGACACACAGAAGATTCACAGTAAAGGAAACCATGTGTCACCATCATCTTCTTACTCCACGATTCATTGTTTGGGAGCACTGACATCTGAACTCATGGCCTACAAGGCCAAATTCATGAATGGGTGAGTGCAAACATGCCATCCTGGGGGAAATTGAGGTGCGGGTTGTTCCCAGGACCTGAGAACGGGCCCCAGGGGTTAACCCAATAAGAACAGATTGACATGTAGGTGGCAGTATGCTAATATATATGTGTGTGTGTGTGTGTGTGTGTGTGTGTGTGTGTGTGTGTGTGTTATAGACTGCCAGAGATGTTTATACATTATTCAGTTATATAGACTATATTCCTACCAATTTCTGGGTATTTATTATGCGTCCATGTTATTAATGATATTGTTTTCATCCTTAAAATATTAATGAAAGGACTCAGTGTCCTGAAATTATTGTGTTCCTGTAAGTAATAATATTCTTTTAATGCTTCATAAATATTAAATAAAATCAATCAGCCTTCTGAAATGATGCTGTTTAATTTTATAGGATCATCATTCACGATCAACTCATTCAACTGTGACATTGACAAAATTCCAGTGTTATTCCTTTGGATGGGAACCAGTTTCTTAATACCTCCTGCCATTGGTTGGTGTCAGTATGGGGATTCGAAATGAGGGCCTATGTTGCCACGTGGGCCTATGTCTTTCTCGATTGTCTGCCAGCCTTCAGAAATGCAAGGTGAAGTACCCTTTGCAACAGTGTCATTCAGACCAAGAAGGGTCACTGTGCAAAGGAAGAAAACATAAAATGGCACATTTTTTCTGTGCATTGTTTTCCCTGCAACACGTGGGGGTGTAGAATCCCAGAAGCACCTGTGTGTCCAGTGGCTGCACCCCATCCTAGTGTGATCAAAGGTGAGGCAGAGTTGCCACGACCTGAGTTCAAGCCCCATGCTGAGAAAAAAATTCATTCCCCAGCTTGCAATTCACACAGTTTATTCTTACAGGCTTTGGATTTTAACTCAGGCTCTGGGCAAATCTGCAGAAATATGCATAAACGGGAATATCACCTTTCATGAAGATAAAAAAGTCAGGTCTGTTCACTAGTCCTGAATTCAAGACCCAGACTTGGAAAACATAGTATTTCTATATATTGTAAATATAGAATTTATACTTACCTATAGATGTTCAGTCCATACATGTTTGGTGGGGTTGTTCCCTGTATCGTCTGTTTTATTCATTTATGTACTCAATGTGTTTATTACATTGATGACAACCTATCACAGAACATCTAGATTTGTAGAAATGTTCTCTCTCATGCCTTACCCCCAGGATTCTCAGAGAAAAGGAAAAAAAGTTTCACACTCTCCTTCTTACTCCACGATCCACTTGTTGATAGTGCTGGTATCTGAACTCAGGGCAGAGCAAAACAAATTGGCCAATCAGTCAAGGTGATCATCTGAACCTGTGAGCAACTAAGGAGTGTGGCCAATCCCAAAATCTGACATTGATCCCCAGGGTGGTCC
This sequence comes from Dipodomys spectabilis, assembly GCF_019054845.1. Classification (NCBI taxonomy): domain Eukaryota; kingdom Metazoa; phylum Chordata; class Mammalia; order Rodentia; family Heteromyidae; genus Dipodomys; species Dipodomys spectabilis. The sequence goes on along the minus strand of NW_024870729.1, from coordinate 6,355,149 downwards.
ACTATAGTCAGAAATTCATAATTTAAACAAAGGATCTATATTGACATATATGTTTGGTTAGCATCTTGGGTTCAGTGCATTTATTCTCATTATTTTGTCTCTAATTCATGGAGGTATTGTGTATTTTAATAAGTATGGTGACTGCTATGACAGTGTTGACATGGATGAGAACCTGTTACCAAGGTTACAGTGTTGTACATGCATTCTCCATCATATTTGTGACCCAGGACTTTCACAGGAGAGGATAAAAGGCACAACAACTGGCTTCTGACATCAGTATGAATCTTTTGTGAGTGCTGGGATTTTTAGTTTCTGACATCAGTATGAATCTTTTGTCAGTGGTGGGATTTTTAGCTCAGGTCTGGGTAACTCTGTTGCACTGTGGGAGAAGGGGAAGCTCACCATCTTTGAAGAGTAGAATGTCAGGCCTGGTGCAGGGCCTGATTTGAAGCCCAGCACTGGACAAAATAACAAGCCCACCTTTTTAAAACATAGGATTTTTCTTTATTTACAGGTGTGGTATGCATCTTGCATTCAGTGTAGTTATTCTTTCTATTTTGTGTCTTATTCATTGATGTATTGTGTATTTCCTTGAGTATAGGATGACAAACATAACTGTGGTGAACTGGATGACAACCTATTCCCATGACTATAGAGTTGCATATACATTCTCCTTCCTAGCTGAGCCCCAGAACTTGCACAGTACAGGAAAACAGGTGCAACGACTGGCTTCTTACATCAGGGTGAATTTTTGGCAGTGCTGGGATTCAAATTTTGGACCTAGGAGGCCCAACTGCCCAATGGGTCCACGTGATCACACCAGACTGTGAGCCACTAAGGAGCTGGGCCATTCCCAGGAACTGAGATCGAGCCCCAGGAAGGCCAAAATAGTCCTCAATGATCATTGAAACATGGGATGTATATTCACATCTGTGTGTGGACTGCATCGTGCATTGAGTGTAGTGATTCTCTTTATTTTGTATGCTATTCATGGGTGTATTGTGTATTTTCTTGAGTGTATGATGACAGGAATAACTGGGCTGAAATGGATAATAATTTATTCCCATGGCCACAGGGTGGCTCAAGCATTGTCCATCCTAGCTGAGATCCAGGACTTGCACAGAAAGAAAACAGGTGCAATGATTGACTTCTGACATGAAGATAAATATTTTGGAAGGTCGGGTAATCTGAACTCGGTGCCTAGCAGGACCAAGTGGTGAATTTGTCCACATGAGCACACCAGCCTTTGGAACCTGCGATTGAGCCCCCCTCCCAGGGGAGAGCGGGTAGCACAACAGTCATCCATTCATAGGCTGAAGGTAGTATGCAAATAAGTACACATTTGTATAGAGTAGGAGAGATGGTAACCTGTGGTGGAATCCAGTCTGCATGAATACAGATTCTTGGATCTTTACTGATGCCTCCATTTCATGACTGTGATGATTATTGTCATGCTTCATCAACTTCTTTACAAATAATCGATACTCCATGAGTCTTGCCTATCATTTCCTACTCGCATCATGCACAAACTACTCATTCAAGGATGAGATCAATCACATTCCATGACTCTTCCCAGGCCAGAAACTAGTACCTCAAGATCTCCCGCCATTCCCTCCGCATAGGGGGACTGAATTCAAGCCTCAGGCGTAGAAAAGATTCTCCTTATATAATTTTTTTGGGGGCCACTTGTGGGCCTAAACTCTGGGCCTGGGCGCTGTCCCTCAGCTCATCATCTCAAGGTTAGTGCTCTACCACTTGAGCCACAGTGCCACTGCCGGCTTTTTTTTCTGCTTATGTGGTGCTGAGGAATTGTTCCCAGGGCCTCATGCATGCAAGGCAGGAGCTCTACCACTGAGCCACCTTCCCAGCCCTCCTTATATATATTTTAAAGATAGTATTTATACTTCCTTACAGATGTTCAGTCCATATTGTGTTTGGTGTGGTTATTTATTTTATTTCTTGTGTCATTCATTTATTTAGAATTTATTTTATTGACTCTGATGACATCTATACCATTTATTACATTGTTTACATCCTGTCACATAACATTTAGATGTTAGATGTGTTCTCCATTATGCCTGGCAGTGCCAGGACCTGAACTTAGTGCCTAGCAGGCCCAATTCAAGATTGGGTGAGTTTGAGCATGGCAGCCTCTAGCCAATGAAGATGTCAAGTGGTTCCCAGGATCTGAGATCGACCCACAGGTTTGGCCAAAACAGGGATACATGGATAGGCAGAGGGAGGTATACAAATAAATATATATATTTGTAAAGAGTTCCATAGCTGTCTATGTATGATAGAATGACACCCACTATGTTCCTACCAACTCTTAGGTATTTATTAAACCGCCATTGAAGGAATATTGCTCTTTTCATGCTTAATAAACTATTAATTAAGCTCAATCAGCATTCTAGGATTACTGCATCCAACTTTAGAGTAGACCGATGAATAAACTACTCTTTTAATCAGTATTCCTATGCATAAGAATGAGTCTCTTGTGATCTCCTGTGATTGATGTCAGAACTACGATTTCACCCAGGGACTACGTTGACAGGTTGGCCTATGGCTTCACTGATAGCCCACCAGCCACCAGCAATGGCAGCTCAAGTCCATATTGCAGCTTTGTCATTCAGACACAGGATGGTCACTGTCCAAAGAAAAAAATCGTAAAACCCCAGCTCTCTGCAGGTCACCACTTTTTGTGCTTTCCAATAATTTTTTCTTCCTGAAAGCCCTCTGGGCCCAGGAACCCATGATCGGCTATGGGTCCAGAGACCGTACCCCAGCTAAGGCATATCTAAGCTGAAGTAGAATTTCCACGACCTGTGTTCAAGCCCCATGCTTGGCCAAAATCAATATATATATATATATATATATATATATATGTATATGTATGTATATATATGTATATGTATATATATATATACATATATATGTATAATTATTTAACTAAATTAAAAAAATAAAGCTCCCTAGTTTGGAATTTCTGCAAGTTTTCGTTTCTAGCCTGGGATTTAAACTCAGGGTCTTGGTAAATCTGTAGCAATGTGAGCGAAGAGTTGCCATTAGTTGAGTTCAAACCTTGTGCCAACCAAAAATGAAAAACTAAGTCACTGACCTCAGCAGGGGATGTAGTTGTGGAGATGGGAGGGAAGGGATGATAGGGGAAAAACACAGGAGGAGTAAACAATGATCAATAGGAAATGTACTCATTACCTTGCTCCTGGAACTGTAACCCCTCTGTAGAACATTTTTACAATAAAAAGCATACAAAAAAAGAGAAACAATGTAGTTCTCAGAGAAGCACTTTGGAAGTAAGGGCAGGATGTTTGAATAGCTGTACAAAACTCTACACTATTTTTTTAATGCTCAGTATGGAACTGAATAATCATAACTGCTTCCATTAAAAAAATTAAGTCTGTCTTGGAACTGGGGCCAGTATTTCTGCCATTGCTAGTTTTTGAGCTCACCATCCAGGTAACTCTTTTGTACCATGGGTGAATGTGAAGCTCATTGTCCTTGAGGAAAAGAAATTCAGGATAGAGTTCCCAGGGCCTGAATGATGGCCCTGCAATGGAAGAAATATTTCTATACATGTGTAATACATGATATATACTTATATATGTATGTTAATTTCATATTAAAATTTTATTATTGATTTTGTATTGTATTTTTCTTTGATTCATTTATTGATTATTGTATTTAGTATTATTATACACATAATATTATATTTGGCACATCTATTATAAAATTATACACAAAAATTTAGGACATTGACTCATTTTTCATTAACATTATATTAAGTGTTGAAACATGATACATAATTAAATGGAAACATTTGTCACAGTCTTCACATGTTTAGAGTCTCTCCCAAGTATGAGCGTGGAGTTCACGCACCAAGACTGGGCAAAAAAAAATTGAGCCTGGTGAGACATATTCTTCTCGGACTCAGAGGAGGGCCAAGGTTATAGGTAAGAGGTAGGGTAGAGGGCAGTGCTGGTGGCTCACCCCTGTAAGCTACTCAGGAGGAAGGATCCTAATTGCAAGCAGAAAAGTCAATTTAAGAAACTTTTCTCCAATTAAACACCCAAAAAGCCAGAAGAAGAGCTGTTGTTCAAGTAGTACAGTGCGAGCCTGGAGCACAAAACCTCAGGGATAGGATAGCATCCAGGCCCTGAATTCAAACCCCAGGATTGGCACACACACACACACACACACACACACACACACACACACACACACGCACACACATGCACACACGCACACACGCACACACACACACACACACACACACACACACACACACACACACACACACATATACACCAATATAGAGCATTTGCCAGTCAGCCTGCACAAATTCCATCTCTAGCAACTCAATATTAAAAAAAAAAAAGATGGAGAAGGGAAGGACAGACTTTCTCCAAGGTGTGATATACCCAGTGCCAAAATTTCACAGTAGTTCTAATATGTGGGTACAGGACAGAGAGCCTCAGGCAGAAAGTGTAGCATGGGCAAAGGTCCTGAGGTGTGTTGTAGCGCAGGTGGTATGAATGGTATGAAGGTTTTATGGCTTCAGAAAAGTCTGGCAGGATATTCAAGTCTGGGTCAACGTTGACTTGAGTCACAGGGCAGAGGGTGGAGTCCCAGAATAGCGTCCAGGGTGACGATTAGCTTTTCTTTTCATCAGGGACCCAAAGCCATTTCCTGTGACTGGAAACCTGTTTTCACAACTCCTGACCCTCAGCCCTCCTTTGAATGGAGGAGTCAGGGCAAACACAGGGAAAAACTCCTGCTTTAGAAAAGCTTCTAGCCCAATGCCACCAGTTCTCAACCCCTGTAAATCCTAGCTACTCAGGAGACTGAGATATAGATCGAGGGTCAAGCGAGCTCAGGAGAGGAAGTTAATGAGACTCTTCTTGCCAATTAACTACCAAAATCCAGAAATGGAGCTGTGGCACAAATGGTAAAGTGGTAACCTTGAAGGAAAAAGTTTAGAGACCAGAGCCCAGACTCTGAGTTCAAGCCCCAAAACTAGCACAGGAAAATTAAAGAAAAGATTTCAGGGGCTCCTAGTCCACTGTGGTGTAAGGCCAGATCATCCAGGCACAGGTGGCTCACACCTGTCCTCTTAGCTCCTCAGGAGGCTTAAATGTGAGGATCACGTTTCAAAGCCAGCCCAGGCAGGAAAGTCTGGGAGATTCCACTATGCTCAGATAGAATACAGAGTATTATGTCAATCCTCTCGTATTTGCTTAAATTCCATGTATGAACTAAGAAATTATCTATTTTAGAAAAAGTTAAGGGGGTTGCAAGAGGAAGACTCTACTGGTGTGAATACCTTTAATTCTAGCTACTCAGGAGGCTCAGATCTGTGTATTCAGGTTCAAAGCCAGCCCAGGGAGTCTTTTCTGGGGTTGTTCACCACCTTTGCCACCATGGGCTGCTTATGCAAACCAGTATGGAGAGGTGCCACACCCACTACGGGTCCAGAGTTGTTTGCTGCCACTGTTGATGCCACTGCTGCTGCCACAGCTTTTGCCACTACCCCAGCTGCTGCCACTGCCCCAGGATCACCTGGGCCACTTATGCAAGCCAGGCACCCCACCACAAGTCAGGTGTTAACCACTGCTGCTGTCTCAGGTTAGGCTGGGCCACTTATGCAGGCCAGTATGGAGAGGGACAAACCACCACGGGTCTGGACTTGTTCACTGTAGCTGTCCCCACCTCAGCCACCGCTGCCGCCCCAGGCTGGTCTGGGCAAGTGCCAAGAGGCATTGTGCTCCAATTCTGGGTGGTTTGCCAGCACTGACAGCTGCTGGTGCTGTTCCAGGTTAAGCTAGGCTATTTACACCAGCAGGACAGAGGTGCCACCCTGAGAGACTAGGGTCGTTTGCCACTGTTGACAGCTGCTACTGCTCCTGACTGGGCTGAGCTACTTGTACCAGGCAGGCAGAGGTGCTGTACCAGAGAGGGTGAGGGGAGTTGTTGTTCCAGCTCTGCCTTCTGAGATTTCTGTTTGTATATTCTGGGTTGGCACAGCTCTTGGGAGTCTCCTGGGAGACTTGGGATGCTTGTGGGTGTGTGGTCCTCAGAGGGTCCAGACCCGGGGCACTTAAGCAGCTTGGCACAAAACCCGGTCACTTAAGCTGCGCAACGTGGAGCACCATCACCAACAAAGGGTGGGGGAAGGGTCTTCCCACTTTACTGTCTCTGTAGGTTTTTCCCTTTTCTTTTTGCACTTCCTTTATCTCTCTTATTAATTGCCTTTTTTTTGTGGGTCACTTGGAGAAACAGAGCACTGAAATCCAAACTCAGTATTTGGTTGGAGAGAGCTGTGGTGTTTCCCTGCTGTTCCATCACTTTCTTGGTCCCTCCCCTTCAGTTGGACTTTTTCTTATCCGGCCGTTGGGCCTTGGTTACCAAAGGATAGGTACATAAAAGAATATGTTGTAAAACCTGCAGATTGTAGTTAGACACTTCTGTTAATATAGCCTTCCTAATTTTAGGAACCCAAGGGGGTGTTCTACACTAAAGTATTTCAAGGGATTGAATCCATTAACATAAGGGCTACATCTTGCTCAAAGGAGAGTGAAGTGGAGGAGGCCTACCTAGCCATTGCCAGTTTCTGTATTTAATTTAGTTAAAGTTTCCTTTAAGGTCATATTCATTCTTTCTAGTGCTTGAACTCTGAGGCTTATAAATGGATTGTAACTTCCAATTTATTCCTAGGGCATTAGTTAATAATTGAGAACTTGGGCCTGATATTTTCCTTTTCACTTTTCTTGGCCTCATCTTCTATGACACAGCACTTCCCCATCTTCTCTGCTAACTACCCTTTCCTTCTTTCTCTTTTGCTTTGAATTTCTGGTGACACTCTTCAAAGCTTATAATTGACATGTACTTCAGCCTAATACATTCTTATATGAGGTCCAGCTCCTTTTTCATGGCAATGATTTCTTAATGCAGCATCAGGATCTCTTCTTGGCCTCACTTGTGGTTAGCAAGGATGGCAAAATTGCTGTCCTGTGCTCTGTTTGCCTCTGACCTGTGGTCCCCTAATTTGCCTCATGCTCACCCAGGCTAATGTACTTGAATTTCATTTGATTTTGAGTGTTTTCTAGGTTCCTTTTGAGGATTTTCTTCTCATTTTTGACTCTCACAAGTTCCTAATTTATATCTTCAAATCTTTTCTTCACGTCAAATAATTCTCTGTTTTCTCCAATGTGCTTTTCTATGTGCTTTTAATCTCTTGGTGGGTTTTGACTGGCATATATTGGAGACACAGTCTTTTATAAGACTATGTTTTGAGATAGAAGGGTGGAATTTTTTCTTTGCCACATTTCTGAAGTTCAGAGGGCTGCTTTTTAAATTGAACATAGCTGGAATTCAGAGGCCCAAGCTCCTTTGCATGTTTCTCCAGAGATATGAACACATTTTCCAGGTGGTTAATGTGATTAATTAACCTGTCATTTTCTATCTTTCTCCTCCTTGGACATTTCTTTTCCCAATGTCCATTTTGTTTGCAATAAACACACAGATGTATTCTTAGAGGTTCCCTATTGCCATTTGGAAATGAATTGTACTGTCTTTGCCAAGAGTTTCTTGATCCCTATTATGGTGCTCCTACCAAAACTCAAACCCTCTTCTTAGACTCTTTTTCCCGTGTATCTCTGTTAACAAACACCCTCTGGGCAACTACTTCCAATACTTAGAATACTTCCAATACTTAGAATAAACTTTTTCCCTCAAAACCTTCTGACTTTTGAAGCTTTCTTCTAATATTTGGGGCTGCCTGGGGAACAAAGGCCATATTTAGGGCTCTTTCATTCTCCAGGGCTTCAAGATCTATAGGCCTATATGTCCTATAGGCTTCTGGGAGAAGTTTCAGAAAAGCATTAGGGTACTCACTGGGGAACTGTACCATCCCACCTACCTTAGATTGATGATTTGGATTTTTAGACACTGCGTTATCCCTGCTAACAGAACCTGGTAATAATAGGTAAGCACCTCCATACCTCAATTGCTGTTAGTCTCAGCTTGGGTAAGTCTATGGAAAGACTTTCTTGATCAATAGTGGGGCTACTCTCTGGTCGAAGGACCACCTTCAAGTCACCAAGCAGGATTCACTCCCTTTTCTACCAGGTGAAAAGTGCCTGTAAAATTTGCTGACACTCATCCCAGATGTGCTTGTGTGTGAAAATTACTGTCTCTAATGAAGTAATGAGCCCATTTTTTTCTGAAAAGGATGGATTTTGCTGTTTCCAGTTATACAGGTCACTAGTTGTAAAGGGAACATATACTAGAAATAGGGCTTGCCCACCATCTCCTCCATGTTCCTGTCTCAAAGGTAATAAGGGTAACATACCACATTATACCACCTCAGACTAGTACAAGTAACCACTTTTGGTATGGGAAGACTTAACATTAGAGGTGCTGATGGCAAAGAATAGGAGAGAGAGTATATCAGTGCATCTTCCTCTGAGGAATTCTGTAAACCTGGGGGAGAATATTTTTTGGATATGACAACCTAAGGCCTTGTTCTCCCATTCTGAGAAAAGGAGTAAACAGGTGTATGCAGGACACAGATAGAACTATCAGCATACATACAAAGACCAAGAGCCACAGACACTTAACCCACATGTGTCATACCTCTCAATGTTGACCTCTACAAGAGGTCCCAGATGACAGAGAGAATGTCCCAGATTGTGTCTTGAGGAGGCCACAGATGACCTCTGGATGATGTCACATATGTCCTCCCTAGGAGGCCCTAGATGACCTCTCATGGAGGTTCCAAATTGATTCCCAAGGAAGTGTCAGATAATCTCCAAAGGAGTTTCCAGATGTCTTTTCAATGAGGCTGACATTACCTCTCAAGTAGCTCCCAGATGGCCACTCAAGGAGGCCACATATGAACTCCAGAGGAAGTTCCAAATAACCCTCTTGAGAAAGCAACAGATGACCTCCAGAGAAGGTCCTATATAGCTTCTCAAGGAAGTCCCAGATGATGTCCAAAGACGGTCATAGATTTCTCATCATGGTAGCCTGAGATGACCTCCCAAAGAAGCTCCAGATGACCTCAGGAGGTGGTCCTAGATTGCCTCTTAAGAAAGCCCCAATGACTACTTTTGAAGAGGTCTGAGGTGGCCTCCTGAGGAAGCCCCAGATGACTTCTGGAGAAAGTCCAAGATGGCCCCTGGAGAAGGCCCCAGACGACCTCCAGCATAGGTCTCAGATGGCTTCTCAAGGAAGTTGCAGATGTACTCTTGATGAGGTTCCAGATGGCTTCCCATGGAAGCCCTACATTATCTCTCAAGTAGGTTCCAAATGGAGTCCCAAGGAAGCCACAAATTGCTTCCAGAGGGGTCCTAAACAAGCTGGCAAGCTTGCCAAGATGTACCTCTAGAGGTACATAAATGATTTTTGTCCATGTTGGACCTCCGGAGACAAACACTCGAGGTAGAATCTCAACCCTGAAGGCTGACACACACCTATGGGGATTTTTCCCTGGGGCCAAGGCCTCATGCAATCCAAATGGATTATCTCGATGGAGTCTTCAAAAATTAAGACCTCTATAGTTCAAGAAAATCCATCGAGATACGTTTTATATAATAAATGCTCTCCAAACCAGCAACCCCCAAAATTATGATATCCAAAGTTCTAAACATCAAAGGGACAGCCTCTTTTCCTCTTCTCTTTATTTCTCCTTCGCTACAGACCTATACTTCTTTCGAGGTCTTTTCCTTTTTCCCTTCTACCAGTTCCTTCTTCTCTTTAGGGCTCTCCACTCTCCACAGACCTGAACTGCTCTGCAGGGCTCGTCAGTTGCCATCCTTCACCTTCTGCCCTCTCTCAACTTCCTCTCCACCCAGGTCTTTCCCCTTATGCTATCACACCAGTTCTTTCCTTCCAGGACTTTTTCCTTTTTCTCTCACCTATTGCTCTGAACAAGCAGCCTATATAAAGTCTGTACCCCTTCTCCACTCCAACTGCCTGTTTTCGACTATCACATCCCAAACTGCCCACAACCCAATCACTTCTTAACAGCTCAACACATGGTGATTAATGCACCAGTCCCTCCCACAGGATGCCTCACCTTCTTTGGTGGCATTCTTTGTCCTCCCCAGCTGGCCAGGAGATGGGCCTATAGATTATCTGGCACTGCTAATTATTACAGTATCCTCCTTGTGAACTAGTAGCAATTGAAATTGGAAATTTGATTGTGGTATTACAAACTCATTGTGACATCACAAACCCATTTTGACATCATCACCGCCACGACATCACAAAGCCATTGTGACAACATTGTCATTGTTACATGATGATTCCATTGTTACATCTCAAATCTATTATGACCTCTTAGCTCCTTTGAAAATCACATGCCCTTTTCAACATCACAGTCCCTTTGTGTATCCATATCCTTGTTGTTAAGTAATGACAATTGAGATCAGAAATGCCATTATAACATCAAAAATTGTTCGTGACATCCTCAACAGTGTGACATCACATTTTCATTATGAGAGCATCAGCTCATTGTGACATCACCAAACTCAATGACAGAATCGCATTATGACAACAATTCTCATTGTGACATCATAGACACATTGTGAATGCCTATTCTGTGATTTCATTGTATTTCAAATGTGGCATGAGAGTTGATATCAGAAACGCAATTTTGTGCCTACAAACCATTTTGACATCATAATCACTTTGTGACATCACAGTACCATTGTGATATCACTAACACAATGTGACATCACAAAGCTCTCCTGTCCTCATAACTTTTGTGACATGCTGACATTGTGATATCTTAGACCTTTTTGCCCTCATAATTTGTTATCAACCTCATATTTCATGTATGACTTGAGATAACAGAAATCAACTGTTACATCATGACCATTGTGACATCACACTGACAGATGTCATGATCATCGTGTCACATTGTGACATTACAAAAGGTTTTGATGTCACAATTAATTGGTGATGCCATACGGTAAGGGGTCTATGTTGTCACAATTGATTAGTGATATCCAAATGGCATAACGGATCTCATTTGTCATGAAATCACAGAGAATATGAGTTCAAAACAGACTGTGGTATCTCCAAAGTCATGTGTTTTCACAAACTTTATGAAGTCAGAGGAGTATTGTGATGTCACAGTGTGACACAACGTTTACGATGTCTGTCAGTGTGATGTCACAATGGTCATGATGTCACAGTGGATTTCTGATATCATATATCATAACTGCAATATTATAAGGTTGAAAACAGATTACGAGCTCATAAAGGGCCTAAGACATCACAATTGCTGCACATCACAAGACATATGAGGACAGGGCAGGTTTGTGATATCACAGTGTGTTAGTGATATCACCATGGCACTGTGATGTCACAAAATGATTGTGATGCCATATATTTATAAGATCACAATATATTTCTGACATCAACCCACATGCCACATTTGAAATAGAATGAAATAAGAGAATAGGCATTTACAATGTGACTATGACATCACAATGACAATAAATGTCATAATGCTATGAGGTCATTGTAAATTGGTGATGTTGCAAGGAGGTAATTGTGTAATAATGAATATGTGTTGTCCCACTGGTGATGGGGTCACAAAGGTTTGTGATGTTACAATGGCATATATGAATTCAATTGTCATGAATTCACAATGAGGATATGGGTACACAAAGGGACTATGATGTCACACATGCCATGTGTGTTTTCAAAGGTACATAGGGGTCATGATAGCTTTATGATACACAGTCGTGATGAGGTCACAATGGGCTTTTGACGTCATAATGATTTGTAATATCTAAACACAAATCCATTTTCAATTGTTACTATTTCACAATGTGCATACAAGTTCACAGAATGAGTTGGAAGTACTAATGGACATGAATTTTTAAAAATGTTAGGAGGTCATTTTAGGTTTGTGAATGAACAATGGGAGAGTGATATCACCATGACAATGTCAACTCATTACATCATGTCAAAATATTGTTTTGGTGTCACTATTAGTTGATGATTCCACATTGGTGGTGAGGTCACAAAATATTGGTGATGTGTTGGGCATGTCACAATGACATTATGATTCTCAATTGTCCTAACTTACAATGAGTATATGAGTTCCCAAAGGGACTGTGGTTTCTCTAAAAGTATGTGTTGTCACACATATATTGAAATCCTAAAAGTTTTGTGATGTCAGAATTTGACACAATGGATATGACATCTGGCAGTATGATGCCAACATGATCATGATGTCTCTGGGAATTTGTGATATCAAATGTCATTTATGAAATCTAATGAGGTCAACAACAGATTATGAGGACAATAAGGCCTAAGGTATCAGAATTGCAGCATGTCACAAAAGTTATCATGAGAGGATAGGTTTGTGATATCACGGTGGTTTAGTAATATCACAATAGCAACATGATATACAAAGGGATTGTGATCTCACAATGATTATGAGTTCCTGATTTTTTATGATATCTACCTACATGCCACATTTGAAATAGAATGAAATCACAGAAAAGGCATTCATAATGTGTCTATGATATCACCATGACAATGTGAAGTTATAATTCTATCATTATAGTTTTGTGATTTCACAATGAGTAGATGGTATAAAAATGATAATGTGATGTCACAATTATGATGATCTCACAATCTGTTTTGGATGTCAAAATGTCATGTCTGATTCTCAATTGTCAATATTTCACAGTGGGGCTTTCTGTACACAAAGGGACTCTGATATCACAAAGCTATGTATTTTTCAAATGTTATAAGAGGTTATAATAGATTTGAGATGTCACAATGGGATCTTGGTATCAGAAACAACAATGTGAAGTCACAATGGGTTTGTGATGTCACAGTGGTGATGAGGTCACAATGGGTTAGTTATGTCATGAGTTTGTAATATCACAATGATTTGTCCAATTTCAATTGCTACTAGTTGACCATGAGGACACTGTAATAACCAGCAGTGCCCCTATAATCCACGGGAACAGATAGTCATGGCCTCCTAATCTGGACCAATTGAAAGGGGGGATGCATGACACTGGAGGGAGCAGGACATGCTGCTGAAGGAGATAGGATGTCAAGCCCCACATGGTGAGCTGCCAAGAAGTGATTGGGCATGGACATTTGGTAAGTGATAATTGAAAACTGGAAGACAAGAAATTATTGCAGTTGGGGAAGGGTACAGCCTATATATAAGCTGCATTTTCAGAGCAAGAGAAGGGGAGAGAAAAAGGTTAAAGGCCTGGATGGAAAGAAGTGATGAGACTGCTGGAGGGCAAAGACCTGGAAGGAGAGGAAATTGAGAGAGAGAAGGAGGTGAAGGATGGCAACTGGCCACCTGGACAAGGCAGGGAAGGCCTGTCAAGAGCAGAGCAGCCTGAAGCGAAGAATGGAATGCTGGAAGGAAAAAATGAAAAGAGCTGAAAGGTAAGACAGATCTGTAGAGAAGGAGAATGAAGAGATAGGAAAACAGCCTTGTCCTTTGAAGTGTGGAGCTTTGGAGATCATTATTTTGGCGGTTGTTTGTTTGCAGACCTGTTAACAAATGGCTAAACTGCTCTTTGGAGGCCTGAGGGTTCATGGTTGAGACTGAATTTAGCTCTCCGCATCCAGCCCGGCCAAGGTAGTCGCTTGTTACAAAATTTATGAGGACAAGACAGGTTTGTGATGTTACATTTCATTAATCATATCACAATGTCAATATGAGGTCAAAAAGGGATTGTAATGTCACAATGATGGTGTAGTCACAATGGGTTTCTGAAATAAACCTATATGCCACATTTGTGATAGAATGAAATCACAGAACAGACAATCGCATTGTCTCTAGGACCTCACAATGAAAATGTGATGTCATTGTCATTTTGGGATGTAACAATGGGTTGATGGTATTATAACAACAATGTGATCTCACTCTGGAGGTGATGTCACAATGCGTTTGTAATGGTAATTTGGCAAGTCTGATGTCAGTTGTCTTTGTTCATAATGACAACATGGTTACCCAAAGGGACCATGATATCACAAACACCATGTGCTTTTTCAAAGGTGCTAAGCGGTCACAACAGTTTTGGGATGTCACACGGTGATCATGATATCACTGTGGCAATATGATGTCACAATGGGTTTGTGATGTCAAGTGATGATAAGGTCACACTTGGATAGTGATGTCACAATGAATGTGTAATATCACCATTACATGTCCAATTTCATTCTACTAGATCACAATGAAGATACGAGTTCACATAAGGAGCTAGAAGTCAGAAAGGCCATGAATTTTGTAAAATATTATGAGGACATAATAGGCTGGTGAAAATGCAATGAGACAGAGATATCCCATTGACAATGTGATGCTACCATTACATGAGATAGTATGGTTTTGAAGTTACAAATGGTGATGCCATACAGGTGATGAGGTCACATAAGTTTGTGATTTGACAATGGGTTGGTGATGTCACAATCTCATGCCAGATCTCTAATTGACAATAAGTTCACAATGGATAATCATGTATCCAAAGGCATATGTTGGCACAAGTGTAATGAGTCTTAACACGTTTGTGTTGTCCTCATGTGACTCAGTGTCAAGAAATCTGGCAGTGTGATGTCACAGTGGTCATGATATCACAGTGGATTTTTGATATCACATGTCATGCCTGAAGTATTATGAGTTAAACAATTTATGAACTCAGGGAGGCCAAAGAGATCACACTGGCAGCATGTCAAAAAATTTATGAGGATAAGACTGTTTTGTGATGTCATAGTGCATTAGTGATATAATAATGGCAATGTGGTGTCATCAAGGTATTGTGATATTATAATGCTTATGTGGTCACAATGTATTTCTGATATCAACCCACCAGCAATATTTGAAATAGAATGAGATCACAGAATAGGCATTCCAATGTATCTGTGACATCACAATTACATGTGATTTGATGTCATTGTTGTTTTATGATGTCATGATGGGCTGATGTTATCATAATGACAATGTGATGTTACACTGGTGATTATGTCACAAAGGTTTTGCGATGTTAAATGGCATGCCTGATCTCAATTGTTATTAGCTCAACATGAGGATAAGAGTATACAAAAGGCCTGTCATGTCACAAAGGCCATGCTTTCTTTCAAAGCTTCTGAAGTCATAATAGTTTTGGGATTTCACAATGTGATCATGTTGGTACAATGGCAATGTGATAACACAAAGAGTTTGTGATGTCTCCGAGGTGATGAGGTCACAAAGAGTTAAAGATGTCTCATCAAGTTTGTAATATAACAGTGACATAGACAATTTCAATTTCTTCTAATTCACTATGAGGATACTATAATAACCAGTGGGGCCAGAATTATCTGTGGGAGCCGATATTCATTATAAATTCTTGGCTTGGCCCACCGGAGAGTGTGGGGAATGCAGCCAAAGGTGGAGGTGTCAAGCCTCACACGGTGAGCTGTCAAGAAGTGATTGAGCATTGGGCAGTTTTGGAAGTGATGGCTGAAAGCTGTTAGTCTTGAGATCCATTGGAGGGAGGAGGGGTACAACCTATATATAAGTTGCATTTTCAGGGCATTGTAAGGGGAGATAAAAATGGGAGTTACCTGGATGGAAGAAAGTGTGAGACAGCAGGAAAGGATAAACCTGAGAAGGGGGGAAGCTGAGGGAGAGCAGAAGGTTGGCAATTGGTCAATGGGGCAGAGTAGGGCAGGCCTGTGGAGAGTGGAGAGGCCTGAAGAGAAGAAGGAAGTGGTGGAAGGGAAAAAGGGAAAGACTAGGAAGGAATGACAGGTCTGTAGAGAAGGAGGGAAATGGAAAATGGAAAAGAAAATGGAAATTGAAAAGAAAAAAGCCTTGCCCATTGAGCTTTGGAGCTTTGGAGATCATAATTTTGTGGTTGGTGGTTTGCAGAACAATTAAGAAAGGGTGGAGCTGCCCATTGGAGGTCTGAGGTTTGGTGGTCAACGCTGCTCTTGAACCTGGGTATCCAGTCCTGGATAAGTTAATCACAGTCCCCTTTCTAGTGAAAAATGGTTTATTATATTAAATGTGACTCGATGGATTTTCTCCTTGCCTTAGAGGTCATATGTACATGAGTACACAGAAAGAGCTTGAAGTCTCAAAGTCCATGAATTTTCTTAGATCTGATGAGGCCATAACAGGTTTATAAAAACACAATGGGAGAGTGATATCACAACAGCAATACCACAATATCATGTCAAAATAATGATTTGATACAACAATTAGTTGTTGATGCTATTCTCGTGATGAGGTCACAATAAGTTTGTGATGTCAAAATGGGTTCACGATGTCAGAGTGGCATGGGAGATCTCAAATGTCATTAATTGGCAATGAATATATGAGTTCAAAAAGGGACTGTAATGTCTCCAAAGGCATGTTTTGTTAGAAATATGAGGTCACAATATGACAAAATGGTCATGACATCTGGCAGTTTGATGTCACCGGGGATTTCCGATATCACCTGTCATACCAGAAATATCAGATTGAAAACAGATTATGAGCTCAGAAAGGGCCTAATATATGGCAATGGCACTATGTCACAAAACTTATAAGGACAGGACTGGTTTGTGATGGCACAGCAGATTAATGATATCACAATGGCAATGTGATGTTACAAAGCATTGTGATATCACAATGGTTATATGGTCAAAATGGGTTTCTGATATAGAATGAATTCACAGAATAGGCCTTCACACTGTTAAGTCTATGATGTAACAATGTCACTGTGATTTATATTGCTGTGATGTCATTGTCGTTTGGTTATGTCACAATGAGCTGATGGTGTCATAATGACAATTTGATGTCATTGCTGATTTATGATGTTACAATGGTTATGAGTTCACATATTAACACGCATGTCAAATTTGAAATAAAATGAAAAAGCTGGGCACTGGTGCCTCGCGCCTGTAATCCTTGCTACTCCAGAGGCTGAGATCTGAGGTTCGAGGTTCAAAGCCAGCTTAGGCTGGAAAGTCTATGAGAATCTTATTCCCAATAAAAACCATTAGAAAACCGGAAGTGGCTCTGAGACTCAAGTGATAGAGCACTCGCCTTGAGCTGAAGAGTAGGGACAGCACCCAAGCCCAGAGTTCAAGCCCCACGACTGACAAAAAAATATTAAAAACAGGCATTCACAATCTTTTTATAACATCACAATGACAATGTGATTTCATAATGCTATCTTGTCATTGTAGTTTTGTCATGTCAAAAGTAGTTGATGCTGTCATAATGAAAATGTTATGTCACTCTGGTGATGTCACAAAGGGTTCATGATGTTAAATTGGCATGTCTGATATCAATTGTCAGTTCATAATGAGGGTATAGTTCCACAAAGGGACTGTGTTGTCACAAAGGGCATGTGTTTTTTCAAAGGTGATAAGAGGTCCTAATAGGTTTGCGATGTCACAATGTGATAGTGATGTCAAATGGCAATGAAAGCTCACAATGGTTTTGTGATGACACATTGGTGATGATATCAAATAGTTTTGTGAAGTCACATCTCATAATCACATGTCCAGTTTCACATGTCCAATGAGGATATGAGTTCACAGAAGAAGACACACATAAATGGCCATGAATTTTCCAAAATGCTATGAAGACATACTAGGTTTTTGAAAACACAATGGGATAGTGATATCAAGATGGCAATGTGATGTTGCAATATGATGACTTAATAATGTTTTGATATCATAATTTGTTATGCCACACTGATGAGTTCACAAGAAGTGTGTGATGTCACAATGGGTTGGTGATATCAAAATGACACATGTGATTTCAATTTTCATTAACTCACAATAAGTACATGAGCTCACAAAGGGAACTCTGATGTCTCCTAAGGCATGTATTTTCACAAAAGTGATGAAGTCCTAACAGGTGTGTGTTGTCTGTGACAAAATGCTCATAATATCTATCAGTGTGATGTCACCATGATCTAGATGTCACACTGGATTCGAGTGTCACATTTCATACCAGGATTGGGCTTGAGAGGATTGGAATTTCACAGTGGGTTAGTATTATCACTATGGAAATGTGGGGTCACAAAGGGATTGTGCTGTCACAATGGCTATTAGATCACAATGTGTTTCTAGTATAATAGGTTTGTGCTGTCACAATTGGTTGGAAATGTCACAATGGCATGCCAGATCTCAAATGTCATTAATTCACAATGAAGATATGAGTTCACAAAGGGACTGTGTTGTCTCTAAAGTCATGTGTTTCACAAATATGATGAAGTCCTAACAGATTTGTGAGTTCATAATGTGCCACTATGATCTTGATGTCTATCAATGTGATGTCACAATGTTCATGATGTCACAATGTTCATGATGTCAGAGTCAATTTCTGATATCATATGTCATACCTGAATTATTATGTTTCAAAACAGATTATAAGCTTACTAAAAGCCAAAATATCCTAATGGCAGCATTTCACACAAGTTATGACCTCCTCATCATTATGGCATCACGAATTGTGACATCAGAACATTATTATAACATGATATTGAGACAACACATTGTCATTGTGAAATCACTGTCCCGTTGGGTTTTCACATAGTATGACCTCACACTATGAAGCTTCTTCTATCAAATGGTATCCTCATATTGAATTATGAGTAATTGAAATTGGATCATTCTGATATTACAAACAAACTGTGACATCACAAAGCCATTCTGACCTCATCACCACGGTGACATCAATACCCAAAGGGACATCTCATTCCATTGTGACATTATGGATCACATTGTGCCATTCCAAAACTATTATGACTTATAACCACCTTTGAAAACACACATGGCCTCTGTGACATCACAGAACCTTTTTTGTATCCATAACTTCATGGGGAACTAATGACAACTGACATCAGACATACCAAGGAAACATAACAAATCCTTTCTGACATCATAATTGTGACATCATGTTGCCATTATGACACCATCAGCTCATTTTGACATGTAAAACTACAATGACATCATAGCATTGCCACATCACATTGTTATTCTGATGTCATAGACACATTGTGTTTGCCTATTATGTTATTGATTCTATTTTTAATGTGGCATGTCGGTTATCAGAAACCCATTGTGTGTTCATGACCATTTTGATATCATGATGTCTTAGTTCCATCACATTGCCATTGTGATGTCACGTTGCCAAATTAATGTCACAAAGGGATTTTGATGTGACAATGGTTGTGAAATCAGAATGAGTTTCTGATATCAACTCACATGCCACATTTCAAATAAAATGAAATCACAGATTAGGCATTCATAATGTGACTATGATATCACAGTGACATAATGGCAAATGTTATAATGTCATTGCCATTTTGTGATGTCACCATAAGCTAAAGATGTCATAACAACAATGTGATGTTACACCATTTATGACGTCACACAGGGTTTATAATGTTACAATGGTTATGAGGTCACAATGTGTTACTGATATCAACTGACATGCCACATTTTAAATAGAATGAAATCACAGGATATACATTCACAATGTGTCTAAGACAGCAAAATGGCAATGTGATGTCATAATGCTATGAGGTCACTGTAGCTTGTTGATGTCACAATGTGCTGATGGTGTCATAATGATTGATATCACACTGGTGATGATGGCACAAATGGTTTGTGATGTCACAATGGTATGTCAGATCTTAATTGCTATTAGTTTACAGTGAGGACATGAGAATGAAGTCACCATGACATATACAAATGAACTGTAATGACACAAACGCCATGTTTTTTGTCAAAAGTGCTAAAGTTCCTAACAGGTTTTGGTTGTCAAAATGTTAATGATATAAAAATGGGTTAATGATGTCAAAACTAGTTTGTAATATCACATATTATTTCAAATTTCAATTGCTAAAAGTTCCCAATGATACAAGTTCACAGAAGGAGCTTGATGTCCCAAAGGCCATGCATTTTCTAAGATGTGATTAGGTCATAATTGGTTTGTGAAAGCATGATGGTACAGTAATATCACAATTGCAATATGATGTCAAATTCTAATTAATTGGTGATGCTATAATAGTGATGAGTTCAAAATTGTTTTGTGATGTCGCAGTAGATTGATGATTTGACAATGGAATTCCAGACCTCAATTTTCATTAACTCACAATGAGTATATAAATTTAGAATGGGCTTGCGAGGATTCCAAAGCATTTGTTGACACAAATGTAATGAAGTCAAAACAGATTTGTGATGTGACAATATGACACAATGATCATTACATCTAGCAGTGTGATGTCACTATGCTCATGATGTCAAAGTATATTTCTAATATTTCATGTCATTCCTGAAATAATTTGAGGTCGAAAATAGATTGAGCTATCAATGGGCCTAACATAACACAGTGGCAACATGTCACAAAACTTTTGAGGACAGGACATGTTTAAGTTGTCACAGTTGTTTAGAGATATCACAATTTCAATGTTACATCACAAAGGGATTGTGATGTCACAATGGTTATGAAGTCAAAATGTGTTTTTGATATGAATCCACATGCCACATTTGAAATGTAATGAAATCACATAATAGGCATTCATAATGTATATATGATGTCACAATGACAATGTGATGTCTTAGTGGTATGATGTCATTACAGATTTGTGATGTCACAATGAGCTGATTTTTTCACAATGACAATGTGATGTCACACCTATGATTATATTGTAAATACTTTGTGATATTTCTTTGGCATATCTGATCTCAATTGACATTTCACAATGAGGATATGGGTACACAAAGGGACTGTCATGTCACAAAGGCCATGTGTTTTTTCAAAGGTGCTAAAGATGTCATAATGGGTTTGGGAGGTCTCAAGGTGATTGTAATATCACAACAGCAACGTGATATCATAATGGCTTTGGAATGTCACCTTGGTGATGAGGTCACAATGGACAGGACCAGTTTGTGATGTCACAACAGGTTACTATCACAATGGCACTGTGATGTCACAAAGGGATTTTCACATCACAATGGCTTTGAGGTCACAATGGATTTCTGAAATCCACCAATATTGCTCACTTGAAATAGAATGAAATCACAGAATAGGCATTCACAATATGTCTATAATGTCACTATGACATATGATATCATAATACTATGATATGTAAGTTTAGTGATGTTAAAATGGCATGTCTTATCTTACTAGTCATTAGATTACCATGAGGATCCCAAAGGTTGCTATTGTGCTGAGTCCATTACACAGTATTCTTTGTGCTATTTTTTAAAATCGTTCTGAGTCCTTGCAAGGTTGGTATCCCCAAAAATCACACACACACACACACACACACACACACACACACAAACATACAGAGACACCGTGCACCAGCTTGGTGTGTGGGGTGGATGGAGAAGGGTCCTCCGTTGGGCTGAGTGGAGATTCGATCCCCCCCACCCCGGGCAGCTGCTGGGGTTGGGGGGAAGCCCTGACCTGAAGTGAGGCTGCTTCTGCCATGGCCTGGTAGACTTAGGGCAGAGTCAGGACAGCACAAAGCCAGGGATGGGGGCGTGGCTGAGGGAGGTAGGAGGCTTGACCCAGGGGAGGACAGGACGTGGCTGAGGGGGCACATATCTGCTGCAGCCAGGGGCATACATGGACTGCAGCACTTGTGCAACAGGGGCTGGGCAGCCCTGGAGAGAAGTGGGGGCAGAGAGAGAGCAGAGAGAAGAGCAGGCACATGCACCAGGGATGGCGGCCTCAAAACCTCTGCTGCTGTGGGAGCATTGGTCTGGGCCAGGAGTACAGAGCACAGAAAGCCAGCACATCAGGCACATCCCTCACACCATTGCTGCATGCTGCACACAGAACCACAGCCTTACAGATTCTCCCAGCAGCACAAGTGAGTGGCCGATCGCAGGTCAGCACCTTGCGACCTCCCCCTACCACTCCCACTTCCCCCCCTGCAAATCCCGCCTTCCCTCTTGTGTCCCAACCACGCCTCCCCAGCACCAGGCAGGCCAGCCCTGACTCTGCCACAAATGCGCCCCAGGAGTGGGGGGTTGGGGAGTGGGTGTTGACTCTGGGAACTCACCCCTATCCCTAGTGGCCAGTATCCCTGGAAATGGGGAGATGCAGGAATGGGTGAGAAGGGGTCACCACTGAGCCCCTGGCTGGAGCAGTGGGAGCCACACAGTCCCACATCTGCACCCTTCCTCTCCCTGGTGGGGACCTGGTGGCTTTAGTCAGAGGTGGAGAACATCACCTCTGCACCTGCCTTACTGGGTCTTTTCCTTTTTTTCTGGGAGTGGGGGATGTTGGATGCCGAAGATAGGCCTCCCTTGCTATGTGAGCCCTTGTCCTCTGTGCTGTCACCCTTTCATCTGAGAAGGGTCCCAGAAAAGCCCACTAGGGAGGTGAGGGCACTGGGGGTCAGATAGTAGGTGAATATATGGGAGGAACACACACCCTCAGGCACACATATACCCGGCCTATCCCTCCACCCCAGCTGTCAACAGTACTCACAGGGTGATCACATTTCCCAGCTCTGCCAGCGTCTGCCGATGTGGTGTTCCCTGTCCATCTGGTCTCCTTGTCCTCCCCAAGAATCTGCCCAGTTGCCCAGAAGTATCTAGGCTGGAAGTAGGAGTCTGTGCATGTATGTAGCCTTTAGGACCCCATCCTTTTCCTCAACACCGCCCCCACCCTGGGTCAGACACCCCCCTTGGAACCCCATGACCCACTGCTTGTTTCAGTCCTGCTCTGAGGACCCACCTGTCTGGGGATTCCTTCACCCAGCATCCTGGCATAGGGTTTTGGTGAATGGGGAGTTAAGACTGGTTGTTCCCAAGGGGAAGGGTCTGGCCCTGGAGAAGGGGAGAGGCGGGGTCGTGCTGTGTCATTAGAGTGGTGCTCCCCTTGTGTGGGAGTCCTTGGTTCTGACAAGGGAACGGAGAATGGGAACCCGCGTGCTCCGATGAGGAATCAACAAACTTAGGAGAGGTACTACTCTGAGTCTGTGTGTATGTGTGTGTGTGTGTGTGTGTGTGTGTGAGAGAGAGAGAGAGAGAGAGAGAGAGAGAGAGAGAGAGAGAGAATCTTTCTCCTTGTACAGCCTGACTGTCCTCAGGTGAGTGATCAGTTGGCAAATTGCAGGTGCTGCATGGAAGTGTCATCTGTCACCATTCTGGAGGTGTGTGTGTGTGTGTGTGTGTGTGTGTGTGTGTGTGTGTGTGTGTTGGGAGAGCAGGGAGATGAGAACAATGAAAATATATTTAAGTCACCATGTCTAAAAACAGCAAAAACATTTTATTTCTCTCTCTGTGTGTGTATTTGTTGTTGTTGTTCTTCATCAATACCAAGTACAAGCCCAACCACAATTTTTGTTTTCTCCTTCACAGTTTCATGGCTCCTTTATGGAAGATTTCAGTAGACATTACTTTCCTCCCCTTTCCACCTCTCTCTTCCCCCTTTCTTGTAGCCCACAGTAGCTGCTGGGCCAGAGTGGGCCTCCTCTAGAAGAACTGTGTGAACCCTGGACTGGAGTGGACGCCTGTCCTTCTATCCCCAGCCAGAAGTTTCATGAGGCGAATGAGATCACAGCCACATTCTTCAAGCCAGACACTGCTCTTGTGTGTTTAGTTGGAGGTAATTCAAGGGTTTGGAATGTGTTTGCCCAATATAATTAGGGAACGAGATGAGGGAAATGCTAAGGTAGGGGCTGTGAAGCTATGAGGTTTTGGGTACTGGCGTATGGTGTGACATGATAGATGGTTCACCATGACAGTGGATGAGAGGGGAACCATATCTAGGGAATTAACGGTCTCTGTGGGCATTCTGGCACAGGGTTGCGGGCCCCCACTGGTGGTGAGGACACCCTCCTGGGGCAGTGCTCAGTGTCAATCCTCCCTGGAGTCCTGCAGAATCCAGTCTGTGTCCCGCCTGGGCTGTTTCCAGCTGGGCAGTGGTAGGCAAGTCCACTTCTCCTGTTGGAGCCTGCTCGGTATCAGGAGGTGGCAGTTAGCTAGGGCTGGCTGAATGCCAGTTTCTGTAACCTGTTATAGGCAGTCTGGAAGGAAAAGGGGACCACTGATTTTGAAACCCTTTAAGTTTGATTGGGACAAATTAAATACCACATTTTCCAGGTTTTTTTTTTTATTTAAGCTGGCAATTTCCACTAATACCTGGGATTATGGATCAAATTAGATGGATGATTTCAGCCATCAATGATGTTCAAAGTGGCACAGGCAGAGTTCCCAAGCCAGATTGTCATCTTCTTTGAATGTTGTGCCTTGACTGCCTTTCTCTGGCAGCTGTTGCATCTCTCTAGGGTGATGACCCCAATCGAGGACATTATGGGGAACAGACATTGTGACCTCACCATCCCCAGCCTGCCAGCAATGAGCAGAGATGATTCCCAGCACCTGTACTGGACTCTGGGAGATTCAGAGAACCCAGGCTACCTCAAGAATCCTTCATCTGCAACATGAAATTTAGGGGCCACATGTGGTGGACAATCCTGGCTGGCCCCAGGGGGAGGACAGGAGTCCCCTTGAGCCAGCCATTCAGCTCACAGCAAACTCATTCACACCTCCATGGTGAATTGAGTGCCACAGAGCTGGTCAGCTGCTGGACAGAGATCGTTGAGAAGACAGGCATCCCAGAGGCCCTGAAATGTAGCAAGTACATAGTGGCTCACACCCTCAGAGCCAAAACAGTTAAGTGTTGTGGCACCAGGAGTGGGTAAGAGGGAGGAGGGAGAACTGTGGGAGAGCTACATCAGGCTTTCTCCCCACTCCCCCACAGAGGATTCTTACCTGAATCAGATGGGATTTTCTGTAGTATTGTCATAGACAGATGCTCATTTATTTAACCAACAAACCATTACAGTGTGCACGAGGCTCTGGGGGGTCACAGACAACAAAAAGTTCCAGGACTGGTTCCACAGCCCATGAAGAAACCTTGGATTGATCTGGATGCCAGTGATTCAAGCCTGTCATCCTAGTTACTTAGGAGGCTGAGATCAGAGGATTGAGGCTTTTGGCCCGGGCAGGAAAGCCTGTAAGATTCTTGTCTTCAATTAACTACCAAAAACAAAACACCAGAAATGGATGTGTGGCTCAAGCCATAGACTGCTAGCCTTGAGTAAAAAGGCTTAGGGACAGCACCTAGGCTCCGAGTACAAGGCCCAGAACTGACACAAAGAAAGTAAAGAGAGAAAGGAGGGAAGGACAGAGAGAGAAAAAAGGAAAGGAAGGAAGAAGGGAGAACATGCAAGCCATGGTTTGGAGTCTCTGGATCAAGGGAGCCAATTATTCACAATCTATGTGGGGACAGTTTCAGAGCCTAAAGCCAGTATGGAGGACCAAGCCACTGACCCCTCAGAAACTTCATGCCATCCAGGAGCTGTGTGGTCACTGACAATATAGGGAACCAGCCTCGGGTAGAACCTAGGGTTCAGAGTGGGTCACCAGGTTTCAATTATGCCCAGCCTCATTGAGTTTATTTTCTGGTCAGATAAAATGAAAGTTTCCAAGGGCTAGGGAGGTATTGGAGTGAGAGAGTTTCAAGGGGGGATCAAAGTATAAGTAGGAATTTGAAGAGGGAGAATGATCCTGGGTCACGTGTGTCAGGCCTTTGGAGCCATGACCTCGCCTGACAACATAGACTACCAGCCTTTGATCTAGCCACACTGCTATTAAAAGTCCGGGCACCTTGGGTTCATCATTGACAACCTGGCTGCCGTTCACTGCAGGATGCCTGTGCAGTACACCCTTAGGGACTAGGACTTTCCAGGGCTCAATCTGACGATATCACTCCCGGCGTTCATTCCTTCACCAAAGACTGAGGTAAGCATGCTACTGACACAGGACAGCCTGGGAATGAGGGCAGGAAATGCGTCTCTTGGCTGGCTCACTCTTAAGTATAGATGGCAGATCTAGGATTCAGAGAGGGCGTGGCTGAAGGTGGGGCAGAGCTGGGTAGAGGCTGGTGGAAAAATCAGAGGCACTGTGGTCTGAGCAGGGTTGTTTCTTTGATAATACTCACAACATAGGAAAATTTCGGGGATAGAGCAGCCCTTTTCATCTCCCAAAGAGGGAACTAGATCCCCCCAGTCTCTGTCCCTTGACCAGGAATCCCTTTGGTTCCCATATCATGTGGTGGATAACTAGATCTTACCTCACTGCCTAGTTTTCAGGCAGGACAGCGAGAGATCCTGAGTGATAAGGTCAGGGGATCTTCAGTATGAGATTGTACTTGAATGTCCCAACTTGGTGCATGGTCAGTCCCATCTAAGACTGCCATGGTGTAGGACATAGAATCTAGAGAATCAGAGCTGTATGGGGTCTGTTCTGGGAGTCCTGAGTATTATGTGTTAGCTTTGAGCTCCCGTGTGCCCACTTGCTTCCCTTTCTTGGGTGGGTCTATGCTAGAAAAAGCTTGAAACTAGGGCATGGATCTTATCTTCTTTGCTCCAAGATAGCACTCTAGCATTTGAATCACAGCTCCACTTCCAGCTTTTTGGGATGTTTAATTGGAGATAAAGAGTTCTCACGGGCCTTGCTGCTAAGTGGCATCCAACTGCAGTCCTCAGATTTCAGTCTCCTGGGGGGAGAGGATGACAGGAATGGAAGTTTGTTTGGCTGGGTGCCAGTAGCTCATGGCTGTTATCCTAGGTACTCAGGACGTGAGATCTGAGGATCACGGGTCAAAGCTAGCCTGATCAGGAAAGACCCTGAGACTCTTACCTAAAAGGAATTGCCAGAAAACCAGAAGTTGTGCTGTGGCTCAAGCAATTGAGTGCTTGCCTTAAGCTGAAATGCTCAGGGACAGCACCCAGGCACAGAGTTCAAGCCCCACAACATAAAAAAGAAAGAAAGTAAGACATCTTTGCCTGCAAATGATGGTGGAGGTGTGGGGGTGTGGGGAGGATGCTGTGTTTGGGAGACCAAGTGCTGGCCTCACTGTAAAGATATTTGTAAGAACTCCCCAATTTTGCCCCAGTTTGAAGCCACAGCTTCAAGAGGACATGTCCTGTGACAGGCAGGGAGTGGGAGAATGGGTGCAGGTGTGATTGTTTTGTCTTTATTTTCTCCATTGAAGGATAGATTTGGATGCTGGGTATCAAAATCTGAAGTGAAGGGTTGCAAAAAATTTGCGGACTGACGAGATGGGTTTCCTCTGTGTATATGAAGGTGGCTGAAACCAGAAGCCACCCGTGGCTCACAACTCTCATCCTAGCTACTCAGAAGGCTGAGATGTGAGGACCGTGGTTACAAGTCAACTTGGGCAGAATAGTCTGTGAGACTTGATGATAGACCACTAGAGAACAGGAAGTGTTGCTTTGGCTCAAGTGGGAGAGTGCTCACCTTCAGCTGAATTGCTGAGGGACAGCACCTTGGCCCAGAGTTCAAACACCTTGACCAACAACAAAAAAAGAGGTGACTAAGTTTTCCACATAGCAATGTGCATGATAGGAAGTGCCATCCTGGTCTATGAGACATTCCAGGTATATGTGCGGCTCAATGTTTTGTCTACAGTGGGTCTGATGTTGGTACTGCCACCTTCTAGTGGTTGGGATCTGATCCTAATTGAGGGAGTTCATGTTTCTGTTCTCAGGGACTGCGGAATCCTTGGGCTATCATGTGTGTGTGTGTGTGTGTGTGTGTGTGTGTGTGTCTGTCTGACTGTCTGTGTCTGTGATTGTGTGTGTTTGGAGGTAGAAGAACTGGGCCTTGAACTCAAGGCCTAGGTGCTGTCCCTGAGATATCTTGCTCAAAGCTAGAGCTCTGACACTTGAGCCACAGCTCCACCTGTGGCTATTTGGTGGTTCAGTGTAGATAGGAGCTTCACAAACTTTCCTGAGTGGCTGGCTTTGAACAGTGATCCTCAGATCTCAGCCTCCTGAATAACTAGGATGACAGATAGGAGCCACCCGTGATGGTTCTGTGTGTGTGTGTGTGTGTGTGTGTGTGTGTGTGTGTGTGTGTGTAGAAGTTGGTTGTTACAAGGAGTGCTGGACCCTTTGGTAACTTCTAACCGCTGTCTTTGGGGGGGTGCATGGACTTTGTGAGCTGAGGTCTGGGGGCTTGGAAGGGTGAGACGTTTGAAGGGGACCCAGCATCTTTAAATTATAAGAACAAGGGATCTTTGTGATCTGGAACTGTCTACTCTCTTGGGCCTGGTTGGTGGCAGAGGGAGCATGGGAGGATCTGGGGGTGGGGCCCTTAGGGGTTGGCTCCCCAGGGGGACAGAGAGCATGGTTAGCACTTATTAAGGCTGTGAGCCCTGTTAGTATGGACCTTATTGGAATGGGTCAGACTCTGGGTCATCTCACCATGATGTCTAATGGGCAAGGCCAACCCTACTTTAAATCTTGACCTGTGATCTTCAGATCTCAGCATCCTGAGTAGGTAGCAGTATAGGCATGAGCCTCTGGCACCAGGCCTCAGATTCTTTTTGGTATATTAAGGTTTGAACTCAAGAGCTTAGGCTTTCCAATCAGGTCTTGTTCCATGGGAGCCAAGCCTTTCTGTCTTGGGCATTTCTGAGATAGAGACTCCATATATGTTCAGGCTTGGCTGGATCATGGTACTCCTGTGACAGGCAGGTGTCACCATGCCTGGTCCTCTGTAGTTGGGATGGTAGATATGTAGCACCATGCTCAGTCATCGGTTTAGATTACTGTCCCAAACTCTTAGTCCACAGCAGCCGATTTTTGACCACAGTTGAAGCTCTGGGTTCAGCCTGGAACCATTGGTCCTCAGTCTCCTCACAGGACAGTTGTGAGGAAACAAGAGATCAATACAAGGGGAAATCTGGGGCAGGGCCAGGCATAGAGGCAACAGTCATCAGATAAGTTTCTTGGCAATTCTGTGAGCATATAACAAGAAGATACCTGGAAAGGACTCAAAAGGGGCCTGTTATTTATCATGCTACAGGTATGGGATTATGAAACAAAACATGGCTCTCTTTCATCCTTACCCTATCCTCATGAGGAAGGGGATCCTTCACTGTTCATCTTTGCAGCTGGGGCAAATGAGGCACGGAAAAGCTGGGTGACCTACTCATCACCCCCAGGAGACAGGAAGCTTGGCCTGACTTCTCGGCCATGCTCCCTAGGACAATGGGTGCTATTCAGTCCATTTCTTGTGGTGGGAAATCCACTTATTGTCAGTCGTGGGGCTTGAACTCTGGGCCTGGGCACTGTCCACAAGCTGCTCAGATCAAGTTTAGGGCTCTACCACTTGAGCCATAACACCACTTCTGATTTTCTGGTGGTTCTTTGGAGATAAGAGTCTTACAGACTTTCCTGCCTCAGCTGGCTATGAACCATGATCCTCATTGAACCATTGTAGGCCTGTGCCACCGGCAGCCTGCTTAAGTGTAATTCTCTCTCTCTCTCTCTCTCTTTCTCTCTCTGTCTCTGTCTCTCTCTCAGTAACTTGTTGAATTTGTCTTGGAGGAGTTGGCTCAGCGTTCCCATGTGGCTGGGACCCAAGGTGACCCTCTCATTCTGGAGGTAGGCTGTGTGTCAGGATCATTCCCACTTGGACTGTGGAACTAGCTCCCTTAGATAAGCCCCTCTGTGCCCGGGGTAGACCGTGATGGTTACTCATTGTCAGTCTGTCTGGTGAGTCTTTCCCCACTACCCTCTACTAAGACAGTTAAAGGAAAGTGGATGAGGAGGCATCGCATTGTCCAGATGCACAGCACTATCCTGAGCCTCTGATCCTCACTGCCACCTATCTGGCCAGACCCTGATTATAAGAAACTGAATACACTCTATGTCTACTTCACATTGCTGCAGTGTGTCATTTCGGGGAGTAGAGTCAGTGTGCAGAGGAAAGACCCCAGGTCCGACACCTCCTGGGGGACATTTGTTCTGTGACAGCGCGAAGTCATTGCTGTGGATAAGGAGGAAGCTGGCATCAGATTGATCCAGAACAATGCTCAAAGGTAGGTAGGCGGTTGAAAAATCAAACCCACACAGGTCTGCTTCCAACTCACAAAAAGGAGGATGCAGTGCAGGTAGTCCAGCACTGGATCTAGGGGACTATGAATGGATGGTGGCAGTCAGGTACTGTGGAGCACATGGGCAACAAAGATGGCGCTGAGAGGGGGTTGAGTGGGCAGAGCCTAATTTACTGTAGAGCACATGGGCAGCCAAGATGGCGCTGGGAGACAGTAGAGTGGGCAGAGCCCAATTGATCTGCCGATCAGTGCCTAACCAGCCCGTGAAGGCTCAGGTGAATGATAGGGTGTGACCTTGACAGTGATTGGTTCCTCTTCCTCCCTTACCATGCCACCCGCCCTTTTTGTCTTTAAAAGGGGCTGCTCTCTGTTAATAAACCAGTTTTTTACCTGCTGGATTTGGCTCCCCGCTGTGTCTGATTGTCTCCCGGGCTGAGGGAGGCTGGGGAACAGGCGAGCGCCGCACTTACCTTTCTTTTCCTCGGACCCAGTCCATCTTTTGTGCGCACGAAGACCCAACAAGGTGCCAGTGGCTGTCGCCTGTCATCCGGCCTATTCGGGAGGCTGAGTTCTGATGGTCGTGACTCAGAGCCAGCCCAGGCAGGAAGGTCTGCGAGATTCTTATCTCCCATAAACGACCTCCTTCACCCTACCCTGAAAAAAAGCCAGTTTTGGTGCTGTGGATCAAGTTATAGAGCCTCAGCCTTGAGTAAAAGAAGCCCAGGGATGAAACTGAGTCCTGAATCCAAGAGCTGGGACTCACAAAAAAAAAAAAAGATGAATAGTGGACACTTGTTATCTTACTACCAAAAAGGATGGATACATTCTTTTCTCTTGTACTTGTAGCCAAAGGTAAGGGGTTTCCCTTGATGTTCCTCTAAATCTCTCCTTCTCTCTATTATCTCTCCTGGCTTCAGTTGCAGGATAGAATTCAGATCATCCCACTTGATGTGACCTTAAGTACCCTCCACTACCCGCCTTTCTTGGGGTGGGGATCCTGGATGTACTCACCTCTGGGTGAAAGAAGCACCAGAGAGATGGGGGTAGGTATCCCTGAAACTCATACACACACACACACACACACACACACACACACACACACACACACACACACACACACACACACACACTCACCTAGGCCAACTCTGACTAGCCTTTTCCAAAGATACTTTATCTCCTTGGGTTAACTGACCTAGGAGAGGAACATGATCCTCTATAAATGACTATTTTAACTAGGACTTGCTAGTTGACACGAGATAAACAGAAGCTCAAAGGAAAGGTTCTGGAGCCTGTCTGGCTCAGGCTCACACTTGACATCCTGGCTCCTCAGTAGGCAGAGATCTGAGGATCAAAGATCGAAGCCAGCCATAAGCTGGCAAGGTGATAAGACACTTCTATGCATGGAACCACCAAAAATCCAGATGTGGAGCTGTGGTTCAAGTGGTAGAGTAGCAGCCTTGAGCATGAAAACTCAGAGAGACAGCTCCCAGATCCTCAGTTCAAACCCACACAAGAAATGGCCCCATTTGCTGTCCACGTGATCACACCAGACTGTGAGCCACTAAGGAGCTGGGCCGTTCCCAGGAACTGAGATCGAGCCCCAGGGAGGCCAAAATAGTCCTCAATGATCATTGAAACATGGGATGTATATTCACATCCGTGTGTGGACTGCAAGAAAGAAAGACACCCCTTGCTTGCCAGAGATGTTGAAGGAGTGGGGTTGCTGTTGTTGGGACACCAGGTTCTGGCCTCAGTGTACAGCCATTTCTAAGAACTCCCCACGTTTTCCCAAGTGTAAAGTTACAGCAGGCTGGGCGTTGTCTTACCAAGAACTCCAGAGGTTGTGGCCTATCTTAGGCAGGGAGTGGGAGAATGGGAGTAGGGTTGGAGGGTAGTGTCGATTATATTCTCTCCAACCAAGGAAGAATGGCTTTGGATACTAGTTTCAAAGTCTGAAAGTGAAGGGTTGCACGTGCTTTATGGCCTGACAATTTGGATTTCCCCTGGTTGTAAGAAGGTGGCTGAAACCGGGCACTGCCAGTGTCTCACAACTGTCATCCTAGCTACTCAGGAGGCTGAGATCTGAGGATCACAGTTCAAAGCCAGCTTGGGTAGGAAAGTCTGTGAGACGTTAACTCAAGGGAAGCACCAGAAAACTGGAATTGGTGCTGTGGCTCTAGTGGTAGAGCACACACCTTCAACTGAAGAGCTGAGGGATAGCACGCAGGCACACAGTTCAAACCCCATGACTGACAACCAAAATGCTGTGGCTGAGTTTTCTTCATAGTGGGGTGTACAGTAGGAAATGCCCTGCTGTTTTATGAGCCATTCCAGATGTGTGAGAGGCTCTGAGTTTTGTCAACATTTGGTCTGAGGATGGTAGTGCCATCTTCTTGGAGTTTGGGATGTTCAGTTACTCAGGGACTGCTGAGTCCTTGGGCTACCCGTGTGTGTGTGTGTGTGTGTGTATGTGTGTGTGTGAGTGTGTGTGTGTGTGTGTGTGTGTGTGTGTGTGTTTCTATGTGTGTGTATTTTTCCCTGATCATTCTCTACCCACTTCCTGGGTGCTTGTCTGTCTCTTCCTGACCTTGGATGGAGCCCTTCCTCAATAGCAACCTTGTCTTTAGTCCCCTATCATGGTCTACACTGAGTCCCAAATTGCCAGAGACCTGCATATTCCAACTTTTCCTTGGGACACAAGTCTGGCTGTCCATATCTTTGTCCTCATCCAGGGGATTCTGGGTCCTCAGGGCCGGCTGGCATATGTTCTCTCCTGCCTCTGGGAGCCAGGGTGACTCATGCTGCGTCCTGTCTTTTTCTCAGCTGGGACCCTGGCTGCATTTCCCACTCCCAGCAGGCTGGCAGTGGTGTGGGGGAAGGGTGGTTGCCAGTGGCTCTGGCCAACTCGACCTTGATAGTTGACTGAAGGCTCCCCAAACAAGGATAATCTGGGGCTACATGAGAGGTGAGGCCAAGGTGGCTTGGATGTATTGTTCGATGTCTAGGAAATGTCAACATACCTTATTGTAGGCAAATCTATCTTCTGGCAACAGCTGGCCCTCTCAGGTCCTTCTAGACAATTCTAGATTCCCAGAATACAGAGGCATATACTTTAGATTCCAGGCCCAAGGAACTGGGGGATGAGAGACTGGGATAGCCAGTACCTCAATGTTCTGGGGCATTAGTTTTGCCCGGGATGAGCTGAGCTACAATTGGGGGGCAGTCCTGAGTCATAGTCACAGTAAACTCTCAAGCCAGATCAAGTGGTTTCTCCCTAAGTACTTCTTGGGCTGAGGGTTTGGGCCATGGCAGTAAGTTCTATGGAACTTGTCCCTCGATCTCAACATGGGGCTACAGGATCAAGTGAAGGACACTAGGGTTGCTCTTTGGTAGTCGGCCCATGATTCCAGACCTTCATCTGTCCCCCTTCCCCAAGCACTGATGAGGAAAGCAGGGCACTGAGCCCTCGGACTCCTGGGATAGTGACTGCTACAAGCAGCAGCCACTTGGCTGTGGACTCCTGAGCCTACAAAACTTTCATGAGCCCAACTCAACACCTGCCCAAGGTCTGACTGACAAATTTGCACTCTTGTGATACTCATGTGATGGGCTCAGCTCATCCAGGGCAAAACTAATGCCCCAGAACATTGAGGTACTGGCTATCCCAGTCTCTCATTATCTGGTGTGACATCTTACAGCTCCTGCCCCTCCTGGCCCAGAACTGTGGTCTGAGATAGTGATTTACTGCTCTGATCCACATTGCACACATGACAGATGCCATTCTGATGATCTTCATGCCCCACAGCTGGATACTTCTCTGCTACTGTGTCCTGCTCTGTAGGCAATGGCCTCCAAACAGGCTGCTATCAAGACTTGTAGGACACCTAGACATTAGGAGACCCTCAGGGACCCACTGGAAAGAACTCTGCCTAGAGCTACAGAGTAAGGTCTAAGCAAGCCAGGTGTTGGTCATGGGACTTGAACTTTGGGCCTGGGCGCTGTCCCCCAGCTCTTCACCTTACCACTTGAGCCACAGAGCAACTTCCGGTTTTCT
Source organism: Dipodomys spectabilis (assembly GCF_019054845.1). NCBI lineage: Eukaryota > Metazoa > Chordata > Mammalia > Rodentia > Heteromyidae > Dipodomys > Dipodomys spectabilis. Next base: position 6,321,145 of record NW_024870729.1, on the reverse strand, counting down.
GTAGGTTCCTTGGAGATCTGAGTCTCCCAGACTTTCCTGCCTGGGCTGGCTTTGAAACGTGATCCTCACATCTCAGCCTCCTGAGGAGCTAGGAGGACAGGCTGAGCCACCTGTGCCTGGTGATCTGGCCTTACACCACAGTGGACTAGGAGCTCCTGAAAGCTTTTCTTTAATTTTCCTGTGCTAGTATTGGGGTTTGAACTCAGGGTCTTGGCTCTGGTCTCTTTTTTCCTTCAAGGTGACCACTTTACCATTTGTGCCACAGCTCCATTTCTGGATTTTGGTAGTTAATCGGCAAGAAGACTCTCATTAACTTTCCTCTCCAGAGTTGGCATGACCCTCGATCTCTATTTCAGTCTCCTGAGTAGATAGGATTTACAGGGTTTGAGCCACTGGTGGCATTGGGCTAGAAGCTTTTCTAAAGCACGAGTTCTTCCCTGCATTTGCCCTGACTCCTCCATGCAAAGGAGGCCTGAGGGTCAGGAGCTGGGAAAACAGGTTTCCAACCCCAGGAAATGGCTTTGGGTCCCTGGCGAAAAGCCAAGCTAAGCTTCCCCCTGGGCACCATTCTAGGACCCCACCCTCTGCCCTATGACTCAAGTCAACGTTGACCCAGACTTGAATTTTCTGCCAGACTTTTCTGAAGCCATAAAACCTTCATAAAACTCACACCACCTGATCTACAGCACATCTCAGGACCTTTGCCCATGCTATACCTTCTGCCTGAGGCTCTCTGTCTTGTACCCACATATTAGAACTACTGTGGAATTTTGGCACTGGCTATATCACTTTCTGGAGCAAATCTTTCCTTCCCTTCTCCATCTTTTTTTTTAATATTGAGTTGCTAGAGATGGAACTTGTGCAGGCTGACTGGCAAATGTTCTATATTGGTGTGTGTGTGTTTGTGTGTGTGTGTGTTTGTGTGTGTGTGTTTGTGTGTGTTTGTGTTTGTGTGTGTGTGTGTGTGTGTGTGTGTGTGTGTGTGTGCCAGTCCTGGGGTTTGAATTCAGGGCCTGGATGCTATCCTATCCCTGAGGTTTTGTGCTCCATGCTAGCACTCTTCTACTTGAACCACAGCTCTACTTCTGGCTTATGGGTTGTTTAACTGGAGAAAAGTGTTTCATATTGACTTTCCTGCTTGCAGTTGGAATCTTCAGATCTCATCCTCCTGAGTAGATTACAGGGGTGAGCCTCCAGCACCTGCTCTCTATCCTACCTCTTACTATAACCTCGGCCCTCCTCTGAGTTCCAGAATAATATATCTCACCAGGCTCAATTTTTTTTTGCCAGACTTGGGCTTGAACTCAAAGCTCATACTTAGGAGGGACTCTAAATATGTGAAGACTGGGACAAATGCTTCCATTCAATTATGTATCATGTTTCAACACTTAATAAAATGTTAATTAAAATGGGTCAATGCCCTAAATTACTCTGTATAATTTTATAATAGATGTGGAAAATATAATATTATGTGTATAATAATACTAAATACCATAATGAATAAATGAATCAAAGAAAAATACAATACAAAATCAATAATAAAATTCATAATATGAAATTAACATGCATTTATATGTATATATCATATATTACACATGTATAGAAATATTTCTTCCATTGCAGGGCCTTCATTCAGGCCCTGGGAACACTATCCTGAATTTCTTTTCCTCAAGGACAATGACCTTCGCATTCACCCATGGTACAAAAGAGTTACCTGGACAGTAAGTTCAAAAACTAGCAATGGCAGAAATACTGGCCCCAGTTCCAAGAGAGTAACTTAATTTTTTTGATGGAAGCAGTTATGTTTATTCAGTTCCATACTGGACATTAAAAAAAGCAGAGTACATTTCTTATTGAGCATTGTTTACTACTCCTGTGTTTTTCCCCTACCATCCCTTCCCTCCCATCTCCACAACTACCTCCCGCTGCCGAGGTCAGTGACTTAGTTTTTCATTTTTGGTTGGCACGGGGTTTGAACTCAAGTAATGGCAACTCTTCGCTCACATTGCTACAGATTTACCAAGACCCTGAGTTCAAATCCCAGGCTAGAAAAGAAAACTGGCAGAAATTCCAAACCAGAGAGCTTTATTTTTCTAATTTAGTTAAGTAATTATTTTCTATATATATTGGTTTTTTTTTTTTTTTTACCAAGCATGGGGTTTGAACACAGGTCATGGAAATTTTACTTCAGCTTGGATCTCCCTTTGCTGGTGTGCAGTCTCTGGTCCCATAGCCCATCCTCGGATCCTGGGCCAAGAAGGCTTTCAGGAAGAAAAAATCATTGGAAAGCACAAAAAGTGGTGACCTGCAGAGAGCTGGGGTTTTACGATTTTTTTCTTTGGACAGTGACCATCCTGTGTCTGAATGACAAAGCTGCAATATGGACTTGAGCTGCCATTGCTGGTGGCTGGTGGGCTATCAGTGAAGCCATAGTCCAACCTGTCAACATAGGCCCTGGGTTCAAATCGCATTCCTGACATCAATCGCAGGAGAATACAAGAGACTCATTCCTAAGCATAGGAATACTGATTGAAAGAGTATTTTATACATCCGTCTATGCTAAAATTGGATGCAATAATCCTAGAATGCTGATTGAGCATAATTAATAGTTCATTAAGCATGAAAAGAATAATATTTCTTCAATTGGGGTATAATAAATACCTAAGAGTTGGTAGGAACATAGTAGGTGTCATTCTATCGTATATGACTATGGAACTCTTTACTTATATATATATATATATATATATATATATATATATATATATATATATTTGTATATACCTCTGTCTGCCTATCCATGTATCACTGTTTTGGCCAAACCTGGGGGTCAATCTCAGAGTCTGGGGACCACCTGACATCTTCACTGGCTAGAGGATGCCATGCTCAAACTCACCCAATCATGAATTGGGCCTGCTAGGCACTAAGTTCAGATCCTGGCACTGCCAGGCATGATGAAGAACACATCTTACATCTGGGATGTTATGTGACAGGATCTAAACAATGTAATAAATGGTATAGGTGTCATCAGAGTCAATAAAATAAATTCTAAATAAATGAATGAAACAAGAAATAAAATAAATAACCACACCAAATACAATATAGACTGAACATCTGTATGGAAGTATAAATCCTATCTTTAAAATATATATAAGGAGGGCTCGGAAGGTGGCTCAATGGTAAAGCGCTTGCCTTGCATGCATGAGGCCCTGGACTCGATTCCTCAGCACCACATAAGCAGATAAAAAAGCCGGCAGTGGCGCCGTGGCTCAAGTGGTACAGTGCTAGCCTTGAGGTGAAGAGCTGAGGGACAGCGCCCAGGCCCAGAGTTCAGGCCCACGAGTGGACCAAAAAAAAAAAAATATATATATATATACATATATATATATACATATATATATATGTATATATATATATACATATATATATATATATATATATATATATATATATATATATATATATATATATATATATATATGGAGTATCTTTTCCAGGCCTGAGGCTTGAATTCAGCCCCTCTATACAGAAGAAATGGCAGCAGATCCTGAGATACTCATTTCTGGACTTGGGATGAGTCATGGAATGTGATTGATCTCATCCTTGAATGAGTAGTTTGTGCATGATGCAAGTAGGAAATGATAGGCACTACTCATGGGGTATCGATTGTTTGTAAAGAACAGTTGATGAAGCATGACAATAATCATCACAGTATGAAATGGAGGCATCAGGAAAGATCCAAGAATCGGTAGTCACACAGATTGGATTCCACCACAGGTTACCATCTCTCCTACTCTATATTAATGTGTACTTATTTCCATATTACCTTCACCTTATGAATGGATGACTGTTGTGCTCCCCGCTGTCCCCTCAGGGGCGGAGGCTCAATCGCAGGTCCTTGGAACGGCTTAGCTCCTTCATGGCTCAAAGGCTGGTGTGCTCATATGACCCCATTCACCACTTGCTCCTGCTAGGTCCAGAGTTCAGATTCCCCACCTTGCCAAAAAATTCATCTTGATGTCAGAAGTCAATCGTTGCACCTGTTTTCTGTCCTGTGCAAGTCCTGGATCTCAGCTAGGTCGGAGAATGCATGGGCCACCCTGTGGCCATAGGAATAAGTTGTTATCCATGTCAGCCCAGTTATTCCTGTCATCATACACTCAAGAAAATACACAATACACCCATGAATAACATACAAAATAAAGAGAATAACTACACTCAATGCAGTCCACACACGGATGTGAATATACATCCCATGTTTCAATGATCATTGAGGACTATTTTGGCCTCCCTGGGGCTCGATCTCAGTTCCTGGGAATGGCCCAGCTCCTTAGTGGCTCACAGTCTGGTGTGATCACATGGACCCATTGGGCAGTTGGGCGTCCTAGGCCCAAAGTTCGAATCCCAGCACTGCCAAAAATTCACCTGATGTGAGAATCCAGTCGTTGCACCTGTTTTCCTGTACTGTGCAAGTTCTGGGGCTCAGCTAGGAAGGAGAATGTATATGCAACTCTATACTCATGGGAATAGGTTGTCATCCAGTTCACCACAGTTATATTTGTCATCCTATACTCAAGGAAATACACAATACATCAATGAATAAGACACAAAACAAAGAGAATGACTACACCAAACGCAAGATGCCGCCCACCCATGTTTGGAAATATAGATCCTCTATTTAATTATGAATTTATGACTATATTGGTCCCCACCAGGGCTCCATCTCAGGTCCCAGGAATGGCCTAGTTCCTTAGTGGCTCAAAGCCTGGTGTGCTCACCATGACACATTCACCAATTGGGCCTTCTAGGCTTTGAGTTCAAATTCCTGCACTACCAAAAGATTCATTCTGATGTGAGAAGCCTACGGTGGCACAGGTTTTCCTGTCCTGTGAATGTCCTGGGTCTCATTGAGGATGGAGAATGCTATATAGGCAACTCTTAGCCATGGGAATAGGTAGTCATCCATGTCAGCACAGTTATATCTGTCACCCATATGCAATAAAATACACAATACATCCTTGAAAAAGACACAAAATAAAAGAATAACTACACTGAATGCAAGATGGATACCACACCTGCAGTTAAAGAGAAATCCTATGTTTTAAAAAGGTGGGCTTGCTATTTTGTCCAGTGCTGGGGATTCAAATCAGGCCTTGCACCAGACCTGACATTCTACTCTTCAAAGATGGTGAGCTTCCCCTTCTCCCACAGTGCAACAGTTACCCAGACCTGAGCTAAAATCCCAGCACTGACAAAAGATTCATCCTGATGTCAGAAGCCAGACATTGTGCCTTTTATCCTCTCCTTTGAAAGTCCTGCGTCTCAAATACTATGGAGAATACGATAGACAACCCTGTAACTATCAGAACAGGTTGTCATCCATGTCAGCACAGTTATACCTGTCACCATATTTATTATAATACACAATACCTCCATGAATTAGAGACAAAATAAGGAGAATAATTGCACTGAACACAAGATGCTGTCCAAACATGTATTTCAATATAGATCCTATGTTTAAATTATGAATTTATGACTATAGTGGACCACCCTGGGGATCAATGTCAGATTCTGGGAATGGCCATACTCCTTAGTTGCTCACAGGTTCGCATGATCACCTTGACTGATTGGCCAATTTGTTTTGCTCTGCCCTGAATTCAGATCGCAGCACTACCAACAAGTGGATTGTGGAGTAAGAAGGAGAGTGTGAAACTTGTTTTCCTTTTCTCTGAGAATTCTGGGGGTCAGGCATAATGGAGAACATTTCTCCAAATCTAGATGTTCTGTGATAGTTTTTCATCAATGTATTAAACAGAATGTGTTTCATCATAGTAAAATCAATGGTAAATAAATGAATAAAACAAAAGATACAAGGAACAACCACAGCAAACATGTATGGACTGAACAGCTATAGGTAAGTATAAATCCTATCTTTACAATACATATAAATAGTATGTTTTCCAGGGCTGGGTCTTGAATTCAGGACTAGTGAACAGGCCTGACTTTTTTATCTTCATGTAAGGTGATCTTCCCCTTTATCCACATTGCTGCAGATTTACCCAGATCCTGAGTTCAAATTCAAAGCCTGTAAGTATAAACTGTGTGAATTGCAAGCCAGGGAGCTAATTTTTTTCTCAGCATGGGGCCTGAACTAAGGTCGTAGCAAGTCCGCCTTAGCTTCGATAACCCTAGGATGGGGTGCAGCTACTGGACACCCAGGTGCTGCTGGGGTCCTAGAGCCCCAGGTGTTGTAGGGAAAACAATGCACAGAAAAATGTGGCCTTTTATGTTTTCTTCCTTTGCACAATGACCCTTCTGGGTCTGAATGACACTGTTGCAAAGGTTACTTCATGTTGCATTACTGAAGGCTGGCAGACTATCAGGGAAGCCATAAGCCCTCGTGGCAACATAGGCCCTCATTTCGAATCCCCGTCCTGACACCAACCAATGGCAGGAGGTACTAAGAAACTGGTTCCTATCCAAAGGAATAACACTAGAATTTTGTCAATGTCACAGTTCAACGAGTTGATCGTGAATCATGATCTTATAAAATTAAACAGCATCATTTCAGAAGGCTGGTTGATTTTATTTAATATTTATGAAGCATTAAAAGAATATTATCACTTACAGGAACACAATAATTTCAGGACACTGAGTGATTTCATTAATATTTTAAGGATGAAAACAAAAACATTAATAACATGGACTCATAATAAATACCCAGGAATTGGTAGGAATATATTCTATGTAACCGAATAATGTATAGACATCTCTGGCACTCTATAAAGATATATATTTATTAGCATACTGCCATTTGCATGTCAATCTGTTCTTATTGGGTTAACCCCTGGGGCCCGTTCTCAGGTCCTGGGAACAACCTGTCAGCTCAATTTGCCCCAGGATGGCGTGTTTACACTCACCCATTCATGAATTTGGCCTTGTAGGCCATGAGTTCAGATGCCAGCACTTCCAAACAATGAATCGTGGATTAAGAAGCTGATGGTAACTCATGTTTTCTTTTACTGTGAATCTTCTGTGTGTCAGGTATGAGGTGGAATACATATGTAGACCTATATCCTATGTAGTCAATGTTCTATTTGCTATAATAGTCAATATAATAAATGGTCAATACATGAATAAAACAAAAAATAAAATAACTACACTGAACACAATATGGAGTCAACATATGTATATAACTATAAAACATATATGTAAATTGTACATGAATAGGGTGTTTTCTATTGCTGGGGATTGATTTCAGGCCTAAGGAACAGACTTGAATTTCTTGACTTCAAGGAAGCAACTTTCCCCTTCCCACACAGTGCAACAGGGTTACCCAGACTATGAGTTCCAATCCCAGTCGTGGTAGAAAAATGTCACCTTTACAGTATGTGAGGCCCAATTCTTAGGTATTTCATTATGCCTCCATTTAATGAATTTGATTGTTTAAATACTTAATAAAATATTAACTAAAATCGATCAATGTCGTGTAATATAATTGTGTATAATTTTATCCTAGAATTATTCAAGAACTGTTCAATCATGACTTACATCACATTCCATTGGTAATCATATGGATAGGAACAAGTTTCTTAGGATCTCCTACCCTTTAGAGGTGGCAGGACCAGGATTCGAATAGTGGGCTCCAGCTCCCTCCACTTCAACGTGAGGATAGGGAACTCACCAGTCTGTCCAAGAACATAAACAAGACCAGTGATTAGGCAGGCACCAGTGGCTCTCAGCAGACCTCCTTGATACTTATAAGGCTGTGATAGTAGGATCATGGTCAAAGTCACCCTAAGCAGGAAAATTCTTGAGACCCCTGTCCAAATTCAGTGCCAACAAAGCCAGAAGCTTTGTGGCTCTAGTGTAGAGGACCAGCCTTGAGCAAAAGCAGCTCATGGACTGTGCCCAGACCCTGAGTTCAAGGTCTGGGACTGGCAACAAACAGAAATACACAACAATCTGTGCAGCCATCCAGCTAAAGCAGGTCACCCTCTTGTCCCCAACTGAATTGGTCAGAATTCCCTGGGAAAAGGGCTGGGAGAACCTCTGTGTTCTTGACTCCACCCATACTGCATGCTTCACAGGATTCTGGCCACACCCCCATTCTTTCATGCTTCTTTCTGACCAATGGGATACAAGAATGGTGTCCACGCCCACATTCCATGTTGCCAGGTAGCACTGAGATTCCCTCTGTTAGTTTACACCATTACCAGTAGTTGAGGAAAGTAGAGGTGGCTGAGTGGTGAGGAAGAGACTCAAGGTGACTTTGGAGTATAGTAGAAAATTGATGCTCCCACCCCCACCTGGCCCTTTCCCTCCCTTCACACGGTGCCAGGTTTCAAACCTCAGGAAAGGCCGTGCTGCCAGCAGGCCTAAATCCACTACCTGGTCCTTGCCCCTAGTCTTCTGCCCTGGGCCCAAGTGTACGCGATGCTGCCACCATCGCTGCTGCCCCAATTGGAGCAGCTGCCAACAGCTTCTCCCAGCAGCACAGGTGAGTGGCCGCCCCAACACCAACCTACCCTGGGTCAAACACCCCTCTGGAGGCACCATGACCCCCTTGCGTGTTTCCTCTCCCTGGCTCTGATGAGCCACCTTTCTGTCTTGAGCATTTCTGAGATAGAAACTAAATATATGATCAGGCTGTGCTGGATCACAGTCCTCCTGTGAAAGATATGCTCCACCAGGCCTGGTCCTCTGTAATTGGGATGGTAGACATGTGGTGTCATGCTCAGTCATAGGTGTAGATGGATTATCCCAAACTCAGTCCACAGCAACAGATTCTTGACCACACGTGAAGCTCTTTGTAGGGCCTCAACCATTGGACCTCAGTCTCCTCACAGGACAGTTGTGAGGAAACAAGGGATTTATACAGATAGATCTCTGGAGAATGGCTAGGCAGAGAGGGAGCGACCTTCAGATAAGATTTTGGCAATTCTGTGAGCATATGACAGGAAGATACCAGAAAGGGCTCAGGTGGGGCTTGTTATTAATAGTGCAACAGAATCCTTCTCCATTTTTCTTTTGCAATTGATACCATTTCTGACTTTTTCATCTTGTTCCTCATCTTCATTAGAATTGCCTAGCCAGAGATTTTGAGTGCCAGTGAGAATGAGGTGTCCATGTATTTCTCCAATAGTTCACATCGGATGAACTGGTCAGAAAAATCCAGTAAATTTTCTGCATCTGTTTTTTTTTCACTATTATTTATTTTCTCCTTTTTAATTTTTACTATTCTAAATTATTCTAACTGGAGAGTAGGGAATTGGTAGAGAGCAGAGGAAAGATTTTCCTCCGTATTCAAAGGTACAGACTGAAAATGAGGACCAGTGGTGTCTTCATGTGCAGCTTATTCTAGGAATGGGAAAATAGGAAATAATGCCTTCTATGTAAATGAATTGGGAAATGGCAGAGCAGAAAGTGAAATGATGCAACCAAAAATATAAAAGCAAAATAAATTAGGATAATTATGGAGCAATCATATTACCTATGAGAACCATGAAAGGGAGAGAGGAAGAGAGAGACAGATGTGAAATGATCTAGCTAGCCACAAAATCCATCCCTCTGATCAATTTATAGAGCAAATAATTTAATTTTTTAAAAGAGATGGAAATAGAATTTAAGATCAGATGTCTCCATTGTTTTTAATTATATTTTTATTATCTTAAATACTTGGACAATGGAATTTCCATTCAACAAATCAGTATTTTTTTTAAGTATAATGGATCTTTATATAACTTTTCCACACCCTTCCAAACCTCACCCCACTTTAATTTTTTCTAGTTTCATTCTATCTGCATTGAATATTATACCTTCACTCTCTTCCTCCATAATTCTCTTTATTCCTTCCTTTTGACTTCCCCTCACATCTTCCAAGTGATAGTTTCCTGATATATATTTTGTTGGATTAAAACTCCAATTTTATAAGAAATTACACCTTTGAAATACTCCTCTGCAAATAGCATGCTTTGGTTAATATATTTGTGTAAACCTGTATAAAGTTTTAGCTTCCAAATATGAGACAAAACATGGGTCCTTTGTGTGTCTGGCTTAGTTCACTTAGTGACTTAGTTCACTTAATATATTTTTAGATCTATCCATTTCGTTGCAAATAATGTAACAGTCTTCAGAATGGATGGGTGCAATCAAATTGTGTATATGTGCCACACTTTCTCCAACCATCACTCCGCCAAAGGGTATCTGGGTTGTTTCCATAACTTGGCTACGGTGAATAGTGCAGCAGTGAACATGGTTGTGAAAGTGATTTTATTGTAATCTTTTGGTAGAATTCATCACTACCTTTATGGGAGCAATCCTCTAGCCAGTTTTCCAGAATAAGAACATCCCTCCCTTCATCTTCATCACAATGTATTGCAAGTCCTCAAAAACACACTTCCCCCTACAGGTCTAAATAAGCTAAAACCACATTGTTCCCATATTTTTTCAATATATTATTTTATAATTGTACATATAATTTAGTGAGAACCTTCTATGTACTTTCCTAATGTGGGAATGAGGGACATCACAGAGTAAAAGTAAGAAGTATGCAATTGAATTAGCTATTATCACATTTAATATAATTTTCAGCTCCAATTCAGAGCCTCACATAATATTATTTTAATCTTTATTTGATTACTTCATCTAACCTATAAATTATAACAGGTGAGTTAAAAGCAAAGGCAAAAATTGTGGTTTGATTTTGACACTCATGTGTGAGGTTGCACAACATGGGCAAATAGATGGATTGGAATTAATAGCTCTTATCCATTTTGTTAACGTACGGATGATTTTCCCAAACTGATTTTTGCAATTCGTATTCCATTCAACAACAAGAAACGTGATAATTTCCTTTGTTTTGCTCCTTATTAACTTTTGCCTCCATTTTATTTTATAATGGATGATTTCATTTCATGTAGATACAAAAATATGTTAAAATATTTCTATCTGTATGCATTGTTATATACATACACACATATATTACACAGGTTATAATGATAATGAATAACTTCAGTAACTGTACAATTTACTAAATTATTAAAACTATCGATGGCTCATGCCTGGCATCCTGGTTACTCGGGAGGCTGAGATCTGACGATCATGGTTTGAAGTCATCCTGGGCAGGAATGTCCAGGAGCCTCTTATCACCAATCAACAGAAAATCAGAATTGGAACTGTGGCTCAAAGTAGTAGAGTGGTAGCCTTGAGAGAAAAATTTCAGGGACATCATCAAGGCTCTTAGTTCAAGAAGTACAAGCTACCCAAATAAAATCTATTTAATTTACACCTGTGTAAGTAAAGTATGTCCATCACCCAAATATACAACCATGCTCATTTGCAAGGTAACTCTGTTTTGTCTGAAGTACCAGAAAATATTTTCACTTAAGTTGAAAGCATTGCACCATGAGCTCATTCTATCTCTCTCATGCATTTTCCACTCAAATATTCAAATCTTAAAATTATTCCAATTATTTAAAATCATAGCTTTTTACTTTAATACCCATAATATTAGAGTCTGAATTGAGTGTCTTGTGCCTCATAAATGGGTGTTCTTACCACTTTGTCATGTCTCCAGCCCTAAATTATCTTGATTATTTTTCAGATACTTGTATATGATCTTGGGCTCAGTCCACATTATGTTATTCTTCCTGGAATTTAGAATATCAGGTGCATGGCATTGTGTACACATCTTTGTCCAGTCTGGGCTTTAACCTCTATCCTCACAAGAGTAGACTCCCATGTAGTCAGGATTTTCATAAGCTTGTCATAGCTGATTTTTTTTTAAGTCTTTGCATTTCCTGCAGGTTCTTCAGTACTTAATTAATTTGTTTTCTTGGGTTGTTTTGTTTCATTAGAATGTATGTGTTGAGTTGTTTCTCACTTTTCCTTTTGTTTCTTTCAATCAAGTTCTTACCTAAAGTTCTGAGAAAACAATTCTTCTTTTTCATGATAGTGAAGGTGAACATGATTCATTCCAAAGCAATTTCAGTAATATTTAAACACCTTCATATCTATGAATGGTATATAAATGATAAGTGCTGCGAAGGGTCTTTTTATTTTCACAGCAGTCTTTGTCATACACAGACAGATCATGAAATATAAGAAGATAATAAAACTACAGATGCTAGCAAGGAGAAGAAAACCTATTATTAATTGTTTGACAGAGGCTTCCCGTCTAGTGAAAGAAATACGTTGCTTGATGCAGGATTTCACAAAATTATATTGCTTGGAGGAAGCTAAACAATCATCTAATTCTACAGAATTGAGGGAGATAAATCGAACTTCTGAATAATTTACATTTGGTTCAAATAAAAGCATGCTTCCAAAAAGAGAGTTGACTTTAGAGAAACATGATGAGTTTTATGTAAGTAGGTGCTTAGCTGATTTTGTTAATTTGTAAACTAATATAGGGAAATAGATTACAACACCGTAAAAAAAGAACTTCGCATTGAAATGCTCATTTGTGTGTGTGTGAGTGTGTGTGTGTGTTAGAGTGTGTGTGTGTACACATGCACGTGTATACACGCACATGCATGTGCAAGTGCTCATTTATTCATTCATCATTCCTGAGGCTTGACAGTGCCTGGGCACTCTCCCTAATCTTCTGTGACCAAGGATAGTGGTTTACCACTTGAGCCATTGTTCCACTTCTGTTTTTTTTTTGGAGATAATCACATTTATTTTCATGATTGGACTGGCTTTGAATAGTGGTCTTCATATCTCAGCCTCCTGAGTAGCTAGTTAAGCTTATTCAGCCTCTAAGTAGCTAGTTAAAATTGGGCCTGTCCTTTATGCTTCACTGATCTTTTTTTCTTGTCCTGAGGTTTTCACATGACTAAGTCATAAATATATATATATATATATATATATATATATATATATATATATATATGTGTGTGTGTGTAGTTGCTTTAAAAAAATAGTCTTACTGCGTGGCACCAGGGGCTCCCATCTGAACTCTTAATTATTGAGGAGGCTTGAGAACAGAACCCAGGCCAAAAGTTTAGTGGACTTCCTTCTCTATTTATTGCTGGGTGCATTGGATTATTTCCACCATCCTGCACTATCTACAGGATAAAATTGGAAGGACTACAGAATCCAGGCCAACCAAGGTAGGAATCTAGACAAGTTGGTGTGCAACTCTTATGCCATTGATAATGGGAAGGCTAGAAAGAAAGATCAGGTGCATGTTCTTGTGGAAAGGGAACCTCTATCCTAAAATTAACCACTGATATGACACCAGTTTAACAAAAATAACACCCCAAGTTGAACACAATTTCCCACAACCAAAATAAGTATAAACATTAACATCCAAAACTTAGTACAATCTGCTCTTTGTTCTAATATCAGCTTCATCTCAGTATCATATGATGTGACAGAATAGTTTCTTCATTAAACTTACTATATATTTAAAAAGACCTAGAAAATTCCTTCTCACTTATTAAGTGCAAACAAATGGCAAATTGCCTCATTTCTTACATATTTGACTACCACTATAAGTTCATTTTTGATTATTATTAATAGTAATATATTCTGATTTTTTACTTTACTTTGTAACATTTTTAAACTTTTGGCTTCTCTGCTGAAGTTGAAGTATTTAAATAGTATCATCAAATTATATTACTTGAGTAATTAGGGCAGTTTTCTAAAAAGTTTTTAACCAATGGCTTCTAGTAATTCTGGTGGGTTTTTTTGCTTTTGTTTTTGTTTTTTTTGGGGGGGGTCCAGTCGTGGAACCTGAACTCTGGACTTGGCACTGTCCCTCAAGGCTAGGTCAAGTCTAGCACTCTACCACTTGAGCCACAGTGGCACTTCCAGCTTTTTTTTTCTGTTTATGTGATGCTGAGGAATCGAACCCAGGGCCTCAAGCCTGCAAGGCAAGCACACTACCACTGAGCCAACTTCCTACCTCCCTACGAATTCTTAATTGGTATATTAATTAGTTTATTTTTAATTTCAATTTAATTCTACTGTAAAGGTAATGTACAGAGGGGATACAGTTACATAAGTAAGATAATGAGTATATTTATTATGGAAGGAACATTGTTATCTCTTCCATTGGATTTTTGCACACTCAAAAGAAACTACTGATGTTTTTCCTGTCACTATTGACCAATGGGTACATTTCTTTCTTTGTTTATGCATTTTTTATTATAAAATTGATATACAGAGGGTTTACATTTACTTAAGTCAACTAAAGAGAACACTTCATTTTATTTTCTAAATTTCAAATTTTGAACTTATTTTGTTTTGTTTCTGTAAGGTGATTCTTTTTTCAGAGTTGTAGGATTTGTTAATTTAGTTTTGCATAAGTTTAACACATGTAAATTATTCAGATATATATTTTGCTTTCAAAATAGTTAACATGTGAATATGTAAAAATTATTTTCTTAAATTTTATATGGTTTGTGAATTTAAATAAATTTATTTACTTATAGTTCTAAACATATTTGTTATGTAACAAATACTGTATTTTCAAGAAGCACATACTTTATTTAAAAAGGCTTTATTACCTGGTATCTTTTTGGAAATATTTGTACTTGAATTAAAAAAATGTTTGAGGTAGGCATAGTGATTTGTGGTTTCCATTTTCTAACTATTGTGGGAAGTGTAAATAGGGTATGTAATTTGGAGAGACTGAGAAACTATGAGACCTTATCATAAAATTTCCAGAGTGAAATGATTAGAGACATAGCCATCCCTAGCAAGATATAGAGCACCTGGCTATCATATTCTAAATCTTGAGTTAAAACACTAGTAACATCAAACTTTGTCAAAATAAAAGGACACATATTTCAAAATGTTTATTACTTAAAACTTTTTTTACAAATTTCTCATGTCCTTTATTTCTTAATTTTCAATTTACTTAATATATAAGAATCCACTCCCAAATTACTCAAGCTGATTCAAAACTTTGGCAAATTACCAGGGTATAAAATTAACCTCCCAAAATCAATGGCTTTTCTGTATCCCAACAATGAGAAAAGTGTGGCTGAAATTAGGAAATCAACTCCATTTGTGATAGCCCCACAAAAACTAAAATACCTAGGAATTAGCTTAACCAAAGAAGCGAAGGACCTCTATGATGAAAATTTAAAAACTTGAAAAAGGAAATCAAAACAGAACTTAGAATTTGGCAAAAACTCCCAAGCTCCTGGATTGGAAAGATTAACATCATGAAAATGGCAATACTTCCCAAGGCTATCTACAAATTCAATGCGATACCTATCAAAATTCCAACCTCATTCTTCAAGGAAATAGAAGAGGCAATCCAAAAATTCATATGGAACAGTAAAAGACCCCAAATAGCAAAAACACTCCGCAACGGAAAGAACACCACTGGAGGAATATCAATACCAAATTTCAAACTCTACTATAAAGCCATAGAAATAAAAACAGCTCTTTACTGGCACAAGAACAGACCTCAGGACCAATGGAAAAGAATTGAAAACCCAGTAATGAACCTACAGACCTATAGCCATCTAATCTTAAATAAGGGAGCTAAAAAAATAGAATGGAAGAAAGACAGCCTGTTCAGTAAATGGTGCTGGAAAAATAGGTTAACTACTTGTAGAAAACTAAAGCTAGATCCATATATATCACCTTGCAGCAGAATCAACTCCAAATGGATCAAAAACCTTGGAGTCAAAGCAGACACTCTGAAAACATTACAGGATGGAATAGGAGAAACTCTAGGTCTCTTTGGCGCAGGCCAAAATTTTCTTAATAGAGACCCGGAAACACAACAAATCAAAGGAAGGTTGGACAAACGGGATTGCATGAAGTTGCAGAGCTTCTGCACGGCAAAGGACATAGCTAGCAAGATCAATAGAAAGCCCACGGATTGGGAGAAGGTCTTCAATAGCCATACAACGGACAAGGGTCTCATATCTAAAATATACTTGGAACTCAAAAAATTAAATCCCCCAACAACAAATCCTCAAAGAAATAACTGCCCAATAAAGAAGTGTTCTAAAGACTTAAAGAGAAACTTCTCTGAAGAAGAAAGAATGATGGCAATAGACACATGAAGAAATGCTCAACCTCCCTAGCCATAAAAGAAATGCAAATCAAAACAACACTGAGATACCACCTCACCCCAGTTAGAATGGCAAACATCAAGAACTCTAATAACAACAGATGCTGGAGGGGATGTGGACAGAAAGGAACCTTACTTCATTGGTGGTGGGAGTGTAAACTTGTTCAACCACTTTGGAAAGTAATATGGAGGTTCCTCAAAAGATTTCACATAGAGCTCCCCTATGACCCAGCAATCCCACTTTTGGGCATTTACCCAAATGTTTACAAACAAGACCACACTAAAGCTACCAGCACAACTATTTTACTGCAGCATTATTTACCATTGCTAAGATATGGAACCAACCCAGATGCCCCTCAGTAGATGAATGGATCAAGAAAATGTGGTATATATACACAATGGAATTCTATGCCTCCATCAGAAAGAATGACATTGCCCCATTTGTTAGGAAATGGAAAGACTTGGAAAAAATTATATTAGGTGAAGTAAGCCAAGCCCAAAGAAACATAGGTTCCATTGTTTCCCTTATTTGCAATATCTAGAATATGTATGAGTCAATCAGAAAAGGTCAGGTAAGGTGATGTTAGGAAAATGAACCCTTAGATAGGTATTTAATTGCTTTTGCTCTCATGCATTGCTTTCTAACGCATTTATAAGATTATTTCTTTGTTTCTTTGTATGTCCCTCCCCCTCAGTGTAACCCCTGCTTTCATTGTATTTGATGTCGGTATAATTTGTGGGGGGGGGAGGGGAAAAAGTGGTTTAAATAAGGGCACAGGTGGACCCATTGCAACAATGAGAAGTACAAGTTGTCATGTCGAAAACGAACTTTACAAATTTGGTGCAGCGGGGCTGGGGGAGGCTGGGAAGGGATGTGAAGGTAAACAAAGGAGGAAGCTACAATGCTTGATAAGAAATGTACTCATTATCTTGCCCATGAAATTGTAACCCCTCTTTACAATATGTTCACAATAAAAAGTAAAAATTAAAAAAAAGAATCCAAGAATCTTGTGACTATTTTATTTTTACTAAACTTTTAAATAGTGTGAGCAATATTATGATTTCATATTTTAAAATACTTTTACTATTTGTGGTAATTTCCTCTGTTTAATATGATAATAACAAATGTGTGTATGTGGTGTTTGTGTGTGTTTATGTGTTTTTATGTGTGTGTGCTTTGTGTGTACTTTGTAATGCTTGGGAGATCACACAATTGCTTCACATATGTTAGGCCAATATTTTACCTCTGAGCTATACTATCTAGTTATAATACAAATTGTATTTTAAATTATGACTTTGAAATTTTCATTCCTAGTATGTTTTTTCAAAATTATGTATGATAAAATGTCATCCATCTTCTATCCACGTTAGCAATTGTTATTGTTATTCTATCTCTTATTTACTTGGAAATTAATTATATTACTAGTACAGCTTCTTTACATTGTAACAGCTCTATACAATGCTTTATTTTCTATTTTATTTTTCCCATGTTATCTGACTTTCAGTCCAATCTATCAGGTGGATTAAAAAGAAACTAGATTCAGGACACTTTATTTTTCTCCTTCTCTTCTCTGAAGTCTTTCTGTTTTTTGAAACAATACCAATGACATACAGCTCCTCTGTGGTCCACCATTCTTCTCCCTCTCACTCTCTTCTTCAGTGCAGCTCAAGTTGTTATCATTCAGCTTTATTATGCTGTACTGCTATCTAAATCTTAACTCATTCCTAAATTAATTTTAGGTGCATTGAGCAGTCTCTAAGACATTTTCTATATATAATATCAGGGGTTTGTATTTTCACAAGGAGTGAAATATGAGTGACTATCAAATATTTAGATATCTCTTGTAGAATATTGGTCCACCTGCTCAATAATCTCATATGTAAATTCAAGGAATACAGGTCAGTCAGAGAAATCTTGTAAAATGGTGTAGCTTGAGCCTTCATACTATCTTTGAATAGTATTACCATGTTTAGTAGTGAAGACAACATAGTTCTACTATAAGAACAGACACATAGAAGAATGTAACAGATTTGTCAAAAATAAATTCTTAGTTTTATGATCCACAGATTTTGAAAAGGATGCTATGACTTTATGAAAAAAAACAGAAACTTAAATGGTTGTATTGGCACTATTGCCTCTCTAGATTTAAAGAATGATCTTAGACTACTACCTCAATCCTTTGTTTGTTTGTTTTTCTGCCTGTCATGGGGTTTGAACTCTGGGCTTGGGTGCTGTCCATGTGCTCTTCAGCTCAAGGTGAGCACTTTAGTGCTTGAGCAACAGCAAAAACTTCCAGTTTTCTAGTGGTTTATTGGAGATACAGTCTCATGGACTTTCTTGCCCAGGCTGGCTTTAAACCACGATCCTCAGATCTCAGCCTCCTGAGTAACTAGGATTACAGGCATGAGCCACCGGCACATGGCCTACCTCAAACCTTATAAAGAATGATTATCAAACTAAATGTGAATTGTAAAAACCTATAAAAATTAAATGTAAAAATTCATGACATTAATCAGTAAAGGTTTCTAAAAATTTGACATGGAAAACATTAGTGGCTAAAGAAAAGCAAGAAGTGGATTATATCAAGTGATAACGTTTCATAACTCAAGGGACAGTATAATAGAAATGAAAACATATCCAACAGAGGGCACAGATTTGTTAATGCTACAATGTTAATGCTACAGTGATTCTGGAGCTTAAGTATTTTTCTATCTTCTAATTCTATATAAATTTTTTCCTGAATAAGATATTTCTTTAAATAACATATGTAATTTAATAGTCAATAGGGGGAACATATGAAATAAGCTCCTCTTTAGTGTCTAAGAAATAAGAAAAAGAAAACTCACTAGTATGACCATAATATAAAAAGAGGACCCAAAATATAGTAATGCATTTGTGGATAAATTGATATTCTTCTCATAGTGATCGATTTGTATAATACTGCAATCATTTTAGCAAACAAGTTTTCAAGTCTTCAAAAAGTGAAAGAATTGTACAGGATCCAGATATTATACTTCTATGAATGTATTAAACAGAAGTAAAAAACTTTTTTGGACAGAGAATGTAGTTAATTGACTGTGAACTTGAATAGTACGTGTGAGACCCTGGAAATGATCCCCAAAAACAAATTTTGAAAAGACACACTATAGAGGATGTATGCTGGGCAAATTCCTGGAACTGAATTTTATATCTATTTTAATGTCTGTTCTAAAATTTACAGCATTTCTATTTGAAGAAATGCAAATTTGTGAAAATTAGGCTTTGAAAACCTATGAAGGTACAATTCACTTCCAAAGCACTAAAATGTATACAATAAAATGAGATATTATATTGTAAGTGAATTGCATGTCAGGAAAAAAAACTATTGTTAAAACTTCTTCACACAAACTGCAGAATTGCTAAAAAGATATTTTTGGTGCTGGCTAAATACTCTTTGTAAACTGCTGCATTTAAAACAAAGATGTGATTTCTGTTTATTTTGAGGGTATTTTGTCTGTTTGAGTTTATACAGAGATAACTCAATCCAAAAGTATATGTGATAAGTAATTTTTATTATTTTTATTTTTTATTGGGAAAAAACTGTACATAGGGGTTACAATTACATGGGCAAGATAATGAGTACATTTTTTATCAAGCATTGTTGCCTCCTCCTTTGTTTGCCCTTCCCATCCCTTCCCATCCTCCCCCGCTGCCCCACCCAATCCTCCCCGCTACTACCCCCCCCCCCCCCACTGTTGTAAAGTTCATTTTTCGACTTGCACATCTCACTGTTGCAATGGGTTCACCTCTATCCCTATTTTTCCCCCATGGTTTCCCTTATTTGCAATATCTAGTATATGTCTGAGTCAAGCAGAAAAGGTCAGATAAGGTGATGTTAGGGAAATGAACCCTAAGATATGTATTCAAATGTTTTTTTTTTCTTTCATGAGATTGTTTCTAACACATTTTTAAGATTATTTCTTTGTTGCTTTGTATGTCCCTCCCCCACATTATAACCCGTGCTTTCACTGTATTTGATGTCAGTATAATTTGTGGAGGGGAAGGGAAAAAAATTATAAGTAATTGAGAAACTTTTCTGGAAGAAACTTTTAGCAAATGACAGAAGACACAAATCTATGCATCTGCATTTTATGAAAGTCATATGTTACTTGTTCAATCCAATTGCTTATCTCTACTATGCTAGGAAAAACGTATTCTCAAGATAAGAGCCAAAAGCAATGAAAAGAACAAAATACACAATCATCTTGATTTATTGGTGAAAGTAACAAATGAAATAAAGCAATTCCACTTAAGGGAATCCAATATTAGTGTATGTGAAGATGTTCCTGAATGCCAATATCCATTAAATTTTTGGAATTTTAATTTCTACAAACATATGAAAACTAGAACAAGAAAACAAATATAGACTTAGAGTGAACCAACCTTGAAATCATTTTCTTAATTGTTTTGAAATCACAAAAGAACTGATACTCCTTTGCTTTGGAAATCATTTAAAAATATTTATCACTTATGATAATTCAAATACCAAGCAAGAGTAATTTTATATAATCATTATAAATATCATTTTATTACTATTGTAAAATAGAATAAAAAATAGAATAAAAAAACGACTCCCAGTATATGACCTACCTATCATTATTCTTTTTTTTTTTTAATTTTATTTTATTTTATTTGAGAACATACTGTACAGAGGGGTTACAATTACATGGGCAGGATAATGCATACATTTCTTACCAAGCATTGCAGCCTCCTCCTTTGTTTACCCTTCACCTCCCTTCCCAGCCTCCCCCCTCCCCCCCACCCAATCATACCCCCCCTCCCCCCCCCCACCGACATTGTAAACCTGGTTTTGACATGACATTTTGTACTTCTCATTGTTGCAACAGGTCCACCTGAATCCTTAAACGACTTGTTTGTCCCCGTCTCCTCCACATGTTATACTGACATCGAAAATAGTGAAAGCGGGGGTTACACTGTGGGGGAGGGACATACAAAGCAACAAAGAAATAATCTTCCTATCATTATTCTTAACTTCTAATCATTACCTAAATATCTTAAACAGTATAAATAGTCATGTCTTTAACACAGACGTAAATGTTCTATACTTTTTTACTTAACATTTTCCAGGGGTATGTATTCATATTTCTAAGAAATGTTCACAGCAGTTAAAAGATGCCTTTGTGAAATTAATGTGATACAATTTGTTGTTGGTGGTGTTGTTTGCAAAGCCTGGACATTGTCCCTAAGCATTTTTATGCTCAAAGACAGCACTCCAGAAATTGAGGAAAAGAGCTAATTCCTGTTTTCAGTGGTTAATTGGAGATAAGAATTTAATAAGTACTTTTCTGTCTGGGCTGGTTTTGGAAACAATTCTTAAGATCTCAGCACCTAGAATAGCTCATATTATAAGGGTGAGTTACTGGCACTTGGTTTCATGAAGTATTTTTTTTTAATTTTAATTATGTTTTAAGATGTTTGTTTCACTATGATGTATATCATTCTGCAAATAAATTTAGATATATGTATATATTTCTGATGACAAATAAACTCTAAAAATGTACTATTTTACACATAACATTTATATATATATATGACAGACACCCTCTAAAATTTTCATGTTACTATTCTTGACCTTTTTCATTTCAAAGATATACACTCTATTTTTCTAAAAGTTTCCTAGAATAAAATAACTAATATTTCAATAGAAAGTAGAGTTTATTACTTTCAAGGGAATTTTAGATATACATATGATATTGTAGTAACATTTACAGTATATTACTTGAAAAGGTTCTGCCCAAACTCTTAAATATTTGTTTGTAGTTAAGGAGAGGGAGGAAGTTAATTCATACTGATTAGGAATTTTCAATGCTTAAAAAAAATCTATTCCATAATTTGTTATAAGCACATAGTGAAGCAACCTGATATGGTTTAGTTTTTTTTGTTTATTTGTTCAAAATTTCAATATGGATGCATGCAGACTGGTAACATTAAAATTATTAATCAAAAGACAAATAATAATAAAATCATAGACACATATCCAACGTTCAATAATTAGCACTTATGATACTAATAATAATTTTGATGGAGAGGATGATGACTACAGTGTAACCTGATAATGACGATGTTGTGATTGAAAAGGAAAAAAAATCTTTAGATATCTTTGAAGCTAAATTTCCCACATTGAATACATAGTTATAAACAGAGTTGGATTACATATAATAACAATAACAAGAGGAAGGCTGGGAAGGTGGCTCAGAGGCAGAGTGCTGGCATTGCCTACATGAGGCTCTGGGTTTGATTCCTCAGCACCACATAAGCAGAAAAAGCGGTAAGTGGCACTGTGGCTCAAGTGGTAGAGTGCATTGAGGTGAAGAGCTGAGGCACAGTGCCAGGCCCAGAGTTCAGGCCCCATGACGAACCAAAAAGAAAAAAAAAAGAACCAGAATAACAAGAGGAGAGTTTGAATATCAAGAAATACAATCACATAAACAAGTAGAGACAGTAAAAACCGTAATGTTATTCCAGCGGTCTTTCTAATGTATACTCACTGTTCTTGGTGGTATTATTTTCTTATAAATAAAATCATTTATTTCCATATTTTGATGGACTAAGATGTAGGTTTTAACTTAGTGTGATTAGTTCAAATAACATTCTCATATAGGTACTATTCAATAACCAATGTTTACCAATGATATATTAAGAACATGTTCTTCATTACAGCTGTAAATACATGATACAATTTACATAATACCACTTGCATAACTGCAGTTACCATAAAAGGACACAAGCTACAGAGCCAGGAGTTAAAATTTATTTTTATTTCTGCATGAAACTATTTCTGACTTTATGCCAACAAACTGAATTTGACTCTTTCCTTATTTGTAAGCTAAGGTAGAAAATGTAAGGACTGTTTACTTTCTTTTTCCTTGCTCTAGAATTCAACAAATATAGTCTTCAATATTTCTAGTAGATTACATCCATTTACAGATGAGAAATATAAGACCAACAGTCAATGTTGTGAGTAAATAATGGTACTAGAATTTTTCTCTGAGTTTTTTACTCTGTGTGCTGACAAGGAGAGTCATTTGGTGAAGGAGAGGACCAATATGAAAAGACTATGGGGAAAAATGCATACTTTGTAAACAGTTGTTTTAGGACTGAGTGACTGGTGATGAGTATTTGCAATAGGCTGGTGTCAGGGGCATAAAAAGGAGTACATAGAAATTACATTATGACAGAAACTGAAAAAATCTTGATCATTCATCTTATCTATGGATGGAGGTAGGGTAAGAAGAAATATAAAGTGTTTTCACATCTCTGTCTCCTAACTGTGTTAGTTACATTCTTGGTGATAAGGACTACAGGAGAAAAAGATGGATTTAGAGGAAAATAAACTCTCTGATAGTTCTAAGGTTTATATTAAACAGATGCCAAGATAGGTCTGTTTGAACAACATCAAAATATCCACGAACATGAATATGAAATGTAATGATAAAATCAGGGACATTATTAAAGGGAAGAGGAAAAGGAAAGTTCTGACGAAAGTGTGAACAATGTGAGTACCAGTGTGGACAAGATTGGAGGAAAGAGATAAACAAGGAAACAAAAAGGTAATAAACACAGATTTACAGAAGAAAAGGAAGGAAAGAAATTTCAGTAAGGAAATCTACTATTTGGATTTGAAAAGTAAAAGGACATAGACAAGATCAATAAGAACAGTGTTTTGGTGAAAGTAATATTGATAAAATGTTGAGCTATGAATGTGGAGACATAAAATTCTGGACCAATAAATTCAACAGGTCCTGTTGATTCTAAATGTTGGGAACAAATGCTTTAATCCTGACCTTAGAAATATTATACAGATATAACTGTCATGAACTTTTCTTAGAGGTATTCTGTGAACATTTTTGAAAACTTTAGCCAGGAGATTATAGATTGAACTAAAGCACAGACAAGCCTAATTTGTCCTACAGTTCCAATTAGTGACTCATCTATCCATATCAGTTTGGGATTTTATTGAAATATATTTAGATATGTTTGGATATCTTATCAGCCTACTCATTATAAATGTAGGAAAAGTAACACCAAGTATTAAGTTGAACATACAGCTTTACTGATGTGACTGAAGACTCCTCAAATTGATTCTTCTTTAAAATAGAAAATGCTTTAATAGCTATTGACACATCATAACTGCCAAATACTCTATTGAAATGTAATTCTTGTTAAGTATATCTCCATGCTGAAATATCCCTGTCTATCAACCTGACACAAATTCATATATGTAGGAAAGTGTTCTTATAAATTTCAAGCTTTTATTGAATGGAAGAGTTCAGACATTACCCTCACCACTAGGATTAAATGCCTAAAAAGATAAGACATTTTGCTTTAATGCCTTTCTTTCATTTTCTCATACACATTGCCAAGTTGTAAAGGTTTCTGTAGTAACAATAATACAATCATGACTTGTATTAACACAACATCTAGGATCTAATGTTAATTCGGATACTTAGTAATTAGCTCCAAATTTTGTGGATATTTTTATTTCTTTAGGGTAAACTAATGAGCTCCAGGAAAATTTCTCTAAGGAGCCTTTCAATTCTAATATCACTGTCTCAAAATGCTTTAAATTCTACATCCTCTAATGTGGGCATAGGATTATATTGTGCAACTTTTCTCCTCAGAGAGTAAGTATTACTCTATTGCTTAACATGGACAAAGTACTTTCATACATAGACTGGGTGTGTGCAAACAAGAAGTGGTAGTTGAACAATGTTCTTAGCAGTTTGTACAGATGAAATGGAAATAGAGCAACTATGAACTCAAAAGGAATGTGCAAAAAAGACAAAGGCACAAAGTAGAATGTGCCAAGAAAAACTGAAGTATAATTTCAAATAATGTGCTCAGGTGTGAGGGTGTGTTCAATGTACAGTTTCAGACAATGTAGTTGGATGTCCTGGGGAAAAACGGCTTTAAACTATTCTGGGATAATTGTACAAATAGAAGCCCTTAACTCTGACTCTAATCAGCCACAACATCATCAACTTAGGGACTATTTTCCAAGTGCAAAAATGAGAAAAAGAAGGCTTATCACAGTTAGTGTTCAAGTTGAAGCAATGGCAATCACATAACTTTTCTTATAAGTATTCATTTATTTTGGAGCATTAGAGTAGGAAAAAGCCAAGTAAAAATTCTGCATGTACCTAAATTAAGTGGCACGTATTATATTGGGATCTCTTTAATTTGGTAGTTATAGATTATATTTTTTTGTACTGTAACTTGGGAAAGTTGTCTGCTGTCAGTTATTTTCTTCTCTTACCCTTATTTTGCCCTTCCTCTTACATGATTATTATGTAAAGAGACATAATTGAGCTTGCATTTCTAAATTCTTCAAATTATCTGAACTAATTCATACTTCTGGCAGCCTCCTATTTCTTTCTCAAGGGAAATATTTTGTCACTACCATTTTTATCCTATATGATATTGGATATCTTCCTGCATAATTCAGTGCAAGATATACATTAGACTCATTCAGATATCTCAACACTTGTACCACCATAAAATACTATCTTATTTGGAAATCATGACATTAGTATATCTGCTGAGTTGCCATCTGTCATTTTGTATGGCCTTAAGTGATACTTACATGCAATCATGTTTTAAACCGATATACCACTCAGTAGATGAGGGAATTGAAAAAATGTGTTTTATATATGTATGGAGGAATTCTATGCTTCCAATTCATAAGGAAATGGAAAGAGCTGGAAAAATCCTACTAAGAAAAATAAGCAAGACACAAAGAAACAGATTCCATGGTTTCCTTCATTTGTAATAACTAGGAAATATCTAGGATAGTCCTAGCAGATGAGTAGAATGACTCAATAGCTATGTATAAATGACCACATAAAATGATGCTGAGCAAAATAAACTCCTAGATATGGAAAGAGAGGTTTTACTTTGTGGTTGTTGTTTTTAATGTACTATGTGATTTCTTTTGTGTTTTCCTCTATGGTTTGTCCACTGTTATATTTGATTTCAGTATCCTGTGTATTGTATATACATTTATCTTCATTTGGCAAGGGAAATGGAATAATAAAATGGCCCAACAAAGGACAAAAGGAAAACCAATGCAATAGCAACACTCACAAGACAACATGTTAGAAATTTACTTTACAACTTGTGAGGAGTATTGGGGTGAAGGAAAAGTGTGAGAAAAATAAGGGATGGGGTAAAAATTTTGAGATGTTATATATCCACTACCTTACAATTACTGCAACCCCTTCTATATATCACCTTGACAATAAAATTAACTTAAAAATGAGCTGCATAATATATAATTTCACTGTATTGGTATAGTAAATATTATTCTATGTGTATTATCTTTTATAAAAATGAACATTTTGCCTGCTATTTTGAATTACCTCTTTATTTATCGGAGGGACATCAACATGAATGTTATCAAACTATATAATATTGTCAGAATACACTTGCCATTATTTTTTAAAAAACATTATTTTAGTATTGTCTCATATTAAAACAGAAAATAGTTCAATTCTATGGAAACTCCTAACTTTGAAAACTCACTAATTGTTAAGAGGACAGAATATATCTGTTCCTCAACATTCTTATGACTACTAACTACTCATTTTCAAATTCTGAACATGCCATACCAGAGACATTCAAAACAGTAACTGTTTGCATTTTAATTAATTCAGCAATAGATGCAGTTTCCAATGAGGCATTACATATTTAAAAGTCAACAGGAAAAATAGACACATTCTGGTAGAGGATAACACTATGAAGTATCTATAACAATTAATTCCTTAAGAGTAAACATTTCTTCATCAGAATAAGCTATTATTTCTATGACAATCAATCCCAAGTTTTTATGCCATAAAGTCATTCTAGCCCAACAATTTCCAACTTGTAAGGTGCACCTTAAAATTCCCTAAATTCACATCATGACTACTTTATCACTATTGTGAAAAAATACTACACTTATCCTAATGTGATGCCCTTCCTATTGTGGCAAGAATACTACACTAAACTTTGCTACATCATTTTCACCGCAGTGGTATTCCTGAGATCAGAACACTTGCAAATATTATTTATTTTTATTTTATTTTATATTTATCTTATTATATATATATATATATATATATATTATCTATCATAGATATTCAGGAGATCTGTATATATTAATATAAGATTTGAAGATTATGGTTGAAAGCCCACCCAGGCAGGAAGGTTCTTTAGATTCTTACCTCCAATAAACTCATAAGGAAAAGCCAGACCCAAGAGGCACTGAGGTTCAAGTGGTAGAGCAGTAGCCTGGGAGCAAAAACAGGCTCAGGGACAGTGCCCAAGGCCTGAGGTTAAGCCCTAGGACAAACAAAGCAACAAAAACAAAATAAAAACAAACCTCAAACCTAGCATTTTTCTCATTGTATACAGAGGTACATAATTAAGAAAATTTCTTCCTGTGTTATGTATAGGTAGAAAAAAAAGATGTCACACAATTACTCTCTTCATACCACGTTACACCAAAGTCTCAAACGATTGCTCCTTTTCTATATGAATTAATATAATCAATTTGTTGACAGTTTGTCTAGATTTTTCACATTATCTTCTTACACATGAACTGTTGGAATTATCTATTAACTAAGTTCTTATTATACCTCCCTTGAAAGAATATTATGTTTTTTTTGTGAGGGTCCGGTTGTGGGGCCTGAAGTCTGGGCCTGGGCACTTTCCCTCAGCTCTTCAGCTCATGGCTAGTGCTCCACGACTTGAGCCACAGCGCCACTTCTGGCTTTTTTCTTTTTGCTTATGTGGTGCTGAGGAATCAAACCCAGGGCCTCAGGCATGCAAGGCAAGCGCTCAACCACTGAGCCACCTTCCCAGCTGAAAGAATATTCTAGTCAATTAGAATGCCAGACTAATTAGTGAATTTGTAAATTAAATCTTTTACTTGAAAAGAATTTTGTAGTATCCTATAGAATATTAAATCACAAACAAAAAATATCTATTTTAACTCTAAATTCTAATTTAGCCAGGTCTACAAAGTCCTACATTAAATGAACTTTCCTATATCATCAGGCTTAAACTTTGGTAATCTTTCATCATTTCTTGGGACTCTAACAGAATGATACTTAGTTTTTCAAATTTTTGGTTGGGAATCATGAGCTCTCTTCCATCTAGAAATGTTCTGTAATTAAGACAACATTTAATCCACTGACCTATAGCCACCTAATCTTTGACAGGAGAGCTAGAAAAATTGAACTGAAGAAAGACAGCCTTTTCAGTAAATGGTGCTGGCAAAATTGGTTGAACACCTGTAGAAAACTAAAGATATATCCATATATATATATATATATATATATATATATAAAACACTCTGCATGATAATCAAATCAAAATGGATCAAAGACCTCAAAATAAAAGCAGACACTGTGAAAACATTACATGAAGGATAAGAGAAACTCTAGGGCTCTTTAGCACAGGCCAAAAATTTCTTAATAGAGAACCAGAAACAAAACAAATCAAAGAAAGGTTGGAGAAATGGGATTGCATGAAACAGCAGAGCTTCTGCATGGTAAAGTTCATAGATAGCAAGATCAATAAAAAGCCCAATTACTGGGAGAAGTTCTTCATGAGTCATAAAACAGACAATGTCTTATATCTAAAATACACTTAGGAATCAAAATTATAAATCCCACAACAACAAATCCTCAAAGGAACAACTGCCCAATAACTAAGTGGGCTGAAGACTTAAAGAGAGACTTCTTTGAAGAGGAAATAAAAAAATGTCCATTAGACTCATGAAGAAATACTTAATTTTTCTCTTCATAAATGAAATGCAAATCAAAACATTGAGATTACACCTCACTCCTGTAATCACGAAATATAATAATGACAGATGCTGGTGGGGATGTATCTAAAAGGGAACACTACTGCATTACTTGTAGCTGTTTAAACTTGTTTAACCACTTTGGAAAACAGTATGAAATTTCTTCAAAAGACTCCACTTAGAGCTCCCCAATGACCCAGCAACCCCACTTTTGCGCACTTACCCAAATGATCACAAAACTACCAGCACAACCATGTTTATTGGAGTATTAGTCACAATAGCTATGATATGGAACCAACCCCAACGCCGCTCAGTAGACTAATGGTTCAAGAAAATGTGGTATACACACACACACACACACACACACACACACACACACTCACACACACACACACACACTGGAATTGTATGCTTCCATCAGAAAGAATGGGATTACCCCATTTGTTAGGAAATGGAAAGACTTGGTAAAAATTATATTAAGTGAAGTAAGCCAGACCCAAAGAAACATAGGACCCATGGTTTACCTTGTTTTACCTTTGTTTGCAAGGATTAGTACATGTCTAGGACAAGTAGAGAAGATCAAAGCTAGGTACATATGACCATACAAGATGATGTTAAGCAAAATGTATTCCAAGTCAGAGACACAACTGGTTTTTCCTTTCTTTCTTTTGTACGTTATTCCCCCACGGTAAACCCCTGTTTTCACTTTATTTGATTCCACTGTTCTGCACCATATATATATATATATATATATATATATATATATATATATATATATATATATTTGTAATTTGGGTAGTGGAAGGAATATAGCAGAACGCTTAAATGGGAATGCAGGTTGACCAGTGTGACAATGAGATGTACAGGACACTGTGCAGAAAATGAATTTACAATGTCAGGCAGGGGTTGAGGAGGGAGGAGTTGGAGATGTGAGGAGGGAAAAGAAGGCAGGGGAAAAACAAAGGAGGAGGTAACAATGCTGTATAGGAAATGTACTCATTACCTAGTTCTGTAACTCTGAGCCCTCTGTACAATATTTTTACAATAAAAATATATTAAAAAATCTCTACCCGATGTAAATTTCCAGTGCTGCCCTAAGAATTGCATTTTCTGCTTATTCTGGCTCTGGTTAGGTCCAGCTGCCCAATGGATGAGTAGTCTTCAAGGCATCTTGGTCTTCCAGTGGGACTTGGATTATCCAGTGGTGGTTGGAACCAGGCCAAGGACAGGACAAAACCACTTCCAGGACATGGCTTTGTCATTGCCCAGGCAACTAGGATTGCAAGCAGAATTTCTCTGAATTTGACTACAGAAAACAATCAGTGAAACAAGAGGCAAGTACACCAAACACCTCCCCCCTCCCCCCACCATTTCCTCCTTTCTCCTTCCCAGGGAAAGTATAAATTAATTTTGCAGGTTTTGACACACACACAAAATGCCCACCATCTCCCCTGGTAAACTTGGTTTCAAGTCACTAAGTCATGTCAACGGATAATGCTGCATTCATTATTCTGGACAACATCTTCAGGTTGTTTGATGCTTTAATTTTTTGTTGCTGTTGTTGATGTTGTTGGTAGGGGTGCCTGAACTCTGGGTCTGGGTGCTGTCCCTGAGCTGATCAGCTCAAGGCTAGTGCACTACCACTTTAGCCACAGTGCCACTTCCAGTTTTTTCTGCTTATGTGGTGCTGAGGAATTGAAAGGACCTCATGCATGCAAGACAAGCACTCTACCACAAGTCTTCTTCCAACCCTAATGATTTAATTCTTTAAAATTTCTTTTTGTCAGTCATGGGCCTTGAACTTGAACTCAGGGCTTGGGTATTAACATATCCCAGAGTGCTTCAGCTCAAGGGGAGCCCTCTCCCAATTGATCCACAGTGCCACTTCCTGTTTGGAGATAACTGACTCACAGACTTTCATGCCAGGATTTGCTTTGAACAGGTAAATTTTTAAATTATATTTCTTCTAGGTGTTTATTGGTACATTACAGTTTTTCTGGAATTTAAAGTTTTCTGTAAACCTTTGTCTTCAAGTAATGCAACAGCATTAAATATTACATTTCGAAGCTATCCTTTAGCACATCCATTTTAAAATTATTATCTTAAGATGAAATTCTAATTCTTTGTAGTAACAACCCATTAAACTCCAAATGGGAACTATGCTAATTTCAGCAGCCTTGACTCTCCTTCCTCTTTTTTTTCTCTCCAGTATCTTTTCTTGTTTTGGAACAAGTGTCATGGACTGTCCAACCATTCAAAAGGAAGATTATTCCATTAATTTAATAGAAAAGGAATCCAGCCTGCCTGCATCTCAACGCAACTTTGAGTATAATATTAATCTAATAATTCATGTCAGTGGATTTTCAGTCATTTCAATAATTTTTTGTTTAACCACTCATTAAAGAGGTCCCAAAAAGCAAGAATCAAAAATCATGTTCTGCTTTCTAAGAATGTTTAAAAAGCTAGTGATTCAACAAGACGCATTCTATTCTTCCAAGATTTCTATGTGAAGAATTTCTGTTTTATCATATCCCTTACCACTGACCACTTCCCTTCAAACTTGTAGCTTTGTTCAGTTTTCTTGTTTCAGCTTTCATTTTGGTATTAGCCTCAGTAATATCCTTGTAGTATTTGACAATGAAATTCCATTTATTGTTAGAGAGCTCAATTCATATTGCCAAAGGCAGACTGATGAGCAGTTCATAAAGCTTAAACTATTGAGTATCATTAACTTGATCATCTGCAAATATTCCATAAATTAATGTAAGTACCACATAAATGTGCAACTTCATAAACTTTTAAAAGTGCAAAGTAGTTACATATCTATGTCATAAAATAATTCAGATCACTGGTAGAAGAGATTAAGCTAAAACTTTTGTTTATATCATTCCCAATAGTTTTGTCAAATTTTCTTTTCCCATTAACTTTCACCTTGGGGCCTGCTTTTCCTAGCAACAAGTTTCAAGTTGATACCCTTGGATTTTAGTCCCCTCTGAGTAACCTCTTTTCTTTCCACCACTAGTTAGTTCCTCATGTTAAATACCTGAGGAATAACGTCCAATTGTTCCTGCAAGAGGAGTACCCAATTCGACTGTCTGTGCCTACTCTGGCCTTGCTTTGTTTGGGAATGTGGTACCATAGACAGGGGTATCAGGGATCAGGTGGCTGGAACCATGGTGTTAAGAATTATGGGTAGCAAAATGAGTAGCACAGAATAGGATAACACGGAAAGGGTAATTGTGACTGTAATTGATGAGTTGCATTGGCAGGAAATTGGGTAGCAGCAACAGCTTTGCAGGGGTTTGGGTAGCTAATACAGGCATCCAGAACAATTTAGCATTGACAAGGAAGCATAGACAAAGTGAAAGATAAAAGTTGTGAGGCATTGTGGGAATTCTTTTCTACCCAAGCTAAAAACATGGAGGAGGGTTATTTTAAACTAAAACTACAAAAGATAATTTAAGGTCTTGGTGCTAACAAATCTGTCCAGGTATTATTACTTTAAACAGAGAATTCAAAGTGGTTTTTCTTCATGAATACAGAGATCAAAGGTATTATAATTCTTATTTCAAAATGCAAATTAAAGGGAAAATTAGTCAGGAGGTAAAATTCATATTGAAACTTTAATTGAAAAATTGAGCTAGAATGTTCACATCAGGCAAAGGCAAGCAATCAGCCTAGCACCAACAAAGAAATACCATAATGTATATCTCAGAAAAAGGAACCAAGTTCCTTATCCTTGATTTCAATGATACACACACGGGCATGCACACACACACACACACACACACACACACACACAAATGTATGCAACAGCTCAATCTACTCACATCCATTCAACATGAATCAAAGATCTTCAAACTTTAAAAGTTTGAAGTCTTACTCTGAAAACATTACAGGATGGAATAGGAGAAACCCTAGGTCTCCTTGGCACAGGCCGGAATTTTCTTAATAGAGACTCAGAAATACAAAAAAAAAAAAAAAAAAAAAAAAAATTCAAGACAAATGGGACAAATGGTATTGCATGCAATTGCAGATCTTCTGCATGGCAAAGGACATAGCTAGCCAGATCATTAGAAAGCCCGTGGACTGGGAGAAGATCTGCACTAGCCATACAACATGCAAGGATCTCATATCTGAAATATACCTGGAACTCAAAAAATTAAATCCCTCAACAACAAATCTTCAAAGGAACAACTGCCCAATAAATAAGTGGGCTAAAGACTTAAAGAGAAACTTCCCTGAAGAGGAAAGAAGGATGGGCAATAAACACATGAAGAAATGCTCAACCTCTCTAGCCATAAAAGAATTGCAAATAAAAGCAACATTGAGGTTCCACCTCACCACAGTTAGACTGGTAAAATCAAGAACTCTGATAACAACAGATGCTGGAGGGGATTTGGACAGATGAGAACCTTACTACATTGTTGGTGGGAGTGTAAACTTGTCAAACCACTGTGGAAAGCAGTACGAAAGTTCCTCAAAAGACTCCACATAGAGCTCTCCTATGACCCAGCATTCCAAATTTTTGAGCATTTAACCACGTGATCACAAACAAGACCATACTAAAGCTACCGGCACACCTATTTTTTATTGTAGAATTATTTACCATAGCCATGATATGGAACCAACCGAAATGCCCCTCAGTAGATGAATGGATCAAGAAAATGTGGTATATATACACAATGCAATTCTATGCATCCATCAGGAAGAATAACATTGCTCCATTTGTTAGGAAATGGAAAGACTTGGAAAAAATTATATTAAGTGAAGTAAGCCAGACCCAAAGCAACATAGGTCCCATGGCTTCCCTTATTTGAAATAACTAGTATATGCTGAGTCAGGCAGAAAATGTCAGATAAATTGATGCTAGGGGAATGAACCCCAAGACAAGTATTCAATTTTTTTCTTTCATGCAGTTGTTTCTAACATATTTATAAGATGATTTCTATACTGCTTTTAATGTCTCTCCCCCTGCTTTCACTGTATTTGATGTTGGTACAATTTGTGAAGGGGAAGGGCAAAAACAAATCGTTTAACTAGGGATACAGGTGGACGCATTGCAACAATGAGATATACAAGTCATTATGTTGAAAAATTAACTTTACAACTTTGGTGGGGGGAAGAGGGTTTTGGCCATCTACTTTCCAGTTGAATTATAGGTGTAGAAGCAAAACGTAATACAAAACAGTTCTTACTATAAATCATTTCTCTCTGAACATCTTAAAAATAAATTAAGACAACATGAAATAAAAAATCCCTTGATACCTATCAAAATTCCTACCTCATTTTCAAGGAAATAGAAGAGGCAATCCAAAAATTCATATGGAACAGTAAAAAACCCCGAGTAACAAAAACGCTCCTCAATGGAAAGAATAGAGCTGGTGGAATATCAATACCAAATTTCTAACACTACTACAAAGCCATAGTAATCAAAACAGCTTGGTACTGGCATAAGAACAGACCTCAGGACCAATGGAATAGAATTGAAAACCCAGAAATGAACCTACAGACCTATAGCCAACTAATCTTCGATAAGGGAGCTAAAATAATAGAATGGAAGAAAGACAGCCTTCTGTAAATGGTGCTGGCAAAATTGGTTAACTGCTTGTAGAAAACTAAAACTAGATCCTTATATATCACCCTGCACCAGAATCAACTCCAAATGGATCAAAGACCTTGGAGTCAAAGCAGACACTCTGAAAATATTACAGATGGAATAGGAGAAACCCTAGGTCTCCTTGGAACAGGCCGAAATTTTCTGAATAGAGACCCGGAAACACAAGAAATCAAAGAAAGGTTGGACAAATGGGATTGCATGAAGTTGCAGAGCTTCTGCATGGCAAAGGACATAGATTGCAAGACCAATAGAAAGCCCACAGATTGGGAGAAGATCTTCACTAGCCATACAATGGACAAAGGTCTCATATCTAAAATATACTTGGAACTCAAAAAATTAAATCCCCCAACAACAAATCCTCAAAGAAACAACTGCCCAATAAATAAATGGGCTAAAGACTTGAAGAGAAACTTCTCTGAAGAAGAAAGAAGTATGGCCAATAGACACATGAAGAAATGCTCAACCTCCCTAGCCATAAAATAAATGCAAATCAAAACAACATTGAGACACCACCTCATCCCAGTTAGAATGGATATAATCAAGAACTGTAACAATAACAGATGCTGGAGAGGATGTGGACAGAAAGGAACCTTACTTCATTGTTGGTGGGAATGTAAGCATGTTCAACCACTTTGGAAAGCAGTATGGAGGTTCCTCAAAAGACTTCACATAGAACTCCCCTATGACCCAGCAATCCCACTTTTGGGCATTTACCCAAATGTTTACAAACAAGACCACACTAAAGCTACCAGCACAACTATGTTTATTGCAACATTGTTTACCATAGCTAAGATATGGAACCAACCCAGATGCCCCTCAGTAGATGAATGGATCAAGAAAATGTGGTATATATACACAATGGAATTCTATGCCTCCATCAGAAAGAATGTCATTGCCCCATTTGTTAGGAAATGGAAAGGCTTGGAAAAAATTATATTAAGTGAGGTAAGCCAAGCCCAAATAAACATAGGTCCCATGGTTTCCCTTATTTACAATATCTCGTATATGTATGAGTCAAGCAGAAAAGGTCAGATAATGTGATGTTAGGAAAATGAACCCTTAGATATGTATTTAAATGTTTTTTTTTCTTTCATGCATTTGTTTCTAATTCATTTATAAGATTATTTCTTTGTTGCTTTGTATATCCCTCCCCCACAGTATAACCCCTGATTTCACTATATTTGATGTTGGTATAATTTGTGGAGGAGATGAGAAAAACAAGTCATTTAAGGATACAGGTGGACCAGTTGCAACTATGAGAAGTACGAGTTGTCATGTCGAAAATGAACTTTACAACTTTGGTGCGGGGAAGGGGGAGATTGGGTGGGGGAGAGGAGGGAGGCTGGGAAGGGATGTGAAGGGTAAACAAAAGAGGAGGCTGCAATGCTTGATAAGAAATGTACTCATTATATTGCTTATGTAATTGTAACCCCTCTGTACAGTATGTTCACAAAAAAATTAAAATTAAAATTAAAAAAAGAAAAAAAAACCCTAAGTTTAAAACATCCTTCTAGACAAGTTAAAGAAATAATGAGAACAAGTATTTTAAGAATAATTTCAGAGAGCTTGAACTCAGGGCCTGGGTTCTGTCTCTGAGATTTATTACTCAAGACCATTGCTGCCACTTTGAGCCACAGTGCCACAGAAAAGTCTCACTAATTTTCCTCTCCAGACTGGCTTTGAACTAGGATCTAGAGGTTTCAGCTCTCTGAGTAGCTAGGATTATAGGCATGAGCCCCTTGCACCTGGCTAGAATAATTGCTTACCTGAGACAGAGGCCAGTTATTATTAAATGTCTATCATGTTTAACTTTGTAAATTAAAGTTAACTGAAATGTCTTCCACTAGAAATAAGGAATTAAATGTGCAGATGGGTTACAAAGTTCTTACCAAAAGTTACATATTTTCCTTTTTTTTTCTTCCAAAATTGTTTGCTTTCCAGAATCATACCTTATCTTTCCTTGCTCCTTCAACTATCAATTCTTATGTGAAGAACTTGCTAATATCTATTTTCAGTCCAAACGACTTGTATGCACCTCTCATCCATATATTCAACTGACATAAAAACTTGTGAAACAGAAATCATTTCTTATCATTACTGGATATTAAAGTGTAAGTAAAATTTAAGAAAATAAAGAATACCATAAATAAACATAACATGATTTTAATAGTAATGCTAAACATAAATACAATGTTGATTATTTTCCAGATCAATTTAATAAAAACCTCAAGGAAAAGAAATAAACTTTTTTGAGGGCTGATATTATGGTTTAAAATTAGGACCTAACCTTGTCACTTAGGCTTTTTCCCTTAATAGTGGTGCTCTGTATTTGAACAACAGCTCCCCTTCCAGTTTTATTTGGGGGATCATAGAGAGAAAAGAATCTCATGGAATACAAATTATTTGTGTCCCTATCTTGGGGTTCATTTCACATAACATCCTCTTATATGGTTATATGGTACCATGTACTAGTTACTCCAAGTAAGATTAACCATGAGACCTATGGTTATTTGAGCCTGGCTTATTTCACTTAATATAATTATTTCTGCGTCTTTCCATTTCCTAGCAAATGGGGCGATGACATTCTCTCTGATGGAGGCATAGAATTCCAGTGTGTGTGTGTGTGTGTGTGTGTGTGTGTGTGTGTGTGTGTGTGTGTGTGTGTGTGTGTGTGTGTGTGTGTGTATCACATTTTCTTGATCCATTTATCTACTCAGGGGCATATGGGTTGGTTCCATATCTTAGCTATGGTAAATAATGCTGCAATAAACATAGTTGTACCAGTAGCTTAGTATGGTCTTGTTTGTGATCATTTGGGTAAATACCCAAAAATGTGGACTGCTGGATCATAGGGGAGCTCTAAGTGAGGAATTAGAAAACATTATATCAAGTGAAGTAAGCCAAAACCAAAGAAACATTGGTCCTATGTTTTCCCTTATTTGCAATAACTATTATATGTCTGGGACAAGCATAAAAGTTCAAAAGCTATGTACATACGACCAGATAAGATGATGTTAAGTGAAATGAACCCCAAGATAGGATTTATAATCTACCATGTGTTTTTTTTTCTTTTTATGTTCCTCCCCCATGGTTTAAGCCTTGTTTTCACTATATTTAGTATTGGTGCCCTGTATCTTGTATACACCCTTCTCTAGCTTGGGGAGGGGAAGGGACAAAACAAAATAGATAAATAGTGATACAGGCTGACCCATTGTAACAATGAGATGCACAAGACACTATGTTAAAAAAAAAGATCTTTACAATATAGGTGGGGAAGAAGGGAAGGGAGTACAGGGGAGTGTAGTTGTGGAGGTGGGAGGGGAGGGTAGGGGAAAAACAAAGGAGGAGGTAACAATGCTTGATAGAAAATGTACTCATTAACTTGCTCATGTAACTATAAACCCTCTACACAGCATTTTTTACAATTAAAACCTCTTTTAAAAAACAGAAGGTGTGCCGGACACCTGTGGCTGACCCCTGTAATCCTAGCTACTCAGGATGCTGAGGTCTGACGATCACGGTTCAAAGACAGCCCTAGAAAGAAAGTCTGTGAGACTCTTATCTCCAATAAAACCACTAGAAAACAGATACTGGTGCTGTGGCTCAAGCGGTAGAGCACTCCCCTTGAGCTGAAGAGTGCAGGAACATCGCCCAAGAACAGAGTTCAAGCCCCACGACCGACAAAAAAAAAAAAACAACAGGTGTCATGTACACCAAGTATAGTAGCTCCATCTGTAATCCCAGCTGATTGGGAAGCAGAAATGACAAGGATCTTGGTCTGAGGCAGGCCAAAGAAATAACTGCCAAGACAGCCATCTCAACAAATGAGCTGGCCATAGTGGTTCACATCTGTAACCCTAGCTAATTATGTGGGAGGCATAGGTAGCAAAGTCTCAGTCAATCTAAGATCTGACCAGGGCAAAAGTTCAAGACCTCAAGTAAATAAAATGGACTAGAAGTATGGCAAAAGTAATTGAGATACTTGGTGCTATACAAAATCCTGTCTAGCAAGCAGAGAACCCCTGAATAGAACCCTAGTAATATTCCTTTCTTCCACCAAAAAGCCTAAATAACTTTGTCCTATTTGAAAATCTAATTTCAAGGCCACTGACAGATCAGAG
The DNA here is from genome assembly GCF_019054845.1 of Dipodomys spectabilis. Lineage (NCBI taxonomy): Eukaryota > Metazoa > Chordata > Mammalia > Rodentia > Heteromyidae > Dipodomys > Dipodomys spectabilis. The sequence continues at coordinate 6,282,517 of NW_024870729.1, read as the reverse complement.
ATGGTGAAATTATCTTAAAAATTAGGTTTGCAAAAGAGACAAAATTCTTTAGGTTTTGGAAAAACTGAAAAAGTAGGAAAATGCATGTGATTTTTGTTAGCTCCATAATTCTTGAAAACATAAAATGTACTCAAGTATTTAATATATATCCATATGTGTGCATATATCCATGTATGTATATATATATATATATATGTGTGTGTGTGTGTGTATAATCATATATATATATACATATATATGTATGGTTCATCTCTTTTCTGTGTAGCAAATGGTACAAATGAATCTGTACAAACACTACTCAAAGGCATGAATAGACAAAGAGAATGAGCAGAGAACTCATACTCAGGAATCTATGGTTAGCCCATAACCTGAAAATCTTTTACATCAGTTTGCATGTGTCAGTTACTGCAGTACAGGGACAATACGATGGCAATGAGATACCAGGCAGATGAAATGAGAAATGAGAGATACAAATGGTACAATATTCTTTCTGATGAGTAAGAAGAATTTCCAGTGTGTGTGTGTTTGTGTGTGTGTGTGTGTGTGTGTGTGTGTGTGTGTGTGTGTAATTTTCCCTCGTCTTTTTCTGTCCCTTTCCTGGTGGCTGGTCTGCCTCTTCTGATCTCAGATGGTGTCCCTCCTTCACACCGACCTTGCTTTTGCCCCCTATTAGGGTCTACAATGAGTCCTAAATTGCCACAGGCCTGTGTTCCAACTTTTCTCTGGCGCACAAGTCTGGCTGTCCCAATATTTGGTCACCTCCAGGGGATTCTGGGTCAGTGATGCCAGCTGGCATAGGGTCTCCTCTGCCTGAAAGGGAGGGCCTCAGTCATGTGATGTCCTATCCTTTTCCTCAACTGGGCCTCTGACTTCATATCCCTCCCATCAGGCTGGCAGTGGAGTGGGGAATGGGGGATTGCTGGTGGTTCTGGCCAACTTGAGCTTGACAGCTGACTGAAGACTGCCCAAGCAAGGAGGATCTAGTGCTACATGGGATGTGAGGCCAGGGTGGCTTGGAAGTATAGGTCAGTTTCTAGGAAATGTAAATGTACTTTATCACAGGACAGTCTATCTTCTGGCCCCAACTGGGCCTCTCAGGTCATTCTAGACAATTCCAGATGCTCAGAATACAGAGGCACAGACTTTAGACTCCAGGGCCAGGGAACTGGGGGAATGAGAGACTGGTATGGCCAATACCTCATTGTTTTGGGGTATTAGTGTTGACCTGGATATGCACCCCCTTGTGTACTTTCACTTCTTAACCCAGTCTTGGCCACACACAGGCCACTAGTGGCAGTACTGTGGAAGTGGCAGGAGTAGAAGTGGAGTCTAGGATGACCAAAATCAGGATTTATGGCCTTTGGGGGTGGCAAAGGATGTCTTTTAAAAAAATCTTAGAGCTGGAACTCGGGGCCTAGGCAATGTCCCGAGCTTCCTTTGCTCAAAGCTAACATTCTACCACTTGAACCAGAGCTCAACTTTCATCTTTTTTTAGTAGTTTAGTGGAGATAAGAATCTCATGGACTCTCCTGCCTGTTCTGGTTTCAAGCTTCCATCCTAAGATCTCAGTCTTTTGAGTAGCTAGGATTGCTTGTATAAGCCATGGGCACCTGTTAAGGATGTTGTTTGTGTGTGTGTGTGTGTGTGTGTGTGTGTGTGTGTGTGTGTGTGTGTGTGTGTGTGTGTTTACCGGGACTTGAACTCATACCATAGGTGCTATCCTTTAGCTTGTTTTCACAAGGTTGGTGCTGTACCACTTGAACTACTGTAGCTCTGCTTCCCAGCTTTTTGGTGATTTATTGGACATAAGAGTATGCCCAGGCTAGCTTTTAATTTTGATTGATGCTCAGGTCTCAGGCTTGAGTACCTAGGATGACAGGCATGAGCCACCAGCGCCCAGCTGATAATGGCCTTTCACCACAGTGGACTGGGATCTCCTGAAAACTATTTTTTTCTGTGCCAGTACTGGGGCTTGAACTCAGGGTCTGGGCTCTGATCTCTTAACTTTTTCCCTCAAGTCTCTTACTCTGCCACTTGAGCCACAGCTCCATTTCTGGATTTTGACCAGAAGACTGTCACTAACTTTCCTCCGCTGAGCTGGCTTTGACCAAAAATCTCTGATCACAGACTTCTTAATAACTAGGATTTACAGGGTTTGAGCCACTGGAGGCATTGGGTAGAAGTTTTTCTTAAGCAAGAATTCTTCCCTGCATTTGCTCTGACTCCTCCATGCAAAGGGGGCCTGAGAGTCAGGATCTGTGAAAAATAGGCTTCCAGGCACAAAATTGGCTGGGGTCTTTGGTAAAAAGTCAAGCTAATCTTACCCTGAGCCAAATTCTGGGACCCCACCGTCTTCCCTACCTGGGACTCAAGTACAAACCTTGACCCAGCCTTCAGTGTTCTGCCAGACTTGTCTGAGGTCACAGAACATTCATTCCACCCACACCACCTTCTCGACATCACCCCTCAGGACCTTTGTGCATGCTCTGTACCTTCTGCCCGAGGCCCTCTGTCCTGTTCCACATCTTAGAACTCCTGTGGAATTTTGGCACTGGTCATATCACCTCCTGGAGCAGGCCTTTCTTTCCCTTACTGAGTTGCTAGAGATCGAACTTGTGCAGGCTGACTGTCAAATGCTCTATCTTTGTGTGTGTGTGTGTGTGTGTGTGTGTGTGTGTGTGTGTGTGTGTGTGCCAGTCCTGGGGTTTGAATTCATGGCCTGGATGTTATCCCTGAGTTTTTATGCTCAAGGCTAGCATTCTACTACTTTTACCACAGCTCTGTTTTTTTTGGTGCTTAATTGGAGAAAAGAGTCTCATATAGACTTTCCTGCCTGCACAGGCTTGCAGTTATAATCTTCAGATCTCAACTTCCTGAGTGCTATTATTACAGGAGTGAGCCACCAGCACCTGCCCTCTACCTCTTACCTATAACCTCGGCCCTCTTCTGAATCCCAGAAGAGTATGTCTCACTAAGCTCACATTTTTTTTTTGCCAGTGTTATGGCTTGACTCAGGGTCTAGGCATGTTCCTGAGCTGCTTTTGCTCAAGGCTACATTCTATCACTTAAGCCACAGTGACACTTTTGGATTTTTCTGTTTATGTGGTGCTGAGGAATCCAACCCAGGGCTTCATGCTTGCTTGGTAAGCACTCTATCACTTAGCCACATTCACAGCCCAAGGATTATTTCTAACAGGAACTATGAGGGTGGAATTTACTGGAATACTCATTTCAGCACAGAAATCGCAGGCCATTTCATATCTTTGCCAGGATTTGGGACCAGTGTAAGATTCGGCAATGAGGAATGATGAATGAGTGATAGCCACCAGGCCCCAGAGATCTAGGCTCACGTCCTAAAGAGGGATAGGGAATGTGGAGCCAGAATCTTCCACAACTCGTACAGCCTAGGAACAGTGATCTCCGTGGAGGCAGAGGCTGGCTGCTAAATATCCCAATGGGACACCTCAGCCAGAACATAATGAACTCATTGCATACACCAGCCAAGGCAAGCCTTCTGGGCTTCAGTTATTAAATGGCAGAGAAGGATACTTTGTTCAAGCTACTGACTCAGACTTAGTACTTTCTGAGGGCTTGTCCCAGCTTGCCCAGGTTGGGGGTCTGTTCATGGGCAACCTGCTGAATGCCCATCATCCATACATCATCCATAAATACACAGAGACATGGAGTTATTGCCTTCTTTTTTTCTTTGGCAGGTCTCAGGTTGAAATATGAGCCTAGGCCCTATCCCTGATCGCCTCTTTCTCAAGAGTAGCGCTCTGCCCTTGAGCCACAGACCCAATCCATGGGGATATTTTCCTGTGATCTCTTAGAAATAAGAGTGTTGCGGACTTTCCTGCCCTGGCTGAATTCAAATTGGCAATCTCTACATCTCAGCCCCCTGAGGAGCTAGGATTACATACAGGAGCCACTGACACCTGGCTTTGTTTTCTTCTTGTTGTTCTTTTTTTAATCGTGACAATCTGAAATCTTCAGTGTCATTCCAATGGTTTGCATTCAAAGTAAACTTCCCAGGCCTGGAGTTCAAATCCCAGGAGTGCCACACACAAATGGAGGGAGATCCTGACAAACTCATTCCTATTTACGTGAATGCTAATGGAATGTTATAAAAGTAATTAAATTTGCAGTTAATTCATGATTCTATTTTAGAAAGCCACACAACAATCATTGGATTTATATCTTCCATTCTAGCAACACGTTGTGATTCCCCTAATGGAAGGATATTGATTAATTTTAATTAATGATTTTATAAGTATTCAACCATGATACTTCATTAAATGCAGATATAACTTAATAACTAAATATTGGTAACTATATATATAAAATTTAATAATATCGTCACTTCTCTCTCTCTACATATATATATATATATATATATATATATATATATATACAGCAATCTACACACACACACACACACACATATATATATATATATATATATATAGATAGATAGATAGATAGATATATACAGATAGATAGATAGATAGATATAGATATAGATATAGATTGAGCACTAGTGTGGCTTGATAATAGCCACACTATAGATAGATAGATAGATAGATAGATAGATAGATAGATAGATAGATAGATAGATAGATAGATAGATAGATAGATAGATAGATATAGATATAGATTGAGCACTAGTGTGGCTTGATAATAGGTCATCAGAATTTTCTGGCAGCTCAATTTGCCAGAGGTTGGTGTGCTAAGGCTTTGACCCCATTTATGGATTGGACATTGTAGGCCATGAGTTGAAATCCCGGCATTGCCAAAAATTTATTCATGTAATAAGAAGCCACTTTTGACACATTTTTTTTCCTGACAAAATGTCCTGGGTCTCAGTATGATGTATAATTCATATGCAAATATATTCTGAATGATAGGATGTAATAAATGAAATTGAATAAGGGTAATAAACGTCATACTCACTAAACTCCTGTGTGTATTTTTCCAGGGCTGGGGCTTCAATTCAGGCCCTGGGAACTGGTCTGAATTTCTTGTCTTCAAGGATGGTGAGCTTCTCCTTCACCCACAGTGCCACAGAGATCCCCAGATGTTGAGTTCAAATCTCAGGTCTGCCAGAAAAATGGTGCAAATTCCAAGCCAGGGCCTTATTTTATTTTATTATTATATTTTTTGCCAAGCACGAGGCTTGAACTCAGGTCTTGGTATCTCTGCCACAGCTGGCCCTGGGATTCTAGGACCCAAGTTCAAATCTCAGGGTTGGCAAGAAATAAAATAAAAAGGAAAAGGATAAAATGGAGAAATTCAAGAAGGTGGTTTTACATTTTTTCCCTTTGCATTATGACCATCCTGCGTGTAAATGACAAAGCCCAGAAAGTGTTCATGACATTGCATGCTGATGTTTGGCTGGCAATTAGGGAAGCCATAACCAAAACCAAAACTTATGACTGGAGGTCAAATCACAGGGCTGCCACTAAGTATTGGCGGGAGATTCTAAGAAACCCATTTTCATGTACATCCATACGAATGGAATTTTATAAAAGCAACAAATTAGTAGTTAGTGTATGAGTATACTATAAAATTATACACATCAATTTTATTGCATTGACAAATTTTCAATTAATACTTTATTATGTATTCAACCATGATACTTAAAAGTGGAAGGAATAATTTGAATGTCAATAATGGGTTGTAATATAATATATGTAATTTCATAATATACAGACACCTTTCTCTTGTTTTTTGCATATATATAGGTATATATATATTTATATACATATACATATATGCGAATCTACACATTTATCTGTTCATACAATTGTCACTCCTGGGGCTCAGTGGTATAATGATGGTATAATGATGGTATAATGATGGCTAGTACATACAAAGCCCTGGATTCGATTCCTCACTACCACATGCACATAAAAATCTAGAAGTTGTGCTCTCGCTCAAGCAGTTGAGCATTAGCTTTGAGCACAAAAGCTAAGGGACTGTGTCTAGACTCTTACTCAAGGTCCAGAATGGGCATGAAAAAAGATTGAATGTTGTGACTGCAACTCTATAAGGATAGGACTTCAAATACCTCATCACAGAGCAAACCAGGAATCTGGTGCTGACAGCTGCCATCTAACCTGACTTAGTCAGATGTATACAACTGCAACTCAGCCCCACAGAACCAGATGCTGCTGGCATGCTCACCCCTGTCATCCAAGATACTCAGGGGCTGAGATCTGACACTGGTGGGTTTAAAATCCAGCCCTGGCAGGATGTTTGTGAAACATTTTCCTGCAATCGCTGTAGCTGACTCCCACACCCAAAAAAAATACCCCTCTGAATCATTAGATGTGAACTTTGTGGAGTTTGTAATGTGTTTCTGAAAGAATGGTGATACTGATGAAAGCACCCTAATACTAATGACAGCTTGTGGGGTACATCTACATGATGAGTCCTTCCTGGGGTGTGGGGCCCTCATGGGGTGCTGTGTGCTGAGTCCTGCACAGGATGCTATGTGCTGAGTTCTTCACCGGTGCAGTAGGCTGAGTCCTGCATTTGATGCTGGGTGCTGAGTCTTTCACAAGATGCTGTGTGCTGAGTCCTGTAAAGAGGGTTATTTGGAGCTGGGCACCAGTGGTTCACGCCTGTAATCCTAACTACTCTGGAGGCTGAGATTTGAGGATAGTGGTTCAAAGCCAGCCCAGGCAGGAAAGTCGCTGAAACTCTGATCTCCAATTAACCACCAGACAACTGGAAGTGTCACTGTAGTTCAAGTGGTAGAGCACTAGCCTTGAGCTGAAGAGCTGAAGGACAGAGTGCAGGCCGAGATTTCAAACCCCATGACCGACAAAAAAAAAGTTTTATGTATTTTGTCCTTCAAAGGGTGCATTATTTCATCTTGTCCTTGTAAGAACTCCACAACTGACATGAATATGCAGAAAAGAATGTTGAGGCTTAGATCTGTCCCGATGGCAGGGACAAAATTATGTATTACTGAAGACTAGTGAGTTGTCTACAGGAGATAAATGATTTGTCTTGTTTTTCTAAGTCATGAACGTTGAACTCGGGGCCTAGGCACTGACCCATACCTCTTGGGCTCATGGCTAGCACTCCTCCACACGGAGCCAAAGACCCCCTTGCAGCAGAGTGCCCCGGCTTAGGGTTCTATAACTGAGGTCTGTCATCCTATCTTCTCAAGTAGCTGAGATCTGGGTTCCAAACTATCCCTGACACAAAAGGTACCATGAGACTATTATCTCCAAATCACCACTAAGAAACCTGAAGTGGAAGCTGGGTGCTTGTGGCTCATGCCAGTCACTCTAGCTACTCAGGAAGATGAGATCTGAGGATTATGGTTCAAAGCTAGCCTCGGCAGGGAAGTCCTTGAGACAGCTCCAATGAACCACCAGAAAACCAGAAGTTGCTCTATGGCTCAAGTGGTAGAACACAAGATTTGAGCTGAAGAGCTCAGGGACATCACCCAGCCCCAGATTTCCACTCCTATCATGACAACAACAACAAAAAAGACAGAAACAAACTAACAAACTTGAAGTAGAGGACTGGGAATGTGCCTTAGGGGTAGAGTGCTTTGCATATATGAAACCCTGGGCTTGATTTCTCAGAACCACATCACTAGGAAAAAGCCTGAAGTGGCTCTGTGGTTCAAGTGGAAGAGGGCAAATCTTGTACAAGAGAAACTAGGTACAGTGCTCATGTCTTGAGTTCCAGCTCCAGGACTAGTGTATGCACACGCACATGCACATACACACACTCACACACAGAGGGCAAGCAGAAGTGAAGCTTTACAAAGTGGTAAAGCACTGGACTTTGGCTCTGAGCTCATAGTCAGCACCCAGGCCCTATGTTCGACCCCAAAACCTAGTCACCCAGGGCCCAACTAGGAGAGGTAAAAGGTTTCAAAACCTGATGAGCTTCACCAGTACTAGATGACAGGAAGCTTTGTGATGTTTAACATTTGCTTGGATTTCCCAAGCTCCTGGAAACCTAGGAGTGGCATTATAGGCCCATCATTGCCGGCACTGAAATGTTTCATTATGCTCAGTGCCCTAGTTGTCTGCCTGAAGGACTCCTGAATTATATTGAGCACTGTATTTGAACACCGGAATATAGTCTCATAAAGGCAGGATAAGAGCACAGAACTTGGCCTGCAATGGGAGGTGGCAAAAATGAAGGTCTCCGGTTAAAACAGAGCACGGGGAAGAGAGATAGCTAAGGGTAAAAAGAGGCCTTTTTCTCCTGACTTTCAGAGCCCGCGCACACATCCTAACTAATTGGCCCAGATGGAGTTATTTGGTACACAGCTGTACAGGAGTGATGGCTTTTGTGTGCCTGTCCAGACAATGAGAGAGTCTTCCTCCAGCAGGCCTGTGATGAAGAGAAACCCTTAGGTTACAATGTGAACAGTGAAGGGAGCCCTGGAATATGCAATATCATAAAAGCAGTCTCTGTGTTATGAACTCATTGTATTGAATACAATTTTTCTTGCTTGGTGCCATTCATCATAGCTACTCAGGAGTTTCACCTAGAGGAATACATCCATACATACTCAAAGAAATTGAGATACAGGTTTTTCTTTTGAGGGGGCAGGTCCTTGGGTTGAACTATGAGCCTAGGCCTGGTCCAACAGCTCCTTTTGCTCAAGGGTACTGCATTAAGCTTGAGTCATAGCCCCACTTTTGGGTTTTTCTGTGATCTCTTACAAATAACATTCTCAAAGACTTTCTTCCACTGGCTGGTTTCAAACTCCAATTCTCTACATCTCAGCCTCCTGAGAGCAGGGATTACAGTCAGCAGGCATTTTCACCTTTGTTCTTTTTTTCTTTGTTTTATATTCTGGACTGACTTCTTAATAGGGTCATTCCTATGGTTGGGACTTTTAAGTAAACTACACAATGTTCTTTATAGCTGCTTTCTCTGAGAGTATTTTCTCTCTTCATCTTACACTCTGGTCACAAGGTTGAAGCCAAAAGTGAGAAATGAGTGTTTCAGGATTTAGGAGCAAATGTCAACAGGACATGTCAGTTCTGTCACTTAGCATTGAGCTGCAGTGAATTTACTGTCTCAGGATATGAGGACCGAAAGCTGGAGTGATCCTCATACAGTCTGCATCCCTCCAATTGCCTATAAAATGATCTAATAATTATGAGTGTTTTGTATCTCCAACCTTAAGTATCTGGGACACACTAGAAGCATGTTCCTGTTTCCGTTTTTCTCTAGTACCTCTTGAGATTTAGACTAAAGATTTGGGTGGAGCGGCTTCTAGGTGAATCGCTGAGGAAATCCACTTGAAGCCTCCTCAGGAGATCTTTCAAAGCCAGCTCTAGCAGGTAAGTTTTATTGTCTCCAATAAACCACCAGAAAACCAGAAGTGGAGCAGTGGCCTAGAGGGTAGAGCTCCAGCTTTGAGAGAGAAAGCCAAGCAGGAGATACAGGCCAGACCATGCAGGAAAGCCTGGGAGGTGCTTATGTCCATTGAACAACCAGATGGCTGGAAGTGGAGCTTTGTCAGTGGTAGAAACTCAGCCTTGTGAAAAATAGCCGAGGAATGCATCACATCCTCAGTTTAAGCCATGGGATGGCCACAAAAGAAAATTGAAAAAGAGAAGGCCAAGTTTATGTATCAGTGTCCTACTTACTTATGTCTGCATATTACTTCCCTAAGTGCAAAGAGGCTGTATGTAAAACTTCTGCTTTTATTTACTAATTTATGTTTTAGATATGCTCATTGTACATACTGCATCAGTCTCTTCATTTCAGCCCCATTGCTTTTCTCTTCCAAGGTTCTAGGCCTGTTTCCTTATATGATGCAAACTGAAGGTATTAGCAGCCTTTATTTGCATTTTATTATGAGGCCAATGCAGAAGCAGTCAGAAATCTGGCAGAGGAGGAGAAGATCAGAGTTCATAGAAATAAGCGGTATTCAGAAAATTATACTTGGGGATGCAAAATGGTAGCATATATATGTAAAAAATACCATTAAGAAAAAAGATGAGGGGGCTGGGAATGTGGATTAGTGGGAGAGTGCTTGCCTAGCATGCAAGAGGCCCTGGGTTCCATTCCTCAGTAACACATACACAGAAAAATCTAGAATTGGTGCTGTAGCTCAAGTAGCAGAATGCTAGAGACAGTGCACAGGCCTTGAGTTCAGTATAAGAAATGTCAAAGAGATAACTATGTATGTAGTTAGGTAGGTAGGTAGGTAGGTAGGCAAGTAGGTACGTTTGTACATAGATAGATAGTGTATTTCAGCGTTGATTTTCCAGAGAATGTTCTCGTAATTAGCAAATAGGAAAACTGTCTTGTATCAACCCTGGGCACTGTCCCTGAGCAATTCAGTCAAGTCTAACTCTCTACCACTTGAGCCACAGCTCCACATGGGATTGTTTAGTGGTTCATTGGAGATAAGAGTCTAACAGGCTTTTCTTGCCTAAGCTGTCTTTGAACTGTGGTCTTCAAATCTCAGCCTCATGAGAAGGTAGTTTTCCAGGTGTGAGCCACCAGCATCTGGCCTATTGCTTTTGACAGTCCTGGGGAATGTTTTTCTCAAGGCTAGAACTCTACCATTTGAGCCACACCACTGTGTCTGGCTTTTTCTTAGTATGTGGCGCTGAGGATTCAAACCCTGGTATTCATGCATGTTGAGAGAGCTCTTTACCACTAAGACACATTTCTAGCTTCCCCCTTACAATTTTAACCCATAACTTGCCTGTCCTCAAGAAAAGGCTTCTCATGAGGGAGAAGAGGAGGGAAGGCCACTCCTCCCCCCCGCCCCCCAGTACCAGAGATCTCCATTTTTGATACTGACAAAGCTCAGCGGAAATGCTAGCTCCAACTCAGGCCTTGGAAGAAAACTAGAGTCACTTAGCAGGTCACAAGAACCTAAACTGACCTGCCAGACTCAGCTCCACCCAGGGAAAAGTCACCTAGCTCTGGCGCCAGCCCCAGAAATGTCTTTCTTCACTGGGTAATCAGAGCCAGAAGCTGCTCCTCCCTTTAGCAGCCTTGACAATCAATTGAAATTCAGTAAACATAAACCCTGAGAGTGGCTCCAGGCTAGGCTCTGTGAGTTTCTAACAAACTAGCCCCCGGGAAAAGCTACTGTTTGCTGAAAGGCCTCAACTCTACCCAGAACCTAGCCTCATCACAGCATCTCCAAACTTGAGGAAAAAGCCATCTCCCTCTTTTGTGATATTCAAAGCAGATCTCCCTCCCATTGAACTGAGCTGGGAAGAGGATCACAAAATCCTGGATAAAGCAGAGCATTTTTCTGCCTGTTCAAAAAACTGACTTAAGAAACCAACCAAGCCACAGGAAAATCAAACACCACAAGCAGACCAGAGACTCCAACAAGAGGCTGGTTATGGACACAGGGAGATACAGGATTTTTCCCACCCCTCCTAAAAAAAATCAAAGTACTTTTTTTTGGTAACTTTTATAAAAAAATTTTTCTAAAACTTTTTTTTAATTTTTTCCTTTTTTGCAAAAAATTGTTTTCTAGTAAATTTTTTCCTCTTATAATTTTTATTTTAGGGGTATATGTGTGTGTGCATTTTTCTTTATTTTTTCTTCTTTTTTAAATTGTTTTTGATTTTTTGTTTAGCTCTACTGAACATCTGGTCTTTTTTTCTTTCTTTCTTATCCTTTTCACCTTTTCTTCCCTTTCGTTCTTCTTTATGTGACTTAATTGTTGTTCTGAACATCCTCAGATAAACCCGTAGTTGATTATTAGACCTTATCCCCCACTGTGTACAGACTTAATCCACAAATTTATTACTCAATTCAAAACCTCTTAAACGTAAATTCCTTAATAGCAGTACTACCTCTTTATACCTATATAATATTTTAAATATTTTTATTTTGTTTTTCACATCTCCTTTATATTCATTCCCTTCTCTCTATATTTCCACGTTCTTCTCCGAATATTTTGTTTTTGTTTCTGCATAATATTTTTAATTTTTACTTTTCTATTTTTTCTGGTCTCTTTTTTTCCCTTACTCTTTCTTCTTTTTATTCTCTCTCTACTTTCATCCTATCCAACCTATTTTCTGCTTTGAGATTAGGATTTAGTTAACTCTCCCTGTGCCTTCCCACATCACTCTATTCCTATTTTTTACCCACATCTCTCCCTAAACCTAATAATTTTTGATTTACCAAATTCTTCTTTGTGGTTCGTAGCCCATTAATATATAGTTGTTTGATGTTGAATAGATGTATCTGTTGAACTAGATTGTATCTGCAGACTATTGATTGTGCAAATACAGACTTTGGTTGATGCTGGCCTTAAGTTAGTGTTCTAGAACAAAACTGGTGTTATTTTCATCCCAAATGGGCAGAGTAAGCCGGTAAAACACAAGAAAAATTGCAAATCCGAGTATCTCAACTCCCACTCATGATAATCAGGGACAGAACAGATAATGAATAATCCAGAGGAGAGTTCCCAAATAGCTCTACAAACACTGCTGTCAAACATAAAAAGGACTCTGTATGAGCGTGATAAGGAGAGAGTGGAGGCAAATAAAAGGTCAATGGATGCAAACAAAAGGTCAATGCAGGAAAAGATTGAAAACCTAAAAAGGACTCTGTATGAGCATGATAGGGAGAGAGAGGAGGCAATCCAAAAGTTTATACAGGAATATCATGAGCGTGAGGAAGATACTAAGAAACTGATACAGGACTTGCATGAACAGCTTGAGAATACCCAAAGAGAAAGGCAGGAATGGCGTGAGCAGGCTGAGAACACTCAAAGAGAACTACAGGAATCTCACGAATGGGAGAAGCTAATCAAAGAGTAATACAGGAATTGAGAGAGCAGGATGAGAATACACAAAGATCACTAAAGGCATTCATGGAATCCATTAACAAAGAGCTGAAGGAAGTCAGGGACCACAAATGGAATGCTGAATGGAATCGAACAGATTGAATGGGAGTCCAAGGAAACCATACCCAATAAATTAATGATTTGAGAATAAACACTGAACACCAAATTAAGGAAGTAAAGAAGTTCATACAAGATCTAAAACAAAGCTTCAACAAAAAATTTGAAGACATCACAGCTGACAAATTAGAAGGAAAAGAAATAAAAAACAAAGTAGAAAGTCTTGACAGCAGGTTAGAACATGCAGAAGATCGAATCTCGGGGATTGAAGACAGCCAAGATATTATAGAGAAAGCATGTACAACCATCGAAGACCAGTCCAAGAAATATGACAGATCTATCCAACACTTGGAAAACACCATCAGAAGGCCTAATCTAAGGATAATGGGTGTAGAGGAGCACCTAGAAACAGAAGTTAATGGTCTAGGAAATTTGTTTAACAGGATCCTAGCAGAGAACTGCCCAAACATGCAAAAAGATAGGCCTATTCGGATACAGGAAGCTTTTAGAACTCCAAATGGACCAGACCAGAATAGGATATTCTACCGTCACTTTATAATCCACAAAAGATCAATTCAGACCAAGGAAAAGATCCTTAAAGCTGTGAAGGAGAAAAGATTAATCTCCTCTAAAGGGAAACCAGTTAGAATCACCTCAGATTTCTCAGCAGAGACAATCAAAGCAAGAAGAGCCTGGACTGATGTATGCCATGCCCTAAAAACAAACAACTATCAACCAAGAATACTGTACTCAGCTAAACTCTCCTTCATAACTGAAGGCCAAATAAAAACCTTCCATAGCAAAGAAAAATAGACACAATAAATCTCCACCAAACCAGCCCTACAAAGTTTCTTAAAGATGTCCTACACATAGAAAACCAATAGGAGCACAATAAAGGCCAAGAAACTGCACCCAAACTGAGAATCCAAGAACCATGGGAAGAAATCAGTTTTCGCAGCCCCCAAAAAGGTGGATAACATGTCAAGAACTCCCGAACACCTCTCAGTCCTATCTCTCAATATTAACGGACTTAATTCTCCAATTAAGTGATATAGACTGTCTAGTTGGATTAAAAAGCAAGATCCATCTATCTGCTGCCTTCAAGAGTCACATCTTGCCCATAAAAACAAACACATTTTCAATGTTAAAGGCTCGAACAAAATCTAACAAGCAAACAGCCCCCATAAACAGTCGGGAATTGCAATTCAAATATCAGATAAAATAGACTTCAAATTAAAATTTGTGAGAAGAGATAAAGAAGGTCACTACTACTAATTAAGGGATCTCTCCTTCAAGAGGATATCACAATTCTAAATATCTATTCACCAAACAACAGAGCACCCAAATTTATTCAAGAAACACTACTTTCCCTCAAATCCCACATAGATCCAAAGACATTAATTGTTGGGGATTTTAACACACCACTCTCCCCACTAAATAGATTAACTTGGCAAAAATTCAACAGAGAAACTGCAGATCTAAACAACTGCATAGATCAACTAGATTTAACAGACATCTACTGAATATTTCACCCAGCAGCATCAGAATACACGTGTTCTCAACAGCACATGGAACATTTTTTAAAATAGACCATATTTTAGGCCACAAAGCAAACCTGTCCAAATTCAGAAACTGAAGTTATATCTTGCATTCTCCATGACCACAAGGGAATAGAATTAGAACTCAACACCAAAAGCCACCAAAGAAAGTCCGGTAACACATGGAGGCTGAACAACACACTGCTGAATCACAAGTGGGTCATGGAAGAGTTTAGAAATGAAATTCAAATGTTCATGCTATTCAACAAAAATTAGCACAGAGATTATCTCTCCTCTGGGACACAGCAAAGGCATTACTCAGAGGCATGTTTATTGCTCCTACATCAACAAATTGGAGAGATCTGAAACCACCAATTTAATGAGACATCTGAACCTCCTTGAAAATGAGCAGCAAGAAAAACCCCAATCAAGTAGACAAAAATAAATAATTAAAATTAATCAGAATTAAATGAATTAGAATCCAAAAAAACTATAGAAAGAATCAACAAAACAAAGAGTTGGTTCTTCGAAAAAATTAACAAAATTGACAGACACTTAGCAAATCTTATCAGAAAAAGAAGAGAACACACCCAAATAAATAAACTCAGAGATGAGAATGGAAACATCACCTCAGAAACAACCAAGATTCAAAACATTATAAGGGAATACTTCTCAAAACTTTATGCTAACAAGCTTGAGAACTTGGCAGAAATGGACCTTTTCCTGGCAAATATTGATATGCCAAAACTAAACCAAGATGAGTTAAACCATCTTTACAGGCACATATCAAGCATTGAAATAGAAACCGCAATAAGAGACCTCCAAGCTAAGAGAAGTCTAGGACCAGATGGTTTTACAGCAGAATTCTACAAGGCCTTCAAAGCAGAGTTCATACCAATACTGGTCCAACTCTTCAATGTAATTGAAAGAGAAAGTTCACTATTGAACACATTCTATGAAGCCATCATAACCCTCATGCAAAAACCAGGCAGGGCCTCATCAAAGAAAGAACTATGGACACATTTCTTTGATGAACATTGATGCACAACTTCTCAACAAAATTTTAGCCAATCGACTTCAACAATTCATCCAAAAAGTCATACACCATGATCAAACAGGAATCATTTCAGGGATGCAAAGCTGGTTCAATATATGCAAATCAATTAATATTATTCATCACATCAACAGGAGCAAGGATAAGAACCACATGGTTTTCTCCATAGATGCAGAAAAAGCATTCGACAAGATCCAACACCTTTTTATGATGAAGGTTGTGGAAAAAATAGGAAACCATGGAACATTGCTCAATACAATAAAAGCCATATATGACAAACCTACAGGCAGCATTATAATTAATGGTGAAAAACTACAGCCATTTCCTCTTAACTCAGGAACAAGACAAGGATGTCCACTCTCTGCACTGTTCTTCAATCTAGTATTAGAATGCCTAGCTACAGCAATAAGACAAGATGCAACATAAAGAGGATCCAAACAGGGAAAGAAGAAATAAAACTCTCCATCTTTACAGATGACATGATCTTGTATTTAAAGAATCCCATAGACTCCACTCCCAAATTACTCAATGTGATTCAAAACTTTGGCAAAGTAGCAGGGTATATTTTTAACCCCCCAAAATCAATGGCTTTTCTGTATGCCAACAATGAGAATAGTGTGGCTGAAATTAGGAAAGCAACTCCATTTGTAATAGCCCCACAAAAAATAAAATACCTAGGAATTAACTTAACCAAAGAAGTGAAGGACCTCTATGATGAACACTTTAAAAACTTGAAAAAGGAAATCAACACAGAACTTAGAAAATGGCAAAAACGCCCATGCTCCTGGATTGGAAAGATTAACATAGTGAAAATGACAATATTTCCCAAGGCTATCTACAAATTCAATGCGATACCTATCAAAATTCCAATGTCATTCTTCAAGGAAAAAGAAGAGGCAATCAAAAAATTCATATGGAACAATATAAGACCCCGTATAGCAAAAACGATCCTCAACAGAAAAAAACACTGCTGTAGTAATATCAATACCAAATTTCAAACTCTACTATAAAGCCATAGTAATCAAAACAGTAATCAAAACTGGCACAAGAACAGACCTCAGGACCAGTGCAATAGAATTGAAAACCCAGAAATGAACCTACAGCCATCTAATCTACAATAAGGTAGCTAAAAAAATAGAATGGAAGAAAGACAGCCTCTTCAGTAAATGGTGCTGGCAAAATTGGTAAACTACTTGTAGAAAACTAAAGCTAGATCCTTATATATCACCCTGCACCAGAATCAACTCCAAATGGATCAAAGACCTCGGAGTCAAAGCAGACACTCTGAAAACATTACAGGATGGAATAGGAGAAACCCTAGGTCTCCTTGGCACAGGCCAAAATTTTCTGAATAGAGACCCTGAAACACAACAAATCAAAGAAAGGTTGGACGAATGGGATTGCATGAAGTTGCAGAGCTTCTGCAGGGCAAAGGACATAGCTAGCAAGATCAATAGAAAGCCCACAAATTGGGAGAAGATCTTCACTAGCCATACAACAGACAAGGGTCTCATATCTAAAATATACTTGGAACTCAAAAAATTAAATCCCCCAACAACAAATTCTCAAAGAAACAACTGCCCAATAAATAAGTGGGCTAATGACTTAAAGAGAAACTTTAAGAAGGAAGAAGTATGGCCAATAGACACATGAAGAAATGCTCAACGTCCCTAGCAATAAAGAAATGCAAATCAAAACAACATTAAGATACCACCTCACCACAGTTAAAATGGCAAAATCAAGAACTCTTAACAACAACAGATGCTGGAGGGGATGTGGACAGAAGGGAACCTTACTTCATTGTTGATGGGAGTGTAAACTTACAAACTTACAAACAAGACCACACTAAAGCTACCAGCACAACTATTTTTATTGCAGCACTATTTACTATAGCTATGATATGGAACCAACTCAGATGCCCCTCAGTAGGTGAATGGATCAAGAAAATGTGGTATATATACACTATGGAATTCTATGCCTCCATCAGAAGGAATGACATTGCCCCATTCGTTAGGAAATGGAAAGACTTGGAAAAAATTATATTAAGTGAAGGAAGCCAAGTCCAAAGAAGCATAGGTCCCATGGTTTCCGGTATTTGCAATATCTAGTGAATGGAGGAGTCAAGCAGAAAAGGTCAGATAATGTGATGTTAGGAAAATGAAGCCTAAGATATGTATTTAATTTTCTTCTTTCATGTATTTGTTTCTAACACATTTATAAGATTATTTCTTTGTTGCTTTGTATGTCCCTCCCCCATAGTATAACCCCTGCTTTCACTGTATTTGATGTCGGTATAATTTGTGGAGGGGAAAGGGAAAAACAAGTCGTTTAAATCAGGATACAGGTGGACCCGTTGCAGCAATGAGAAGTACAAGTTGTCATGTCGAAAATGAACTTTATAACTTTGGTGGGCGTGGGATTAGGTGGGGGAGGGGGGGGCTGGGAATGGACGGGAAGGGGAAACAAAGGTGGAGGCTACAATGCTTGATAAGAAATGTACTCATTATCTTGCCCATGTAATTGTAACCCTTCTGTACAGTATTTTCACAATAAAATATAAATAAAATTAAAATAAAGACTTCCCTGTATAAATCATCTAAAGACATCCCTATAGGAAGGTGTCCAAAGATAAATAAGACAAAGCTCATTCTTGGGAGAGACTCTAAACATGAGAAGACTGTGACAAATGCCTCTATTTAATTATGTATCATGTTTCAATGCAAAATTTTTAATGATAAATGAATCAATCTCCTAAGTTATTGTGTATAATTTTATAATAGATGTGCAAAATGTAAATTGGAATGATAATATAAATAAAATAAACATTAAAAGATTGAATCAAATAAAAAAATAAATACAAAATCAATAATGAGAATCATAACATGTAATAAAGATACATATGTAAGTATATATCATATATTACACATGTATAGAAATATCTTTTCCATTGCAAAGCCTTCATTCAGGTCATGGGAACTCTAGCCTGAATTTCTTTTCCTCAATGACAGTAAATTTTTCCTTCACCCATGGTATAAAAGAGGTACCTGGACGGTGAGATCAAATCCCACCAATGGTATAAATACTGGCCCCAGTTCCAAGACAGTAACTTAATTTTTTAATGGAAGCAGTTTATTCAGTTTATTCAGTTCCATACTGAACATTAAATAAAAAGCAGTATAGAATTTTGTACATCTATTCAGACATCATTCCCTTAACCCAAAAGTGCTTCTCGGAATACTACATTGTTTCTGTTTTTGTATGTTTTTTATTGTAAAAATGTTGTACAGAGTGGTCACAGTTACATGAGCAAGGTCATGAGTATATTTCGTATTGAGCATTGTTACCTCCTCCTTTGTTTTCCCCCTATTATCCCTTACCTCCCATCTCCACAACTACTCCCCCTGCCAAGCTCAGTGACTTAATTTTTTAGTTTTGTCTTGGCACCAGGTTTGAACTCAAGTAGTAGCAAATCTGCACTTTCCCTCACATTGCTACAAGTTCCTGAGTTCAAATCCCAGTCTAGAAAGAAAACTGGCAGAAATTCAAAACCAGAGAACTCTATTATTTTTAAATTTAGTTAAATAAGCAATTAATTTTTGTCTTTTTTCTTTTTTTTTGTTTTTGGCCAATCATGGGGCTTGAACTCATGCCGTGGCAACTCTGCCTCAGCTTTGATCACCCTAGGCTGGGTGCTGTCTCGGGACCCATACCCAATCCTGGAATCCTAGGCCCAGAGGGCTTGCAGAAAGAAAAAAAAGTGAGCTAGCATAAAAATTGGCAAGCTGCGGAAGGACGGGATTTAATATTTTTTTTTTTTTTACTTTGCATGGTGCCCATCCTGGGTTTGAATGCCACGGTTGCAAAATGGACCTGACCTGCCATTGCTGAAGGCTGGCGGGCTAGCAGGGAAGCCATAGGCCAACCTGTCAACATAGGTCCTGAATTCAAATCAGGTCCTGACAACCACCAGTGGCAGGAGATCACAAGACACTCATTCCTATGCATAGGAATATCAATTGAAAGAGAAGTTTGTGCATTGGTCGAGCCTAAAATTGGATGCAATAATCCTAGGACAATGATTGATCTTAATTTCATGTTTTATTAAGGATGAAAAGAATAGTATTCCTTTAATTATGGTATAATAAATACCTAAGAGTTGGTAGGGATATAGTATATGTCATTCAATCATAGATAGGCGTCTATGGTGCTTTTTAACAACATATATTTATTTGTATAATACTCTCTGCCTATCTTTGTATCGCTGTTTTGGCCAATCCTGGGTCACGATCTCAGCACCTGGGAACCACCTCACATCTTCATTGGCTAGAGGCTGTTGTGCTCACACTCACCCATTCATGAATTGTACCTGCTAGGCCCTGAGTTCAGATCCTAGCACTGCTAAAAATTGAATCTTGGAGTATGAAGCCAAGTGTGACACCTGTTTTTCTTTTCTGGGAGAGTCCTGGGTGTCAGGCATAATGGAGAACACATCTACAAATCTAGATGGTATGTGATCGTATGTAAACAATGTAATACATAGTTAGGATTCATCACAGTCAATAAAATAAATGGTAAATTACAAATTTCAAACTCTACTATAAAGCATTAGTAATCAAAACAGCTTGGTATTGGCATAAGAACAGACCTCAGGACCAATGGAATAGAATTGAAAACCCAGAAATGAACCTACAGACCTATAGCCATCTAATCTTTGATAAGGGAGCTAAAACAATAGAATGGAAGAAAGACAGCCTCTTCAGTAAATGGTGCTGGCAAAATTGGTAAACTACTTGTAGAAAACTAAAGCTAGATCCTTATATATCACCCTGCACCAGAATCAACTCCAAATGGATCAAAGACCTAGAAGGCAAAGCAGACACTCTGAAAACATTACAAGATGGAATAGGAGAAACCTTAGGTCTCCTTGGCTCAGGCCGAAATTTTCTGAATAGAGACCCGGAAACACAACAAATCAAAGAAAGGTTGGACAAATGGGATTGCATAAAGTTGCAGAGCTTCTGCATGGCAAGGGACGTAGTCAGCAAGATCAGTAGAAAGCCCACGGATTGGGAGAAGAACTTTACTAGCCATACAACAGAAAGGGTCTCATATCTAAAATATACTTGGAACTCAAAAAATTAAATCCCCCAACAACAAATCCTCAAAGAAATAACTGTCCAATAAATAAGTGGGCTAAAGACTTAAAGAGAAACTTCTCTGAAGAAGAAAGAAGTATGGCCAATAGACACATGAAGAAATGCTCAACATCCCTAGCCATAAAAGAAATGCAAATCAAAACAACATTGAGATACCACCTCACTCTAGTTAGAATGGCAAAAATCAAGAACTCTAACAACAACAGATGCTGGAGGGGATGTGGACAGAAGGGAACCTTACTTCATTTTTGGTGGGAATGTAAACATGTTCAACCACTTTGGAAAGCAGTATGGAGGTTCCTCAAATGACTTCACATAGAACTCCCCTATGACCCAGCAATCCCACTTTTGGGCATCTACCCAAATGTTTACAAACAAGACCACACTAAAGCTACCAGCACAACTATGTTTATTGCAGCATTATTTACCAAAGCTAAGATATGGAACCACCCTAGATGCCCCTCAGTAGATGAATGGATCAAGAAAATGTGGTATATATACACAATGGAATTCTATGCCTCCATCAGAAAGAATGACATTGCCCCATTTGTTAGGAAATGGAAAGACATTGAAAAAATTATATTAAGTGAAGTAAGCCAGGCCCAAAGAAACATAGGTCCCATGGTTTCCCTTATTCGCAATATCTAGTATATGTATGAGTCAAGCAGAAAAGGTCAGATAATGTGATCTTAGGAAAATGAATCCTTAGATATGTATTTTAATGTTTTTTTTTCTTTCATGCATGTGTTTCTAAAGCATTTAAAAGATTATTTCTTTGTTGTTTTGTATGTCTCTCCCCCCACAGTATAACCCCTGCTTTCACTATATTTGATGTCAGTATAACTTGTGGAGGAGATGGGGAAAAACAAGTCGTTTAAGGATACAGGTGGACCTGTTGCAACAATGAGAAATACAAGTTGTCATGTCCAAAAGGAGCGTCAGTGAGGGGGTGGGGTAGGAGGGGGGAGGCTGGGAAGTGATGTGAAGGGTAAACAAAGGAGGAGGCTGCAATGCTTGGTAAGAAATGTACGCATTATCCTGCCCATGTAATTGTAACCCCTGTGTACAGTATGTTCACAAATAAAATAAAATAATATTTAAAAATAAATAAATAAACGGTAAATTAATGAAAAATATAAAAAATTACAATGAATAACCACACCACCCATAATATAGACTGAATATCTGTATGGAAGTTTAATCCTATCTTTAAAATGTATATAAGGAGTATGTTTGCCAGGTCAGGGGCTTGAATTCAGGCCTAGGGAACAGGCCTGACTTACTGGTCTTCAAGCACGGCGAGCTTCCCCTTTCCCCACAGTGGAACAGAGTTACCCAGACCCCGGGTTCAAATTCCAGGACTTGCAGACAAGAAAATGGCACACATTCCAAGCCAGGGAACTTCATTAGCATTTTTAATATTTTTTAAGTTCACTTCGCATTTATTTGATACATATTGATTTTATACCATGAGAGTTTTTCAAAAAAGGGGTTTAAATGTTTACATTTCAGCATAGCACATTGGTGTTTCTATTTTGACCATCTGCCCTGAAGAGTGAGAACGAAAATAAGGATATCATTTCTCTCTAGAATATCGGGACAGTTGAATTTATTTCTATTTAGAGTTATTTCTACAATTATAAACTCTCTGCATTTGTGTCATATGAGTTTTCCTCAGTGCCTACCACGACATACACTAGGGGAGTCCTCATAGCACAAAAGGTTTGGTTTCTGAATAAAACCTCACTTCTGTGAGGACAGTAGGTACTTCTAAGCATTTTGGGAATAAACTGGATTGTAAAATCAAAAACGAAAACAATGGGACTGTGATGTATCTCAGTAGTGGAGTACTTGCCTAAAGAGCATAAGACCCTGGCAGAAAAGTTTCCTAAAGCTCAGAATGTTAGAATTTTATGATCTGCATGAACAAACTTCTTTTTTTACTTATTTTTTGGTCCTGGGGCTAGAACTCAGGGGTTATCCCTTTGCTCTTCAGCTCAAGGCGAGTGATCTACTACTTCATTCACAGCGCCACCTCGGTTTTCTAGTGGTTTATTGGAGATAAGAGTCACTCGGACTGACTTTGAACCACCAACCTCAGATCACAGCTTCCTGAGTAGCTAGGATTATAGACACCGGTGCCAGGCACGTGAACAAATTTCTTAAAGATTGATTCTTAGAAAAGAAACTTGGAATACACTTTTAGTATAAATAATTTATAATGCCATGTTTAAGGCACTAATTCAGAAGTATTTATTCATTGGCTGGTTTCTGATTTTATTTAAAGATATATATATATATATATACATATGCATTATTAAAATATATACATATATATTTTTAAAAACATAGCTTAGAAGTGCACCTAAGAGCTTATGTGCTCATGAAAACTCATACAACTGCACAAGCTTCATTTTTTTTCAGTTTGGTTGGCACCTTAAATTAGGTGGGATTTGTGTATTGTCATTTTGTTTTCTGTTTTTGGAGGATTTCTCTCCCTTTTATCCCCCTAACTCTTCTCCTCACATTTGAAGTCAGCTTGCTCTTTCTTGGCTTCGTTGTTCATAGCTGATTTTCTACCACTTCAGCTATGCCTGTAGCCTGGCATTTGCCAGTTAATTGGAGATGATATCTCTCAGGCTTTTCTGCATTCATTGGCTTTGAAATTTCATCTTCCAGTTCTCAACCTCCTGAGTAGTTACACATGTGAGCCACTGTGGTGCCTAGGGATAAATTAGACTTTGGTTGGTGTATTCTTTTTGTTTTTCTAAGCATGGGATCATCTACTATAGTGTTTCTTTGAGTGTCCTAGGTCTGAAGTAAGATATAATACATTTGCAAATCTGTATAATTTTCATAAGATGTAGTGAATTTAATATGTGTTATAAGTGTAATAATAGTCAGTAAATATAATTAATAAATAATACAAAAAGCAATATGCAGTAAACATAAGTATGTAGATATTAATCATTTCAAATGTGGATGAAAATTAATTTACAGGGCTGGGAATTGAATTCAGGCCTAGGGAACAGGCTTGGATTGCTTGTATTCAAAGGGTGAGTTTCCCCATTCCCCACAGTGCATTAGAGTTTCCCAGACTCCAAGTTCAAATCCCAGGCCTGACAGAAAAAAAATGAGCACACATTCCAAGTCAGGGAGCCCCATTAGTATTTTTAATATTTTTAAATTTTATTTTATTTTATTTCTATATATTTTAATATTTTATTATTTTATTTATTTATTTAGCCTTGAAGTTAGGTCGTGGCAACTCTGCCTCAGCTTCCATCACCCTAGCCTGGGTTGGTGCAGCCTCTGGACACACAGCCCATCCTGGGATCCTAGGCCTCAGGGGCTGACAGGAAAAAAAAGTGAAAATGGCATGGAAAAATAGCCATGAATTGTGAACAGTTAGAGGTTTCTCGGTTTTCCTTTCTTGCATGGTGACCATCCCGGGTACAAATGACAAAACTGCAACCTGTAGGTCACCTGGCATTGCTGTCAGCTGGCTGTCAGCGAAGCCATAGGCTTCTGCACACCTAGGCCCTGAGTTTGAATCCCAGTCATGACATTTACAAAGGGCTGGAGAGCCTAAGAAACTATTGCGTGTACATAGGAACACCAGAGAAATGTGGTCAATGTCATGGTTGGATGAGTAGTTTGTCAATTAGTCTAGCAAAAATTAAATCCAGTATTCACAAGATGTGGATTGATTTTAATTTATAGTTTATTATGCATTAAAAATACATTGTGTGTGTGTGTGTGTGTGTGTGTGTGTGTGTTTTGTCAGTAGTGGGGACTGAACTCTGGGCCTGGGTGTTGTCCCTCAGCTTTTCAGCTCAGGGTTAGGGCGGTACCATGTGAGACACTGTACCATTCCCTGCTTTTTTTAACCATGTGTTGCTGAGGAATCGAATCCGGGACTCTTGCATGCAAGATAAGCACTCTCCCAATGAGCCACCTTCCCATCCCCTAAAAGAATACTATTTGATTAAATGGAGTCCTCACTAAATACCTGAGAATCACTAGGAAGGTAGTATATGTCATTGAATACTAGATAGACATCACTCGCAGTATCTACATATATATTTATTTGTATACCACCATTTGCATAGAAAGATACTGCTATTTTGGCCAAACCTGTATCTCCATCCTAGGTCCTGGGATCCACCTGGCACCTGAATGTGCTAGAGGCTGCCGTGCTGACACTCACCCATTCGTGAATTCGGCCTCTAGGCCCTCATTTCAGGTCCCAGCATTGCTAAATGTCTTCCTGGAGTAAGATTGCAAGTGTGATACCTGTTTTCCTTTTCTCTGCAAGTGCTGGGTGTCAGGTATGATGTTTATAATATGTCTGCAAAGCTACATGCTACGGAATAGATTTGAATGAATGTAATAAATGTTATAGGTGCACTCACAGTCCATAAAATAAATGGTAAACAAATAAATATATAATAAAATATAATGAATCATTCCAACAAACAAGATATAGACTGAATGTATGGATGTAATTATAAATGATATAATAAAAATGTGTATAAATGTTATGTTCTCCAAGGCTGGGGATTGAATTCAGGCTTAGGGAACAGGCCTGAATTCCTTGTCTTCAAGGGAGGAGAGCTTCCCTTTTCTCCCATCCCCTGCCCCAAGTGCATCAGAATTACCCAAATCCCAAGGTGACATCCCTGGCCTGGTAGACAACAAAATGGCACAAAATCCATGACAGGGAGCTTCAACAGTGTTGTTAATTAATTAATTTATTTATTAATTTTTGCCAAGCATGGGGTTTGAACTCAGTTTGTGGCAACTTCTCCTCAGTTTCCATCACCCTAGCCTGGGATGGTGCAGCCTCTGGACCCATAGCCCATCCTGTGGTCCTAGGACTCAGGGGCTCACAGGAAAAGAAAATGAAAACAGCACCAAAAAAAAAAAAGCCACAAACTGCAGACGGTCAGCAGTTTCTGTTTTCCTTCCTTGCACGTTGACCATACTGGATGTAAATCATATGGCTGCAACCTGTAGGTCATCTAGCATTTCTGAAGGCTGGCTCTATCAGCGAAGCCATAGGCCAACGTGGACACTAGGCCCTGAGTTTGAATCCCAGTCATGCCACTTACAAGGGACTGAAGTGCCTAAGAAACTATTGCTTGTCCATAGGAACACCAGAGGAATGTGATTAATGTCATGGTTGGAAGAGTAGTCCATCAATCAGTCTTGCATAAAATTAGACCCAATAATCACTGGACAGGGATTGAATTTAATTCATAGCTTATTATGCATTAAAAGAATACTATTGATTTAATGGACTGTCAATTTCTCTATCTTGGTGTGTGTGTGTGTGTGTGTGTGTGTGTGTGTGTGTGTGCGCGCGTGCGTGTGTGCGTGTGTGTGTGTGTGTGTGTGTGTGTGTGTGTGTGTGTGCGTGTGCCAGTCCCGGGGTTTGAATTCAGGGCCTGGACGCTATCCCTGATCTTTTGTGCTCAAGACTAGCACTCTATTACTTCAACCACAGCTCTACTTCTGGCTTTTTGGGAGTTTAATTGTAGAAAAGTGTCTCATATAGACTTTCCTGCTTGCATTTGGCATCCTCAGATCTCAGCTTCCTTTGGAGCTAAGATTACAGGGGTGAGCCAACAGCACCTGCCCTCTACCTGTTACCCATAACCTTGGCCCTCTTCTAAGTCTCAGTAGAAAATGTCTCACCATGCTCACTTTTTTTTTTTTTTTTGGCTTGAACACAGGGTCTGGGCATGTTCCTGAGCTTCTTTTGCTCAAGGTTAGCACTTTTATTGCTTAAACCACAGTGTCACTTCTGGATTTTTCTGTTTCTGTGGTAGGGAGGAATCGAACACAGGGCTTCATGTGTACTAAGTAAGCACTCTACCAGTAAACTACATTCGAAGCCCAAGGCTTACTTCTAATGGGAGTTATGACGGTGGGATTTATTGGATTACCCCTTTTGGCACAGAAATTGCTGGCTATTTTCTATCTTTCCCAGGAATTGGGACCAGCCTGAGACTCGGCAATGAGGAATGATGAATGAGTTATGGCACCAGCCCCCAGAGGCCTAGGCTCACATCCTACAGAAGGATAGCGGATATGGAGTCACAACCTTCAACAACTACAGCCTAAGAATTGTGGTTTCCCTTGACAAGTGCCAGGACATAATTTACCCGTTGTACACACCAGTTGCACACACCAGCCCACGCAAAGCTTTCCTGGCTTCAGTTCTTAAACTGCAGTGAAGGATGCTTTTCAAGATGCCTGCTCAGACTTAGTACTCTCTGAGGGCTTGTTCCAGCTTGCCCAGTTTGGGGGGCTGGGTATGGGCAACCTGCTCAATGCCCATCATCCAGGCCCTGTCCCTGAGCCCTTTTGATCAAGGGTAGTGCTCTGCACCTTGAGCCATGGGCCACTCAGGTTTTTTTTGTTATTATTTTGTTTTGATTTCCTGTGATCTCTTAAGACGTATGAATGTCGAGGTCTTTCCTATCCAGGCTGAATTCAAATTTGCATCTCAGCCGCCTGAGGATCTAGGATTACAGGCAAGAGCCACTGACACCTGGCTTCCTTTTCTTCTTGTTGTTCTTTTTTTTTGTGACAACCTGAAATCTTCACGGTGTCATTCCAATGGTTTGCAGTCCCAGGCCTGGAATTCCAATGCTAGGACGGCCACCCACAAATGGAGGGAGATCCTGACTAACTCATTCCTATTCATGTGAATGCTAATGGAACATTATTAAAATAATAATTAAATTTTCAGTTAATTCATGACTCTATTTTAGAATGCTACACAAAAATTATTGAATTTATATCTTCCATTCTAGCACCATGGTATGATTAAGGATATTGACTGATTTTTTTATTAATGATTTTATAAGTATTAGATGATGATACTTCATTAAATGGAAGCATAATTTAGTGAATAATAATTTGTAAAAATATATAATTTAATAATATCCTCACATTCCGTCTGTCAGTATATATATATATATATATATATATATATATATATATATATATATATACATATATGGTACTACTGTGGATTGATCACAGGTCCTCAGAATGTCCTGGCAGCTCAGTTTTCTGGAGGCTGGTGGGCTAAGACTGTGACCCCATTTATGGATTGGGCATTGTAGGCCGTGAGTTGAAATCCCAGCATGGCCAATAATGTATTCATGGAGTAAGAAGCTAATTTTGACACATTTTTTTCCTTCTCTGTGAAAGTCCTGGGTCTCAGTATATGTGATATGATGTAATAAAATAAATGTTTTTTGTGTAATAATACTAAATAAATAAGGGTAATAAATGTCATATGGAATAAACCCATGTATGTAAATAGATCTCATATATGAGTATTATTTTTTCCAGTACTGGGACTTCAATTCAGGCCCTTGGAACTTTTCTGAACTTCTTGTCTTCAAGGACAGTGATCTTCCCCTTAACCCACAGTGCCACAGAGTTACCCAGACCCTGATTTTAAATGCCAGGCCTGCCAGTGAAATGGTGCAAATTCCAAGCCAATGCCTTATTATTGTTATTATTGTTGTTGTTGTTGTTATTGTTATCATTATTATTATTATTTGGTTTTAGGCAAAGCACCGGGCTTGAACTCAAGTCTTGGCATCTCTGCCAAAGCCAATCCTGGGACCCTAGGTCCTGTGTTCAAATCTCAGGGCTGGCAAAAAATTAAAAAGTAAAAGTATAAAACTGAGAAGTTCAATCCAGTGGTTTTACTTTTCTTTTACCTTTGTATTGTACCATCCTGGGTCTAAATAACAATGCCCAGACAATATACATGACCTTACATTGCTGATGTTTGGTGGGCTATTAGGGAAGCCAAGCAGAAATCAGCAACTTAGGCCTGAAGTTTGAATCCCGGGACTCCCACTAATAAATGGCTGGCAGGAGATTCTAAGAAACACTTTCCTGTGCTGGGAAGGTGGCTCAGTGGTAGAGCACTTGTCTTGCATGCTAGAGGCCCTGGTTTCGATTCCTTAGCACCACATAAGCAAAAAGAAAAAAGCCAGAAATGGCACTGTGGCTCAAGTGGTAAAGCACTAGCCTTTAGCTGAAGAGCTGAGATACAGCGACCAGGCCCAGAGTTCAGGCCCTAGGACCGGATCCCCCCCAAAAAATTTAAAAAATAAATATTAAAATTAAAATTTAAAAAAGAAACGCTTTCCAATAGACATCTGTACTAATAGAATGTTGTAAATGTATCAATTACATTAGTAGTTAGTGTACGATTATATTAAAAATTATACACAACAATTATACTACATTGACTAATTTTCAATTAATAGTTTATTATGTATTCAATCATGATACTTAAAAAAAGGAAGGAATAATTTAATTGGCAATATTTGGTAGAAATATATATGCAATTTCATAATTTACAGACATCACTCGTTAAATAAATCTACATCTATCTATCTATCTATCTATCTATCTATCTATCTATCTATCTATCTATCTATCTATCTATCTATCTTTCTATCTACCAATCTACACATTTATCTGTTTATACACTTGTCACTACTGGGGCTCAGTGGTAAGAGTGCTCGCCTAGTATGTACGACACCCTTGGTTCGATTCCTCACTACTATATGCATAGAAAAATCCAGAAGTTGTGCTGTAGTTCAAATACTCGAGCACTAGCTTTGAGCATAAAGGCTTAGGGACTGTGTCTAGACCCTTACTCAAGACCCAGGAATGGCACCAAAACAAAACAAAAAAAAAAAAAAAAAGAATTTTCTGACTGCAACCATATAAGGATAAGGCTGCAAATACCTCATCACAGAGCAAGCTGGGAGTCTAGTGCTGACATTTGCCATCTAACCTGAATTAGCAAGAGGTAAACCGCTGCAACCCAGTTCCATGGACTAGATGCTGCTGAATAAAAAAATAAAATGAATAACTACACTAAGCACAATTTGGAGCCAACATACGGGGCTCAATCTCAGGGCCTGTGCACTACCTGGCAGCTGAATTGGCTAGTGGCTGTTGTGCTGGCAGTCACCCATTCATGAACTGAGACTTCTTTGCCCTGAGTGTAGATCCAAGCACTCCCAAAAATGTAATCTTGTAGTGAGAAGCCGAACATGACACATGTTTTCCTTTTCTGTGAAAGTGCTCGGTGTCAGGTAGGATATATAATTTGGATATTAATCTATATGCTATGTAATATGATGTAATAAAGTTAAAAAAAACATCATAGGTAGAAGAATTGCCACTACAGTAAATGATAAACAGATTGAATTAGTAGTGAATCATTCTAGGATAAAATTAGATGCAATAAGTGTAGGATGTGCACTAAGTTTAGTATTTTATTAAGCATGAACAGAATAAAAATTACATGGAGACATAATTAAATAACTAATAATTGGGAGTAACACATGATGCATAATTTAATAATATATAGACATTGGTCTCATTCTATGAAATATCTAATTATATGTATGGATATATGTACATATATGATAAACAATTATAGGATATTGAGTAATTATTAATTAATGATTTATTAATTGTTAACTGGGACACATCATTAAATGGAGACATAATTTAATACCTAAGAATTGGTAGCAATATTATCTATAATTTAATAATATGCAGAAATCTCTTTTTCTGCATATAATATTTATATATAGCAATCTCTATTTATACCTCGTTCCCTCCAGAGGCTCGAGGGTTGAGTGCTCTCATAGTAAGCACAAAGCCCTGGGTTCGATTCCTCAGTGCCACAAAACAGAAAATTCAGAAGTTCTGCTGTCTTTCAATCAATTGAGTGCTAGCCTTGAGCACAAACGTTTAGGGACAGTGTCTAAGCTCTTACTCAAGCCACAGGTCTGATGCCAAAAAAGGTAGGATATTCTAACTGCTTAATAAAATATTAATTAAACTTAGTGCACATCCTACACTTATTGCTCATTACAGAGCAATCTAGGAGTCTGGTGCTGACAGCTGCCACCTAACCTGACTTAGCCACATGTAAACTACTGCAACCCAGCTCCACGAGTTACCCAGGTCATCCTGGCTTATGCCCGTCACCCTAGCTGCTCAGGGGCTTTAAAACCCAGTCCTGGCAGGAAGTCTGAGAGACACCTCAAAATGTGGCTCCAAGTGGTAGAGCTTTGAGTTCAAGCCCCATGGCTAACACCCCAGAAAAACACCCCTCTAAACCATTAGATGTGAACTTGTATGGTTTGTAAATTTTCCTCAAAGAATGGTGATACTGATGAAAGCACCCTAATTCTAATGACAGCTTGTGGAATGGAGCTATGTGCTGAGTCCTCCATAGGTTGCTCTGTTCTGAGTCCTGCACAGGGTGCTATGTGCTGAGTCTTTCACAGGATGCAGTGTGCTGAGTCCTGCATTGGGTGCTGGGTGCTGAGTGCTTCACAGGATGTTGTGTGCTGAGTGGTACAAAGAGTGCCATGTGCTATGTCCTTAACCGGGTGCATTCTTACATCTTTTCTATGTAAGAGCCCCATAACAGATAAATATACAGACAAGAATATTGAGGCTCAAATAGGTCCCCATGTCAGGGACAAAATTATGTATTACTGAAGACTCGTGAGTTGTCTACAGAAGACAATGGCTTGGTTTGGTTTTTTCTTGGTCATGAACCTTGAACTTGGGGCTGAGGCACTGACCCTTACCTCTTGGGCTCATGGCTAGCACTCCACCACGTGGAGCCATGGACCCCCTTGCAACAGAGGCCATGGCCAAGGGGTCAGTAGCTGAAGTCTGTCATCCTGCCTTCTTGGGAAGCTGAGTCCTAAAGGTCTGTGTTCCAAACTATCTCACACACAAAAGGTCCCATGAGACTATTATCTCCAATTCACTACTAAGAACCTGAAGGGGTAGCTGGGTGTTTGAGGTCATGTCGGTTATCCTACCTACTCAGGAGGATGAGATCTGAGGATCATATTTCAAAGCTAGCCTACGCAGGAAAGTCCTTGAGAAACTTAGCTCCAATGAACCACCAGAAAACAAGAAGAAACTCTATGACTCAAGTGGTAGAACACAAGAATTGAGCTGAAGAGGTCAGGGACAGCACCAAGGCCAAGACTTCAACTCCTTCAATCGACAACAGCAACAATAAAAAAAAGACAGAAATAAACTAACAAAGCTGAAGTAGAGGGCTGGGAATGTGCCTTAGTGGTAGAATGCTTTTCATATATGAAATCGTGGGCTTCATTTCTCAGGACCACATTACTAGGACAAAGCCTGAAGTGGCTCTGTGGCTCCAGTGGGAAAGGGATATCATTATACAAGAGGTATAGTGCTCAGATCAGGAGGTCAAGCTTCAAGATTCATGTATATGTGTGCATGCACACTCACACCCGTGCACACACACAACGTGATGTGCACACATACACACACACACATACATCACAGACCAGGTACTGGGCTTCTGCACTGAGCTCATGGTCAGCACCCAGCCCTGTGTTCAATCCCAAAACCTAGCCACCCAGGGCCCAACTAAGAGAAGTCAAAGGTTTCAAAATCTGATGAGCTTCACCAGTCCTACATGACAGGAAGCTTTGTGATATCCAACATGTGCTTGGATTTCCCAAGCTTCTGGAAACATAGGAGAGGCATCATAGGCCCAACATTGCCTGCAATGAATCGTGTCATTATGTTCAGTGCCCTAGTTGTCTGCCCTTCAGCAGACAACTGAATTATATTGAGCACTGTAACTGATCACCAGACTATAGTCTCACAAAGGTAGGATAAGTGCACAGAACTTGGCCTGCCATGGGAGGTGACACAAATGAAAGTCTCCTGTTAAAACAGAGCACTGGGGAGAGAGATAGCTAAGGGTATAAAGAGGAATTATTTTTTGTGACCTTCAGAGCCCGCCCACACTCAGCCTCACTAACTGGCCCTGATGGAGTTGTTTGTTACCCAGCTGTACAGGAGTGAGGGCTTTTGTGTGCCTGTCCAGACAATGAGATAGTCTTCCTCCAGCAGGCCTGTGATGCAGAGAAACCCTTAAGTTACAATGTGAACAGTGAACGAAGCCCTGGAACATGCACTATCTTGAAAGAAGTCTGTCTGTTATGAACTCATTGTACTGAATACAAATTTCCTAGGTTGGTGCGATTCATCATAGCTACTCTGGATTTTCACCTATAAGAATACAATACAAAGATAAAGACAGGCTCTTTTTGAGGGGGCAGGTCCTAGGGTGGAAGTATGAGCCTATACACGGTCCCTGAGCTCCTTTTGCTCAAGGGTAATGCAGTAAGCTTGAGTCACAGCCCCACTTCTGGGTATTTCTGTGATCTCTTAGAAATAACTGTGTTATGGATTTTCCTACACTGGTTGGATTCAAACTAAGTTTCTCTACATCTCAGCCTCCTGAGAACCTAGGATTACAGACAGCAGCCACTGGCACCTTTTTTCTTCTCTTCTTCATTTTTTAATCAGGACAATCTGACTTCTTAATGGTCATTCCCAAGGTTTTAATTTATAAGTAAACTACCCAATGTTCTTTACAGCTGCTTTCCCTGAGAAGGATTTTCTCTCCTCATCTTCCCCTCTGGTCACAGGTTTGAGGCCAAAAGTGAGAAATGAGTGTCACAGGATTTGGGAGCAAATATCCACAGTACATGCCAGTTCTGTTACTTAGCATTGAGCTGCTGTGAATTTACTGTCTCAGGATATGAGGACCGAAAGCTGGAGAGATCCTCATACAGTCTGCATTGCTCTTTAGCCTATAAAGTGATCTAATAATTATGAGTGCTTTGTGTCTCCAACCTTAAGTGTCTAGAACACACTAGTAGCCTCTTCATGTGAAGGGTTAAAGTTTTGAGGCAGTGACCGCTTGTTGCTTGTTTCTAGCAGAGCAACATATGGTGGTAATCCAAACACCTGGTTGGTTGTGTGCCTTTATAAACCCTGCAAATCTTTAGCTCGCGGTTCTCCTCCTAGGCTCCACTGTGTTGGAATGTAGGATGAGACCCGAGCTGCCGCCCATTTAAAGAAAACCTTAAAACAGCTGTAAAGTCTGACTCTCGATGGTCTTCTTGGTGGGGATCCTGCAACCTGGGTATAACATAATAGTGGGGGCTCATCCGGGATCCCCCCCAAAGACCTCTGAGATCTCAGACTCCAAAGGTAAAACAGCGCTGTCTTTATTAATTTGTCTTGTCTTGTCATTTGTCAGTTTTACTTTCATTTTCCTTTGTGAGGATGGCCACTCCGATTTGTACAGGGTTGTTGAAGCAGGCGCCCTTTCACCACAACCCTGGAGGAACTAGGAGATGTCCAAGATCCTTTTGTGGGGTAGGGGTCCTTGGAACCCTGCCATGTGGGGCAGGGGTCCTTGGAACCCCGCTGTGTGGGGCAGGGGTGGGCGGCCCTTGGAACACCACCGTGTGAATTGTGGGGCGGCGGAGGTTGGTTCAGTGTTGGGCCAGAACTGACCAAGAGGGCCTCCAAACAGAGGCCCAACTCGCCCACTGTGGCTCTGCTCCTTCTGCTGTGTGGTGTGGGTGTGGAACCCCACCATGACAGTAGTCAGTGGACCAATTTGGGAGATCTCCACTTTGTAACCTTTTTTTTTGTAACTGTCAGGCCTGCATGTGTTTTGTTTGTGCTGTTTTTTGGACTGTACATCTGACAGGACTGGAAACCATAGGCACCACTCCATCTAGCCCCCTAGACTTACAAAAAGAAACTGAGACACAGGGAAAGAAAAGGTACCCCCCAGTTTTTCAGGGAGATAACTTGAAAGAAGAAATGTTTCC
Source organism: Dipodomys spectabilis (assembly GCF_019054845.1). Classification (NCBI taxonomy): domain Eukaryota; kingdom Metazoa; phylum Chordata; class Mammalia; order Rodentia; family Heteromyidae; genus Dipodomys; species Dipodomys spectabilis. The sequence goes on along the minus strand of NW_024870729.1, from coordinate 6,248,132 downwards.
TCCCCCATACTCTCCTTTCCAGGTTCCTTTTGCAGAATCTGAGAATGATCAAGAGGAGGAGGGAGCTATAGAACACTTGGCACCTGCCCTTAACGTTTCTGAGGAGCCAGTCACTCGAAGATGCCGTGGGATCAATCCCCCTTCTAATGCAGCTGTTTTTCCCTTATGCTCCATAGGTCCTGTGGATGTGGATGGTCAACAGCAAATCTAATATTGGCCATTTTCTACTAGTGATCTATACAATTGGCACACCCAAAATGCCCCCTTTTCTGAGACCCCAGGATTTAATTCGTTTGCTTGAATTTGTTCTCTTTACTCATCAGCCCACTTGGGATGATTTTAGTCCGCTTTTGCAGGTCATTTTTACCACCGAAGAGAGAGACTGTATCCAAGAGGCAGTCCAGAAACATATTCCTGGCCCCAAAAGAGCACCTATTACGGATCCTGCCCTGATCACTGTCTATTTTCCTGAGATCTGTCCAACATGAGACTACAATACAGTTGAAAGTAGGGAGCGACACTTCATCTATCGTCAGGCTCTGTTGGCAGGTCTCAAGGAAGAGACTTGCCAACCTACTAATATGGCCAAAGTTTATGATGTTATACAGGGAGGAATTGAAAGTCCCGCAGCATATCTTGAGCAGCTCAGAGAAGATTTTAGTCAATATACCCATATGATCTTGAGACCCAAGAGTTGGCTCAGATGATTATGTTTGCCTATATAAATCAAGCTGCACCAGACATAAAGCAGAAGTTGCAGGCTCTAGACAGACTTGGTGAAAAGTCTATTAGGGATCTAGTAGCAACAGCGGAAAAGGTTTACAATAAGAGAGAGAGAGAGAGAGAGTACCAAAGACAGGAAAGGAAGGACAGAGAATGTGAAATTGAGTGTGAAAAGAGTGACCAGGCCATAGAAAAGAGGCCAGACTTGTTGGACTCACCACTATCGCACGCTGAGCATACCTGGTTCACAGATGGCAGCAGTTTCATTTGAGATGGAAAAAGGTACGCTGGTGTAGCAGTCACCACAGACACTGAGATAGTGTGGGCAGAAGAACTCCTCCAGGGAATGTCTGCACAAAGAGAAGAACTAGTGGCACTAACAAAAGCCCTACAGATGGGAAAAGGGAAGAGACTAAACATTTACATGGACAGTCGGTATGCATTTGCCACTGTGTATGTCCATGGAGCCATTTACCAAGAGAGGGGGTGTTGACAGCTGAGGGAAAGGCTATTAAAAACGAACAAGAAATTTTAAGGCTCATCCGGGCCTTATGGGAACGAGCAAATATTGCCATTATCTACTGTCCTGGCCATCGAAAGGTAACTGATTCAATAACCAAAGGAAATAACTTGGCTGATCAGGCAGCTAAGGAGGTGGATCTCCAGCCCAAAGCAGAAGTAGACCCAGGGCCCCAAGCTTTGCCTCCTGCGCCTCAGTACTCCCAAGAAGACTTGGAGTGGATAAAGAAAAATTCAATGGCCTATAAACCCCCAAACAGAGAAAGAAATAAAGACTGGTGGAAAACTGGTGAGAGAAAACTTATCTTGCCACAAAGATTGGGCAAGAGGATTCTTATGAGAATCCATCGGTTCTCTCACATGGGAACCCGAAGAATGGAGGACTTGTTTCTACACTCAGAAGTAAAAATCAGGCAAGGAAATCAACTCATTGAGGACATTGTTAAAAATTTTAAAGCCTGTCAGCTTACCAATGCCCCTAATCAACTGGTTACAAAAGGAGCTCGCCTCCATGAAGATAGGCCAGGTGTGTATTGGGAAGTAGACTTCACAGAAATTAAAACTGGAAAATTAGGATATAAATATTTGCTAGTTTTTGTAGACACCTTTTCAGGATGGGTTAAAGCCTACCCAACAAAGCATGAGACTGCGCACGTCATATCTAAGAAGATCCTGGAAGAAATCCTACCCAGGTATGGCTTCCCATCCACCATCTGGTAAGACAATGAACCAGCCTTCATCCCAAAAGTAAGTCAGGGAATAGCCGCGGCACTGGGGATGGATTGGAAATTGCACTGTGCTTATAGACCCCAGAGTTCAGGGCAGGTAGAAAGAATGAATCAGACTCTAAAAGTGACCTTAACTAAATTGGCCTTTGAGACTGGCGCAGACTGGGTATCGCTGCTTCCTTTTACCCTGTTTAGAGTAGGAAATTCACCCTATCAGCTTGGCTTTACTCCTTTTGAAATAATGTATGGACACCTTCAACCCATTATCCCTAGCCTTCAGACTGAATTGCTTGCTGATTTGGATGATATTGAATTTCTGTTTAAGCTTGTCTATTTACAGCTGGTGCATAAGAGGATGTGGCCCCAGCTTAGAGCATTATATGATTCTGCTTCTATTCCTACCCCCATTTGTTTAAACCAGGGCACTGGGTGTTTGTTCGAAGGCAAAACCTGAGATCTCTGGAGCCACGGTGGAAGGGACCTTACATGGTTCCACCCTTACATGGTGCTACTGGTGTGTAGCCTTGCTGCTACTGTGGCATTGCTGCTTGGATCCACTGCTCCCACGCCAGACCGGCTGACCCCTTTGCCCTGGACAAGCATGGGGAAACATGGGAAGTCTCCAAGCATCTTACCCAACCAGTCTGCATACACCTCAAGAAAAGAAAAATGAACTGATTGTTATTGGTATAGTTGTTTAATAATATGGCTAACCCGTTCAAGATCAAGAGCTGTTGGAGTTCAGTTTAAGGCTGGAGCCACAAGATTTTGTTCCAGGACCATAAGTCAAGGGGGGGAATGAAGGGTTAAAGTTTTGAGGCAGTGACCACTTGTTGCTTATTTCTAAAAGAGCAACACATCGTGGTAATACAAACACCTGGTTGGTTGTGTGACTTTATATACCCTGTAAATCTTTACCTTGGGGCGCTCCTCCTAGGTGCTACTGTGTAGGAGTGTAGGACAAGGCCTGAGATGCAGCACATTTAAATAAAACCTTACAACAGCTGTAAAGTCTGACTCTCGGTGGTCTTTTTGGTGGGGGTCCTGCGACTGCGGTATAACAATGTTTCCATTTTTCTTTAGTACTCCTCGAAATTTAGACTAAGAGTTTGTGTGGAGAGGCTCCTTGGTGAATCCCTGATGAAACCACTTGAAGCCTCCTCAGGAGAAAGCCATTCAAGTCAGCTGAGCAGGAGAGTCTCTGAGACTATTTTCTCCAATAAACCACCAGAGAACCAGAAGTAAAGCAGTGGCCCAGAGGGTAGAGCTCCAGCTTTGAGAGAGAAAACTGAGCAGGAGATACAATCCAGACAGTCAGGAAAGCCTGGGAATTGCTTATGTCCAATTAACTACCAGCTGGCGGGAAGTGGAGCTGTGGTGGTGGTAGAGCCTCAGCCTTGAGCAAAGCAGCTCAGGAACACATCGGCCCCTAAGTTTAAGCCCTGGGATGGCCACAAAAAAATTAAAAAAGAGAAGGCCAAGTTTATGTATCAGTGCCCTACCTACTTATGTGTGTATGTAAATTACCTCCCATAGTGCAAACTCTGCTTTTATTTACTGGTTTATTTTTCAGATATGCTAATTGTGCATACTGCATCATTCTCTTCATTTCAGGCCCATTGCTTTTCTCTTCCAGGGTTCTAGGCCTGTGTCTTTATATGATGCACACTGAAGCTTTCAGCAGCCTTTATTTACATTTTATCATGAGGGCAATGCAGGAACAATCACAAATCAGGCAGAGGATTAGAAGATCAGGTCTCTTGGAAGCAACCGGTATTCAGAAAATTAAACTTGAGAACATAAAATGGTAGCATACTTATGTAAAAACTACCATTAAGAAAAAATGAAGGGGCTAGGAATATGGATTAACGAGAGAGTGCTTGCCTAGCATGCAAGAAGGCCTGGGTTCGATTCTTCAGGCACCCGTACACAGACAAAGCCAGAATATGTGCTGTGGCTCAAGTAGCAGAGTGCTAGAGACAGTGCCCAGGCCTTGAGTTCAACCTAACAACTGGCAAAGAGATAGCTACCTAGTCAGGAAGGTAGGTAGATAGAAAGAAAAAAGAGAAAGAGAGAGAGAGGGAGAGAGAGAGAGAGAAAGAAGGAAAGAAAGAAAGAAAGACAGAAAGAAAGAAAGAAAGAAAGAAAGAAAGAAAGAAAGAAAGAAAGAAAGAAAGAAAGAAAGAAAGAAAGAAAGAAAGAAAGAAAGAAGGAAAGAAGGAAAGAAAGAAAAAAGAAAGAAAGAAAGAGAGAAAGAAAGAAAGAAAGAAAGAAAGAAAGAAAGAAAGAAAGAAAGAAAGAAAGAAAGAAAGAAAGAAAGAAAGGAAGGAAGGAAGAAAGAAAGAAAGAAAGAGAGAAGAAAGAAAGGAAGAAAGGAAGGAAGGAAGGAATGAAGGAAGAAAGAAAGAAAGAAAGAAAGAAAGAAGGAAGGAAGGAAGGAAGGAAGAAAGAAAGGAAGGAAGAAAAGAAAGAAGGAAGAAAGCTGATAGATGAATCTGTTTTTGACATCAGAATGAAAGAAGGGACCACTTCCCAGTCACGAGTCTTTCTGCAGTGTTCCAGGACTCCAGCATCACCTTCACACAAACGCAGATCAGGATGACTGTCTCTGTCCCACTTCTCAGGCAGCCAAGAGCCCCAGAGTCAAGAGGGCAGAGCCAGGTTCTAACTCAGGTGCTCAGAGACAGAAGAGAAATGGCCCTGCTCCTCCTTGGACTGTGGGTTTGCATTAATGATGTGGAGAATGTAGTAAGGAGAATGGACTGGCAGAGATAGAAGGACCTTCAAATCTGAAAAATGGAGAGTCAAAAACCCACACCTTAAGACCAGAGAGCAGGGTTTTCTATTCTGTTTCTCTCCTCTTCCCCACTAAACTGGCTCTCTATAGGTAACCTAAAGATAGCCTGAGGCTCCCTTCACCTGAGGGAGGAAATTTAATTAGTCATCGTTTGAAGAGACTGAGAGAAGCCTGACCCTGCTGTAACTCTAACAAATGTTTCAGGTTTCTCCCATTGCTGGCTGTGCCTGGAATGAATGAAGTGGTTTTGCAGCTCACTTCCCTGTTGAGTGTGTACATTCTGCCTCCTAATCCTGCAGGCCTAGTTCTCTGCACCTAGCCTGGCTTTTGAAACTGTTTGCTGTGCTTCAAATACAGTGTTACTCTGGAGTTCTTCCTGCTAACAGAGCTAGGGCTTGGATCCTGAGAACTTCATTTGAACCCCGATTGGGTCAATAATATTTCTTTCCTTCTTCTGTAGCTCAAGAACTCCAAGAACATTTAGAGTGCAAGTAACTTCTCATCACCAAGCGAAACACAGGAATTTCTTGAGCATCTGACCTTTCAGAACAGGAAGCCAGAATGTCCTAGACTTCCCTGCCTTGGCTGGTTTCACCCTGTGATAAAGACCACAGCCTCCTGAGATAGGGTGATGGGTGTAAGCTATTGGTTCTCTGCTAGGGTTAGAACTGTAATGATCTTGACAATACAAGTCAACTGCTTATCACAAAGGGCTTGGGGAGCATATTAAGCCTTTCAACAATGTGCCTTTCAGAACCTTGTAGGACACAAGTTTATAATACTAGAATCTGAGAGGCTGGGATTATGGATGTGCTACACTTGAACCTTGAGGTCTGACTCCAATTCTGGTGTACATCAGCATTCATTTTCCAAACCATATTCTCATAAATAGCAAATAGGTAAATTACTTTGATTATCCCTCACTCTTTTTCCAGTGTGTGTCTCAAACTGAAGCCTGGGCGCTGTCCTTGAGCCCTTCAGCTCAAGGCAAACACTCTACCACTTGACCCACAGTGCCACATGGGGTATTTTGATGGTTCATTGGAGGTAAGAGTCTAACAGGCTTTCCTTCCCTAGGCTGTCTTCAAACTGTGATCTTAAGATCTCAGCCTCCTGAGAAAGTAGGTTTCCAGAGCCACTGGAATCTGGCATATTGTTTTTGCCAGACCTGGGGCTTCAAATTAGGGCCTGGGTACTGTTTTTGAGCTTCTTTTTCTCAATGCTAGCACTCTACCACTTGAGCCACACCACAGCTTCTGGCTTTTTCTGAGTATGTGGCACAGAGGATTCAAACCCTGGCATTCAAGCATGCTGAGCAAGCTCTCTACCACTAAGCTACATTCCCAGCCCTTACGATTTTATCCCTCAACTTGCCTATCCACAAGAAAAGGCTTCTGAGTATAAATCATCTAAACAAATCCCTATAGGAAGCTGTCCAAGATAAATAAGACAAAGCTCATACTAGGGACATACTCTAACCATGTGATGACTTGACAAATGCCTCCATTTAATTATGTATCATGTTTCAACACTTAGTAAAGTATTAATGAAAATGAGTCAATGTGCTGAATTATTGTGTATAATTTTATAATATATGTACACAACATAATAAATATTATGTGTATAATAATACTAAATAAACAATTAAATGAATAAAAAAATTAAATACAAAATCAATAATAATCATACTATGAAATAAACATACATATGTACCTATATATCTTATATTACACATGTATACAAATATTTTTTTCAATTGCAGGGCCTTAACTCAGGCCCTGGGAACAGTAGCTTGAAAATCTTTCCCTCAAGGACAAGGAGATTAGCCTTCACCCAAGATGCAAAAGAGTTACTTAGACAGTGAGCTCAAATCCCAGCAATGGCAGAAATACTGGCCCCAGTTCTAAGACAGTGACTTAATATTTGTAACAGAAACAGTTACGTTTATTCAGTTCCAAACTGAACACTGAAAAAAATCAGTGTAGAATTTTGTACAGCTATTCAGACATCCATCCCTTACCCCCAAAGTGCTTCTTGAGCACTACATAATTTTTGTACGTTTTTCATTTAAAAATGTTGTACAGAGGGGTCACAGTTACATGAGCAAAGTAATGAGTACATTTCATATTGAGCATTGTTGCCTCCTCGTTTGTTTTTCCCCTACCATCCCTTCCCTCCCATCTTCACAACTAACTTCCCTGCTGAGGTCAGTGACTTAATTATTTATTTTTGGCTTGGCATGGGGTTTGAACTCAAGTAATGGCAACTCTGAGCCTTCCATCACATTGCTATGGATTCATCAAGACTCTGAGTTCAAATCCTAGGCTAGGAAAGAAAACTGGAAGAAATTCCAAACCAAGGAGCTTTATTATTTCAATTTAGTTAGTTAGTTGGTTAATTAATGAATTAATTAGTTAATTAATTTTGCCAACCACGGGGCTTGAACTCAGGTCATGACAACTCTGACTCAGCTTCACTCGCCCTAGGATGGGGTGCAGCCTCGGGACTCAAAGCTGATCCTGGGACCCTCGGCCCAGAGGGTTTGCAGGAAGAAAAGAAAAGCACAACAGCACAAAAAGTGGGGAGCTGTAGAGGGCTCAGAGTTTTACAAGTTTTTCCTTGCATGGTGACCATCCTGGGTCTGAATGACATGGTTTCAAAGTGGAACTGGCCTGCCATTGCTGATGGCTGGCAGGCTATCAGGGAAGCCATAAGCCAACATGTCAACATAGGCTCTGGGTTCAAATCCTAATCCTTACACACTAATGGAAGGAGATCACAAGAGATTCATTCCTATGCATAAGAATACAGATTGAAAGAGTAGTTCATGCATTTGTCTAGTCTAAAATTGGATGCAATAATCCTAGGATGTTGATTGACCTTAATTAATAGTTTATTAAGCATGAAAAGAATAATATTTTTTCAATGGAGATATAATAAATACCTAAAAGTTGGTAGGAACGTAGTAGATGTCATTCAGTCATAGATAGACAGCTCTGGAACTCTTCAACAATATATATTTATTTGTATACCACCTTCTGCCTATCCATGTATTGCTGTTTTGGCCAAACTTGGGGCTTGATCTCAGTGCATGGGAACCACCTGATAGCTTGATAGGCTAGAGGCTTCTGTGCTCACACTCATCCAATCATGAATTGGGCATGCTAGGCCCTGAGTTCAGATCCCAGCACTGCCAAAAATTTAATCGTTGAGTAAGAAGCTGAGTGTGGTATATGTTTTCCTTTTCTGGGAGAGTCCAGGGTGTCAGGCATGATGGAGAACACATCTACAAATCTAGATGGTATGTGATATGATGTAAACAATGTAATAAATGGTATAGGTGTCATGAAAGTCAATGAAATAAATCGTAAATAAATGAATAAAAAAGAAATAAAATGAATGACCACACTAAACGTGATATGGACTGAACATCTGTATGGAAGTATAAATCCTACCACACCAAACACGGTATCTACTGACCATCTGTATGGAAGTATAAATCCTATCTTTAAAATGTATATACGGAGTATGTTTTCCATGCCTGAGGCTTGAATTCAGCCCACCCCCATGAGAAAGCAATGGCGAGAAATCCTGAGATACACGAAAAGTCATGGAATGCCATTGATATCATCGAATAAGTAGTTAATGCATGATGTGACTAGGAAATGATAGGCAAGACTCATGGGGTATCACTTATTTGTAAAGCAGTGTTGATTAAGCATGACAATAATCATCACAGTCATGAAATGAAGGCATCTGGAAAGATACAAAAATCAGTAGACACATGGTAGATTGGATTCCATCACAGGTTATCATCTCTCCTACTCTATACAATTGTGTACTTATTTGCATACTACCTTCAACTTATGAATGGATGACTGCTGTGTGCCCTCCCCCCACACCCTCACCTGGGGGTCCATCTCAGGTCCTGGGAACGGCCTTACTCCTTAGTGGCTCACAGACTGGTGTGCTCACATGGACCCATTCGTCAATTGGGTCTGCTGGTCCCCGAGTTGAGATCCCAGCAGTGCCAAAAGATTCATCCTGATGTCAGAAGCCAATTGTTGCACCTGTGTTCCTTTCCTGTGCAAGTCCTGGGTTTCAGCTAGGATGGAGAATGCATGGGCCACCCTGTGGCCACGGAAATAGGTTGTTATCATGTGAGCCCAGTTATACCTGTCATCATATACTGAAGAAAATACACAATACATCCATGAATAGCATACAAAATAGAATAACTACACTAAATGCACAATGCGGTCCACACATAGATTTGAGTATACATCCCATGTTTAAATGATGCATTCAGGACAATTGTGGCCACCCCTGGTGCTCGATCTCTGTTCCTGGGAACCGACCAGCTCCTTAGTGGCTCACAGTCCGGTGTGATCACGTGGACCCATTGGGCAGTTGGGCCTCCCAGGCCCAAAGTTCAAATCCCAGTACTGCCAAAATTCACCCTGATGTGAGAAGCCAGTCATTGCACCAGTTTTCCTGTGCTGTGCAAGTCCTGGGTCTCAGCTAGGATGGAGAATGTATACAGAACTCTATACTCATGGGAATAGTTTGTCATCCAGGTCACCACAGTTATATCTGTTATCCTATACTCAAGAAAATACACAATACATCAATGAATAAGACACAAAATAAAAGAATGACTACACCGAATGCAAGATACTGCCCACCCATGTATGGAAATATAGATCCTCTGTTTAAATGATGAATTTATGACTATATTGGCCCCAACCAGGGCTTCATCTCAGGTCCTAGGAATGGCCTACCTCCTTAGTGCCTCACAGGCTGGTGTGTTCACCGTGACCCATTCACCAATTGAGCCTGCTAGGCCTTGAGTTCAAATCCCAACACTGCCAAAAGATTTACCTTGATTTGAGAAGCCAATCGATCCACCTGTTTTCCTGTCCAATGAAAGTACTGGGTCTCAATGAGGATGGAGAATTCTATATAGACAACTCTATAACCATTCGAATGGGTTGTTATCCATGTCAGTATAGTTATATCTATCACCATACTCAATAAAATACACAATACATCCATGAATAAGACACAAAATAAAAAGAATAACTACACTGAATGCAAGATGTATTCCACACTTGTAGGTAAAGAGAGATCCTATGTCCTAAAAAGGTGGGCTTGTTATTTTGTCCAGCACTGGGGCTTCAAATCAGGCCCTGGACCAGGCCTGACATTGTAGTATTCAAGGATGGTGAGATTTCCCTTCCCCCAAAGTGCAACAGAGCTACCCAGACCTCAGTTCAAATCCCAACACTGACAAAAGATTCATTCTGTTGTCAGAAGCCAGTCGTTGAACATGTTTTCCTCTCCTGTGAAAGTCCTGAGCTTCCACTAGGATGTAGAATGCATAGGCAACCCTATAACTATGGGAACAGGTTGTCATCCATGTCCGCATAGTTATACCTGTTACCATACTCAGTAAAATACAAAATAACTCCATGAATTCGACACAAATTAAGAAGTGCACCGAATGCAAGATGCTGTCCACACATGTATGTAAATATAGACCCTATGTTTAAATTATGAATTCATGACTATCTGGACCTCCCTGGGACTTGACGTCAGGTCCTGGGAATGGCCTATCTGCTTTGTTGCTCACAAGCTGGTGTCTTTACCTTGACCCTTTCCCCAATTGGGCCTGATAGGCTCTGAGTTCAAATCCCAACACTGCCAAAAGATGAATCCTGATGTGAGAAGCCCATCGATTCACCTATTTTCCTGTCCTGTGAGAGTCCTGAGTCTCAGCTTGGATGGAGAATGCATAGGAAACCCTATAGCCAGGGCAATAGGTTGTCTTCCATGTAAGCACTGTTATAGTTGTTACCTTACTCAGTAAAATACACAATACTTACATAAGACAGAAAATAAGGAGAAAAAGTACTCCAAAGGCAAGATGCTGTCCAAACATATATGTAAATATTGATCCTATGTTTTAATTATTAATTTATGACTATCGTGACCCACACTGGGGATCAATGTCAGATCCTGGGAATGGCCTAACTCCTTTGTTGCTCACAGGCTGGTGTGGTCACTTTGAACTATTCACCAATTGTTCCTTCTAGGCCCTGAGTTCAGATCCCAGCACTACCAACAATTGGATCATGCAGTAAGAAACCAAGTGTGAAACTTTTTTCCTTTTCTCTGAGAGTCCTGGGTGTTAGGCATGATGGAGAACATGTCTACAAATTTAGATTCCATGTGATAAGATGTCATCAATATAATAAAGGGAATGGGTGTCATCATAGTAAAATCAATGGTAAATAAATGAATAAAACAAAAAGTACAAGGAACAACCACACCAAACGTGTATGGACTGAACATCCATAGGTAAGTACAAATCCTGCATTTTCAATGCATATAAATAGTATGTTTTCCAAGGCTGGGGCTTGAATTTTGGCTTAGAGTACAGGCCTGACTTTCTTATCTTCAAGTTCGGTGAGCTTGCCCTTCTAACACAGTGCTGCAGATTTACCCAGAACTTGAGTTCAAATCCAAAGCCTGGCAGAATAAACGGGGTGAATTGCAAGCCAGGGAGCTAATTTCTTTTAATTATTTTTTGCTCAGTAGGGGGTTTGAACTCAGGTTGTGGTAACTCTGCCTCAGCTTCGACACCCTATACTGGGGTGCAGCCACTGGACATACAGTAGATCCTGAGATCCTAGACCCCCAAGCCTTGTGTGGCAAAAATGTACAGAAAAAATGCAGCGAGATGACCTTTTTATGTTTTCTTCCTTTGCATGGTGACCCTCCTGGGTCTGAATGACACTGTTGCAAAGGGTACTTCACCTTGCATTGCTGAAGGTTGTCAGACTATTGAGGAAGTCATAGGTCCACGTGGCAATGTAGGCCTTGATTTCAAATCCTAGTCCTGACACCAATCAATTGCAGGAGATACTAAGAGACTCGTTCCCATCCATGGGAATAACAAGGTAATATTATCAATGTCACAGTTGAATGAGTTGATGGTGAATGATGCTCCTATAAAATTAGACAGCATCATTTCAGAAGACTGATTTTATTTAATATTTATGAAGCATTAAAATAATACTATTACTTACAGAATGTAATAATTTCAGGATATTGATTGATTTACTTAATAGTTTGTTAAGAATGAAAACAATAACATTAATTATATGGAGGATTATAAATACCCAAGAATTGGTAGGAATGTAGTCTATATAACCGAATAATGTATAGACATCTCTGGCACTTTATAAAGATATATATTTATTAGTGTACTACCATCTGCATTTCAATCTGTTCTTATTTTGTCAACCACTGGGGCTCGATCTCAGGTACTCAGAACTGCCTGTCAGCTCAATTTGCCACAGGATGCCAGGCTGACACTCACCCATTCATGAATTGGGCCTTGTAGGCTGTGAGTTCAGATGCCAGCACTCCCAAAAAATGAATCATGTAGTAAGAAGTTGATGCTGACACGTTTTCCTTTTCTGTGAAAGTACTGGGTGTCAGGAAGGACGTGCAATACATATGCAAACCTATATCCTATGTAATCAATGTAATCACTGTTCTATGAGTCATAATAGTCAATAAAATGAGAAGTCAATACATGAATAAAACAAAAAATAAAATAACTACACTGAATGCAATATAGAATCAACATATGTATATAAATATAAATCATATATTTAAAATGTACACAAATAGGATGTTTTCTAGTGGTGGGCATCGATTTCAGGCCTAAGGGACAGACTTTGAATTTCTTGAATTCAAGGAGGCAAGCTTCCCCTTTCTACACAGTGCAACAGCAGGGATACCTAGGCCATCAGTTCAAATTCCAGTCCTGGCAGAAAAAAAAAAAAATAGCATCTCCATGATATGTGATGCCCAATTTGTAGGTATTTCATTTGGCCTCCATTTAATGAATGTGATTGTTTAAATGCTTCATAAAGTATTAATTAATATCGACCAGAGTCCTATAATGTAATTGTGTATAGTTTTATCCTCAAATCATTCAAGTACTGCCTATTTAATCATGATATACATCACATTCCTTTGGTAGTCATATTAATAGGAATGAGTTTCATAGGATCTCCTTCCATTTGTTGGTGGTAGGACCAGGATTCAAACTTTGGGCTCCAGCTCCTACCACTTCAACCTGAGGATAGGGAACTCACAGGTCTGTCCAAGAACATCAGCAAAACCAATGATTAGCCAGGCATCAGTGGCTCTCAGCAGTCCTCCTTAAAACTTACAAAGTTGTGAATGGAGGATCATGGTCAAAGTCACCCTAGACAGGAAAGCCCTTGAGACTCCTGTCGAACTAGTGCCAACAAAGCCAGAAGTAAAGCCATGTGGCTCCAGTGGTAGAGAGCTAGCTTTGATCAAAAGCAACTCACAGATTGTGCCCAGATCCTGAGTTCAACATCTGGGAACAAACAGACATAGACAACAATCTGTGCAGCCATCCAGCTAAAGCAGGTCACCCTCTTGTCCCCAACTGGCATGGACAGAGTTACCTGGGAAATGGGCTGTGTCATTTTGACTCCACCCATTCTGCCTGCATCACACGATTCCAGCCAAACCTCCATTGTTTCATGGTTCTTTCTGACCAATAGGATACAAGAATGGTGGCCACGCCCACATTCCATGCCGACCAGTAGCACCATGAATCCTTCTGTTTGTTGACACCACTACCAGCAGTTGAGGAAGGTAGAGGTGGCTGAGTGGTGAGCAAGATACTCGAGGCCTAGGAGGAAAGGCCTTCCTCAGGCCCATCATGTGCCTGCCTGAGCCATGGCCCCCTCCCCCCTTCCCCATGGAGCAGCATTTCTAACCTGGTGCTGTGGGCTCAGACCCATGGTTTCCTCAGGCAATGGTGCAATGGTGTGCCACGAGCCAGCTTGCGGCCCTGACCTGGTCCTGGCTCCCCTGTCCTCTGCTCAGGGCCTGAGTGTGTGTCATGCCTCTGCCATTGCTGCTTGCCCCACCTGTAGCAGCTGCCAACAGCTTCTGCCAGCAACACATGTGAGTGGCTGCCACACATCCCTGCACCCTGCACCCCATATACCCTCTTCTCTGACCCGGACTGCGCCTCTTCTGTGCCCCACAGTCTGGCCCACACCCTGCCACAAATGTGCCCCAGGGGTGGGGGTGGGTGTTGAGCCGAGGATCTCACCCCCATCTCCAGCGGCTAGTGTCCCAGGAAATGGGGAGGAGTGGGCGCCACAGATCCCCTGGCCTGGAGTAGTGGGAGCCACACTGCCGCACATCTGCACCCTTCCTCTCCCTGGTGAAAACCCGGTGGCTTTAGTCAGAGGTGGGGAGGAGCATGTCTACACCTGCCTTCTGGGGTCTTTTTCTTTTTTTTCTGGGGATGGGAGGTGTTGGATGCAGAAGATAGACACCATTGCTGTGTGAGCCCTTGTGTTCTGTGTTCGGTCAACCTTTCACCTGAAGACAGAAAGACAGACACATAGAGAGAGACATAGACAGAGAGACAGAGAGAGAGAGATAATCTTTTTCCTTGTACAGCCTGACTGTGCTCAGGTGAGTGATCAGTTGGCAAATTGCAGGTGCTGCATGGATGAGTCTTCTGTCGCCGGTTTGGGTGTGTGTGTGTGTGTGTGTGTGTAGAATTGGGTTGTAACAAGGAGGGAGAATGCTTTGGTAACTTCTACCTGCTATCTTTGAGGCATGTATGGGCTTCACAGCTGAGGTCTGGGGGCCTGGAAAGGTGAGAGGCTTGGAGGGGACACAACTCTGTTAAATTACAAGAACAAGGGATCTGTGTGCAATGGAGCTGGGTACTCCCTTGAGCCTGATTGGTGGCAGTGGGAGATTTGGAGGACCTGGGAGTGTGGCCTGCAGGGGATGGCTTCCCAGGGGGACAGAGAGCATGACCAACACTTAGTAAGGATACGAGTTCTGCTAGTATGGAGCGCAACAGCATAGGTCAGACTCTGGGTCTTCTCATCATGACGTCTGATGGGCAAGACAAACCCTATCTTAAATCTTGAGCTGTGATCTTCAGATCTCAGCCTCCTGAGTACCTAGGATTATAGGCATGAGCCTCTGGCACTGGGACTCTGGTTCTTTTCGGTATATTAGGGTTAGACCTAAAGACCTTAGGCTTGCCAGTCAGGTCTTCTACCATGCGAGTCAAGCATTTCTGTCTTGGGCATTTCTGAGATGGAGAATTAATATATGCTCAGGCTGGGCTGGATCATGGTCCTCCTATCTGTGACAGGCATGAGCCACCAGGCCCGTCTTCTGTAGTTGGGATGGTAGACATGTAGCACCACGCTCAGTCATTAGTTTAGATGGATTGTCCCAAACTCAGTCCACGGCAGCTGATTCTTGACCAGAGGTGAAGCTCTGGGTTGGGCCTCAACCATTGGACTTCAATCTCCTCATGGTACAGTTGAGGAAACAAGGGATTAATACAGAGGGATCTCTGGAGCAGGGACAGGCACAGAGGGAGGGGCCATCTGATCCTGTTCTTGGCAATTCTGTGACCATATGATAGGAAGATTCCCAGAAAGATCTCAGATGGTGTGTGTTATTAATGGTGAAACTAGCCTTACTGGACTCAGTACTGTGTTCAATGCTCTTTTCTAGCAAAAATTTCTGGTTAAAATTATGATACATAGTTACAGAATGAAAATGTAATGCCATCTTAAGAAAGTCATTTAGGGTTCTGGGAATGTGGTTTCATGGTATGGTGATTGCCTAGCATGCATGAAACCCTGGGTTCAATTCCTCAGTACCACATAAATTGAAAAGGAAACACTGGAAGTGGTCCTGTGCCTCAAATGGTGGATGGTTAGCCTTGAGGAAAAAAAAAAGCTGAGGAATAATTCCCAAGCGCTGAGTTTTAGCTCCAGGACTGCCAAAACAACAACAGCAACAACAACAACAGTCTAAGTGAGATTTGGAAACTCTTTTGGCAAGCCATCGCACCAAAAGGGCAGAGGCTAATTAATAATTGTGACAGAAGAGAAGGAATAACTCCAGATGGAAAGAAAAAATGATAGTAACTAAGGTATAGCAGAAACCGTTCTAGGAAACCATTTTTGGATATTGAAGAACTAGTTATCAACTAGGCTTATTCCTCATTGCCTTTAGCATTCAAAATCTCCTAGGCTAGTTCTTAATCTCTGTGTGATAAATGTATCTCCTTCTATGCTGTTCATTCATACCTGATCTCCTTTGCTTTCTAAAAATCTGTCTTTCTATATTTCTCTGTGAACATTTTCTGATACTAAATACACCTACAAAGATGAAAGAGGATGCTAATGTAAGAGTCCCATAGCTCATGGGTCATTAATGTAACAAAATGGGAAAGGAGGACATATTTATTGCTAACTCAATCATTCTTACAAGCTTCAATGTCACATCATTTGGTTCAGATTTCCATTCTTTTTCTACATAGTGACATTAAGTGCACATAAATGCAAATATGAGCCGGGTGTTGGTGGCTCATGCCTGTAATCCTAGCTACTCAGGAGGTTGAGACCAGAGGATTGTGGTTCAAAGCCAGCCTGGTCAGGAAATTCCATGAAACACTTACCTTCAATTAACTCCAGAAACTAGGAAGTGGTGCTGTAGCTAAATGGTAGAGTGCTCAATTTGTGCTGAAGAGCTGAGAGACAATGCCCAGGATCAATATTCAATAATCACAACCAACAAAAAATTACAAATATGGCTTTAAGTTTCCCTCAAAGGAATGATGAAGTCAATAGTAATCTTCCCAAATGATTTAGTAGTGCACCTACTTTTGCTGAGTTATTTGTTATGGCTTCTTTGCTAAACATATTCTCTTCTTTAAAAATTGTCAAATAGTAACTTTATAATAAACTTCATCTAATATTTCTTGGTTCAAAAGAGAAGTACATACAGTTGATGTCACTTAGCTTTCTTACTGTCTTAGTTCAAAGCCAACCCAGGCAAGAGAGTCTGTCAAACCTTATCTGTAATTAAACACCAAAAAAGCCAGAAGTGGAGGTTTGGCTCAAGCAGCGGAGTACTAGCTTTGGGCCAGGTGGGAAAGAAAGACAACTGTTCAGGGACAGGGTCCAGTCTCTAAGTTCAAGCCCAGCACCAGCACAAACTAAATAAACAAGGAAACAAAACAAACCCTGGGTATTTCTTTGGAACTCTCCTTAAAATAGTGGTGGTCCGAAAATAGGCTGCTTTTGCTGATCATACTCACTGGATCCTGCTTTTTTGGAATCCTTATTGCTATGGAAAACTCAGGACTTGACTAAAGGAATTGATAACTGATTCCTGCAACAAGAGAATCATCTCAGGAGTGAAACATCCATCCATAAGACACTTTAAAACCTCCATATCTTTGCTTCTTTGCAGTAGAACATTTTTAAAATAAAGTGATTTCCTTTTGTTCTATACTGGCCTTCAAATGATATATTGTTTCCTTTTGTAATACTCTCAACCAGAAGTTCACAGACAAGTTTTATATGAGTAAAGGACACACTCACAAAAGTCAGGGACAGAGTTTCCTTCCAGCCTAGGATCCTTTTCTTATACAGTAAAAAGGAAAGCAATAGTTAACTTGAACTTTGTCATTTCTCTATGTTCAATTCCTCTCCTAGGATCAGTTTCCACATCCAGTAACAGTTACTTCCACTTACTTCCAATAACAATCTATGGTGCTGCTCCAGAAAAAAATGAATGTTTTCTGGCTTCATTGAAATAGCACAAGGATACTTTTGGCCATGAGGTAACAGGTGTTTCAGAGACAACTTAGTAAAGAGAAATGAAATTTAAATTGCTTACAAATACATTATCCATGAGAACATTTTGTTCAAACTTCCTATGTGCTCTGTAAATTAAGGTGAATTTTAAATGGGAAGAAGGTTCTCAGATCATTTTTGTGAGTCTATGTGCTGTACATTAATTTCCCAAGTGTACATGAGTTAAGAGTAAGAGAAACAATAGCAATTATAGGAGAAAAAGAAGTTCTGTGTTTATGTATAAGTGTTCAATAAAATATAGAAGACTCAACAAATAAGAAAACATTGAAAAAATAAAGCCAAATCCAATATGTAGATTTATGGGAGTGATATAGAGAAAGCATTACTCCTAAGTGGAACATGAAGCATGAGGCCACTGCCTTTCGAAACCACGCTTGCTAATCACGTAAATGTGCAAAAAGGAGAATGGAAGAATGATTATGTTTCCAATGCAAGTCAGATATAGGAGAGTAGACATAACTGGAAAAAAAGAATCCATCTTGAGAGAACAGGAATTATACTAGCAATGAACCTGGTGGCTAAGATCACATTTCTTTTTCTTTCCTTTTCTTATAT
Source organism: Dipodomys spectabilis (assembly GCF_019054845.1). Taxonomy (NCBI): domain Eukaryota; kingdom Metazoa; phylum Chordata; class Mammalia; order Rodentia; family Heteromyidae; genus Dipodomys; species Dipodomys spectabilis. Next base: position 6,230,040 of record NW_024870729.1, on the reverse strand, counting down.
TCTTTTTGTTGTTGTTGTTGTTGTTTGTGGCACTTGAAATATAGGACAGGTTGCTGTCCCTCTGAAACGCAGCTCAAGGCTAGGGCTGTTCCACTTGAGCCACAGTGCCACTTCCAATTTTCTAGTAATTATTGGAGAAAAGAGTCTCCAGGACTTTCCTACCCGTGCTGGCTTTAAACCCCAATCCTCAGATTTCACAACAACTTGGTTTATGATCACATTTCTAACAGTGTACACTCAGGATATGAGTTAAAAATCTGGGCTACAGGTTAGACTTTACACTCACAAAAGTGTTTGAAGTTTAAAAGTTGATACTCCTGGAAAAATAAAACCTAAAAATGTAAAGCAGTCTGGGAAGTTCAATTTGCATCCAGCTTGGACAGTACAGGCTTTGAGACACTACCTGTAATTAATCAGCCAAAAGCTGGAATACCAGTCACAAGCAACATTGCTGAATAACAGCTTTAGGTTTTTGCATACATACATACGAACATACACATACACACAGAGGCACTTATAGGTGCACACAAAAAGACACAAATGAAACAACTCTCAAAATATGTAGAAAAGTTAGAAAACAATAGAAAATAAGTCCTGTGTAAGATTAGAATCAAATGATAATTTTAAATATTAGAAAGCCTTCAAGTGAACTTTCCCCCAGAAGTTGAGAATATTACATAGGTAGGGACCAGAGATAGTAAGAGAGTCAAGTAATCATTATTATTATAGGATCCATGGTAGAATGAATCAGGGAACCCTGCAGGTGCATCTGAAAATGTTCATATCCTGTGTCAAATGTTAAAACATCTTTGAAAATAGTACATAAACAGTCTGAGCATTCAGTCTAGTGGATAAGGTCATAGGAGAAGTTCAGAATTGCTAGTCTGTTTCTAGATTAAATAAACAAACTATGGCAGGGCAAAGTGCTACAAGCTTGGAATTCTAGCACTCAAACAGGAGATTAGAGAGTGGAATTACATAATGATACCTTCCCTGGACCAGGTAGAATAGTTTTGTCTCAGTAAAACAAATCAACAACAAAAAAGGAATACACAGTTGGAAGTTTGGGCTAATTTTGTCATTATGTTTTGAGAAGTCAAGTTTCCTATTGAATGCAACTCATATATATCCTCACTTGTGTTTTAAATGCTCTCATCATTACAGAACATTCCTAGATGAAAAATAGCTCATGATTCCCATCCAAAAATTTGCAAATGTAAGTAAGGCTCATTCTGTTGGATTCGAAATTAATGTTGAAGTATTACAAAAGCTTAAACCTGGAGAAATAGCAAAGTTCATCTAATGTAGGACTTTGTAGACCTTGTTAAATTAGAATTTAGATTTAAAATATATTTTTTGGTTTTGTTTGTAATTTCATATTCTATAGTATATTACAAAATTCTTTTTAAGTAGAGGGATTAATTGAAAAATTCACAAATGATTCTGGCATTCTATTTGTCTAGATATTCTTTCAAGAGAGTTATAATTAGAACATAGTTAATAGATAATTCCCACAGTTCATGTATACTATGTTAATGTGAATAATCTAGACAGAGTTGCCAAAAAATGGATGACATTAATTTATACATTTAGAAAAACCAATTTTTTAAGGGTTTGGTTTAATATGGTATGAATAGAGTAATTGTGTGACATCTTCTTTCTTCTACCTATATGTAACACAGGAAGTCATTTCCTTATTTACGTGCCTCTGTATACATGGAGAAAAATGCTAGGTTTGGGGTTTGTTTTTAATTTTGTTTTTGTTTTATTGGTTCATCTTAGAGCTTGAACTCTTGGCCTGGACAGTGTCTCTGAGCCTGTTGATGCTCAAGTCTCGTGCCCTACCACTTCAACCTCAGTGCCACTTGAGTCTTGCTTTTGTGGAGAATTTTTTTGGAGATAAGATTCTAAGAAACCTTCCTGCCTGGGTGGGCTTTGAACCATAATTTTTTTATCTTAGCATCCTGAATAACTATGATAGTTAAAAAAGTATAAATATAAATAATATTTGCAAGTGTTCTGATCTCAAGAATACTAGTGGAGGAAAAATGATGCAGCTCAATGTATTGTGGTGTTCTTTTCAGAACAAGGAGGGCATCACATTAGCAGAGGTGTAGTATTTTTTCAAAATAGAAATAAGGTGTTCATGATGTGAATTAAGGAATTTTAAGGTGCCCCTTAAAAGTTGAAAACTGTTGGGCTAAGATGACTTTATGCCATAAATCTTGGGATTGATGGTCATAGAAATAATAGCTTACTCTGATAAACAATAGCTTACTCTTGAAGAATTAATTATTACACATGCTTCATAGTTTTATCCTCTACCAGAATGTGGCTATTTTTCTGTTGACTTCTCAGTCTGTAACACCCCATTGGAAACTACATCTATTGCAGAATTATATAACATGCAAACAGGTACTGTTTGGAATCTCTCAGAAATGTTGAGAATTTAAAAATGAGTAGTTATTAGTCATAGGAATTTTGAAGAACACATATATTCTGTCCTCTTAACAACTTACTTACTTTTAAAAGTTATGGGTTTCCATAGCATTAAACAGTTTTCTGTTTTAAAATGAGAAAATACTAAATTTATTCTTTTTTGAAAAATTGGGCAAGTATATTGTGAAAATATTGTCTAGTTGGATAACATTCAAGTTGATGACCCTCTGATAAATAAGGGGTAATTAATTCAAATTAGATGCCAAATAGTATTGATTTTTAAAATATTACTACATAAAGAATATTATTTCCTGTGCCAATACAGTGAAATTATATTTTACGCAGCTTATTTTTCAATTTTATTATCAAAGTGATGTACAGTGGGGTTATAGTAATTGTAAGGTATTAAATCATAACTTTTCAAATTTATTAACCTTCTCTCATTTTCTCACAGTTTTCCTTCACCCCTTCATCCCTCACATTTCCAATATATTGTCTTGTGAGTATTGCTATTGCATTGGTTTGCCTTTTGTCCTTTGTCGCACCATTATGCTTTTCCTCTTCCCTTGGCTAATTAAGGTAAATGTATATACAATACAAAATGATATACTGGAAGGATAAACCATAGGGGGAAAACCCAAAGAAAACAGAAATCACATAGTTCATCAAAAACAACAACCACAAATGAAAAAATCTGGTTATATATCTTGGAATTAATTTTGCTTAGCATCAGCTAATATGGTTATATATACGCATAACAAAGCCACTGGAATATAATAGCTGCATGGATACTATATCATGAAAATAGCATGTTAACTTTTTGATTTTAATGGTGGAATTAGGATTGGTGACTTTGCGGTTCTGATAAAGGATTTTCAAGAGTTTTAAAGTTATGACAGGTAAATTTTAATTGCTCAAAATTTTAACAACTTAGCCTATTACAAAAATTTAAATTGCCTAGAAGAATAGTTTTCATGCAAAGAAATCTAAGGAGACTTAGTAGAGAGGGAGCAATGTGGATGAAGATGGCTCTTTTTCACACTAAACAAACAAACCTGTAAATCCTGTAGGGTCCCTTGGAATTTTACTTACCCAGGAAATATATTTTCACTGTTTGAAACAAGGTTGTATTGGAATTTAAATTCAAAGTACTTAAAAAAATAAGGCATCAAAATTTGTGAATTTTCCTTTAATTACTAAAGAGTAATTCTCTGAAAAAGATAATTAGAGTCAAAATATTTAGGGAGAAAGTGCTCTTCATAATGAAAGAAGGTGTTGGGATTACACATTTTTGTTTGTAACACATTCCACAATGTCTTTGGATGTGAAGCAGTGAAACACAGAAACAAATCTGATTGGATACTTCAAACCAATAATTTCACATTTCTATGTGGCTCACAAAAGTAATATCCTTATTAATATGAGATAGTGAAGACTTCTGTTATTACATATGCCAAAAAGTTCAGAAAAGAATTGAGCAAATGGAAAAGTTAATAAAAAAAAGTTTTCTTAGAAGACTTAGCTAAGCATATTGTATTCAGCAGTGAAGGGAGGTCAAAACTTTTTGATATAAATTGTGTTAGTATTTTTACTCCCTAAAGTGAGTTTACAGAGCCTATTTGGCTCACTACAATGCAGAACTGATTGAATGAAGACATGAAAATAAATTCCACGTCCAAATGAGGCAACTTAAAGAGTTTTAAAAGAGAAATAATGAAGATTTAACAGTGGTGGAGCCCATATAGTCCTTCAGCTTCACTAGACATAAAGCCAAGAAGCTGTGATTAATTGGAACTCCGGCAAGAGCTAAGAGGAGGACATAGAAGTAGGACATAGAAGCATTGTCCTTTTGTAACAGACACTGTCTTCCAAGGTATGGGTCATTTAACTCTATTCCCCTCCATACATCTTGGTGAACAAATGCAAGACAAAGAGAAATATTTGAAATAATTTTGCCTAGAATAACTTCACTGTTCCTGATATGGTATCTAAGCAGAACCTTAGAAGATAAAAGTGCAGTATTTTTTGTCTCCTATCAGCATCTTGTTAGGAAAATATATTTTTGAGCTTAGACAATTCTGATTGAACCAACAAGTGATGGAGTACTTATTTTTGTGGGCACTTTAGACACAAGAAGTCTTTTAAGGTAAAAGAAAAAAAAAATAGCCGAATATTTGTGATCACAGCTTCTAGGGCTGTATTCTGGAGACAAAGTTTTACATTAGATTTCTCCTCATTAACATAAATGTTGTTTCATGGCAACCAAATGCAAGAGGGATATTTAATGGACTCATTAAATATCAATGGCCAATTAAACAGCATGAAAGAAGAAAATGGCAAATAATATTTAATGAATTACTTTGCCAGAAGAAAGAAGGAAAAATATAATTCAAAATCAATTGACTTAAAAGTATGAAGAAAGAGTAGTGAAGAGATATTAGAGAAAATATAGAGTATTGTTTTTTCTCCAGTGGAGTAATGGGTTCATGATCTTGTTTCTTCCACTCTAACCTCACAAGCTACCAAGTGTGTCTCAGGACTGGATTATACAGTTCAAACAGAAAACTCGTAGAAGACAGATACTATTTGCAGCAGATGTAGGTGATTTATAACCTTAGACAATCTATTTAATTCTGTTCAAAATTCTCCCCTATCCCAAACTTCCCTCTTTGAACAGTTTTGTTTGCTTTTCCCAAGACTGCCCTTCATTAATTGCTTAAAATTTTGAGAGGTCATATTCATACTCTCTGGAGATTGCTGTTTGGTTGTGATTTTTCTGTTTTTTGTTTCTTGTGTTTTTTAACTGAATTTTAAAAGGTTGTGCAATTGTTTTACAATTAAATATATCCATCTAATTGTCCAATGCTCCTAGATCGGAGTCACTCCTTCCATCATTCTCAACCAACCCTTTTTCCAAGATTTATTTCCAATTTACCACTTCCTTTAGCATATTTGTGCATTGCGTATTCTAGCTGTACTTGCCCTTTGTTCATTTTTCATTCATTTTATGTCTTTACTATAATAACTCTCTGGTTTCAACTTCCTGATAGTCATTGTGTTAAACGGTCTATTAATACTTTGAATGGTTTATATGCATTCCATGGACTTTCAATCCTGCATATTCTTGAACTGATGTCAGCTTATATTTCCATAATTGATTCATCTGCAACAACAATTTGCTGGAGACTGGAGAGGTGAATCACCTAAACAAGATTTTATTCTCATCCATTTGGAAGATTAATCTTTAGTCAAAAAGAAAGTTAAAAAAATGGCTTAGAATGTATTCCCAACTACGAATTTTTATAAATGGCTTTGTACAATGGTGTGATTCTTTTATTTTACATGGAATAATATTTTCTACTGCCTATAAGTTTTGGAAAAATAAGAAAATTAAAATTTTATTTATTGGAATTCTATTTATTGGAATTCTATTTATTGGAATTCTATTTATTGGAATTCTATTTATTGGAATAAATAAATATCAATTTATTTGTCAAATTATCAACTAATTCTAGTAAGTTTTACCGTGTGAAATATAAAATCAGCACATATAAATATAAAATATATAATTATATATAATATAATTAAAAGGTACAGGTTTGCATTGTTCTGTTGTAGTTACTTTATCAAAGGCTACTCTGTTTTAAAATATTATTCCATTATCTCTACCTTAGTGTTTGATAGAGTTAGACCTAAAGCTTTACCATTTGTAGATTTACAGCATGGAGGCAAGAGGAAACACTGTGATTAAAACAGTATCAATTTAATGCCTAATAACGAGGAGAAACATATGGACTTCTCCTGCAACTGTGAAAATATTTGGTGATAAAAAGGCAGTAGTGTAAGTTCCTGCCTGGTTGGATGGTAGACAGGCCAGGACATTAAGTAATCATGCATATGAACAATTTTTTCACCTTCTTGGCTTTAGCTACTTTTGAAATGGAAGGTATAATAAACAATTATATTTTGATAAAATACCTTCTAGTCTGAACAGTTCTGTTTGAACTGTTCATCTCTCTATGATCCCTTGTAACCAAGATTAGTTTTGTTCTAGTAAGACAATCTATGCTGTCAGGGTAAGATATTCTGTTTGGTCTGTTCCCACATGGGAGAAGGGTAAAGGCTCAGGTAGACATTTGTGCCAGTAACACCTCATTTGGGAAAATATCAGCTGAAGAAGTTTAGAAGTAGCTCTTAAGCAACGCTTACTTTGAATCCATTAGGTCCACATAGCTAACACAGTTGGATAAATAAGTACTTGAAAAAGCCATCACCTTTGGACCTATCTATAAATAATTGAGAGTATGATCAAATTCCAAATAAAAAGACTTAAGATAGTCATTGACAAAAAAATTTGCAAATGTGAGCAATTGATTGATCAATACAATTTTTTTCTATTATTCACAGAATTTTAGGGAAATAAGATCGATAGCATTGTTAGGAACAATACGGTTTCCTTGTTACAAGTAGGCACCCATAGATATAGGCTTGTATAAAGATTGCATCATTAACTACTTAAATTTAGAGGATACTACATGCTTCAGCAGCACGAATACTCAAATTACAATGCAGAGATTAACATGGCACTTGCACAAGGATAACATGAAAATTTGAGAAGTATTCATATGTTTCATTCTTCAGATGCAAGAAATGAAAAACAGTTATTAAAACAAAATTACAGCTGTAACAATACACGTAATTCATATAATTAAATTTAGTTTGACATCAGTGTATTAAATATTCACCTCAGAAAGGCGTTTACATAGCATAAACTTTACAAAACTTTTCAAATTAGATAACATTGTCATTTTATCCCAAAGAAAAATAATATTAAGACCTAGAAAAAAAGGAATCAAACTGTTTCTATATGGAATGCAATCAGAAAGGACACATTAATGAACCTAAATATTATAAAATAATGTAGAATTCAAAGTATATCTAGGAGAAAATAAAATAAATTATGAACATTATGCAAACATAGAATATAGAATATTTTAAAATATACTTTTTCAGACAAGCACCAGAAATATTTTAGTTTCTGTACTACTCATTTCAACAGGTAAGTTAAAATTGTTTCTGATTAAAAAATCACAAACTCTGAAGAAATCATTATATATGTATACAAAAACTATTCAATACATTTTGACATCCAATGCAGGCAATTCACTTGGAAGAATTCTTAGGAATCCATGAATTTTTACAGTAAAATATTGGTGTTGCCAGGCACATGTGGCTTATGCCTATAATGCTAGCTACACAAGAGGCTGAGATCTGAGGATCATGGTTCCAAGGCAGCCTGGGAAGGAAAGTCTGTGGTACTCTTATCTCCAATAAACCACTAGAAAACTGGAAGTGGAGCTGAGGCTCAAGTAGTAGAGCGCTCACCTTGAGCTGAAGAGCACAGAGATAGCTCCCAGGCCCAGAGTTCAAGCCCCATGACAGACCAAAATAAAATATATTGCTCTTATTTGGATTGTGAAAATATTTTGTAGGGACACAAAAGATCGACTTGCATTTTTGAAATTTAAGAAACTTAACCCGACCATTAGGACATAGGTGAACAATTTGTACAGCCTTCCACAACTTCATAGAAGTAGTGATACATACTTATTCTTTTGGCAATATCAAATGCAATTTTTTTCTATGTTGTTCTCCAGGCCTGGTTTTATATAATGGTTCAACAGAAGGAGATCAAGCGTATCTTTGCTAGCTCAATTCTCAGCAGCAAGTTGTAAGGGGGACAAGAGGCCTTTAGTTGGCATTGGTATCTGCATCATGATGAAGTAATAAAGAAGTCACTCTGGTATTATTCCACGTATATGCACTGTGCAGGGGTGTCCATTCCTCTACAGTTATTGCATGTGCCGCTTGAGACACCAACTCACTGACAATGTCTAATTGTCCACTGTACGCTTCTCGATGAAGAGGGGTATACTCATCGTCATCCCTACTATTCACATGAGTGGCCTTTTGGGAAAGAAGTCTCCGCACTGTAGTAAGCCGAATATTTTTGGCAGCCCAATGAAGAAATTTGCTTGGATCCTTCTCCATTTTTTTTCTTGCAATTGATATCATTCCTTATTTTTTCATCTTGTTCTTCATATTCCTAAGAATTTCCTAACCAGAAACTTTGAGTGCCAGTGGGAATGAGGTGTCCATGTATTTTCCTAATAGTTCACCTTGGTTGAACTGGTCAGAAATATCCAGTGAATTTTCTGCAACTGTTTATTCACCATGATTTATTTTCTCTTTTTCCAATTTTACTATTCGAAATTATTCTAACTGGAGAGTAGGGAATTGATGGAGAGCAGAGGAAAGATGTTCATCCGTATTTAAATGTACACACTGAAAATGAGGACCAGTGATGTCTTCATGTGCAGCTTATTCTAGGAATGAGAAATTAGGAAATAACGCCTTCTATATAAATGATTTGGGAAATGGCAGAGCAAAAACTGAAATGATGCAACCAAAAATATGAAAGCAAAATAAATTAGGATAATTATGGAGCAATCATATTATCTATGAGAACCAAGAAAGGGAGAGAGAGATAGATGATGTGCAATGACCTAGCTAGCCACAAAATCCATGCCTCTGATCAATTTATAGAGCAAACAAAATTTTATTTTTTAAAAAAGATGGGAATAGAATTTATGTATTTACTTGAAATTAGTAAATACATTTATAGTAGCCTACATAAAGAGACATAACTTTGACCAAATTACAGACAATAAACTAATTCCTTGATAATTCTAGCAACAGATCTGACTGAAATCAGGTGAATCACACTTTTCCTGTATAATGAAGAAATAGTAAGGTAGTAAAGCAGCTAGAGAAGGCAGGGAGATTGTATCTGTGACAAAACTTTGTGGAAATTGGTATTGAGGATTTCTTACTGGTGATCCACTTGCACTGAAAGCATGATTCTGAACTATTGATTTCTGATTCTGAATTATTGATTTGATCATTATATTCTCCAAGAAGAAAAATGAGAATTGATAGTTAAGGACTACTAATACATTTTGACCTTCTCACTAAGCATTTTCAATTATTGAAATCACATGAAGACAATAGACAGGCCTACTTTTTAGATGAAAGCAAGTGTCTTTAAAAAAAAAACCAAGGAATATATGTAGTCATGCAAAGGACTTCTATTTTACCAATGCCTCATACATTTTTCTAATGTTAGGTAACAATAAATAATGGATCTATTAGAAAGCTCTTAAGGCTCAGATGTTCAATAGTGAGTTCTCTTACACTATAATATGATATTTTTTGTGTATGGTCTTAAGAATAATTTACATTACTAACTTGAATTTCTGACAGGACAGTATCATCACTGTACATCTTGCTTCTATACTCTCAGTTTTAAATTACTATTTAAGTATGTGCATTAGATAACTATAGAGGAAAAAGTAGAAGCCACACTGATGTCTTATGTCTTTAGTAGTATTTAATCAGAAAGATGAAATCTGAGGATTGTGGTTTGAAAGCAGACCAAGAAAAAAAAAAGTCCATTAGATTCTGATTTGAAAGTAACCAGAAAAAGCTAGAAATGGAGCTATGGTACAAGCAGTAAAATGCTTGCCTTGAGAAAACTGAAACAAAAAATAAATTCTGGGACAAAGCCAGGCCCTGAGTTCAAGCCCTAGTATTAGCACCAAATGAATTAATAAAGTAATCAATTAATTAAAAATAAATTAAGTGGTCACATTTGGAGAGGCAGGTAAAATGTAACATGAGTGGTGATGGATCATGTATTATTTTGTAATAAGGCATATTATCATTTGTCCTAATCACTAATATTTTATTTGAACTTTTTTGTACAATAAACCCTGAATTTAGCATGCATGTATATGTGTGTGTACATGTGCGAACATGTGTATACATGTATATGTGTGCGTGTGCTGTTGCAATGTTGCTTGCCAATCTGGACAGGGTGAGGCTGAAAAGAGCTAACTGTGTTGCAATGTTTTATTTATCAGTGTTCTGTCATGTCATTTCAGTGCAACCACCCTTCTGTACATATTATTTGTCTACTAAAAAAGTCATCATAATCAAAGCATTTACAGCATTAAGTTAGATAAAGAGACTGCTTTCAGCTCTTATTGTATGTGAGGTAAGAAGATACAGACATAATTAGGTAGTAAGTTATTGCTGTAAGATGATTGTCAGTACAAAATTCATATTTGACCTCTTAAATTGGTTATACTTTTAAGATACACTCATGGAGTGATTTGGACCGACGTGACCAAACAGGTGTTACTCTCTGGTTATTCCTGTGAAACAAAAGTTGGATAAACTCTTTCCGGATTTCTGTAGAAAATCACTTTCTTTGCAAGACCATATCTATTCGCACTAAGAGTTAATCAAACCCATATTACGTTTGAATATCCCATCTTATTGGCAAAATAAGTATTGTCGATATGCTTGTTAGATATTCCTTCCAAAAACGAACAAACAAAAAGGATGTGTCATGCCCAGATTGTGTATGCATTTGAAGGTGTTTTGTACATGCACAGGGATCTTTACCAATGGCTCTTTTGTGGGAGTAACTATGGCAACTTTAACAAATAAGGCTTTTTGAATATCTTTTCCAATATACATAACATCCCAGAGGAAGTCTTGCAATTTCTGAAAGTCCTTTGAATATTTTAGTATTATTTCAGTTCATTGACTATAGAGCTAAAATTTCTGAAATAAATATTGTTAAGATCTGAAAATGTAAGTGGGCATATAGGCTTTTTCATGCATCATTTTATGAAAACCCAGTTTTTATGAAAGTAAATGGAATAGAATAAAAGAATGTAAGTGAATTGGGTCAGCTAATTATTAGTATAACTTTGTTTTCTATTAACAGTCCATTGAATGTACATGATGCAGTTCAATTATTTCCTTTGTGTCTCTGTACTTCAGTTAGTTTTAGAATCTTTATAATTATGAGTGAATGTTTAGAATAAATAAAGGTCTTTTTAAATGATTAGAATTAACCTTGTGTTATGTGTCCTACTCCCAAGAAAATGAGTTATTTTTAAGTGTTAAGAGTTTATCATTTTCATTATCATTATCATAGGGAATCATTATCATTATCATAGGGAATTAAAAAATGCAGTAGTATTGATGTCTTTTTAAACCAATTGTATTCACAAGTTGGAGAGTCTTTAATTCATACTTAGGTCTTGGTGCCTATGATTTTTAACCTCTCATTCCTAACATTAATATGTCAGACTGCATTTTTGTGTATACGAAAGGTAAAATATTTATCTGGGGTGAAAAGTGATTTTTATATCAGTCTTTCTTTAATAACATTATAAAGTAGTACATTTCTCTCAAAATGTTGGGTATAAAAAGCAATCAAAATACTTCTAATGGTAAACAATTTAGGTGAGCTACAATATGGAAACAATTGCTCCAAAAGACCTGCAGTCTGTTTCCATCAGGAATTGGGCAGGTCATTCTTTCAGTAAGACTGTGTTAACCAGAGATGGGGTCCCCAGGCAGTGCAGTGTTGAGTGAAGGGATAAAATATGATTTCTAGTATTTTGAGCTAGAAATCAAGAATGTTATAGTTTAGCAGTTCCTTTCACCAGGGAGGTATAAATTGATTATGAACTTGGAGTTTTCATATTACAGTTACTTATTTTCTTTTTTTGTTGTTGTTGGTCATGGGGCTTGACCTCTGGGCTTGGGTGTTGTCCCTGGTCTCTACCACTTGGACCACAGTGCCACTTCCAGTTTACTAGTGGTTTATTAAAGATAAGAGTCTCACAGTCTGTCCTGCCCGAGCTGGCTCTGAACCACAATCCACAGATCTCAGCCTCCTGAGTAGCTAGTATTACAAGCGTGATCCACCGGTGTCCGGCTTAGTTACCTATTTTCTAACAAAGATAAAGTGAAATATTATTAGAGTGTGCACAATAATTTTGGGAAATTTTCCTAGAATTAGTAGACTGAGTGCTGGTATTTAGTTATAAAATAGAATGAGGTTATTTGATATGGTGGGAATGGACCACAGCCTAACACTTACCGTGTGTACAATGTTGTACTAGTAATTCCAACTCTGAAGACTTACATATAATCGTCTTAGAATTAAAAATAGAAGTAGTTCTACTTTATGGGATTATTGTGAGGATTAAATTAGATACCAAAGATAAAGTACTTGGAAAAACAATCATAGTTTGATATTTTCTACTTGTTATTTTATCATGTGATATATTCAAATATTTGTACTGTGATTTTTATATTGTGTCTATTTAGGATAGGCAAAGTGATGTATTGATATTCATTGCTTTGTTCACTTTTCTGTTATTATGAGGATAATACCTGCAAAGAAAATTTCTGAGAAGGAAATTATCATATTGACTCATGGGTTAAGATCAGATGTCTCCATTGTTTTTCATTATAATTTTAGTAAATAGTTGTACGAAGGGTTTTCCATTCAATGAATCAGTTTTTAAGTATGATGGATCTTTACATAAATTTCTCACATCCTTCCAAACCTCACCCCACTTTCATTTTTTCCTAGTTTCATACTATCTGCATTGAATATTATGGCTTCTCTCTCTACTTCCATAAGTCTCTTTAATCCTTCCCTTTGACTTCCCCTCACATTTTCCAAGTGATAGTTTCCTGGTATTCATTTTGTTGGATTAAAAGTTCAATTTTATAAGAAAGTACACCTTTTAAATACTCCTCTGCAAATAGCATGCTTTGATTAATACTGTTGTTTAACTTGCATAAAATTCTGGCTTCCAAATATGCGTCCTTTGTGTGTCTGGCTCTGACGTCGTTTACTTAACATAATTTTAGATCTATCCATTTGTTTGCAAATGCTATAATGGTCTTTATAATGGATGGGTGCAATGCAATTGTGTATATGCGCAACACTTTCTCCAACCATCCCTCCGCTAAAGGGCGTCTGGGCTGATTCCATAAGTTCTCTATGGTGAATAGTGCAGTAGAGAACATGATTGTGAGATTGATTTTACTGTAACCTTTGGGAAGAATTCACCACTGTTTTTCTGGGAGCAACCCTCTAGCCAATTTTCCAGAATAAGCACATCCCTTCCTTCATCTCCATCACAAGGTTTTTCAAGTTCTCAAAAACACACTACCCCCTACAGGTCTGAATCAGCTAAAACCACACTGTGCCCATATTCTTCTTGTTGTTGTTGTTGTTTTCTGTCCGGTCGAGGGGCCTGAACTCCAGGCCTGGGCTCTGGCCCTCAGCTTTTCTGCTCAAGGCTAGCAATCTACCATTGGAGCCACAGCGCCACTTCCAGCTTTCTTCTTTTTGCTTATGTGGTGCTGAGGAATCAAATCCAGGGCCTCATGCATGCAAGGCAAGAACTCTACCACTGAGCCACTTTCCTAGCCCCGATGTGCCCATATTCTTTTAATACATTTTTCATAATTTTACACATAATTTAGGGAGAATCTTCTATGTACTTTCCTAATGTGGTAATGAGGGATATGACAATAGAGTAAAAGTAAGAGATATGGAATTTAATTAGCTACTATCATATTTAAAATAATTTTCAGCTCTCATAGCATCACTTACTATTATTTTAATCTTTTATTTGATTACTTCAGCTATCCCCTAAATTATAGCATGATTTAACTACAAAGGCAAAAATGTGTGGTTTGACTTTGACACTCATGTGTGAGGATGCAAAATATGGGCAAATAAAGGGATTGGAATTAATAGCCATTATCCATTTTGTTAAATGGTTTTCTCAAACTGATTCTCACAATTCATATTTCATTCAACAAGAAACATGACTATTCCTTATGCTTTGCTCCTCATTAAACTTGTTTCCATGTTATTTTGTAATGAAGGATGATTTCATAAATCTACTGTAGATACAAAAACATTAAAATATTTCTATATGTATGCATTGATATAAATATACACACATATATTATAAAAGTTATAATGATAAATTTTAACTTCTGTAACTGTACAATTTACTAAATTATTAAAAACATGGACGGCTCAGGCCTGGAATCCTGGTTACTAAGGAGGCTGAGATCTGACGATCTTGGTTTGAAGCCATCCTGGGCAGGAAAGTCTATGAGCCTCTTATCTCCAAACAACCAACAGAAAATCAGAATTAGAACTGTGGCTCAAAGTAGTAGAGTGATATCCTTGAGAGAAAAGACTCAGAGATATCACCCAGGCTCTTAGTTCAAGAACTAAAATCTACCCCCAAAAAGTATTTAATTTACACCTGTGTAAGTACAGTATTTCTTTCACCCAAATGCACATCCATGCTCATTGCAAGGTAACTCTGTTGTATCTGGAGTACCACATAATATTATCACATAAGTAGAAAGCATTGCAACATGGGTAAACTCTATCTCTCTCATGGATTTTTCTCCACTCAATATTCAAATCTTGCAATTATTCCAATTATTTAAAGTCATAGCTTTTTTTCTTCAATACCCATAATATTAGAATTTCAATTGAGTGTCTTGTGTCTTCTAAATGGATGTTCTTACCACTTTGGCATGCCCCCAGCCCTAAATTATCCTGATTAACTTTCAGATTGAATCTCCCTTCCTACTTGTGTATGATCGTGGGCTCAGTCTACTTCGTGTTATTCTTCCTGGAATTTAGAATAACAGGTTCCTGGCATTGTGTACAGATCTTTCGGTCCAGTCTGAGCTTTAACCACTATCCTCACCACAGTAGGCTTCCATGTAGTCAGGATATTCATAAGCTTATCATAGCTATTTTTTTTGAGTCCGGTCATGGGGCCTGAACTCTGGGCCTTGGCGCTGTCCCTCAGCTCTTCAGATCAAGGCTACCACTCTACCACTTGAGCTATAGCGCCACTTCCAGCTTTTTTCTTTTTGCTTATGTAGTGCTGAGGAATCGAACCCAGGACCTCATGCATGCAAGGCAAGCGCTCTACAACTGAGCCATCTTCCCAGCCCCTATCATAGCTATTTTTAAAAAACCTTTGAATTTCCTGCAGGTTCTTGAGTACTGAGTTAATTTGGGTTTGCTTGGGTTGTTTTGTTTCTTTTGAATGTATGTGTTGAGTTGTTCCTCATTTTTCCTTTTGTTTCTTTCACTCAAGTTCTTACCAATAGTGCTGAGAAACCAAATCTTCTTTCTCAAGATAGTCAAGGTAAAAATACTCATTCCAAAACAATTCCAGTAACATTTTAACACCTTCAGGAATTTTGAGAAGATAGCAGAGGAGAACCTGGTGGCTAAACAAGTTCTCGCAGAGAAAGCAGTTCTAATGTTCCAGTGAACAGTCCTAGGCACACCAAGTGTGCATCACAGTACAGAGAGTTTGGCCAGAGAGGGAAAATCCAGGTAAGGAGACAGATGTGAGCATTTTCCGGCAGCCATGGCTGCAGCGGCTGTGGCGGCTGTGGTGGCATCCATAGCCACCATACCTACAACCCAGAGAATTTGGGACAAATGTGCCAGATGCAGCAGGTGAGCAGATTTTACTCAACACCAACAAGAACTGACAAATAGCAGATATCTTCATCCTGCAGATAGCAGAACATAGGCTACCCAGGAACCAACACTCCCACGTGAGTACAAAACTGACATTCTCACTGCTTCTCAAAGGAAGCAGAGGAGGGAAGGCCACTCCTCCCCCCAACAGTGGAGATATCCATCTTTGATACAGACAAAGGCCTGGCTAAGCAGCTAGCTCCAACTCAGTCCTTTGATGAAAACAAAAGAGTCATTTAGCGAGTCACAAGTACCTAACCTGACCTGCCATTCTGAACTCCACAACCAGGCAGAGAAAGCTACACCCACGAAGGAGTGGCTTTCTTCACTGGGTAAAAAGAGCCAGAGGGTGCTCCTCTCTACAGCAGCCCTGACAATCAATTGAAACTCAGTAAACATAAACCCTGAGAATGACTCCAGGCTGGGCTCTGTGAATGTCTCAGAAGCTAGCCCCTCAGGGAAAAGCTACTGTTTTCTGAAAGGCCTCAACTTTTCCCAGAACCCAGCCTTTTCACAGCAACTCCAAACTAGAGGAAACAGCCATCTCCCTCTTTTGTGATACTCAAAGCAGATCTCCCTCCCACTGAACTAGCCTCGGAGGAAGAGCACAAACTTCTGGGTAAACCAACAGAATTTTTTCTGCCTGCCCAAACAAACTGACTTAAAAAAACCAATCAAGCCACAGAAAACGAAACACCACAAGCAAACCAGAGGCTCCACCAAGAGACTGGTTACTGACACAAGGGAGATACAGGATCTTCCCATCAGCACCCCAAAAACAAAATCAAAGAAGTCTTTTTTTATATCTTTTAAAATATTTACTTTTTAATTATAAAAAAAATTGTTTTTATTAATCTTTTTTTCTTCCTCTTATAACTCTTATTTTAGGTGTATATGTGTGTATGTGTGCTTTTTAAAAAAAATCTCTACTGACATTTAGGTCTTTTTTGTTCTTTCTTTCTCATTCATTTTACTTTTTCATCTTTTGTTCTTTTGCATGAATTATTTGTTGTTCTGCTTATCCTCATATATACCTGTCATTGATTATAAGACCTTGTCCCCCATTGTGTACATACTTAATTCATAAATGTATTCCTCAATTCAAAACTTTTTAGGATTAAATTCCTTAATAGCAGTATTATCTATTTATACCTATACAATATTTGAAGTATTTTTTAATTTATTTTTTATTGTGAAAATACTGTACAGAGGGGTTGAAATTACATGGGCAAGATAATGAGAACATTTCTTTTCAAGCTTTGTAGCCTCCTCCTTTGTTTCCCCTTCCCATCCCTTCCCAGCCTCCCACTGCCCCCCATTTAATCCCCCCACCACCAAAGTTGTAAAGTTCGTTTTCGACATGACAACTTGTACTTCTCATTGTTGCAACGGGTCCACCTGTATCTTATTTAAACGACTTGTTTTTCCTCTTCCCCTCCACAAATAATTATTTTTTTAGTTTTTCAGGTCTCCTTTCTATCCCTCCCCTCCTCTCATCCTATCCCCATTTATCTCTCAATGTCACTTCTTTAAATTTTCATTACTTTTAAGAGTTTCACTTTTTAAATTTAAATATTTGTCTTTCCATTTTTTTCTTGTCTATTCTTTTAATTTTTTTTCTCTTGCAGATCACCAGGTACCGGATTGCAGAACAGCGGATCGCCAGGAACAGAGAAACCTACCAGCCAAGAGTCTCCACAAGGATCCCACCCCCACCCCTCACTCTCCACCGGAGCGGAGAGGCTCCATCCCGCCAAAGCCGCCCAGCACCAGCAGCGCGACAAAGGGACCTGTCCGCAGACCACCCGCCCAATCGCGATCACAACTACCCGGCGGGGGGCAGCCCAACCCAGCCCGCAACCACCCCAACTGAACTCGGATTGCAAAAACAACTGACGACCTACAGGGTGAGTATCCCACAGGGGACAGTGAATCCATCAAGGGAGACCAGAGCTGGAGGTAATCCCCAGACCCTGACCTAGACTCCCTACCCCAACACCCGGACCACAGGACCCACTAAAACTGGGAACTGTTCGAGAGCTCCACCAGCCGGTGGAGCACACTCTGCTGGCCAGGCCAGAGCAAGAGCACCCCTGGAAGGGAGCTTAAATGCCCAAGCCAGGAACAGCACCCCTGGGTCAAGACTACCAACAGTAGAAGAAATTTGAACTGTGTCCTCCAGGCTGCATAACCTAAGTGGTATACACATTAGCACAGGCCTAACGAGCGTGCTCCAGGCTGGGGCCGGAACCAGGCCCGGGGACCGGCGCCTGAACAAAGCAAAAAGGGTCAGAAGTGGGGCTGTGGCTCAAATGGTAGGGTGCCAGCCTTGAGCTGAAGAACTGAGGGACAGCACCCAAACCTAGAGTTCAAGCCCACAACCAGCCCAAAACAAACAAACAAAAACATATCAGGAGCCCATATCAGACTCCAGTATTTGGGAGAGTGCATCCAGAGCATCTGATCTTCCCAAGAGTACCCGCAGGAGCAAACACAAGCAGTCTAGGCTGCTCAACCCTTCCAAAGGCGGGAATTGCCAGCAATCTACAGCAGAGAGCTGAGAATCTTAAGTAAGTCAGAATAGCAGCTGGAAATAGGCTCCCAACAGAATCCAGATCAGGCACAGACTCTCTCTACCAATACAGAATCAGCAACCAAGCAAAGACAGACACACCAAAACAAGATTGAAGAGCAGTCTCCTGAACCCCCATGCGAAAATCACAGAGAAAAATGACAAAGTTTACCACTACCCAGGACAGCAAGCTCACCTCAAAAGCCAGCAGCCAGGCAGGGGAGAGCCCCAGTGGGAGCAAAGCAGGAATGGAAGACAAAAGCTACATCCAAGGGTTGCTGGAGGCAATGACTCAAGAAATAAAGCGAGAAATGGATCAGAAATTGAAAGAGCACAAGGATGAACTATCAAAAGATATACAGGATATCAAACAAAAGTTGGATGCAAAAATAGAAGCTGCACAAACCTCAGTAAGAAGTGAGATAAACGCCAAATTAGAGGTAATGCATACTGATCTCACCTCATTGAGAGGTGAGATCAGTACTCTGAGAACCAACGTTGAATCCATAAAGGGATCCATTTCCACCATGCAAACCACAATAGAAGCCACGGTCAACAGAGTGAATGAAATGGAAGGTAGAGTGTCAGATACAGAAGACAGAATACACCAACTGGACCAAAAAGTGACAGATATGGAAAAATCACTCAAATTAAACCAAAGGGAAATTCAAGAGCAAGCAGATAATGCTAAAAAATTTAACCTTCGCATAATCGGAGTGGACGAAGGTGAGGAATTCCAGAGCAAGGGAATGCAACACCTATTTAACAAGATAGTCAATGAAAATTTTCCCCACCTCAAAAACGACCATCTTAACTACATCACAAAAGCTTATCGAACACCCAACAAGCAAGATCCCAGGAGAAACACTTCTAGGCACATTATAGTAAAAATGATGGATCTGAATAATAAGGAAACAATCCTGCATGCAGCAAAAATGAAGAAGGAGCTATACTACAACGGGAAAAAAAATAGAATCACTGCAGATCTCTCCACACAAACAATGAATGCAAGAAAAGCCTGGGAAAGCACCATACGAGCCCTGAGAGCCAATAACTGCCAACCCAGACTGATATACCCGGCAAAGCTAGCATTCACATTCGATGGAGAACTGAAAACTTTTAATAGCAAAGAAAAACTAAATGAATACATAAACATTAAGCCAGCATTACAAAGAATTCTAAGAGGGGGGACACAACCTGAAGAAAGCAACCAGGAACTGGGACCTGCCCCAAACAGGCATTACTCAAAGTCTAACTGAGCAAGCACAGGAGGAAAGGAAAGAAGAAAAACTTAGGAAAACGGAATGGCAGGGACAACAATGCATCTCTCTATACTTTCTCTTAATATAAATGGGCTGAATTCGCCAATTAAAAGAAAATGAACTGAGGACTGGATCAGAAAACAAGACCCATCCATCTGTTGCCTTCAGGAGACCCACCTCTCAGCCAAACATACAAACAAACTCAGAGTGAAGGGGTGGAAAAGGATCTACCAATCAAATTCCCCCAATAAGAAAGCAGGTGTAGCTATCCTGATATCTGACAAAATAAACCTTTCATTAAAATCAGTACAGAAAGACAAGGACAGACACTACATATTAATAAAGGGAACAATCCAAGAGGAGGATATAACCATCATCAACTTATATGCCCCAAATATCGGTGCATCCAGATATGTTAAACAAATGCTCTCAAACTTACAGAATAAAATAGATCCCAATACGATAATACTAGGAGACTTTAACACACCACTCTCACCAAAGGACAGGTCTACCAACCAGAGGATTGGCAAAGAAGCTACCGAATTAAGTGAGGCCATACTTCAAGCGGAATTAACTGACATCTACCGAGTATTTCACCCTAAAACAACACAGTACACATTCTTCTCAGCAGCTCATGTAACTTTCTCCAAAATAGACCATATCATAGTTCATGCAAGGAACTTAAGCAAATACAAAGGGATCGACATAATCCCCTGTATCCTATCTGACCACAGTGGAATCAAGCTAGCTCTCAATAACAAAGCATACCACAGAAATTTCTCTAATACATGGAAATTGAACAGCACACTCCTTAACAAGGCCTGGGTAACAGAAGAGATCAGAGAAGAAATAAAGCATTTCCTACAACTCAATGAAAATGAAAACACCTCACAAAGAAACTTGTGGGACACAGCAAAAGCAGTCCTGAGGGGCAAATTTATTGCCCTCAGTGCCCACATCAAGAGAATGGAGACAGACCAAGTAAATAATCTCATGTTGCAACTAAAACAGCTAGAAAAACAAGAAAAAATGGGACCTAAAGCTACTAGACGAAGCCAGATAACCAAATTGAGAGCAGAGATTAACCAATTAGAAAATCAGAAAACCATAACCAAAATAAACCAAACAAAAAGCTGGTTCTTTGAAAAAATAAACAAAATTGATGGCCCGTTGGCAAGATTAATTAAAAAAAGAAGAGAGGAAACCCATATTAATAGGATTAGGGATGCCATGGGAAACATCACAACACGTACCCAAGATATCCAAACAATTCTAACAGACTACTTTCAAAAGCTATACTCTCTAAAGGAAGAAAATCTGGTGGAAATGGATGCATTTTTAGAGAAATACAAGTTACCCAAACTGAGCAAAGAAGAAGTTAACCAATTAAATAAGCCAATATCCTATAATGAGATACAGGAAGCTATCAAAAGTCTTCCTACAAAAAAAAGCCCAGGACCAGATGAATTCACAGCAGAATTCTATAAGACCTTTAAAGAAGAACTAATACCCATACTCCTCAAGGTCTTCAGAGAAACAGAGAAGGAGGGAGCTATCCCAAACTCATTCTACGAAGCCAATATCACACTCATCCCCAAACCAGGCAAAGACCCAACCAAAAAGGAGAATTACAGGCCAATTTCCTTGATGAACACAGATGCAAAGATCCTTAACAAGATTCTAGCTAACAGAATCCAGAAACACATAAAAAAAAATACACTATGATCAGGTAGGCTTCATCCCAGAGACACAAGGATGGTTTGACATACGTAAGTCAATAAATGTAATCCAGCATATCAACAGAGCCAAGGTCAAGAATCACATGATTATCGCCACAGATGCAGAAAAGGCCTTTGATAAAATTCAACATTCATTCATGCTAAAAGCTCTGGAGAAAATAGGAATAGAAGGAACATTTCTAAAAACAATAAAAGCCATTTATGACAGACCAATAGCCAATATTATACTTAATGGGGAAAAGCTACAACCAATCCTCCTAAAATCAGGAACAAGGCAAGGATGCCCACTGTCTCCACTCCTCTTCAACATAGTCCTAGAACCCTTAGCCAGGGCAATAAGGCAAGAAAAAGACATTAAAGGGATCCGCATAGGGAAAGAAGAAGTTAAACTATCCCTTTTTGCAGACGACATGATACTATACCTCCACGATCCCAAAAACTCCATCCCCAAACTTTTAGAAATCATAAGTCACTTCGGCAAAATAGCAGGATACAAAATAAACCCACAAAAATCAGTTGCCTTCCTATACACTGATAACGCACAGGAAGAGAGGGAAATAAAGGGAGCAACCCCATTCACAATAACCTCCCAAAAAATAAAATATTTAGGAATTAACCTAACCAAAGATGTAAAAGAACTATTTAATGAGAACTATAAAAAGTTAAGGAAAGAAATTGCAGAAGACACTAGGAAATGGAAAGACCTCCCATGCTCCTGGATAGGCCGACTTAATATAGTAAAGATGGTGATACTTCCAAAACTAATATACAAATTCAATGCAATTCCTATTAAAATCCCAATGACGTACATCACTGAAATACAGAAAACAGTCCAAAAATTTATATGGAACAACAAAAGACCTAGAATAGCCAAAACAATTCTAGGGGATAAAGACAATATGGGAGGGCTATCCATGCCGAACTTCAAACTCTACTACAGAGCTATAATAACAAAGACAGCATGGTACTGGCACAAAAACAGACCCGAAGACCAATGGAACAGAATAGAAGATCCAGATATAAATCCACAGGCCTACAGCCAGCTGATATTCGACAAAGGTGCCAAAGACATACAATGGAAGAAACACAGCCTCTTCAACCGCTGGTGCTGGGAAAACTGGGCAGCCACATGCAGAAAACTAAAAGTGGACCCCAGCCTATCACCATGCACCAACATCAACTCAAAATGGATTAAAGACCTTAACATTAAACCTGAATCTCTGAAACTACTGCAGGACAGAGTAGGAGAGACACTTGAACTAATAGGCACAGGAAGGAACTTCCTGAACAGAGTCCCAGGGTCACAACAAGTTGGAGAGAGACTCGACAAATGGGACTACCTTAAAATAAAAAGCTTCTGCACAACTAAATCTATCGCAACTAAGCTAGAAAGACAACCAACTAATTGGGAAAAAATATTTACCAGCAATATATCAGACAAGGGGTTAACATCCTGTATATACAGGGAACTCAAGAAACTAATCCCTCCCAAACCTAACAAACCAATTACTAAATGGGCAAGGGAACTAAAGAGGGACTTCTCAAATGAAGAAATAAAAATGGCAAAGAAACACATGAGGAAATGTTCATCATCCCTGGTGGTGAAGGAAATGCAAATAAAGACAACCCTGAGATACCACCTTACCCCAGTCAGAATGTCCCACATCCACAAATCAGCCAACGACAAATGCTGGAGGGGATGTGGAGAAAGAGGAACCCTATTACACTGCTGGTGGGAATGTACACTTATACAACCACTTTGGAAAGCAGTCTGGAGGGTCCTTAGAAAGCTAAAGATTGACCTCCCTTACGACCCAGTCATACCACTTCTAGGCATCTACCCTGAACAACAGGAACCAATATACAAGGACACGTGCACCTCCATGTTTATTGCAGCACTGTTCGCAATAGCTAGGATATGGAAACAACCTAGATGCCCCACCACAGATGAATGGATCCAAAAATTGTGGTATCTATACACAATGGAATATTATGCAGCCATTAGAAATGACAAAATAATGGCATTTGCAGGGAAATGGATGGAGCTAGAAGGAATCATGTTGAGCGAGGTAAGCCAAGAACGAAGAGACAAACGGTACATGGTCTCCCTGATAAGTGGATGCTAAATCCAAAAGGTTAGGTGATACGACAAAACTAACAGGACTTAAGAAACAAAGAACTCCCGCTCATCTGGTTGAACCACTACTAAATATCCCCATGCTGCTGATCACAAATATGGTATATAACATGTGAACACTGTTATATATTACAGACTGTGGTAGACAATTTGCTCCAGGGAAGTTAGAATGAACTTGTGACTTTGAAATTATGTAATCATTTAATCACAATCAAAAAAAAAAAAAAAGAACCTCGGGGAAGGGAGGGAGGGAGGGGATGGTAGGGGGAAAACAATGGAGGGGGTAACAATGTTCAAGAGGAAGTGTACTCATTACCTCACTCATGTAACTGTAACCCTCTGTATAGTAGCTTTACAATTAAAAAAAAAAAAAAAGGGCATGATGGGACATGATTGTTTCCCTGAGTTAAATAACAATGTTTGAAGCGACATGAGCTCTTTGAGGACAATAAACTATGTGTCAGTAATTTTTAATTAAGGATCAAAGCCCTTTAAACACTTCAGGAATGAAGAAACTGGTTTCTTGGAGGTGAAATGCATCATGAAGTCACTTGTTTGAACTTGTGTAAACCTTCATTGAGCAAATACTGCTAGGCCGGAGCTATCCGAGAGCCACAAACTACAGGCTGTATGCACATTTTTTTCAAGTGTAGTAACCGTATTTTAATTAATTAATGATTAATTAGGTCGCGCTTGGCTTTGAGCCTACGGCTTTGCATATCTTTATCACCATATGATGGAGCTACATTCCCTGTACCATAGTCTGCTGATTTCAGGCTTTCAAACCACAGTTTGTATGAGAGACAAATGCTACTATGCCCATATTCTTCCTGTCCAGATGGAATATTGCATGGTTTTCTACTCAGGCTGGGCTAGAGCTTCAGTTCTTCTTGTCTCAGCCTCCTATGTAGCTGCAGCTGATAGGTACATGACACTACACCCAGCTGTTTGGGGGACTCAACACTTTTTTATTTTTCCTCTTTGAAAAATGATCTTTCAGTAGTTGTACAAGGGAGTTGCCATTGCACAAAGCAGTTGATGATTGCAACAAGTCCTGATCAATGTTACCCCTTTCACCTTTCTCCCCTTCCTTCCCAGCGCCACCCCTTTCCCTCAATTTTCTCACTTTTGTAGGAGTGTGCATGACATTTTGTGATGGCATTCCCTCTCCTCCCCCTCCTCTCTTCATTCCTTTCAGACCCCTTTTTCTGCACAGATGGACTTTGAACTCTGACCCTCCCATTCTAGGACTTCCTAGGATTACATGCATGAACCAACTGGCACCTAGCCCCTGCTACATTTTTATGAAGGAAAAAGAAACAAGTAGAATTAACTTAATAATGATATTTAAATGTTGTACTTGTAGTTCCCACTAGCTTCATTTCAGGTGTTGAGAGGTCATCTGTGGCTAGTGGGTGAAGCCAATGAACTGTGCAGCCATGAAACAATGACTCAGGTTCCTGCCTGGCTATTGGCTGTGTTCAGTGGGAGTAAGGCGCATTGTGAATGAGACTTTCCTGAGTGTACAGCGCTTGCAAGCCTGAGAGTTAATGATGCACAGCCTGAGGGGAGGAAGTTCTAGAACCTCAAGTTCTAGAACCCTCAGTTTTCCATCTGTGAAAGAGAGATGACATTTTTCTTCTAAGGGCTGATGTAAGAATTCAACGTGTGGGAAATAGTTCCAAAGCAGATTTTCAACAAATGTTTGCTGTTAAAAATAATATTGTAATGATGACAAAAGTTATAATTACTAGTTGAGCCAGACAAAGTATTCTTGTAATATTTGAAAGGATGAGATTTCCTACTGCTTCCACATTGGCATTGTCACTTGCCCTTGACAGGCGACAATGTGAACAGCATTTCAAAAAAAAACTCTGCTGTCATGTTTCCATTTTAGTTCTGAAATTTACTAAGAACTGGTCAAAATGTTTATGTATGTAGCAAAAGCATTCCTTCAGGCAATTGTGGGTTTTCTTATTTGATCCTGCAACAGTATTCAACAAGCATCAGTTTCCTAAATGTTAACTGTATCATAGACTCCAAAAGCATACCAATGTAATTTTCATATTTTGTCATATTACTTGAATAAAGTTTTATCTCTAAAAAAAAAAAAAGAAAGAAAACACAAGGAAAAATGGCAAGTCCGGGTATCTCAATTCCCACTCAAGATAATCAGGTGATAGAACAGATAATGAATAATCCAGAGGAGAGTTCCCAAAAAGCTCTACAAACATTACTGGTAAACATGGTGAATGAAATGATTGAAACCCTGCAAAGGACTCAGTGTGAGCGTGATAGGGAGAGAGAGGAGGCAAACCAAAGATCAAAACAGGAAGCACATGGGCTTGAGGAAGATACTAAAAGGTTGATACTGGAATTGTGTGAGCAGGTTGAGAACACTCAAAGAGAAATAAAGGAATTGCGTGAGCAGGCTGAGATCAGACAAAGAGAACTACACAAGTTGCATGAACGTGAGAAATCTAATCAAAGAGTAATACAAGAATTGCAAGAGTGGGATGAGCATAGACAAAGATCAATAGAGGCATTCATGGAATCCATAAACAGACACCTGAAAACTGTCAGGGAGACCACAAAGAGAATGCTGAATGGAGCCCAACAGAAGCAATGGGAGTCCAAGGAAACCATAACCAATCAACCAAGTGCTTTGCGAATAAACACTGAACACAAATTAAGGAACTAAAGAATTTCATACAAGATCTAAAACAAAGCTCCAACAAAGATTTTGAAGCCATAAAAACCGACCAATCAGAAGCAAAAGAAATGAAAAAATGTAGTAGAAAGTCTTGACAGTAGGTTAGACCATGCAGAAGATTGAATCTCTGGCATTGAAGACAGCCTAGGTATTATAGAGAAAGAACATACAACTATCCAAGACAAATTCAAGAAATATGAAATCTATTCAACGCTTGGAAGACACCATCAGAAGGTCTTATCTGAGGGAAATGGGTGTAGAGGAGCACATAGAGACAGAAGTTAATGGTCTAGAAAATTTGTTTAACAGGATCCCAGCAGAAAACTTCCCAACACGCAAAAAGATAGGCATATTCAGATAGAAGAAGCTTTTAGAACTCCAAATAGACCAGACAAGAACAGGACATCCCATCATCACATTATAATCCACATGGGATCAATTCAGATCAAGGAAAAGATCCTTAAAGCTGCCAAGGAGAAAAGATCAGTCACCTATAAAAGAAAACCAATTAGAATCACCTCAGATTTCTCAACAGAGACAATTAAAGCAAGAAGAGCCTGGAATGATGTATGCCATGCCCTAAAGACAAACAACTATCAACCAAGAATAGTGTACCCAGCTAAACTCTCCTTCATAACTGAAGGTAAAATAAAAATCTTCCATAGCAAAGAAAAACAAACAATATATGTCCATCAAATCAGCTCTACAAAAGATACTTAAAGATGTCCTACACATAGAAAACCAACAAGACCACAATAAAGACCAAGATACCACACCCAAACAGAATCAAAGAACCATAGGAAGAATGCAGTAGGCGTAGCTCCCAAGAAGGAGGATAAAATGGCAGGAACATCCAAATACCTCTCAGTCTTATCTCTCAATATTAAC
Organism: Dipodomys spectabilis; assembly: GCF_019054845.1. NCBI lineage: Eukaryota > Metazoa > Chordata > Mammalia > Rodentia > Heteromyidae > Dipodomys > Dipodomys spectabilis. The sequence goes on along the minus strand of NW_024870729.1, from coordinate 6,202,813 downwards.
GGATGTAACTCCCCAATTCTATGAAGCCATCATTACCCTCATACCAAAACCCTCTTCAAAGAAAGAGCACTATAGACCCATTTCTTTCATGAACATTGATGCAAAGCCTCTCAACAAAATTTTGGCTAATCGATTTCAACAATTCATCCAAAAAATCATACACCACTAGCAAACAGGATTCATTTCAGCGATACAAAGCTGCATCAATATACACAAATTAATTAACATAATTCATCACATCAAAAAGAGCAAGGATAAGAACCACAGGGTTATCTCAATAGATGCAGAAAAAGCTTTTGACAAGATCCAACACCCCTTTATGGTGAAGGTCCTGGAAAAATTAGGAAACCATGGAACATTCCTCAATACAATAAAGGCTGTGTATGACAAGATTACAGAAAGCATTATACTCAATGGTGAAAAACTAAAGCTATTTCCTCTAAACTCAGGAATGAGACAAGGATGCCCACTCTCTCTTCTGCTCTTCAATCTAGCATTAGAATGCCTATCTACACCATTAAGACAAGATGCGAACATAAAGGGGATCCCAATAGGGTAAGAAGAAGTAAAACTCCCTCTCTTTGCAGATGACATGATCTTGTATTTAAAGAATCCACTCCCAAGTTACTCAAGGTGACTCAAAACTTTGGCAAAGTAGCAGGGTATGAAAATAATCCTCAAAAATTAATGGCTTTTCTGTATGCCAACAATGAGAAAATTGTGGCTGAAATTAGGAAAGCAACTCTATTCCTAATAGCCCCACAAAAAATGAAATACCTAGGAATTAACCAAATGAGTGAAGGACCTCTATGATGAAAACTTTAAATACCTAAAAAAGGAAATCAAAACAGACTTAGAAAGTGGCAAAAAACCCCATGTTCTTAGATTGGAAAGATCAACACCGTAAAAATGACAATACTTCCCAATGCTATCTATAAATTGAATGTGATACCTATCAATATTCCAACCTCATTCTTCAAGGAAATAGAAAAGGCAATCCAAAAATATATATGGAACAATAAAAGACCACGTATAGCAAAAACGATCCTTAACAGAAAGAACAGTGCTGGAAGAAAATCAATAACAAATTTCAAACTCTTCTAGAAAGCCATAGTAATCAAAACAGCTTGGTACGTGTGCCAGTGCACAAGAACAGACCTCAGGACCAATGGAATAGAATTGAAAACCCAGAAATGAACCTAAAGAACTACAGCCATCTAATCTTGATAAGGCTGCTAAAAAAAATAGAATTGAAGGAAGACAGCCTCTTCAGTAAATGGTGCTGGAAAAATTGGTTAACTACTTGTAGAAAACTAAAGCTAGATCCTTATATATCACCCTGCACCAGAATCAACTCCAAATGGATCAAAGTCCTCGGAGTCAAAACAGACACTCTGAAAACTTTACAGGATGGAATAGGAGAAACCCTAGATCTCCTTGGCAAAGGACGAAATTTTCTTAATAGAGACCCGGAAGCAACAAATCACAGAAAGGTTGGACAAATGGGATTGCATGAAGTTGCAGAGCTTCTGCATGGCAAATACATAGCTAGCAAGATCAATAGAAAGCCTACGGATTGGGAGAAGATCTTCACTATCCATACAACGGACAAGGGTCTCATATCTAAAATATACTTGGAACTCCAAAAAATTAAATCCCCCAACAACAAATTCTAAAAGAAACAACTGCCCAATAAATAAGTGGGCTAAAGGGAAACTTCTCTGAAGAAGAAAGAAGGATGGCCAATAGACACATGAAGAAATGCTCAACCTCCTTAGCCATAGAAAAATGCAAATCAAAACAACATTGAGATACCACCTCACCCCAGTTAGAATGGCTAAAATCAAGAACTCTAATAACAACAGATTCAGGAGGAGATGTGGATAGGGGAACCCTACTGCATTGTTGGTGGTAGTGTAAACTTGGTCAACCACTTTGGCAAGTGGTATGGAGGTTCCTCAAAAGACTCTACATAGAGCTCCCCTATGACCGAGCAATCCTACTTTTGGGCATTTACCCAAATTATCACAAAGAAGACCACACTAAAGCTCCCAGCACAACTATGTTTATGGCAACATTATTTACCATAGCTAAGCTTAGAACCAACCCAAATGCCCCTCAGTAGATGAATGGATCAAGAAATTGTGGTATATATACACAATGGAACTCTGCCTCCATCAGAAAGAATGACATTTCCCCATTGTCAGGCAAATGAAAGTCTAGCAAAAAATTATATTAAGTGAAGTAAGCCAGGCCCAAATGCACATAGGCGCCATAGTTTCCCTTATTGGTAGTAAATAGTATATGTCTGAGACAAGCAGAAAAGGTAAGATTCGTTGATGTTATGTGAAATGTACCCCAACATAAGTATTCAAATATTTTTTTCTTTCATGCGATTGTTTGTAATATATTTATAAGATGAATTTTTGTTGCTTTGTATGTACCTCCCACACGATATAACTCCTGTTTTCACTGTATTTTATGTTGGTATATTTTGTGGAGGGGAAGGGAAAAAACAAATCGTTTAAGAAGAGATAGAGTTGGACCCATTGTAACAATGAGATTTACAAGATGTTATGTCGAAGAACGAACTTTAAAACTTTTGCAAGGGGGAGAATAACAGGGAGGGGCAGAAGGGGTGAGATGGAAAGGGATAGAAAGGGGAAACAAAGGAGGAGGCAACAATGCTTGATAAGAAATGTACTCATTATCTTGCCCATGTAATTGTAACTCCTCTGTATGGTATTTTCAGAATAATAAAAAAAAACCTTCATACCTATTAATGGTATATGAATTCTATGTGCTTAGAAGGGTCTTTTTATATTCACAGCCTTCTTTGGCATACACAGACAGATCATGGGTTATATGAAGATAATAAATTTCCAGATGCTTGCCAGGAGGAGTAAAACCTATAGTTTTTTTTTTCCCCAGAGGCTTCCCTGTTCATGAAAGAAATATGCTACTTGATGCAGGAATTCACAAAATTACATTACTAGGAAGAACTTAAACAATCATCCAACATTACAGAGTTGAGGGAGATGAATTGATCTCCTGAATAATTTACTTTTGGGTCAAATAAAAGCAGGCTGCCATGAAGAGAGTAGACTTTAGAGAAACATGATGAGTTGTATGTAAATAGTTGCTTTGCTAATTTTCTTAATTTGTGAACTAATACAGGGAAATAAAGTACAGCAAGGTAAAAAAAATAAAGAACTCTGCATTGAAATACTCATTTTTGTGTGTACACACACGTGCATGTTCATGTGCTCATGCATGCATTCATCATTCCTGCTCTAAGCATCTGTGCTCCAGGATAGTGGTCTACCACTTGAGCCACTGCTGCACTTCTGTTTTTTTGGAGATAATCACATGTTTTTTCATGATTGGACTGGCTTTGAACAGTGGTCTTCACATCTCGGCCTCCCGAGTAGCTAGCTAAGCTAATTCACCCTCTGAGTAGCTAGTTAAAATTCTGTCTGTCCTCTATGCTTCACTGCTTTTTTATCCTTTTCCTGAGGTAATCACAAGCCTGTCATCTATGTGTCTAATTGCTTTAAAAATACTGTTACTGCTTGGCACCAGGGGCTCCAATCTATACTCTTAACTACTTAGGAGGCTTGAGAACAAAAAGCAGGACAAATTTTAGGGGAGTTCCTTCCCAATCTATACCTGGGTGCATTGGATCATTTCCACCATCCTGCACTATCTAGAGACTAAAATTGGAAGGACTGCAGGATCCAGGAAACTAGACAAGTTGGTGTGCAACTCGGATGCCATTGATGCATCAGGTGAATGTCCTTGTGGAAAGGGAACCCCTATCCTAAAATTAACCACTGATATAATGCCAGCCTAGCATTATTGTTCTTGTTAGGCTAGAATTATATCAGTGGTTAATTTTAGGATAGGGGTTCCCTTTCCACAAGAACAAGTTGAAATCCTCACAATTTTCCAAAACCAAAATAAGTACATACATTAACATCCCAAAACTTAGTACAATCTGTTCTTTGCTCTAATATCATCTTTATCTAATTATCATATGATGTGACAGAATAGCTTCTTCATTAAACATGATATATTTTAAAAGACCTAAAATATTCTTTCTCACTTATTAAGTGCAAACGAATGGCATATTGCCTCATTCTTACATATTTGACTGCCACTAAAAATCCATTCAATGATTATTATAGTAACATATTCTGATTTATTACTTTATTTGTAAAAGATTTTAAACATTTTGCTTTTCTGCTGACGTTTAAGTATTTAAATAGTATCATCAAAATATATTCCTTGGTTACTTGGGGCAGTTTTTTTATAAAGTTTTTAACTAATGGCTTCTAAGAATTCTTAATTGCTATATTATCTGTTTTATTTTTAATCTCAATATAATTTTATTTAAAGGTAATGTACAGAGGGGTTACAGGTACATAATTAAGGTAATGAGTACATTTCTTTTGGAAGGAATATTGTTATCCCCTCCATCGATTTTTTTGGACACTCAATTACTGATGCTTTTGCTGTTGGTATTGTTCAAATGTACTTTTGCTTTCTTTGTTCATACTTTTTTATTATAAAATTGATATAAAAAGGGTTTACAGTTACTTAAGTCAACTAAAAGGTACACTTCATTTTATTTTCTATATTTCAAATTTTGGTCTTAATTAATTATTTTCTTGTTTTTTAAGATAATTCTTTTTTCAGAGTTGTAGGATTAGTTCATTTAATTTTGCATGATTTTTACACATGTAAATTATTCACATATATGTTACTTTTAAAATATTTAACATGTGAATATTTAATATTATTTTCTTAATTATTATATGGTTGGTGAATTTATATAAATTGGTTTTCTTATAGTTCTAAACATATTTTTCCAGGTAACAAATAATTACTGTATTTTCAAGAATCACATACTATATTAAGAAAGGCTTCATTTCCTGGTCACTTTTTTGTAAATATTTGTACTTGAATTAAAAAAAAAAAAGTTTGAGCTGGGCATGGTGATTTGGGTCTTCCATTTTCTACCTATGGTAGGAACTGTGAATAGGGTTTGTAATTCGGGAGAGCCTGAGAAACTATGAGACCTTATCATAAAAATATCCAGAGTGAAATGATTTGAGATATAGCCACCCATAGCGAGAATAGAGCACCTGGTTATCATATTCTAAATCTTGAGACTTAAATACCAGTAACATTAATCTTTTGTCAAAATTAAAGGATACATGTTTCAAAATGTTTATTATTTAAAACTTATTTACAAAGGTTCTCATGTCTTCTATTTCTTAATTTTCCATTTACTTAATCTATAAGAATCCAAGTATATTGTGATTATTTGATTTCTACTAAATGTTTAAACAGTATGAGCAATATTATGATTTCATATATTAATCTATTTTTAATATTTGTGATAATTTCCTCTATTTAATATTATAATATCAATATTCCAAATGTGTGTATGTGGTATGTGTGTGTATGTGTGTGTGTGTGTGTGTGTGTGTGTGTGTGTGTGTGTGTTTATATGGTTTTTGTGTGTGTGTGCTTTGTGTGTACCTTTGTAATGCTTGGGAGATCACACCATTATTTCACATATGCTAGGTCAAGATTTTACCACTGAACTATACTGTGTAGTTATAATGTAAATAATGTTTTAAATTATGACTTTAAAATTTTCATTCCTAGTATGTTTTTTCAAAATTATATATGATTAAATGTGATCCATTTTCTATCCATGTTAGCAATTTGTATTGTTATTTAGAGTATTTCCACTGCTTTTTCACTTCCAAATTCTTGTGTTTGTTATTGATAAAGGTTTTACTTTGCTTCTTTTCTCTCTTCATTCTTTTTGCCTTTAGAGTTTAGCTATTGTTTCCTTTATTTCTTTGGAAATTAATTATCATATTGCTATTACAATTTATTTACATTGTAAGAGGTCTATAAAATGCTTTATTTTCTATTTTATTTTTCCTATCTTCTCTGACTCTCAGTCCACACTATTAGGTGGATTAAAAAGAACTTGATTAAGGACCCTTTGATTATTTTCCTCCTTCTCTTCTCTGAAGTCTTTCTGTTTTTGAAACACAATAACAATGACATACAGCTCCTAGGTGGTCGATCATTCTATCCCCTTTCACTCTTCTCTGTAGTCGTTATCATTCAACTTTATTATTCTATAGTGTTATCTAAATCTTAACTCATTCCTAAATTAATTTTAGTTGTTTTAAGCATTATCTAAAGACATTTTTCACTATATAATATCTGGGGTCTTGTGTTTTCACAAGGTGCAAAATATGAGTGACTATCAAAAATCTAGATATCTGTAGAATATTGGTCCACCTGCTCAATAAACTTGTATGTAAATTCAAGGAATACAGGTCAATCAGAACAATCTTGTAAAATGGTGTAGCTTGAGCACTCTAACTAGATTTGAATCTTATTACCATGTTTATTAGTGAAAGAACCGACACATAGAAGAATGTAACAGATTTATCAAAAGTAAATTCTTAGTTTTATTGTCAATAGATTTTGAAAATGATGCCATGACTTAATGAAATAAAAATAGAATATTAAATGGGTATATTGGCACTACTGCCTCTCTAGTTTTAAAGAATGATCTTAGACTACTACCTCAAACCTTATACAAAAATTTTTAAATGAAAAATGATTATCAAACTAAATGTGAGTTGTAAAATCCTACAAAACATACATGTAAAAATTCATGACAATGGATCAGTAACGGTTTCCAAAAATTTGACATGGAAAGCATTAGTGGCTAAAGAAAAGCAAGAATAAACTAATATCAACTGATGACCTTTCTTAATTCTATGAAAGTAGTGAAAACATATCCAACAGATAGAGGGCACATATTTGTTAATGCTACAATGTTAATGCTACAGTGATCCTGAATCTTAAGTACTATTATATCTTCTAATTCTGTATAAATTTTTCCCGAACAGGGTATTTCTATAAAGAACATATGTAAATTAATAGTCAATAGGAGGAGCATATGAATTAAGCTCCTCTTTAGTATCTAAGAAAAAAGAAAAAGAAAATTCAGTAGTATGACCATAATATAAAAAGATGACACAAAATATAGTAATGCATTTGTGGAGAAATTGATATACTTCGCATAGTAGAATGATTTGTGTAATACTGTAGTCATTTTATTAAGCAATTTTTCAAGTCTTCAAAAGGTAAAGAGAATTGTATATGTTCTAGCTATTACACTCCTATGTATGTATTAAAGAGAAGTAAAAAACTTGTATGGATCGGGAATGTAGTTCATTGACTGTGCACTTGGACAGTATGAGTGAGAACCTGAAATAATTCCTCAAAACAAATTTTGAAAAGACACCCTGTAGAAGATGTATGCAGGACAAATTCCTGTAACTCAATTTTATATCTATTTTAATATCTGTTCTAAAATTTATAGCATTTCTATTTGAAGAAATCCAAGTTTGTGAAAATTAGGCTTGGAAAACCTATGAGTGTACAATTCACTTCCAAAGCACTAAAATGTATACAATGAAAGGAGATAATATATTGTATGTGAATTTCATGTCAGGAAAAAAATAAAACTATAGTTAAAAATTCTTCCTACAAAATGCAAAATACCTAATGTTTTTGGTGTTGGCTAAAAATTCTTTGTAAACTGCAGTTTCTAAAACAAAGATGTGATTTCTGTTTATTTTGAGTTTTTTGTCTGTTTTTATACTTTATGCAGAGATAACCCAATCAAAAAATGTATGTGATAACTGGAATATCTAGGAATTATACATCACTTATACGTAATTGATAACCTTTTCTGGAAGAAACTTTTAGCAAATGATAGAAAACACAAATCTATGTATCTGCATTTTTTGATAGCCATATGTTACTTGCTCAATCCAATTGCTTTTCTCTACTTTGCTAGAAAAAAAGTATTCTCAGGATAAGAGCCAATAACGTGAAAAGAAACAAAACATACAATCATCTTGATTTATTTGTGACAAAAACAAATGAAATAAAACAATTCCACTTAAGCGACTCCATTATTAGTATCTATGAAGATGATCCTGAATGCCAACATCCATTGAATTTTTGGAATTTTAATTTCTACGAACATATGAAAATTAGAATAAGAAAACAAATATAGTTTTAGAGAAAACCAGCCTTGGTATAATTTTCTTAATTGTTTTGAAATTACAAAAGAATTAATACCATTAAAATTATCCTTTCCTATGGAAATCATTTAAAAATGTTTATCACTTATTATAATTCAAATACCAAGCAAGAGTAATTTTACAGAATAATTACAAATATTTTATTACTATCGTAAAATAGAATAAAAGACAGTCCCAATATATTATCATTATTCTTAATTTTAAATCATTACCTAAATATCTTAAACAATCTAAATAGTCATGTCTTTAACATAGACGTAAATATTCTATACTTTTTACCTAACATTTTCCATGGGCATGTATTCATGTTTCTAAGAAATGTTTACAGCAGGTAAAAGATGCTTCTGTGAAATTAATGTGATATATTTTGTTGCTGTTCTAGATGTTGTTTGCAAGGTTATGCATTGTCCCTAAGCCATTTTGTGTTCAAAGCCAGCACTCTACAACTTGAGATATAGAGCTAATTCCTGTTTTAGTGGTTAATTGGAGAATCTAACAAGTACTTTTCTGTCTGGGCTAGTTTCAAAAACAATTCTAAGACCTCATTACCCAGAATAGCTCAAATTATACGTGTGAGTCACTGGCACTGGTTTAATGTATTTTTTAATTTTAATTATGTTTCAAGATTTTTGTTTCATTATAATGTATATTGTTCTACACATAAATTTAGATATATGTATATATTTCTGATGACGATCTCTAAAAATGTATGTCTTTCTACACATAATATATATATATATACAAATACATTTCTGAAGACAGACTCCTTCTAAAACTTCTTATGCTACTATTTTTTTACCTTTTTATTTCAAAGATATACAGTATGTTTTTCCAAAAGTTTCCTAGAATAAAATATCTAATATTTCAATAGAATGTAGCGTTTATTACTTTTAAAGGAATTTTAGATATACACATGATATTGTAGTATATTACTTGAAATAATTCTGTTCAAACTCTTAAATATTTGTGTGTAGTGGTGAGGAGAGAGGAAGTTAATTCATACTTGTTAGGAAATTGCAATACTTCAAAAATCTATTCTATAATATGTTATAAGCACATAGCCAAGCTACCTGTTATGGTTTAGTTTTTTTGTTTCTTTGTTCAAAATTTTAATATGGATGCATGCACAGTGGTAACATTAAAATTATTAATCAAAAGACAAAATGAATAATCACAAAATCATAGATACATATGAGTTTCAATAGTTACCACTTATGATTCTAATAATAATTTTGATGAGGATAATGATGATCACAGAGTACCCTGATAATGACAATATTGTGATTGAAAAGGAAAAATCTTTACACATTTTTGAAGCTATATTTCCCATATTAAATATATAGTAAAAAAAATAGCGTTGGATTACATACAATAAGAATAACAAGAAGAGAGTTTCAATATCAAGAAATACTATCATATAAATGGGTAGAGACAGTAAAAACCCTACTGTTATTCCTGAAGTCTCTCTAATTTATACACACTTTTCTTGGTGGTATTATTTTCTTATAAATAAAATTATTTATTTCCACATTTTGATGGACTAAGGTATAGTTTTCAGCTTAGTGTGATTAGTTCAAAAACATTCTCCTATAGATAATATTCAATAACCAATGTTTCCAATGATATATTAAGGGTATGTTCTTCAATACATCTGAAAAAACATGACACTATTTTTACATAGTACCACTTACATATCTGTAGTTACCTTAAAATGACATAGACCTTAGAGCCAGGAGGTAAAATTTATTTTTATTTCTGCAGGAAACAATTTGTGACTTTATACCAACAAACTGAATTTGAGTCTTTCCTTATTTGTAAGGTAAGGTGGAAAATGTAAGGACTCTTCACTTTTCATTTTTCCTGCTCTAGAAGTCAACCCATATATTCTTCATTATTTCTGGTAGATTACATCCATTTATAGATGAGAAATGTAAGGCCAACAGTCAATGTAGTGAGTAAATAATGATACTAGAATTTGTGTCTGAGTTCTTCACTCTGTGTGCTTACAAAGAGAGTAATTTGGTGATGGAGGGGACCAATATGAAAAGACTATGGGGAAAAAGCATACTTTGGATATGGTTGTTTTAGGACTAGATGACAGTGTTGAGTAAATGAAACAGGCTGGTGTCAGGGGCATAAAAAGTAGTATATAGAAATCATTTGAGTGGGGGCTGGGAAGGTGGCTCAGTGGTAGAGCGCTTGCCTTGGATTCGATTTCTCAGCACCACATAAGCAGAGAAAAAAGCCGGAAGTGGTGCTGTGGCTCAAGTGGTAAGAGTGCTAGTCTTGAGCTGAAGAACTGAGGGACAGCGCCCAGGCCCAGAGGTCAGGCCCCACGAATGCACCCACCCAAAAAATAGAAATCATTTGAGTGACAGAAACTGAGAAAATCTGGATCATTCATCTTATCTAATGGGAGGGTGTAGAAGGGTAAGAAGAAATCTAATGTGCTTCCACACGTTTGGCTGGCAACTCTGTTAGTGCTACTCTTAGTTATAAGGACCACAGGTGGAAATGATGGATTTAAGGGAAAAAATCTGATAGTTCTAAAGTTTAGTTGCAAAGATGGGTCTGTTTAGACATCATCAAAATATCCACGACCATGAATATGAAAAAGAATAATAAAATTGGGGGCATTATTGAAAGGAAAAGGAAAAGGAAAGTTTTGACACAAGTGTGAGCAATGTGGGCACCACTGTAGACAAGATTTGAAGAAAGAGATAAATAAGGAAATAAAAAAGTAACAAACACAGATTTACAGAAGTAAAGGAAGGAATTTGCAAGAAGATATTGAAAGAAATATGCTGTTTGGATTTGAATAGTAAAAGGACATAGACAAGTTCAATAAGATCATTGTTTTGGTGAAAGTCATATTGATAAAATTTTGGGATATGAATATGAAGCCATAAAATTCTGGATCCATAAATTCAACAGATCCTGTTGATTTTAAATGTTGAGAAACAATGCTTTTATCCTGAACTTAGAAAAATTATACAGATATATCTGTCATGAACTTTACTCATAGGTATTGTGTGAACATTTTTGAAGACTTTGTTTATTCAGGAGATTGTAGATTGAACTACAGCACAGACAAGCCTAATTTGTCCTACAGTTCCAATGTGTGGCCCATGTATCCACATCAGTTTGGGATTTTATTGAAATATTTTTAGATATGTTTGGATGTCTTATCAGCCTATTCGTTATAAATGTAAGCCAAGTAACACTAAGTATTAGGTTGAACAAACAGTATTACTGATGTGACTGAAGACTCCTCGAATTGATTCTTCTTTAGAATAGAAAATGCCTCAATAGTCATTGACACATCATAACTGCCATATACTCCATTTAACTCTAGCTCTTGTTAGGAATATCTCCATGGTGAAATAACCCTGTCAATCATCCTGCCACAAATTCTTATATGTAGGGAATGCTTTTATAAACTTCAAGCTTTTATTGAATTGGAGAGTTCAGACTTTACCCTCACCAGTACGACTGAATGCCTAAAAAGGTAAGACATTTTGCTGTAATGCCTTCCTTTCATTTTCTCATACCCATTGGCAAGTAGGGAAGGATTCACCTACAATGCTGACTTGTACTAACACAACGTCTTGGATCTAGTGTTAATTTGGATACTTACTAATTAGCTTTAGATTTTGTGGCTATTTATATTTCTCATGGGAAACATAATGAGCCCCATGGAAATTGACCTAAGGAGACTTTCAATTCTAATATCATTTTTTCTCAAAATGCTTTAAATTCTACATTCTCTAATGTGGGCATAGGGTTACACTGTGGAACTTTTCTCCTCAAAGAGTGAGTACTACCCTATTGCTTAATATGGACAAAGTACTTTCCTACATAGACTGGTCTTGTGCAAACAAGAAGTGGTAGTTGAACAATGTTCTTAGCAGTTTGTATAGATGAAATGGAAAGAGAGCAACTATGAACTCAAAAGGAATGTGCAAAAAAGCGAAAGGCACAAAGTAGAATGTGCCAAGGAAATGCTGAAGTATAATTTCAAATTATGTGCTCAGGTGTGAGGGTGTGTTCAAAGTACAGCTTAAGAAAATGTAGTTGGGTATCTTGGGGAAAAACTGCTTTAAAATCTTCGGGGATAATTGTACAAGTAGAAGCCCCTAACTCTGACTCTAATCAGCCACATCATCATCAACTTAGGGACTATTTTCCAAGTGCAAAGTGAGAAAAAGAGGGCTCATCACAGTTAGTGTTCAGGTTGAAGTAATGGAAATAACATAATTTTTCTTATAACACTTCACTTATTTTGGTGGGTTAAAGTAGGAAAAACCCAAGTAAATTTTTTGCATGTACCTAAATTAAGTGGGACATAGTATATTACTCTCTTTTTAACTGGGAAGTTGTAGATTACGTCTTTTTATACTCTAACTTTGGAAAATGATCTACTGTCAGTCGTTTTCTTTCCCCTCCCCATCTTTTGCCCTAACAATTACATAATTTTTATTTAAAGAGACATACTTGAGCTTGCATTTCTAAATCCTTCAAAATTATCTGAACTAATTCATACTTCTGGAAGCCTCCTCTATCTTTCTCAAGGGAATATTTTGTCACTACCATTTTAGCCCATATGATATTGGATATCTTCCTGCCTAATTCAGTGCAAGATATACATTAGACTCATCCAGATATCTCAACACTTGTACCACCATGAAATCCTATCTTCATAAAAATCATGATTTTAGAATATCTGGGGAGGTGGCATCAGTCATTTTTGAATGACCCTAAGTGATACTTACATGCAATCATGTTTTAAATCAATATGCCTCTCAGGAGATGAACGAATTGACAAAATGTGATAAATATATCCACTGTGGAATTCTATGCTTGCAATTCATATGGAAATGGAAAAATCCTACTAAGTAAAATAAACAAGACACAAAGAAAGAGATTCCATGGTTTCCCTAATTTGCACCAAGTAGGAAATATCTAGGATAGTCCTAGCAGATGAGGAGAATGGCTCAGTAGCTATGTATAAGATGATGATGAACAAAATGAACTCCTACATATGGAAACAAAGGTTTTCTTCGTGGTTGTTGTTTTTAATGTACTCTGTGATTCTTTTTTCTTTTGTGTTTTCCCCTATGGTTTGTTCCCTGTTGTATTTGATTTCAGTATCATGTGTTATTGTATATATATTTATCTTAATTAGGGAAGGGAAGGGGAACAACAACATGGCGTGACAAAGGACAAAGTATAAACCAATGTAATAGCAATGCTCACAAGACAACATAATGGAAATTTACATTACAACTTGTGAAGGGTATTGGGGTGAAGGAAAACTGTTAGAAAAGTGAGGTACTGGATAAAATGTTCTACATGTTATGTATTCACCATCTTACAATTACTGCAACTCCTTCTATATATCACCTTGACAATAAAATTAAATTAAAAAATAACTTACATAAAATATAATTTCACTGTATTGGTACAGTAAATACCATTCTATTCCCCCTTTCTTTATCAGAGGGTCATCAACTTGAATGTTATCAAACTATACAATATCTTCACAATATATTTGCCTTTATGTTGAAAAAACCATTACCTCATACTAAAACAGAAAAGTTTAATTCTACGGAAACTCCTAACTTTTAAAACTGAATAATTGTTACGAAGACAGAATATATGTATTCTTCAAAATTCAGATGACTACTAACTAATCATTTTCAAATTCTGATCATGCCATGCCAGAGACATTTAAAACAGTATCTGTTTTCATTTTAATTAATTCTGCAATAGATGAAATTTCCAATGTGATGTTACATATGTAAAAGTGAATAGAAAAAATAGCCACAAATTCTGGTAGAAGATAAAACTATGACCTATCTATAATAATTAATTCCTGAAGAGTAAACACTTGTTCATCAAAATAAGCTATTATTTCTATGACAATCAATCCCAAGTTTTTATCCTAGCCCAACAGTTTGCAAATTGTAAGGTGCACCTTAAAATTGCCTAAATTCACATCATGACTAGCTTATCACTATTGTGAAAAAAATACTACACTTCTGCTGTGATGCCTTCCCAATTGTGCAAAGAACACTACACTAAACTTTTCTGCATCATTTTCCCTCCAGTGGTATTCTTGAGATCAGAACACTTGCAAATAATATTTATATTATTATTTTATATTAATTTTATTATGTATTATTTTTATCTATCATAGATATTCAGGAGATCAGAATATATGAATACTAAGATCTGAAGATTATGGATCAAACCCACCCAGGTAGCAAGTTTCCTTAGATTCTTATTTCCAATAAACTCATAAGGAATAGCCAGACACAAGTGGCACTGAGGTTCAAGTGGTAGAGCAGTAGCCTTGAGCAAAAACAGGCTCAGGGACAGTGCCCAGACTTAGAGGTCAAGCCCTAGCATAAACTAAACAACAAAAACAAAATATAAACAAGCATTAAACCTAGCTTTTTTCCCTCATTGTATGAGTAATTAAGAGGTACGTAAGGAAATTTCTTCCTGTGTTATGTATAGGTAGAAGAAAAAAGATGTCATACAATTACTCTCTTCATACAATGTTAAACCAAAGCCTCAAAAAATTGCTATCTTTCTAAATTTATATATTAATAGCATCCATTTGTTGGCAACTTTGTCTAGATTATTCAGATTATCATGTTATACTTGAACTGTTAGAATTATGTATTAACTAATTTCTAATTATACCTCACTTGAAAGAATATTCTAGGTAATTAGAATGCCAGAATCATTTGTGAATTTCTAAATTAAATCTTCTACTTGAAAACATTTTTGTAGTATCCTAGAGAATATGAAATTACAAACAAAAAGCATTTATTTCAAATCTAAATTCTAATTTATGCAGGTCTCCAAAGTCCTACATTAGATGAACTTTGCTATTTCTCCAGGCTTAAGCTTTTGTAATCCTTCATCATTTCTTTAGAATCCAACAGAATGGTGCTTACTTTTTCAAATTTTTGATTGGGAATCATGAGCTATTTTGCATCTAGCAATGTTCTGTAATGAAGAGAGCATGTAAAACAGAAGTGAGGATGATATATGAGTTGCATTTCACTAGGAAACTTGACTTATCAAAACATAGTGAAAAAATTAGCCCAAACTTCCAACTGGGTATTCCTTTCTTGTTGTTTAGCTTGTTTTAGTGAGACAAATTATACTACCTGGTCCAGGGAAGGTATCGCTATGTAATTCCACTCTCTAATCTCCTATCTTAGTCTGAGTGCTAGAATTCCAGGCTTGTATCACATTGCCCTGCCATAGTTTGTTGGTTTATTTAACCTAGAAACAGGCTAGCAATTCTGAACTTCTCCGATGATCTTATCCACTACACTGACTGCTTTGACTGTTTATGTACAATTTTCAAAGATGTTCTAACATTTGACACAGGATATGAACATTTTCAGATGCACCTACAGGGTTCTCTGATTCATTCCTCCATGGATCTGATCCCTTTAATAATGATTACTTGACTTTCTTAATATCTCTGGTCCCTATCTATGTAATATTCTCAATCTTTTGGGGGGAAAGTTCACTTGAGGACTTTCTAATATTTAAAATTATCAATTGTCGTAGTCTTACTCAGGACATATTTACTGTTATTTTCCAACTTTTTCTACACATTCTGAGAGTTGTTTCATATGTGTGTTTACACATATAAGTGCCTCTGTGTATGTGCACGCTTGCGTGTATGTATGCCAAAACCTCAAGCTCTTATTTAGCAGTCTTGCTCCTACCTAGTATTCCATCACTTCAGCCATTCTTACAATGCAGGTTTAGGCTGGTTAAGTATAGGTATTGTGGCAAATACTTTTTTCCCAGGCTGGATGCAAACTGAACTTCCCAGAATCCTTTACATTCTTAGGTTTTATCTTTCCAGGAGTATCATTTTTTAAACTTGAAACAGTTTTGTGAGTGTAAAGTCTAACCTGTAGCCCAGATTTTTAACTTAAGAATTCATATAAAGATAGATGACCATACACATTACATACATTGAGTGTACACTGCTAGATATGTGATCTTAAGCCGGATGACAGTGGCTTATGCCTATAATCCTAGCTACTCAGGAGGCTGAGATCTGAGGATTGCAGTTCAAATCAAGCACAAGTAGGAAAGTTTCTGAAGCACTTATCTCCAATTAACAACCAGAAAACTGGAAGTGGCACTGTGGATCAAGCGGTAGACTGCTAGCCTTAAGGTGAAGAGTAGAGGAAGTGTGCCCAGGCCCAGACTTCAAGCCCCACAAATACCAAAGGAAAAGAAAAGTAAAGAAATAAAAGATATGTGAACTTAGCCACCAGTTCATTGCTAGTATAATTCCTGCTCTCTCCACATGGCTTTCTTTTTCCAGTTAAGTCCATGCTCTTATATATGACTTGCTTTGAAACTAGAATTATTCTTCCATTCTAGTTTTTACAAATTTGCATGATTAGTTACCATGATTTAGAGATAGAAGAAGAAACAAAGTGGCCTCATCCTTCATGTTCCACTGAGTAGTAATGCTTTCTCTACATCACTCCCATAGATATACATACTGGCCTTGGCTTTATTGTTTCAAACTTGTCTTATTTGCAGAGTCTTCTATACTGTATTGAACAACCATACTTAAACACAGAACTTCTTTTTCTCCTATTATTCATATTGTTTCTCCTACTGTTAACTTATGTACACTTGTGAAAAAATGTACAACACACCCACACATATTTCTGAGAACCTTCTTCTCACTTAAAATTGGTCTTAATTTATAGAGCACTTAGGAAATTTGAACCTAATGTACTCCAGGATAATGGTTTTTCATGTTTTTTATTGTAAAAATGTTGTTCAGAAGGGTTAGAGTTATATATGTAAGTTAATTAGTACATAATCTATCAAGCATTGTTACCTCTTCTTTTGTTTTTCCCGTCTTCCCTTTCCTCCTCGCTGCCCCACATCCCCCTTCCCCTCCCCAAGTTATAAAGTTCATTTTCTACAGTGTCTTGTAGAACTCATTGTTACAATGGGTCATACTGTACACTTGTTTCAGCATTTTATTATTTCCCTTCCCCCCCACATTAGAAAAAGGTATATGCAAGATGCAGATCACCGACATCAAATACAGTAAAAACAGTATACCATGGTGGTAGAAAATAGAAGAGAAAAAAATAGAAGAGAAAAAAAATCACATAGTACCTGTTAGGTAACAATAAAGAAAAATCAAGGTGTCCTATCTTGGAGTCCATTTCACTTAACATCATTTTATATGGCTATATGTACATGTATAATGTTTTATAAGTGATTTAAATTCCATATTTTCTCATGACTAAGTTGTTTCTGAAGCACTTCATCTCATGTACAAAGATGTACTTGTGCTATTTCAATGAAGCCACAAAACGTTCATTTTACCTGGAGCAGCACCATAGATTGTTACTTGAAGTAACTGGAAGGAACTGTTACTGGAAGTGGAAACTGATTCCAAGAGCGGAATTGAACATAGAGAAATGACAAGTTCAACTTAATTTGTGCACTCGCTTTACTGTACAAGAAAAGAATCCAAAGCTTGAAGGAAACTCTGTCCCTGACTTTTTCGAGTGTGTTCTTTACTCACATAAAACTTGTCTGTAAATTTCTAGTTGAGAGTATTACAAAAGGAAACAATATGCCATTTGAAGGCCAACATAGATAAAAAGGAAATAATGTTGTTTTAAAAGTGTTCTACTGCAAAGAAACAAAGACATGTAGGTTTAAAGGTAACTTGTGCCTAGATATTTCACTCCTGACATGATTGCCTTGTTGCAGGAGTCAGTTATCCATTACTTTAATCTGGTCCTGAGTTCACCATAGCAATAAGGATTCCAAAAAGCAGGATCTAGTGAGTATGATCAGCAAAAGGAGCCTCTTTTCAAACCAGTGCTTTAAGGATGGTCCAAAATAAATATGTGGACGTTTTTTGCTTGCTTGTTTAGTTTGTGCTGGTTCTGGGGCTTGAACTCAGAGTCTGGCCCCTGTCCCTGAACAGTTGTCCTTCCTGCCCTCCTGCCACCATAGCTAGTACACTACTGCTTGAGCCAAAACTCCACTTCTGGCTTTTTTGGTTTTTAATTAAAGATAAGAGTTTGACAGACTCTTCTGCCTGTTGGCTTTGAGACTGTAATAAATTCAAGTGAGATCAACTGTATGGATTTCTCTTTTGAACCAAGAGACATGTTAGATGAAGTTTATTATAAAGCTAGTATTCGACAAATTTTTAAAAGAAGAGAATATGTTCAGCAAAGAAACCATAACTTAACTCAGCAAAAGTAGGTGCACTGAATTATTTTGGAATTATGTTCTCTGCTTGGGAAGATTAGTATTGACTTCGTCGTGCCTTTTGAGGAACTTTTTCTGTTGGTCATGGGGCTTGAACTCTGATCCTGGGTGCTGTCCCTCAGCATTTCAGCTTAAGTTGAGGGCTCTACCACTTTAGTAACAGCACCACTTCCAGATTTCTGGTGGTAATTGAAGATAAGATTCTCATGGATTTTCCTGACCAGGCTGGCTTTGAACCACAATCCTCTGGTTTGGTTTCAACCTCCTGAGTAGCTAGTATTACAAGTGTGAGTCACCAGCACCCAGCTCATATTTGCATTTATGTACACTTAATGACACTATGTTGACAAAGAATGGAAATTTGAATCAAATGGTGTGACATTGCAGCTTTTCAATAAAATGGAGGTAGCAATAAATATGTCCTCTTTTTCCATGTTCTTACATTAATGACTCATGACCTATGGGACTCTTACATTAGCATCCTCTGTTGTCTGCATACGTGGACTTAGTATCAGAAATTGTTCATAGAGAAATAGAGAAAGACATATTTGTAGAAAGCAAAGGAGATCAAGTATGAAAGAGCAGCATAGAAGTATATACAACTTATCACACAGAGATTACGAACTAGCCTAAGTTATTTGGTTATTTATAATCAAAAATGGTTCTCTAGAACAGTTTATGGTATAACTTAGTTATTATTATCATTTATTCCTTCCATCTGGAGTTATTCCTTCTGTCAAAACTATCAATTAACCTCTGCCTTTTTGGTGCCATAACTTACCAAAAAGATTTCCAAATCTCACTTATACTACCCTTCTGATTGTGATTAGCAGTGGCCACTCAAGAGCCTGGAATCTTTAAATTTCCAGGATTAATCTTCACTGATATCTAAGCACATTCTTGGTATTAATTGCCATGACCTATTAACAAAACGTTTTTTTTTGTTCAATACAGTATTCTAATATAGGTAAAGTACATGAATTAAGGACTATTGATAGGTATCAGTTGGAAAGAGCAATTATATATTCCAAGTATGGGTTCTTTATTTTGCATTTCCTAGCTAAATGACTCTTTTGACACTCCTGGGGCTTGAACTCAGGGCCAGGGAACTGTTCCTGAGCTTCTTTTTTTTTTTTATCGAGGCTAGCATTATACCACTTGAGGCAAAACACCACTTCCAGTGTTTCTTTTTCTGTTTATGTGGTTTCATGCATGCTAAGCAATAACTGTTCCATGAAACCACATTCCCAGAGCCTTAAATGACTCTCTTTTTTTAAATTAATAAGTTTTTTGTGTGAAAATACAGTACAGAGGGGTTATAATTACATGAGCAAGGTAATGAGTACATTTCTTATCAAACATTTTTGCCTCCTCCTTTGTTTCCCCTTACCATCCCTGCCCTCTGATTCCCCCCCAAGCACCGCCAAAGTTGTAAAGTTGTTTTTTCAACATAATGTCTTGTTGCAATAAGAATTTCTTAAGATGACATTACTTTTTCATTCGGTTAATATGTATTACAATTTTGGCCAAGTGGTAGAAAAGGAAGTGGAAAACAATACTAAGTCCAGTAAGGCTGACATTCCGATCACATCACTAAGGAAGTAGTGTTAAGACCTGCAGGACTCTTAGGGCTGTTGTATGTGACATTATTATGTAAAACACTATTAACTGTCATCCCAGACATCCATAATATTCTGCTTCCACTTTCCAGGTCAAGAACCAAATATGTAAGCCTTTTTATTGATTGGGTGTGTTTCCAAGGAAGGAAGAAGGAGGATGAAGTAAGTGATGGTGGAAAAATATGTATATTGGCTCCCTGTCCACATTTTTTGCTTTTTTAAAAAGTGCTACTGATGAATTCCCACTTACATCTAATTGACTTGCTGTTTGCACAAGATGCAGATAAATGAAGACATTTATTCTGGTGGATAGTCACATATATTAACAAAATCCATTTCTGAATAAATAAGATACTAGGTAAGAAATTACAAATTTTTGTCTATAAAATGGTTTCTTTTTTTGGAGAACAAAAGGTAGTATTGAAGTGATTACTCCAACTTTCTTTGAAATTTTATGCTGTTTCAGTATCAAAATGTTCTCTAATTTCTGTAACATCCAAACACAAAAGACATGATTTGAAGATCTCAGTCGTTTTAGAAAATAAGGAACGTAATAGCATCCTTCCTGCAGAGACATGTGATGGCAAGTATGATTGATTGTATTATGGTTCTCTTTTTTTCCCTCTTTATCTCAAGTGTTGCATATCTTGGCATATTACTCTATGTCCTGAATCAGCTTCCTGTAGGTGAGATTTACCTCTACTCTGCAGTGTCAAGATAGGTCATGTGACTTACTTCAGCTTACAAAAGTGAACCAGAAGTGGTGAAAGGCTATTTCTAGGGGAAGATTTCTATCTCATTATCTGTGTCTTTTTCTCCTTAGCTATAAAAATAGCATATTTACAGAGGGAGTCTTCTTTCAACTTATGTGTTGGAAGAGTGTAGCATGTGAAATTGAGGCAAAACTCAAATACAGCCTCATACATATAACACAGGCAGAACTAAGCTAATATTAGAATATATTAAGATGCTAGTTTCTTACAATTCTTTTATATATATATATATATATATGATAGCTGGCTATAGCACACCAGAATTCAACAAATCCTAAACAAGAACTAAACAAATTGATAACATTTCCTATTGGAAGATATTACGTGTTTTTTTTTTTTCAGGTAAAGGGTAGGTTTATTCAGTAGACCTGCTGGGACCAGGCAAGGTTGGCACTCCACGTGGCTAGGAAAGGCCTGGGAAAGAGCGAGAGCTGGGAAAGAGAGGAAAGAGAGAGGAAAATGAGATAAAAGAGCAGAGAGAGAGCGTGTCTGGGAAAAGTGGGAAAGAGAGAGAACTAGGAAAGAGAAGGGAGCTAGAACAAAGAGAGGAAAGAGCTAGAAAAGAGCAGAGAGAGCAGAGAGAGCTAGAAAAGAGCAGAAAGAGCAGAGGTTGTGCAGAGATAGAGCAGAGAGCAGAGAGAGCTAGAAAAGAGCAGAGAGAGAGCATCTGGGCCTGAACTAGGCATTATGTGTGGAGAAAGGTATGGCCACATCAAATTCAGATGTGACCTCTTCCAGGTGTCCAAGTTGCCTAGGTAACGCAGGTACTACATGGAGCATTCCGGCTGGCACCAGGCCATTTTGGTACTCAATGCGGTGGAGAAAGGCCTGGGAAAGAGAGCTGGGAGAGCTGGGAAAGAGAGAGAGCTGGGAAAGAGAGAGAGAAGAGCTAGAAAATAACAGAGAGAGAGCAGAGAGAGAGTAGAGAGCAGAAAGAGCTAGAAAAGAGCATAGAGAGCAGAGAAAGCTAGAGCAGAGAGAGAGCAGAGAGAGCTAGAAAAGAGCAGAGAGCGATATTACAATTTTTTATAAATAAGCATTCTCCATGTGATCACTTGTGGGGTTATCTATTTCTATAGATGTGTTTAATCACTCTAGAGCACTGGATCTAATATCCACAATCATTATCCAGATCTTGTGATTGAGATGAGGAAGAAAAAAATATCTAGATTTCTCCTTCTCTTTTACTCTTCTCCTTTTTCTATTGTGGATTCTCATCTTTTCTTCAAATTCTCCAATTAATTAAGGAAGAATGACACATTGTGGATATGAAGCAAAAGGCTTCAAAGCCAGAATTTTATTCTTTCAGAAATAGATGAAGTAAATCAGAGTGGCTCAAGGAAGAATAAAAACATGATTTTTTTTCCCTTTCTGGATTTCACCATAGACTCTGAACATGACTCTAAATAGCTAGTGAACCATTTGCCTTGGCTAACTTTTTAAAAATATAGGTTTTTTTTTAAAAAAAGATAATTAAAAAATTAAAATAATTTTAAAATAAATAGTAATTTGTTGTTTGCTTTTGGGAGGCATGAAATAAGACTGCATTAACATTGTGTGAGTTGAGAGGCTTAATTTTATTAGAATGCAAACATAATGAAAATTAGATGATTTTAAGATAAATAGCCTGTAGATACATTTTTACCTTGACATACCCACAGAGAATATTTTTTTCTTCTTTTCCTCTCCATGATGATTCAACTTCAATAAGCAGTTAACGTAATTCAAATGGATGTGTTTCTTCCCGAAATAGAATAGACCCAAAAAAGTTAGAAAAAGAGAACCAGCATTGGGTAATGTATTTTTAAAAATAGCAGTCAAATAAATATTAACCATAATTCCAAAATAATAACAATCAAATGCTCTTCAAAAGAGAAGATTGTAAGCAGAATACACAAAAAGTTATAGTTCCACAACTACTTCAGGAGCTGCTCTCTGGCATTTAGGATTTCTAGTACATGACAAGGTTTTAATCATGATTAGTTGCTTTCAGGGACTAATTTTTTTCTAGTTATATTTCATTGAAGAAATATGTTGTTCAAAATTAATGAAAGGATAACTGTTTATAGTAGAAAGAATGCTATACACTCATTTTACATAGCAAAATACCTTTCCATAATATCTGTCTTCCCCAAATAACTAATCCCTCAAATGTACATTTGCATTATATGTATATAAGTTAGTAAAATAATCACCTTTCATAATCCAATGAACACAAATATGAAGAATTATCAGATAGGGGAAATATATTCAAATGGGTACTTTAAAGTCCCAGGTATAGTTCGAAAGGACATGATGAAGTTTCAACCATCAGAGACATGTAAAGATGCTACATTAGAAAATAAAGAAAACAACAACAACCCAGATTCTGAATTTCTGGAAAGCAGAACAGCAAGTAAATGCTTTTTCCACTAGAATCATTTGAAAAATATTTTAGCTCTGTAGGTGGCTCGATTTTAACCTAGTAAGACTTCTTTTAAATTTCTGTCCTTTAGAACTGCAAAATGATAAATACGGATTATTCAAGCCAACTAACGTGTAGAAATATTTTACAGCAGATTTAGATTAGTAAACTAATTCAACTACAGACTTTTCCTGATGCAACTAACAGGGACACCACATTTCTTAGTTTTTGAGAATATGAGAAAATGTTGCCACTGGCTTTGTACACATGTATGATGTGAATACTACTTACGGGCCTTACTTAAAGAAAACTTGAAATTCAAAATAATATTTAAATAAGAGATTTCCTATCTTTATTTTCACATTTGGGGATCACTAAATACCAAAATTATGTAGAAGGATAGGGTAAGAATATGGAAATGAAATCTGTCTCCTAATATTATAAAGATAATTTATGTCATTTTGAGTTACAGTTTTTAAAGTAATAAAAAAATAAGGTAAAACAGATACAAAAACTCAATTTTCTATCCCTCCTAACTTTCCAACAGCAATTAGAGAATCCAGTAAATGTACAGCCATCCCAGGATGGTATAGGATGTTATAGGATCACTAGATGGTCAAAAAGAAGATAACAAAAATGGTTCCCCTGGAACAATTTGAAACAAAATCTACATCTACAGATTGTGATATAGCTAGAAAATAGTTTCCACTATTCTAAGTCTTCGATATTTTAGGTTTGTTTGCACAGCATCTTTCCACTCTTAAGAAATGACCCTTTATTAACACTCAAGTGTTTGCAGCTTATAACCCAGAAACAAACAATGCTTCTAAATGTAAAGAAGAATGATATTAAGAGTATCAAGGCTACTTCCATAGCTATAGCTGATGAATAATAATGATATTGGGGAATAGTCCAATAATCTTGAACTTTTTCATAACTTTACTCTTCTCCAACACAAGAAGTCCTAATCAAAATATGATAAACATTAATAGAGGATTTATATATTTTTATTGTTCACTCCAAAGCAAATACACTTTCCTCTTTGCAAGCCTGACTTTGAAAGAGTCAGACCCTCAAAACTATTTTATAGACAAAAGTTTACTGCTTTGAGTTAGGTGTTTTCCTGCCTTTGGGTGTTGCTCTCTATTATTTTGGCAACTGCATAGAAAAACAAGATAAATCCATTATGCTTGTGTTGAATTGTTCAAAGTCAAGCTGTCTTCAAACAAAGTTTTCTGTTCCCTTCTTCACTACTAATTAAAGTTTAATTATTGCTCTTTAAATGCAACAAAACGTGATACTTTTATGTACATTCTCATTGAAATTGATGAAAACAAGAGTGTCTGTGATTGCTTTTTTAATAGTTTTCAAGTATTTTCCTTGGCTATTTTCATTATTGCCTTTGTTCCGGTCTTCTAATCAGGAACAGAGGGTTACCAAAAAATATCTTCCTAAGATATAGGATGTTATGTAGAAAAAAATAGATGTATAATTAAAGATTTTCATCTCCTTAAAGACTGAAAAGCTCAGAAGACATTTTGCTATTACTGGCATTATTAAGATGATTTGAATGTTTTGTTTCTTAAACTAAGTGAAATACATGTGAAATGTTACTTGTTCTTGCAATGATTATGGCTTATACTTTTCTTCTCCAGTGAGATGAAACGTCTGACTATTTTGGAGGGCATATTGATTTTAAGGTAGGAGGCTTAATTATAGAAAGCCAAGGGAGATTCCTAAAACAGTATTGCCTTTCACTTATCACTTAATTATACTTAAAGTATATAAGTATAGAAATATACAGATATGAATTGAGTGACAAATGTGTGATTTACAAATTTGACTCAATGACAACTAATCCAGAAAGCAATTCTTTATATTTATATAAACTAGTATACCTAGTAAGGCTTTAAAAATTGTTAGAATATATTTTTCACATTTATTTCAAAATATTTGTTTATTTGTAACTGTTTATTTTTAAGTTTTGTTGTTAATGGGGATTGAAATCTGGGCCTGGACATTGTCCCTCAGCTCTTCAGCTCAAGACTAGTGCTCTACCACTTGAGCCACTGCCAGTTTTCTGGTGGCCCATTGGAAATAAGAGTCTCACGGACTTTCCTGCCTAAGCTGGCTTTGAACATTGAGTCTCAGCTCTCAGCCTTCTTAGTAGCTAGGGTTATAAGCATGAGCCACTGACTCCTAGCTACACAATTATTTTTTACATAGATATGAAATATTGCTTGATAAACCCATTCATTTATTTGTTGTGTAATAATAAAGCTACATCATATCCATTAATTTCTGCATGTAAAATTTCTTTTTAGAGAGAATGCTCAAAAACTTATCTTCTGGCTAGGATGAAATATCTATTCTTAACTATAATCACTTTTCTTCTTGTGGTATACAATTAATATGTTTAGTTTTAGTCCTGGAAGTCTGCTAATTAAAGTGACATAAAACATGAATTGTAAAGTGAAAGAAATTCATGGTTCCATTACTTGTTTTAAGAAAACAATTATGCCTTTTGTTTCCAATTATATTTCTGTGGGAATGTGTAATATTCATTGATTTAATTGTTAAAATTTATAACCGTTACATTATATCAAGTTGATTCAAACTTGTTTCGTCCTGGGGCTTGAACTCAGGGTCCCTGAGATTTGTTGCAATTTTTTAACAATTTACCATTTCAGTCATGCCTCACTTCTGGCTTTTTTGCTGATTAATCAGAGATAAGATTATCAGGGATTTTATTTTGTGGGCTGCCTTCAAACAGCAAAACTCAAATCACAGCCTCCCAAGTAGCTAGGATGAGATACATGAGCCACCTGCTCACCACTTGTATATGAATTTTCATAGGCTAAATTGTTTTACACTTTCAATGAGTTCAACTCTTTCATTTTCCTTTCCTATAATTTTAATGCCAAATCTCAAAATGGTCAAAACATCTTCCGTTGCTGTAAATTTCCATCTCTCTTTTTGTTTTATATGCCACGTTTTAATCCTGCTTGAAGTTAACATTTGAATAAATTGTTATGTTTAAGTCAATGTTCACTTTTTAATTTTACCAAATACTGCCTAATGTATCACCACTTATTAAACAGAACATCATTCCACAAATGTTTGGTTTTACCCCTTATTAAATATTCCTTGATAATATTTATGTGGGTCTAATCTGGTGCCCTACAGACCCATTGAGCTGGATAATCTTTCCTCCACAAATATAACAATTTTACACTAATAGCTTTAATATTGGACAGAGAAATATATTCCAGATTATTTTTCTTTGTCAATGACTCGAAGAGTGCTAGTCAGGTGTTCTTAGAAATTGTCATAAACATAAATAAAACTATGAAGCTGAGTGCTGTTGGCTTATGCTTGTAATCCTAGCTGCATGGGAGGCTGAGATCTGAGGATTGTGGTTGAAATTTAGCTGGAATGGGAATGTCTGTAAGACTGTTATGTCCTATTAACCACCAGAAAACCAGAAGTGGCACAGTTGCTCAATGAGTAAAGCATTCACTTTGAAATGAATAGCAGAAGGGCAGTGCCAGGACCAGATTTCAAGCCCCATGAATGACCAAAAAAAGGGGAAGAGACAATTTATATCTTTTCTCAATTGTATCCTCCAATCGACAAAAATTATGTCTCCATTTATTTAGATGTTTGCTTTTATATTCAGCATTGTATAATTTTCAATGATGGTGAGTAAATAGTACTTTAATACATTTTGACAATGTGTGAAGGTAGCATAAAGAAATTCAAAGAAAACAGTTGAAATATAAAGGGCAATGGAAATGGAGAAAGCCAGAAACGGGTTAATCAGGCCCTTCATCAATATGTGAGAATGTAAAATATTGCAATAAGATATCTTCATATAATTAATATGCACCAATTAATAACTATCTTCCAAAGGCTTTGGTATTCAAGTATGACATAAAGGATAAATACACATTCTGTGGTGAAATGAAAGAAAGATAGATGAGAAAATGCATACTTATAATGATTGTGTAAATAAACTAAGAAATTCAGTCAACATGCTGAGGGCTCGTGGCTCATTGGACTCGAAAGTTGCTGGTATCTAAGATAATTCTAAAATGTTAGACTTGATCCTATCTTTAAGACTGCTTAATACTATTGCTTTTTGAGTCAGTAATCTTTTCCTTGTTGCTGGTTGTGGTGGTGGTTCTGGGCCTTGAATCCTGGGCCTGGGCTCTGTCCCTCAGCTCTTCCACTCAAGGCTAGAGCTCTACCACTTTAGCCATAGTATCACCTCCGGCTTTCTGGTGGTTTATTGGAGATAAAAGTCTCATGGACTTTTCCTGCACAGGCTGGCTTTGAACCATGATGCTCAGATCTCAGCCTCCTGAGTGCCTAGGATTACAAGCATAAGCCAATAACTTACAGACAAATAAAAATTATAATATATGTATCTCTATATATACATGTATGTACACATCTGTATATTCTTATATATGTATACATATATAGGTATTTGAATATATACACATATAAGTATGACTATATGCATATGTACATGCAGTGTGTACACATATATATATTTATTTAAATAGACTTGAATCAGAAATATATTAAGAGCATATTAATGCCAATGAAATACTTTAACCATCCTGAATAAGTTATCCAAAAATCCAAATACATATCTCTATAGTAATATAACAACAATCAAGGAACATATGGAAAGATCGTAACATACCTAGACATTACATACATATAGATATTAGTGGAAATAGAAAGAATAAGATAGTCCTGCACAACCATTATGTAGAAATTGCAATCCTTATACATTGGTGCTTGGCACTTAAAATGATATAGTCAGTTTCTTAAATATACTGGAAATCTTTAAGACATTACACATAGAATTGTCTCTATGATCCAGTATTTTGAATTATAACTTTATATACAAAATAGGTTACAACATATGTCCAATGAGACACATGTACAAGAATATACATAGCAAAACCCTTCATAATATCATATAATAAAACATGGAAATGCTCATTGAGGATGTTATTCCAATATACACATGTATACAAAAAAATATGCTCTATCCATGAGGAAAATTTACAGGGACTTATTTTGGAAACAGTGATATTACATGGGAGAAATGGATAAAATAGACTACATTTTCTAATTATATGAGGTTTTTAAAATTGGCACATCTGTAGAGGTAGAATATGAAATAATAGCTGCTCAAAGGGAGAGTAGGTTGAAATGATGACAGGAAATGACTATTAATAAATATTTGAGTATTTTGAGAGGGTAGTAATGATAAAATGTTCCTGAACTGAAGGTGATGTTCTTACTCCAACTCTTTAACATTCTAAGAATCATTGGACTTTATCGAAGAATCACAGATTGCATTTGCATTAACCTTAGGAAAATTTTTAGAATAGTAGTGGGTTAAACTGAGTGATAATTTAGAATTTAAAATCACAGAATTCTATAATGCACAACTTTAGTATGTTGATGAATAAGACTATCAAGAAAATATGATCTGTGATATGTACTCTGAGTGCCTATATATGACATTAAGAGACAGTGAGTATTCTACAAATTCATGTAAATTGAGCTATGAGATAGGATTGAGAAGGATGAGGGATAATGATCATAAGATGCACTGTATTGGCCATGGAATGTGGCCTAGTGGTAGATGCTTGACTTGCATGTGTGAAGCCCTGGGTTTGATTTCTCAGTACTATATAAACAAAAAAGCAGGAATTGGCACTATCACACAAGTCATAGAGTACTAGCATGAGGAAAAAATCTCAAGGACGTTGCCAAGGCATGAATTCAAGCCCCAGGACTAGGCAAAAAAAAAGAAAAGTGCATTTTATTAAGCCGGGCACTAGCGGCTCACGGCTGTAATCCTAGATAATCAGGAGGCAGAAAATTTAGGTTTGAAGCCAGCCCAGGCAAGAAAGTCTGTGATATTCTTATTTCCAATTAAATCTCAGAAAAATCAGAAAGTGCTGCTGTGCCTCAAGTGATAGAGTTCTACTATTCATCCAAAGGAGCTCGGGGACAGCCCCCAGACCCAGAGTTCAAACCTCAGGAGAGGAAAAAGAAAAAAAATCTCACTATACACTGTTAATATACTGCTTTGTCAAACAGCAAGTCCCACACAACTACTTAAAGTTAATTAAAAATATGATAAAATACAAGTCATTTTGGGAACCAGACAAAGATGGTATACAGGGGAAAAAGTAAATATTATATCATGCTGTTTGAGTTGAAATTTGTTCTATAGTCTTCTTAAATCATTTATGAAATTGACAATACTGCCAATTATAGGTCAATTTCCTTGAGGAACAGATTGTATGCTGCTGTCTTTTATACGAAATCATAGAGGTGATATTTTGCCTTGTATTGAACTATATCTGATATTTTAAAGTAGATTTGTCCTAATATAATATTAATTTAATCAATCATTTCATTAAGGTGATGTTGGTTAGATTTTTTCCAGTAAATCTTATCCCCTATAATAAATGAGAGCATGCTGTGACAGTCTCCTATTAATATGAAAAAATACTTTATAAAATTAACTTAAAAGGGGGAAAGATTAAACTTGACTTCTGATTTTATACATTTCAGATTATGTTTCTTATCTTCATTGACTTGGGTTGGTGGTGGCACAGTACCCCATGTCAGGAATATGTGTTGGAATATGTGTATTCGTGGAAGACAGGAATAGGAGTGGGAGAGGGCGAAGGAGGAAGAGGGAAGAGAGAGAGGGAGAAGGAAAAGAAGAAGGAGAAGGAGACAGAGAAGAAAAAGAAGGAAGAGGAGGAAAGGACTTTGATCTGAACACCTTTGATCACAAGTTCTCAGCGACCAAATCTCTACAACTATGCCCACATGAAAGGTTTCACCTCTTTATGGCAACTTAGTGAAAGCTAATTATTAATCTCAATCCTTTATGATTTCAGATTTAATTTCTAGAGTGTTGGGTAGATATTTCTATACATTGTGATAACTTCTGTTATTTACTTGAATTAATCAAAGAAGCTATTTGGCATGGAGGTGGTTTGGTTATACCATTGCTGGAGAAACATTTTGAGTGCAAATACATTTTATTTAACAGATAAGGAAGCTTCAGAGATTTCATTTGGTGACCTTCAAAAATGACTATTTCATCTAACTCATAATGACTTTAATTTTTCATAAGTTTATGACATTTCTATTCAAGTTTTTGTCATCTATAGTTAGATTCTTTCTTTCTAGTTGAAGGAAAAATAAATACTATCACAATCATTTATTTCTTAATTATTCCATAGAGTAGGAATAATATGAATTTCCTACCATTCAAAAATAAGTTATATTCAAGTCTATAGGAATAATTCCATGTAATGGAATATCTTGCTTTATTTCATATGGACACTGATTCAATTTCTAAAAATCACTGTTGACATAAAATACATGAAATTCAGTGTTTCTCTGAAATGTCTCGGTACTCAAACCTCAGAAATAAATAACTAGTAATTAAGATTTTTATATACTCCAAAAATGTATGAATCTATATTTTATGTCGAAAAAGTTTTGGTTTAAAAGAAGAGAAAATCATGTGACCACAGTAGATAATATTTAATTTAATGAAAAATTACTTCATTCACCCTAACAGAGCCTATTGCTTTTAGCTTACATGAGAAATTTCATTAACGATCCCTTCATCACTTTTGAATATTAGAGTATTTCAATTTGTGCAAAGATTCTGTCATTTAAACCTTAGAGTGTATATTTTTTCATAAAAATGAAAACTTTTTTTCACACTGCAGGTTCAGATTCACTAACTAAATAAATATCTAAATATTAATTTGTTAAATTGAGCCTCTAGAATTCAAATAATAAAGAAATTTATTTTATTCTTACATATATTATATCAGTGCTGAATATGGGTATCTCAAGCTTGTAATCCTCACTACTCAGGAAGCTGGGGTTCAAAGCCAGCCTTGACAACAATGATATCATCTTATAAATATGTTAGAAACAATTACAAGAAAAAAACATTTGAATACTTATTTTGGGGTCCATTTCACCTAACATCAACTTATCTGACCTTTGCTGATTGTCTCAGATATGTCCCTCCCCCACTGCTTTCATTGTATTTGATGTTGGTACAATTTGTGGAGTGGAAGGGAAAAAACAAATGGTTTAAATAAGGATAAAGGTGGACCCATTAAAACTATGAGGTGTAAAAGTCGTTATGTTGTAAAATGAACTTTACAACTTTGGCCGGGTGAGGGGCGGAGGTGGGGGTAGATGGGAAGGTTTGGGAGGGGGAAACAAAGGAGGAGGCAACAATGCTTCATAAGAAATGTACTCATTACCTTGCTCATGCAATTATAACCCCTCTGTACAGTATTTTCACAATAAAAAAATAAAAATAAAAAAAGGCCAGACTTGCCAAGAGTTTGTGAGTCGCATCTCAATTAATCACACACACATCAGAACACACGCACACACACACAAAGCCAGAAGTGGAGTTGTGGCTCAAATGTTAGAGCAATGTCCTTACTAGGTAAAAAATCAAGGGATAGGTCTAGAGTTCAAATCACAAGAACAACACACACACAATATTATGTATAAATTCTTATTTTAGTTTAAAGAAATAAACAATATCATGGAAAGTAATATTTGTTACATATCCTGAAATTTTGTGAAGTTGTTTTTATTATCATTTGTCTTAAGATACAACTTAGGTTATTAAAATTAATGATAATATAGTATATTTATAATTACTCATAACACCTTGGAGTATAAGAGTTGGTATTTTTTCTATAGCCATAAGAGATAGTCTGAGTAAAAGAAAGAAAAGAAGAAAGGAAGAAAAAGAATGAAAGAAAGAAAGAAAGAAAAGGAAGGAAGAGAGAAAGAGAGAGAGGAGTAGGGATGAAGGGAAGGAGGGAGGAAGGAAAGAAAAGAAGGAAGGAAGGAAAAAGGGAAGGAATTAAGGCACAAAGAAACGAAGGAAGGGAGGGAGGAAGGAAGGGACAAAAACAATTTAATTTATAAAATGTGCTATTTAGCCCAACATAAACTTGTAATTAACCCTTTAGTAAATGCAAGTTTGCAATTTTCATTTCTCTGCACGTTCCCAATGCATAAATGAAACCAACAAAAGAAGGTTCAGAAATAGCCAGGTGAATCTGTTTGCATCTGTAGTAAATATGTATGCAAATATTTTTCTCATTTTCCATACATCATCAAATAATTATTTGCAAACAATTTACATTTAGTTATAAATATTCTAAAAATTCAAGTAACCAAGGGATGTCAATATATTATATAATGTGAATACTAGTAATTATAATGCTATTAATATTAGTCTTTATGTTATATTAATTGTAACAATTTTATTATGTGTTTTATCAGAGAAATTAGCATACTCTAATTAAAATGAAAGGAGATCTGTATTTGTTGTCACAAATGAATATTTTTGAAAGCAATTAACTCATTGGAGATTGTTCAAATACATCAGAAGTACCTTAGAAAGGCTGTACCATGTTAACATGGTTTCCTATGATGTGATTCAAGAGCCACTATAATTATTCCCATTGTAAGAAGAATAATTCTAATAATTTACATGATATAATCTTGTCCTTAAGTTATTGTGTTCTATGAAATAATATCCAAATGTACACCACACTGAGTTAAAGAAAAAGTAGCAAAATGTTTTGGAAGATGTAACTCCTTCCAGATACACATGTTAAAATTCTATTCTCCTGTCTGGTGACATTAGAATCTACCTTTCAGAGATGACCCTGCAATAATGATTCTGATGAAAGAAGCCCAATATAATTACTCTGCCATGTGAACGCCCAGCAAATAGATTGTTATGAATCAGAAAGTAGACCCCCATAAGACAAAAAAATTGCTTTGAATAACCATTTTTAAAATCAATGTTTAAGCTTCTGGAGTATGGATAATATACTCCTGATATTTTTAAGCCACTTACTTTGAAATATTTTAACAGCCCAATGGCTGACACAAAGCAAAGTTTTGATTTAAATTTCACAAATTCTGATAAAAAAGATTCATAAGGTTTTATTATTTGAATTTTATTCTCCAAGTCTTCGGGTTTTAAATGGGAATTGAATTGAGATTCAACTCTCTATTCAACTATCATAATTAATTTTTTGAATATTTTTATTTTCTTTAGTTGTACAAAGGGGTTGCCATTCACTGAAACAGTATATGGATACAGTGCATCTTGATCAATGTCACCCCTTTCAACACTCTCATCCAATCCTTATGTATCTCAATATTATATTATGGAATTTCTTGCCATTTAACAAAGCAGGTGTACAATGCACCTGGAATTGTGTCACCACTTCAACATCTTCAACCTCATTTCAAACTACCCCTTGCTTTGTATATTTCAATTCTAGGAAGTATACAATGGATTCTTGCCTGTATTCTATCCTTTTCCCCTTCAATTTCCTACCCCTCTCACATTGCCCCCCACTACCCTCTCTTGCACTACATATTTACTGGTATTCATTTTGTTGGCTTTCACTTAGCCTTTTAAGAGAATTATAGTATTTTCACTCTCCATGGACTCTGACACTTCAGCTAATTCATTTGTACCTCCTTGCATACCATCCAATGTGTTTACTTTTACATTTATAGACACTCCTATCTACCACAAGTGAGGAAAGTCATGCAAACTAAGTTTCTCTGGGTCTGCTTTATTTCACTTAATATTATTTCTAAGTGTTTCATTTTTCCTTTAGAATGGTGCAATGTTATTCTTTCTGATGAATGAACAGAATTCCATTATGTATGTATTTATATGTTTATATATATATATATATGTTTGTATACATACATTTATATATGTACATATATCCTTGTAAATTGGGACCAATAAAATTAGATATATATATATATATATATATGTATATATAATCTATTTATACATATATATTTCTTGATCTCTTTTTACAGTGAGAGGCATCTGGGCTGATTCCATATGTTGGCTACAGGAAATAATGCGATAATGAACATGATTATGCTGGTAGCTTCAGTGTGGCCTTGTTTCTGCTCTATTGGATAAATGACTGGTGGGTAGCTCTCTATTCAGTTCTGTGAGCAATTTCCATACCGTTTTCCAAAGTGATTGAACAAGATTACATTCCCACCAACAGTGTAACAGAGTTTCCTTTGGGCCACATCCCTATCAGTATCTGTGATTGTTCGTTTTTTCATAATGACATTGTAAGAAGGGTGAGATGAATCTCAGTGTTGTTTGGATTTGCATTTCTTTTATGGAGAGAGATGCAGCTATTTGTCATTCTTACTTCTTCTAAGAAGTTATCTTTAAGTCTTTATCCCATATATTAATTGGGTTCTTGTTTATTTGAGGGTTTATTTTTGTTGGGTTTAACTTTTTGATCTCTAAATATGGGTTAGTTATGAAAACACTTGTCTAATGCTTAGCTAATAAAAATCTTCTTCCATTCTGTTCTCTTTCTATATAACCTCCTAACTTTTTCCGTTGCCATGTAGAAACTCTTCAGTATGATGTGATTCTATTGATCCAGAAAGAATGATATTACACCATTCATAAGGAAATGGAAAGACTTGGAACAAACTTATATTAAGTGAAGAAAGACAGACTCAAAGAAACATAGGTTGCCTAATTTCCCTCATTTGTTGTAGTAGAATGTGCCTCTAATTCTACAAGTAAACACAATTGGATGGTAAAAGAGAAAACATTACACTTGGACATGATAAATTGTATGGGATTCTAAACATTTATACAGTGAGATCAAAGGAGGATGACCTTTGGAGAGGATCACAAAGGATCAATAGCTGTACGAATATTATCATATAAAATAATGTTCATTAAAATGATCTCCAAGAAATGATTATGAGAGTTTCTTTATTATTTTGCTTTTTCCTTCAGTGTTCTGATGCCATTTTTTTTAATTTCTGCACCTTTGGTCTTATATGTATGTTTGGATAGGGCAAGGGGGAATACAGAAATGGTGGGACAAAGGCTTAAATGCAGCAGTGCTACTCAATAGACATTACATTGTAAATGAGCTATACAACTTATGCTAGAGGGAGTCTGAAAGGGAAAAACTGGGAGAATATGTGTGAAGAGGTGACACTGTTCAAAAAGAAATGTGCTCATTATCTGACTTATGTAATTGTAACCCATCTGTAAGTCATCTTTACAAATTAAAAATGGACCTCATAAACTGGCGAGTAGCTATACAAATACTAGGTTAAAATGGCTTTAAAATAAAAGTAGTATGAAAGTAAAAAGAGACAAAGAAGGACATTAAATATTGACAAAGAAAACTCTCCATCAGAAGGATATAAAAATTCTAAATATCAATGTCCTGAATCTTAGAGAAATTCATCAGAGTAATACTACTTACCCTAAAAACATGCGTATATCCAAATAAATTGTTGGTTGCTTGAACAAATCTGGACAGGCCATCCAGGTGAAAACTTAGCAAAAATTTTTAGAGCTAAATAATTCCATTGACAAGTTATACCTAACAGAAATCTACAGAGTATTTCACCTATCAGTGTCACAATATATATTCCACTCAGCAGCCCAAGGAATGTTCTCCAAACTAGATCATATCTTATATCACAAGGAAAATCTTTCATAATTCAAAAATAAAAACGAAACTACTCTTTGTATCCTGTCAGACCATGATGGTACCAAATTAGATCTCGACATCAAAAGGCATCACATAACATTCTGAAACCCACAGAGATTGAATAACACATTGTTAAATCATCAGTGAGTCACATCAGTGAGATATACAGGAAAGTTCCAACGTTTATGGAATTCAGTGGAAATGAACACACAAAATCCTACCTCCTCTGGGACACAGCAGCAGCACAGACAATACTCAGAGGAATATTTATAGCTTTGAGTATGTACATCAACAAATTAGAACAATCTTAAATCAGCACTAATGATGCACCACTAAGTCTTTGACAAAACAGGAAAAACAAAACCAAAAACCACTAGACAGAAATAATACAAATTAGATTAAAAAATAAGTGAATCAGTCTCAAAAAACATACAATCATAATTGACTTTTATCTACTAGTAGCTCAAAAATTCACCCAATGAATGTCAATGTAGCTATTTTCAGAGATAGACTCAACAAGCTCAAACCAGTGAACAAAAAAATCTAGAATTCTAACAAGCAACATTCTGTTTGACTTTAAAAAATTCTCTGTTGTTATTATTAAGGTGACTTATAGATGGATTCTAATTACAAGGATCAGGTCATGAGTACATTTCCTTTTGTGAAATGTCTTCAGTTCCCTCACTTGTTCCCAGTCCCACCCTTCTGTCCCCACCCATGTGTTAAATAGTTCACTTTCATCAATGTTCAATGAACTCCACTGCTGCAATTTTTCACTCTTTTCCCTAAAGCTCTGTGCCCACCCCTCACCTTCCTGAAGACACACAATGAATATACCAGGCATAAGGTAAAAAAGACAGAATTATCACAAACTATAAACAACTACAAACACAAAACAAAAAAGAAGTTTTCTGTTTCTGTATCTCATAGTTCATTTGAGTATGTATATGTTGTTATATAAATCTAATTGTTTTTTATCATGAAGTCAATTCAGGGATTAAGGTGTAATAACATAATATTGCTTTCTATTTAGTAATGCTTTTCATTTTAATATTAAAGTTGTAAGTAACACAATTCAAGTCCTAATGAAATTTGAAAGTTCATATTTAGATGTTCCAAATGTCTAATAATTCCCTTTTGGCAACCAAAATTAAAAAAAAGTCATGTTTTATCCTCACGAATGTCATTATTTCATGTGTAAAAAGTAAAATAAATGTAATGTTAATTCAGTGGACATAAGGAATCAAGTACTTATGCAATGCATCAGTACCATAGATTATGACATCTATTAATAAAATTAATAAAACTTGTTTTAAGTAGATTACTTCAGACATGAACCAAATGATAATTTTCTTTTCTAAGTGAAGTTATATAGAAATCACAGTCCAAAGATTCCAGAATTCTGTGTGCTTTATACATGTCAATTTACACATATGCTAGGCTCATCTCAACGTTATTTGAAGATAACTGAGAACAGGATTAGAATAAAAAAAATCACGCAAATGGTTAGCTGTATTTTGTGACTAAATAGGTCTCTTTTATATCTCTTTATTTTATTTGAAAAATCTGGAAAATTTATTTAAGTCACATCAAAAATAATGAGAAATATACACCCTTAGCTCCTTAAAAGACAATCAATAAAAAAAGGAAACAACAAAGAAAAAATTGAACCTCATTTTGCACGTGGTCTTTGTATATTGTGGTGCTTTGTTACTGTGGATTATGTGACTCTCCCATGAATCTGGGCTCAAATCACAAGGGCTACAGGAAGAAAATTTCAAAATCTAGAGCAGCTAATACACCTGTGCAGTTGTTCGTAGGTTTCACTAAAGTCGCAGCTGGACATCAACTGTACAAAGGAAATAATTCTACTTCTCTGCAGGCAAGAATATGATGGAAATCATAGTGCTATCTTCTTAGATGAAATAAGAACACCACACTTTAAAAGCTGACTAAATGATCAGCCTTTTGAATAACAGTGCCATTTTTAATGCATTCTAGATAATTCAATCCTTCATCCCTCCACAACCATTAATGACATTCACAAATCATTGCCGAGGGGAATTTCCAGTTCTATTTGATATTTCAAATGGATTAGGAGTAACAAACAATAATTCCAAGTTGTTGAGAATATTTAATTTAGAATAAGCAAACAAATCAGATTCAACTCCATAGCATAACCTTTAGGAAAAGTGAATTAAGGTATATGGCATGTCTTTTGTAATTTAATTATAGACATTAGGGCAAAATGCCCGAAACACTCTGCAAGTAGGAAACAGAAGTCTTTGATAAGATCTATTAAAGATTACAAGTAATTTTACCTACAATTTCTATTATATGATAGCATATTTTTTCTGCTAATCAGAGACAAAAATATTTTTAATTATGATATGAAAAATGCATCATCATGAATGAATGAAATCAGGGAGTAGATGGCTCAGCGCTGGTTGGTTCTGTTAAATATTCTCATTATTTTGAATGATCTGGTGTTTTTTTCTGTGTGGAATTATGAATGTATTTAATGTCTGGGCTGGAAAATTTGATTATTAGATCACTGCTGACACCCAATGTCAGGAATCTAACCTGAGTCAGAGTGGTAAATATATATGTGTGCATGTGTGATTGTGTGAGTGCCTCCAAGTCTGTATTTAGAAGGAAGTATCTTATTTCCCTCAGGGTATATACTTAATTCTATTAGTTATTCTTCATTAATGACAGCAGATAAAAGTAATTGGAAGGATATGTAATCATATATGAAAATGCAACAATTATTGATTTTCAAAAGCTACACTATTCGAGAAATATTTAGTAAAACAAGTTAAATTATGGAAAGATAAAAGTAATGTGATTATTTATTGCATACAGTTTTATATTTTAGTTTCATCAAGTAAAAATGCCATTTATTTCTACTGTATAGGAAGGTAAACCCTAAATATTACAGTTTGTGCCATATTTCACAATGAGAAGGTTTGTTTATATCAATAAGTTTATTTCTTTTGGTTCTGCTGTCCTATTCATAATTCTTCTCATAGTATTCTTCTATGGACTTTTTCTTTCTGCCAGTTTGGGGCTTGAACATACATCATGCTCTCCGTTTTTTTGTTTGTTTGTTTGTTTTTTGCTAACAGTGGTCAGTCTACTATTTGAACCATGCCCCAGCCCAGAAATTTTTGTAGTTAATTGGAGATAGAACCTCATGAACTTTCCTACTAGCCTGAAAACCATTAGCCCCCAAGTCTCGTACTTCTTAATCACTAGGATTATAGAGATGAGTCTTGGATCCAAAGTGTCAATGACTTTTCGTGTTTTATAGCTTCCACATGTTTGCTAGTAATTGCAATAATAAACTACCACAGATTGGGTAGCATTAATATTGTAAATACATTGTCTCTGAGTTGGTGGAATTAGAACTCCAAGATTAGAGTTGGCTTCTGATTCCTCTTTTCTTGGCATATTCAAGGCATTCTGCTTCTCTTGGAGTAGACTTCAACTTAAATGCTACCTTTGAGATTCTGTTTCCCCATATGCAATCACTTTGTAAAACAATGGGTTTTTTATCTTTAGTCTGATTTCAGTGGGACATAACATATTACTTAATAGATAGAAGAAAATCTCTAATATAAAATTATTTGTTTGGGACATGGAAGTTACAGTTATACTTTTAAAAAGTAGCAAAAGAGGTAAAGGATTTATTAGAGCTTGTAAGACAAGTATGAAGTCTTGACCTTAGACATGCCACATTTAAATTCCCAGTGCTATTGGAAAATTGAACTCAAAACCTATACTTGTGAAACAGCATCTCTGACACTACCATACCTGCAGATTATAATTTGATTGCTTATTTTGAGGTAGTATCACTATGCCTGGGCCTGCTTGGACTGAGGTCCTCCTAACACAAGCACAAAACATTTTGCCTGGAACTGGAATTCTCTAAGTTCTGTTTTCCAAGTAGATAATATTATAGATTTGAGCCACTTTATTCAGTAAAATATACAATTTCAAAATATCTTGGTATTGCCTATATTTGTGCTTAACATATATAGCTAACCTTAATTTTCTCCCTTTTTTGTTTAGTACTCTGAGTTGAAACCATTGGCTTTCTTGATATACATGGCTTTGTTTTGGATGGAATGCCATCACAATAAAAAAAGTCTCACAAAAGTTTATGTCAAAAATCATGGAAAGAAGGCTTCAGGTTAGAAAAAACACTGATCTTTAAGTTATAATTGCAGTGTTATTTATAGTGTTAGTCAATTCTTGCTTAAGTATCAGGAGGAAGGCAGAAATCTGAAAGATGTCAGGTCTCTATAGAAATTTTGTAGTTGTCATTTCATGTTATCTTCCTTCCTTAAAGCTTGTTTTATTAAAACCCTCTGGGTGTATATTGGTTGGACTGATTGGTAATCATCTCTGGAAATAAAGCTGATTTTAAAGGCTGGTGGTTTGGTAAATAAAGGAATGATCAGAATGAGCACAGATATTGTCACAGATTGAGCCGACCAGGTTAACTGCTGAACAGCCAAAAAAAAGCAAAGTTTCAAGTTTGATGATCCACATTGGAACATATACAGATAGATAGATATATACATATGCATATACATACATACATGAAAAATTAAATCTCCAGTAGAATATAGAGAAACTTGGAGTGACAGGTATTAAACTATATCAAACTGGTTGCAGGAAAGGTACAGTAAAATATAGATAGTTTAGCATAGATTTTGTAAAGGATGAAAATTCTTCCTTCATTATATACTTTACAAATATCCTTATTATGTTTTAAGTTTTTTTTTTTGTGAAAATACCATACAAAGGGGTTACAATTACAGGGACAATGTAATGAGTATATTTCTCATCAAGCATTGTTACCTCCTCCTTTCTATCCCTTTATCATCCCTTTCCATCTCCCCTTCCCGACCCTCTCTCCCATCTTGAGCCAAAGTTGTAAATTTCATTTTTCTACATAACATCTTGTACATCTCATTGTTGCACTGGGTTGACCTGTATCCCTATTTAAACAATTTGGTTTTTCCCTTCCCCTCCACAAATTACACCAACATCAAATACAGTGAAAACTAGGTTGTTGTTGTTTTTTTTATTGTACTAGGAGCATCTATACAATGCTGAAAATTTGAATTACACAAAATATGCAACATGGGTAGGCTCTGGTGGCTCAAGGATGTAATCTTAGCTAGTTAAGAGGCTAAGATCTGAAGATCACAGTTCAAATCCAACCTGCATAAGAAAGTTCATTAGATTCTTATCTCCAATTAAACACCAGGGCAAATGGAGTTCCAGTTCAGATTGTATGTCAAGCACTGGCTTAGAACACAAAAACACCATCCAGGCCCTGAGTTTAAGCCCTGGGATCAACAGAAACAAAAATATAAAATAAAACATGGAGTTAGATATTTTATAATGAAACATAATTTAACATACTCTACATTGTTAGAAAGACTAGACTTATGTGTTAGCTTTATAACCTACCATAATAAGTGATGTTGTCGACTTATTAAACAGAAATGCTTATTCAGATTTCCAAGTTTGAAGGTTTCAGTATATGTTCAGTTGGTTTTATTGCTTTGGGAGCCTGTGAGAAGACAATGGCAAGGTGGGGAGCGTGTCAAAGAGAAAAATTTTTTTTAACCTAGACTGATTAAAAGATAAAATAAGAAAGTAGTTGAGAGTCTATGTTCTCATAGCTTTCACGCTGAAGAACTTAATCTCCAGAACTATTCAGATATTCTCCACAGTCTGGGAGGAAATAGAAAGTCACTTTTCTTTAACTCATAGATCTTTCTGGGGCATTCTAAATTCAATTGGCAACACCTTCACAAATGATAATGACTTGTCCAGGGGAAGAAGCAAGTAGGTATTTCTGTAAATTCTAATCATAACTCAGCAGACTAAATATTTTATGGAATTCCTATTAAAATATTTTCTTGCAGACGGAGTGGGTCTTTATAATACAAATGTGTGTATCTGTGTGTTTGTATGTGTGTATGTGTGTGTTGAATAAACTAATGTCACAATGTAGCAGAGAAAAGTATTAGTGGGGCTGGGAAATTGTCTTAGTTGTGGAGCCCTTGCCTTGCGTGCATGAGGCCCTTGGTTCGCTTCCTCAGCACCACATAAACAAAAAGAAAAAACTGGCGCTGTGGCTCAAGTGGTAGAGCGCTAACCTTGATCTGAATAGCTCAGTGACAATGCCCAGGCCTAGAGTTCAGGCCCCACAACCGGACCCAAAAAAATATTAGTATGGCCTTTCGTTTTCCTTCTTATACTATGAAGGTCTGCCACAATTCCCAATCAAATCCTATCCAAGATTCAAACATTAATGCTGTCCCAAAAGTTTTGCATGCATGAAGGGCTGGGAAGGTGGCTCAGTGGTGGAGCACTTACCTTACTTACCAAAAGTTTTGCATGCCAACCCAAGTACATCTACTGCATTTAAGATGGCCATGGTATATAAAATTTTAAGTCTTTCAATTACGTTGTCACCAAAGAAACAACATATAATATTTCCTTAAAAATACCTAGACTGTAGAACACTTTACCCAGAAAATTGAAGGAATATACTTTATAGGATTTAATTTAAAATTTAGTCACTGAAATGGATGTTCTATATCCACAACTCAGAGCCCTATTAAACTACATAATTTCAAAACTCATCTATTACCATATTCTATGAACACAGTCCTTCCTGAAAACAAACCAGTTGTGGTAAACAAATTACCGTGTATGCCATTGTCAAATGCAGCTGTTCTAAAGCATGGAACTGGCAGCAATTAATGCCTGTAAACAGCTGGTTCTAAGGAGTATGGAAAGTGATTTTTCCACTATAAGTAGAAAAGTCCACAGATGTTTCAGATTGTTTCATTGTTTGCATTTGTGAGATATATTTTGGAAAGCACAATGAATGAAAGCGTGCTGTTTTGTAAAACTTTGCTGGCTGACACACCAGGGAAGGAAAACTTTTGAAATGTTTCAAATGAAAAGACAGATAATAGGGTGGGTAAGCTGTGGTATGCAGCTTAAATACAGACTGAAGCAAACCAAAGAATGGGAAAAAACTTTTTCTTTAAGAAATGCTTTCTGGGTATATTGTGCTATACACTATAATGAGGAAATGATCATTTCTTTGGAAAAGTAAGGAAAAAACACTCACCTGTTGAACTTCTTTTTAAAGTGAATCTTAAATGACAAGGATGAAGAAATTTAAATGGGTTCATATTATCCAGTATCACTTTAATTTTTTATTAAAAGCTAAAACAAACTGACAGGCTATTAGTCCATGAAGATTTACAGAGTAAGTTTCTGGCATATATTTTATTTTGTTCCTCTTTTTTGGGGGATGATATAAATATTTTATTTTAAAGAGGCAACTTGGTTTTAACCATTACCCACAAAATGTATGCAGTCATAGAATAAGAAATTTTTTTATTAATTTAAGACAATACTAGGCTCATTTTATGCCAACACAAAATATAAAAAACAATGACATTTTCACTGAACAACCACTCATTAAAAAATCATGAAATAATATAGTAAAACTCCATGCCAATTTTTTTTGTTGGTTGTGTGCCTTGAACTCTGTGCCTGGGCACTGTGCATCAGCTCTTCATCTCAAGGCTACCACTGTA
This sequence comes from Dipodomys spectabilis, assembly GCF_019054845.1. NCBI lineage: Eukaryota > Metazoa > Chordata > Mammalia > Rodentia > Heteromyidae > Dipodomys > Dipodomys spectabilis. The sequence continues at coordinate 6,159,275 of NW_024870729.1, read as the reverse complement.
CCATCTGAGCCACAGTGCCATTTCTGGTTTTAAGGTGGTTTATTGGAGATAAGAGTCTCACAGACTTTTCTGCCCAGGCTGGCTCTCAACCACTATCCTCATATCTCAGACTCCTGAGTAGCGAGGACTACAGGCATGAGCCATCAAAGTCCAGATCCAAGTCAATTTTTAAAAAGCAAGCTTATTGAAACTTCTAGCTTTTTCCAGTAAACAATCTTATTTTTTCAGAATTAGCTTATAACTGAGTTATTTTTAGATGTAACCGTGAATTTTTTATAGAATCAAATATAATTCTATTACTCAGTATTTCACAAAAATCCACTGTAATTGACTTTCTCCAAAATCAATTATTACATACTATCTCACACACTATATTCATTACATTCCAAATAGTTTGGACCATTTCATATAAATTCTAGGTGCTATTTTACATTATAAATTCACATCTGTGGTTTTAAACTAAGGAGAAAAGATTTTAGAGGTAAAATCAAATATGAATGTGTAGTGTGGCCCAATTAAACCAAAAATTGTGAATTCATACAGACAAAATTGTTTTCTTTCCACTAAATACGTTGAAGTAATACCATTGGAAATAGTGAGGCAGGAAGTGGCAGAATTCAAATCTCATCAATGTCTCTGTAATTCTGCTAACCACTCCACTAAGAAACCCCGTTTTCCCAGTGTCACAAAACTTCAAGTGTCTCTCTTTGAAATCTATTTGGAAAAGTTCTAAATCACTGATTCTTTTTGTATTTTCTGTTATATGAAACAAAATATAGGCACAAAACAATTGAAATAAAATGCACACATATTTTGAAGTCATCACAGCTGGAAAAACAACCAACAAATTGGAACTTCCCCAGGAACAAAAACATGTTGTGCACAGTTTATTTTTCAAACTACAAAACTTTCAAACACATGTAAATTTAAATAGAGCTATAAGTATAACTGTCTCTCAGAAATAAGGTTGTGTTAATTTGTAATTAAATTCATCTGGATCAAACTAATATAGAAAATCCCTTGAATGGATCAAATTGTTTAAAACAAATGTAACTGTATGTAAAGAAAGATCTGCACATACTTAAAAGAAAAAATGCTGCAGTATGAAATCACAAAAATCATAACATTCTTAAAATTTCTGAAATGCAATTAGTAATTCCAAAATATCCATAATGAGAACTAAATACTACTGACTTAACAAGAACAAAATTTGCAAATAATAGAATCTGAGCAGTGTACATGAGTGTACATAATTTAAAAATACTCCAAATTATACAGTTTTTAGAAGACTGAATGTGGATTATCTAAAGGAAAACATCAGCACATTATTTAAATGAAATTAAAAATCTCATGAAAAGAGAGAATAGTAGTAGTTCTGGAAAATAATACTTTAATAAATGGTGGTCAAAATCCAGTACTGACTAAATTGTATACCTAATTAGTTAGATCCAAAGAAGACCGAAGTTACTCGAGCTGATTTGAAACTGGCAACGTAGTAGAATACATCAATAACATTATTATTGATATTGACTCTGGCATGGAATTCATTTCCTCTTTGATCTGACAAATGAATATATGAAAGAACATAACTTCTCCAACTAACTATCAAGACCTAACTAAACATATAACTAGAAAAGTCATCATGCAATCCGTATTGCAACTGGGATAAAAAGAAAAATCAGTCATACTGATTCTGTATTTATTTTAAATGTTGGCTTTTTTCATAAATTATTTCCTTTGTCTTGCATTTTTAAAACGTTGTGTTAAATGATTTATATCTTGGTAACTAATTTTGGATGCCTCCTTAAATTTTGTTCTGGATATAATATCTCAATTCAGCTCCTCACCCATGAAATGATGTTGTTTACAAAACAAATTCTAATAACCTCTGATTATAATACACAAAATCTCATAAGATGATTTCAGGAAGCATAGGTTAACATTTTGATATCGTGGTCTCATGACTGATCAGGCCTATCTGCATGAGTAAAGTTGTACCTAGATTCCTCAGCCTAAATTTAGCCACTGTTAAAAAGTGTTTATACCTTTATCTGTCACCCATCAGAGGTTAAACCTGAGTATAAAATCTAAGGAAAATCATAAGGTAAGAATTTAGCTCTTCTGGATATAAAGTAAACCAAAATGAAGCATAGAGTAACTCATTTGACTAAAGTCAATCTATTTCTCTGAAACATATTAAGAATTCCCTTACAATGTGTATTATTCTCAAGAAGGGAATGAAGAATACGAGAAGAGGACTAAGCAAGTATTGTCTTCAAATATACATAATTTGGATTTATATCTTTATTTCGTATAGGCATTTTTGATAAAAACTGTTTGAATAATTGATTTCCTGGTCAGGTATAATATATCCTAGTTACATTTACCAAACTTCATTCAGAAAATTGTATATAGTAATTGAGTAGAAAGATATTCAATTAGTAGCAAAAAGTATATACCTATAGGGTAATATTTTGAAGAGTCAATTGGAAATATTCTAATATAATAACTTGAACAATTTCACATTGACAGTAATTATCTAGAATACTTTAATGTTAATTGGACAAGATTGTCCTTCTAAATGAGCAAAACCAATTTCTCCTTTTACTTTATCAGGGAAATATCTCAGCTAAAAATGGAAATTAACCTATGAATCTATAACAACTGGAATGAATTTTAATTTTTTTTTAGTAAATATCAATTTCACAAAAGTATTTTATTGTGTTATAAACATATATCCACATAATGTAGTTTGTTAAATTTTATTCCTTTTATTAATTTCATTATCCTATTTTTATACTTATATTTTATTATGTCATCATACGAACTTATGAAATATTTGAACATATTTACTCCACAATATTTCTCTTCATCTCCTCTCTTACTTTTTTCCAAACTTAATCAGTTCCATCTTTTACACCTGGGTCATTCATTTTATTTTCTGGGTCTAGCATTTGCATATGAGAAATCTAATAATTGTTTTTCACAGTATCACTAATTGCTTTAATATGAAGGTTTCCAATTCTATTTTCTTGAAGATGATGTGATTTCATAATTGTGTGTGGCTAAAAAGTATATCATTGTGTGTGTGTGTGTATATATATATATATATATATATATATATATATATATATATATATATATATATATATAAAACAGTTCCTCTCTTCAATGAGTGATTAAGGAACATGTAGTTAATTCTGTAGTTATTTATGCTTTTTTATGTGGGAGAAGGAAGGATGGAAATAATGATGTTTGGAATAAGAAACATGCTCTTTAGGCAGGCAATCTACTATTTGAAACATCTCTCCACTGCTCTTTCATCAGTATTTCAATAATGCATTGTGCTTAAAAATAAAATTTAATTACATTTGCAAAGGTGTTTTTTTCAGTATATATATTATTTTTTATTACAATGTTACATTTAGTATGTAATGTGAGTATGGGGATGTATGTGAGCATGAAAATCTAGGCATGTTTGTACATGTAGCTGACTCGAAGGAAACTGAATGTATGTGAGATACAGGATTCAAATAAAAGTTTAAGACCTGTAAGTTGCTAAATTGATATATATGTCCAGTTTGTGGAGTGTGATTTCAAGATCACATTTTGGTAGGCTTTATACCAAGTAAGTAGATGTTTCTAATCCAAAATCGTAAGGATTAAAACAACAACTCTGTTTCATAATCATTCAGTCTTAGTAATCCAGACATTGCAATAAGTGGAAAAAATGATTGAAAGTATGGTGGGTCAGTAGTAAGCCTTTAGACACTCTACATTTTCCCCAAAATCTTCAGATGTACTCTTTGGATATAAATTACAATTATATTTATAAATGTACAGATATAATATGATCTTATATATGTAAATATATGTATATATTATAAATACATCATATATTTACTTATATTTTAAATGTGTATCACAAATATTGATTTATATTTAAATGTAATTCATCTCATCATAGATACATAGACAGACAGACAGACAGAAAGATGGACAGACAGAAAGACAGACAGACAGACAGACAGACAGACAGACAGACAGACAGACAGACAGACAGACAGACAGACAGATAGACAGATAGATAGATAGACAGACAGATAGATAGATAGATAGATAGATAGATAGATAGATAGATAGATAGATAGATAGATAGATAGATAGATAGATAGATAGATAGATAGATAGATAGATAGATAGATAGATAGATAGATAGATAGATAGATAGATAGATAGATAGATAGATAGATAGATAGATAGGTAGGTAGGTAGGTAGGTAAGTAGGTAGGTAGGTAGGTAGGTAGGTAAGTAGGTAGGTAGGTAGGTAGGTAGGTAGGTAGGTAGGTAGGTAGATAGATTTTTTTTTTGGTCAGTCGTGAGGCTTGAACTCTAGGCTTAGGTGCTGTCCAAGTGTTCTTCTGCTCAAGGCAAGAGCTCTACCGCTTGAGACCTAGCGCCACTTCCAGTTTTCTGTAGTTTACTGGAGAAAAGAATTTCATGGAATTTCCTGCCTGAGCTGGCATTGAACTGTGATCCTCAGATCTCAGCCTCCTGAGTAGCTAGGACTATAGGCATGAGCCGTGGGCACCCGACTATACTTATATCTGAGATTTGTTAGTGGAACAAAGGATACAGAAACTATTATTCTTATCATGAAAGGACTTCACACTGACAGGTATAATTACAAGAAGAAAACAATAACTATTCACAGTGGCACAAAAATTCCTTAGGTGCCTAGCAAGACAGCATGTGTTTCCATACACTGCATGTGGTGTGAGCAGTTTGAAACCCAAGTGACTGTGGGAGATATTGGACCCTAAACAAACCTGACAATTGCATAAACACTGCCCTCTATGACAGATTTAGCAAGGCCTATCTTAGAGATTCTTGTTAGGGACATGATGAAAAAATTTATAGTTTAGTTGTGATTACAGAACTCTTTTACACATATCACTCAGCCATTAACTATATTTCACATAGTTCCTATTGCTCTAACTTATATTTTCTTGGTTCAGTAAACTGTTTTTTGTTTGTGAAAACTTAGCTGTTCAAAACATAGACATGGGTTTTTAATATTTTTGAAATTGCTGTCTGCATAATGTTGTATGAGATGAGCTTCTCTTTACCATTTCATAGGAATAAACTTAATCTGATTCAAACTTGGAAACAGGTAGCTTGTTCTCTCTCCTAGAAAGCATCTATATAGACTTCTTTACATGTAAACAGACCCTCACTTACTTGCAAAAGTCTGTCAGTGGATCAAACCTAACTCACCCAAGTGAGATGAATTCTTCTCTCATGCTTCCTTTACATTAAAAATGGTAAGAACTGTTCAGTAATGTGCATACTTTTTAATATGAAGTGTGACTCCTATTTTCCTTAATATGAATCAAGCAGAGGAATCAGTTTAAGATGTGAAAGAGCCTTAGAAAGAGTCTTGGATCTTGGAAACTGTCCTTTGTATGAATTTTTGGAGAAATATCCCTTTTCAAAGACAAAGGACTCATTTTTTTAATATTGTGCTGGTACTGGGATTTGAACTCCTGGCCTTGAGCTCTATCTGGGCTTTAATTCTCAATGTTTGCTCTATACCACCTGAGCCACACCTTCACTTCTTCCATTTACCACAAGTGGAGAAAAGAATCTCTTAGGTTTATCCACTTGGAATAGCTTCGAATTTCAATTGTCAAATTTGAACCTACCGACTATCTAGATGTAAGCCACTGGTGCTGTGCTAGAACTCACTTCTTAAGAATAAAAAAATCACAAAAAGAGGAGAAAAAATATTTGTTCAATTATTTATGTGTTGTCTGATAAACCAAAGCACTTGCTACTGGAAGGGAAAAAGAGAGAAGATAGACATGAATATGCAGGAGAGAGACACAAAGAAAGAAGAAAGGAAGGGAGATTAAAAGAGGGGAGGGGAGTGGAAGGAAGGATACAAGAGGAGGGCGTAGCTGAGTAGAATTGTCTACTCCTCACTAAGGTTTTGTTGGACAATCAGTACCTTTGCATTTATGTAGCCAAAGCTTTTTATTTTTGGTAGTAGTAAGCTGAGATATAAAATACCAATTTACAGGTAATAACCTGTTAGTGTGCTTCCTTCTGCACCAAGGAAGCCACAGTTAGGTTACTGTCAGAGAGAAGGCAAGAGTAAGCAATTTAAGTGATTCTGAGAAACAATAATTGACATGCCAGGAATGTTCCCTTGTATGGTGAAGTCAAGCTTCACTCTTGTTCCCTGCTCCAGTCTTCCTCTCAACAAGAACAGCAGAAACAGGAGAGGAAGGAGATATGTGAGTAATGATCATCTCTCTGTTTACCCTCATCCCTTGGTCTCTCAAAATATAAAGCGAAAGGAGAATTAACCTGAACTAGTGGGGAACATGGGAGGAAAAAGTTCAGTCTAACTTATTGTGAAACTTTTAAAATAATTGGAGCAGCATTTCAAATACTGAAATAAAACTTTTTAAATTATTAACAAAAAGTAACTCGAAATTTATCGAAAATTTAGAAGACTACACAGCTCACTACATAGTGGAATCTGAAAATTGAAACTGATTCCTGCCTCTATCATCAGAAATTGAAGATTGTCCCTAAACGTCTAATACTAGGTAAATTACCCTTGATATTCACTTATACTGTGTGAATATAATGCAGAAAATATGACTTTAAATTTAGACTGCTGAAGTGATAAGCGATGGGAATTCATGATGGATAACATAATGCTGACAGCATGGAAATTATTTCCCTTCCATCTTCAGTGAGTAGAGAATAAAAATGCTCTATTGGATGGCCCTGAAAGTCCAATTCTAAATTTAGGACAGAAGGTGAATAGTAAAGAAGATCTATCTTAGCCAATCTGAGATTAGAAATGTGGAGAAATATACTCATTTATGTATGTCAAACATGGAAAAGAGGATGTGGCAAGCCCATAGTCAAATGCCAAAGTAGAGATATTTAACAAAATACCATGAAGTTGAAACAAGTCTTAAAAGGAGGTCTGGGCTAAAAGGGAGTAGGGTAGAAGAATGGAGAGGGAAATGGTGGCCTAATACAGTCATACCATTCAATGTACACATGTCAGAATATAAGTAGGAAACATGAAGGGATAGGTGGGGTTGGGGTAAGGGAAGGAAGAAAAATGCACTGTATATTGAAATGCACACACACTCTATTCAACACTGACATGATGAAGCAAAACCCCTTTGCACAACTAGCTAAACATAATTTTTTTGAAGTTTTAATATTTAGAGACCAGAAGCATTAACCTTTAGAGATAAATAAGAAGAGAGAATTGACATTGTTGAGGCTTGTTTCCCTTTCAATATACAAAATTTAATGTGTGAAGTCTGCTGCAAATATAAATATTATTTTGCCTATTCTTTTAAGAAAATTGCTTAAAATGTAGAGAACCAAATTCCAATATCCCTTCATTTCCAATAAAAAAATCATATGCACCTTTAAGTTTCTCAGTTATTTCTAAATACCTAAATGCAATGCATTATTAGAACTAATTTCATTCCATATTTAAATTTATTTTTTTGTTGTTGTTGTGAAAATACTGTACAAAGGGGTTTCAATTACATGGACAAGATAATGAGTATGTTTCCTATCAAGCATTGTAGCCTCCTCCTTTGTTTCCCCTTCCCATAACTTCCCGTCCTCTCCCCGCTCCCCACCCAGTCCTCCCCCCACCAAAATTTTAAAGTTTGTTTTCGACATAATGACTTGTACATGTCATTGTTTTAATGGTCCAACTGTATCCCTATTATATAAACGATTTGTTTTTTCCCTTCCCTTCCTCAAATTATAGCAACATCAAGTTCAGTGAAAGCAGGTTTTGTACAGTGGGGGAGGGACATACAAAGCAAAAAAGAAATATTCTTATAAATGTGTTAGAAACAATCGCATGAAAGGGAAGAACATTTGAATATATAGCTTAGGGCTCATTTCCCTAACATCAACTTGTCTGACAGTTTCTGCTTGTCTCAGACACATACTAGTTATTGCAAATAAGGGAAATCATGGCACTAATGTTTCTTTGGGCCTGGCTTACGTCACTTAATATATTTTTTCCAAGTCTTTCCATTTCCTAACAAATGGAGCCAATGTCATGCTTTCTGATGGAGGCATAGAATTCCAGTGTGTATATATACCACATTTTCTTGATCTACTCATCTACTAAGGGGCATCTGGGTTGGTTCCATCTATTAGCTATGGTAAATAATGATGCAATAAACATAGTTGTGCTGGAAACTCTACTGTGGCCTTGTATGTGAACATTTGGGTAAATACCCAAAGTGGGATTCTGGGTCATAGGGGAGCTCTATGTGGAGACTTTTGAGGAACCTCAATACTGATTTCCAAACTGGTTGAACAAGTTTATACTCCCATCCACAATACAGTAATGTTCCGTTCTGTCCACATCCCCTCCAGCATCTGGTGTTATTAGAGTTCTTGATTATAGCCATTCTAACTGGGGTGAGGTGGTATCTCAATGTTGTTTTGATTTGCATTTCTTTTATGACTAGGGAGGTTGAGCATTTCTTCATGTGTCTATTGGCCATCCTTCTTTCCTCTTCAGAGAAGTTTCTCTTTAAGTCTTTAGCCCACTTATTTTTGGGCAGTTGTTTCTTTGAAGATTTGTTGGGGGATTAAATTTTTGAGTTACATGTATATTTTAGATATGAGACCCTTGTCCCTTTTATGGCTAGTGAAGATCTTCTCCTAATCTGTGGGCTTTCTATTGATCTTGCTAGCTATGTCCTTTGCCATGCAGAAGCTCTGCAATTTTATGCAATCCCATTTGTCCAACTTTGATTTGTTGTGTTTCTGGGTCTCTATTAAGAAAATTTCGGCCTGGGCCAACAAGATCGAGGATTTCTCCTATTCCAATCTTTAATGTTTTCAGAGTATCTGCTTTGACTCCAAGGTCTTTGATCTATTTAGAGTTGATTCTGGTACAGGGTGATATATAAGGATCTAGCTTTAGTGTTCTACAAGTTGTTAACCAATTTTGCCAGCACCATTTACTGAAGAGGCTGTCTTTCTTCCATTCTATTTTTTAGCTCCCTTACCGAAGATTAGATGGCTATAGGTCTGTAGGTTCATTTCTGGGTTTCAATTCTATTCCATTGGTCCTGAGGTCTGTTCTTGTGTCAGTAGCAAACTGTTTTGATTACTATGGCTTTGTAGTTGAATTTGAATTTGGTATTGATATTCTTCCAGCTCTGTTCTTTCTGTTAAGGATCATTTTTGCTATTCAGGGTCTTTTATTGTTCCATATGAATTTTTTGATTGCCTCTTCTATTTCCTTGAAGAATGAGGTTAGAATATTGATAGATATCGCATTGAATTTGTAGATAGCCTTGGGAAGTATTGCCTTTTTCACTATGTTGATCTTTCCCAATCCAGGAGCATGGGAGTTTTTGCCACTTTCTAAGTTCAGTTTTGATTTCCTTTTTCAGTTTTTTAAAGTTTTCATCATAGAGGTCCTTCACTTTTTTGGTTAAGTTAAATCCTAGGTATTTTATTTTTTGTGGGGCTATTACAAATGGAGTTGCTTTCCTAATTTCAGCCACACTTTTCTTATTGTTGGCATACAGAAAAATCCATTGATTTTTGAGGGTTAATTTTATACCATGCTACTTTGCCAGAGTTTTAAATCAGCTTGAGTAATTTTGGAGTGGACTCTGTGCAATTCTTTAAATACAAGATCATGTCATCTGCAAAAAGGGAGAGTTTTACTTCTTCTTTCCCTATTAGGATGCTTCTTATACTTGCATCTAGTCTTATTACTGTATTTAGGCATTCCAATACTAGATTGAAGAGAAGTGGAGAGAGTGGGCATCCTGTCTCATTCCTGAGTTAAGAGGAAATAGCTTTAGTTTTTTACCATTAAGTATAATGCTGGCTATAGGTTTGTCATATAAAACCTTTAATGTATTGAGGAATGTTCCATGGATTCCTCATTTTTCCAGAAACTTCATAAAAAGGGATGTTGGATCTTGTCAATTGCTTTTTCTGCATCTATTGAGATAATCATGTGGTTCTTATTCTTGCTCCTGTTGATGTGATGAATAATATTAATTGATTTGCGTATATTGAACCAGCTTTGCATCCCTGAAATGAATCCTGTTTGATCGTGGTGTATGATTTTTTTGGATGAATTGTTGAAGTCAATTGGCCAAAATTTTGTTGAGAAGTTTTGCATCAAAGTTAATCAAAGAAATGGATCTATAGTTCTCTTTCCTTGATGAGTCCCTTCCTGGTTTTGGGATGTGTGTTATGATGGCCTCATAGAATGAGTTCAGTAGTGAACTTTCTTTTTCAGTTTCATTGAAGAGTTGGAGGAGTATTGTTGTTATGTCTGCTTTGAAGGCTTAATAGAATTCCGCTGTAAAACCATTTGGTCCTGGGCTTTTCTTAGATTGGAGGTCTCTTATTGCTGTTTCTATTTCAGTGCTTGATATAGGCCGTTTAAGATAGTTTGACTCATCTTGGCTTAGTTTCGGCATGTCAGTATTTTCTAGAATAAGGTCCATTTCTGCCACGTTCTCAAACTTATTAGTACACAGGTTTTAGAAGCATTCCCTTATAATGTTCTGAATATTAGTTGTTTCTGTGATGATGTTTCCATTCTCATCTCTGAGTTTATTTGGGTGTGTTCTCTTCTTTTTCTGATAAGATTTGCTAAGGGTCTGTCAATTTTGTTAATTTTTTCGAAGAACCAACTCTTAGTTTTGTTGATTCTTTCTATAGTTTTTTTTTGCATTCTAATTAATTTAATTCTGATTTAATTTTAATAATTTCTTTCTGTCTACTGGATTGGGGTTTATCTTGCTGCTTTTTTTCAAGGAGGTTCAGATGTCTCATTAAATTGTTGTTTTCAGATCTCTCCAATTTGTTGATGTAGGAGCTCAGAGCTATAAACTTGCCTCTGAATACTGTGTTTGCTGTGTCCCAGAGGAGCTAGTAATTGGTGTGTTCAGTTTTGTTGAATATCATGAACATTTGAATTTCCTTTCTAATCTCTTCCATGACCCACTCGTGATTCAGCAGTGTGTTGTTCAGGATCCATGTGTTACATGACTTTCTTTGGTTGCTTTTGGTGTTGAGTTCTAAATATATTCCCTTGTGGTCTGAGAGAATGCAAGGTATAACTTCAATGTTTCTGAATTTGGATGTTTGCTTTGTGGCCTAAAATGTGGTCTATTTTGGAAAATGTTCCATGTGCTGCTGAGAAAAATGTATTGTCTAATGCTGCTGGGTGAAATATTCAGTAGATGTGTGTTAAATCTAGTTGGTCTGTGCAGTTGTTTATATCTGCGGTTTCTCAGTTGAGTTTTTGTGAAGTTCATTTATCTAGTGGGGAAAGTTGTGTGTAAAAGTCCCCAACAATTAATGTTTATGGATCTATGTGGGATTTGAGGGAAAGTAGAGTTTCTTGGACGAATTAGGGTGCTCTGCTGTTTGGCAAATAGATATTTAGAATTGTAATATCCTCCTGAAGGAGTGATCCCTTAATTAGTATGTACCGACCTTTTCACTAATTTTAATTAAAAGTCTATTTTATCTGATATTAGGATTGCAACTCCATCCTGTTTATGGGAGCCGTTTGCTTGGTAGATTTTGTTTAAGCCTTTAAAATTGAAAATGTGTTTGTTTTTGTGGGCAAGATGTGACTCCTGAAGCCAGCAGATAAAAGGATCTTGCTTTTTAATCCAAGTAGACAGACTGTCACTTAATTGGTGAATTAAGCCCGTTAATGGTGAGAGATAGAACTGAGAGGTATTTGGGAGTTCCTGCCATTTTATCCAACTACTTCAGGGCTGTGGCAACTGTGTTCTTCCTATGGTTCTTGGATTCTCAGTTTGGGTGATATTTCTTGGCCTTTATTGTGGTCTTGTTGGTTTTCTCTGTGTAGGACATCTTTAAGATTCTTTTGTAGGGCTGGTTTGGTGGAGATATATTGTTGCATTTTTTCTTTGCTATGGAAGGTTTTTCTTTGACCTCCAATTATTAAGGAGAGTATAGCTGGGTAAAGTATTCTTGGTTGATAGTTGTTTGTCTTTAGGGCATAGATTACATCATTCTAGGCTCTTCTTGCTTTGATTGTTTCTGCTGAGAAATCTGAGGTGATTCTAGTTGTTTTCCTTTTATAGGTGTTTGATCTTTTCCTTGTTCTGAATTGATCCTGTGAGTATTATAATGTGACAATGGAATATCCTCTTCTGGTCTAGTCTATTGGGAGTTCTAAAAGCTTCTTGTATCTGAATAGACCTATCTTTTTGCATGTTTGGGAAGTTCTCGGCTAGGATCCTGTTAAACAAATTTCCTAGACCATTGACTTCTGGCTCTAGGTGCTCCTCTACACCCATTATCCTCAGATTAGGCCTTCTAGTGGGGTCTTCCGAGGCTTGAATGTTGAATAGATCTATCATATTTCTTGGATTTGTCTTTGATGGTTGTATATTCTTTCTCTATAATATCTAGGCTGTCTTCAATCCTCAGGATTCAATCTTCTGCATGGCCTATCCTACTATCGAGACTTTCTACTTTTTTTTTTCTTTTCCTTCTAGTTGGTCGGCTTTTATGGCTTCTAATTCTTTGTTGGATCTTTGTTTTAGATCTTGTATGAAATTCTTTACTTCCTTAATTTAGTGTCAAGTGTTTATTCTCAAATCACTTGGTTGATTAGTTATGGTTTCCTTGGACTCCCATTACTTCTGTTGGGATCCATTCAGCATTCCCTTTGTGGACTCCCTGACTTCTTTCAGCTCTCTGTTTATGGATTCTATGAATGCCTCTAGTGAACTTTGTCTATGCTCATTCCGCTCTTGAAATTCCTGTATTACTCTTTGATCAGCTTCCTCACGTTCATGCAATTCCTGTAGTTCTCTTTGACTAATCTCAGCCTACTCACACAATTCCTTTATTTCTCTTTGAGTGTTCACAAGCTGCTCATGCAATTCTTTTATCTATCTTTGAGTAGCTTCTTCACACCTATGAGCTTCCTGTTTTGACATTTGTTTGCCTCCTCTCTATATATATCATGCTCACACAGAGTCCTTTGAAGGTTTTCAATCTTTTTATTTACCATGTTTACCATTAGTGTTTTTAGAGCTTTTTGGAAGCTCTCCTCTGGATTATTCATTATCTGTTCTGTCCACTGATTATCATGAGTGGGAGTTGAGATACCCGGACTTGCCATTTTTCTTGTGTTTTTCCAGCTTATTCTGCCCATTTGGCATGAGAGTAACACCAATTTTGTGCTAGAAAACTATCTTAAGGGAAGCATCAACAAAGTCTGTAGTTGCACAGCCAAAAGCCTGCAGATCCTCCTGAAGGAGAGATCCCTTGATTAGTATGTAGCGACTTTCTTTATCTCTTCTCACAAATTTTAATTTGAAGTCTATTTTATCTGATATTAGGATTGCAACTCCCGTCTGTTTATGGGAGCCGTTTGCTTGGTAGATTTTGTTCCAGCCTTTAACACTGAAAATGTGTTTGTTTTTACTGGCAAGGTGTGACTCCTGAAGGCAGCAAATATTTTGCCCATGTAATTGTAACTGCTCTGTACAGTATTTTCACAATAAAAATAAATAAATAAATGTTAGAAAAGCCTGCAGATATAATCTAGTTCAACAGATACATTTTCAACATCAACCAACTATTTATTAATAGGCTATGAACCGCAAAGAGGAATTTGGCAAACCAGAAATTATTAGGTTTAGTGAGAGATGTGGGTATAAGTAGGAATAGAGGGATGTGGAAAGATAGAGGGAGAGCTAACTTAGTCCTAATCTCAAAGCAGGAAATAGATTAGATAGAATGATAGTAGACAACGGGGGAAAAAAGAAAGAGAAAAAAAAGACAAGGAAAAATAGTAAAATAAAAATTAAAAAGTGAAACACTTAAAATTATGCAGATTAAGAACTTAATATTCAGAGAAGGATGGGAATATGATAAGAGAAGGGGAGGGATAGAAAGGAGACGTCAAAAAATAAAAATGCTTAAAATTTTATATAGGTATATAGAGGTAGTACAGCTATTAAAGAAGTTAAGTCTAAGAGGTTTTGAATTCAGTAATAAATTTCTGGATTAAGTGTGTATACAATCGGGGATAAGGTCTAATAATCGATGACAGGTATATCTGAGAATGAGCAGAAATGCGACTAAATCATGCAAAGAAGAACGAAAGAGAAAAAAAAGTGAAAAGAATGAGAAATAAAGGAAAAAAGGATCAAAAGGTCAGTAGTGGAAAACAAAAATGGAAAAAAAGCACACACACACACACACACACACACACGTATACCTGTAAAATAAAAATTATAAGAGGAAGAAAAAAAGTTAATAGAAAACAATTTTTTAAAGTTAAAAATTAAAAATGTTAAAACAATTTTAATAAAAGGTGACAAAAAAGAGTTCGTTGCTTTTTGGGGATGAGAAGGGATGATCCTGTATCTCCCTTGTGTCCATAACCAGTCTCTTGTTGGAGTCTCTGGTCTGCTTGTGGTATTTGATTTTCCTGTAGCTTGGTTGTTTTCTTAAGTCAGTTTGTTTGAGCAGGCAGAAAAATGCTTTGATTTACCCAGGATTTTGTCATCCTCCTCCCAGGCTAGTTCAATGGGAGGGAGATCTGCTTTGAGTATCACAAAAGATGGCTGTTTCTTCTAGTTTGGAGATGCTGTGATGGGGCTAGGTTCTGGGTAGAGTTGAGGCCTTTCAGCAAACAGTAGCTTTTCCCTGAGGCCTAGCTTCTGAGGCAGTCACAGAGCCTAGCCAGCAGCCATTCTCAGGGTTTATTGTTACTGAATTTCAATTGATTGTCTAGGGAAGATCAGCCTCTGGCTCTGTTTACCCAATGAAGAAAGCCACTCCTGGGGCTGGTGCAGGCCCGGGATGCGTGAATTTTCCCTGAGTGGAGCTGAGCCTGGCAGGTCAGGTTAGGCTCCTGTGACCTGTTAAATGACTGTTTGTTTTCATCCAAGGACTGAGTTAGAGCTAGCTGCTCAGCCAGGCCTTTGCCAGTATCAAAGATGGAGATCTCCGGTAGTGGGCAGGGAGGGGTGGCCTTCCCTTCTCTGCTCCCTGAGAAGGAGTGAGGAGATTAGGCTTCTACTCACACAGGAGTCTGGTTCCTGGGTAATCTCTGATCTGCGATATGAAGGATGAAGATGTCTGCTCCTTGTCAGTTCTTGCTGGTATTGAGTAGAATCCTCTCACCTGCTGCATCTGGCGCCTTTATCCTAGACACTCTGTGTTGCAGGTATGGTGGTTACGGCCGCCACCGCCCCCGCCATAGCTGCAACCATGGCTGCTGGCAAGTGCTCAGATTTGTCTACTTGCCTGGATTTTCCCTCTCTGGCCTAACTCTCTGTACTGTGATGGCACATTTGGTGTGATTCTTTGGCTTAGTTAAGCTTCCAGCTTCTACTTCGCTATCTTCCCGGAACCATAAATTTAAATTTTAAATGATAAATTCTTTTAAAATTGTTTCACTCGTGCACAGGTATGGATAGATAAGTGATGTGGGCAGAATCAGAATTATTCAGAAGGTTGTAAATGGATGCTTACCTAGTTTTCTCTCGCTGGATCATAGAATACAGACTGTCCTAATTGAAAAAGTTAGCCTTCCGAGGTTTTTGCATATAAAAACTCCATCAACATTTTATTAGAGGATTATTCAAGATTAGCTATATGTTGATTAATAATGACTGATCATGACAGAAATTTGAGAGAAAACCATCTACACTTCAGTGAGGTTCTGATTTGTGCTTCACAAACTGTTATGAAAGCTCTACATGAGAAATCTAGCAGCTGCATTTCTAAAAAGACCTTGGGTTGTTACACTTTCTGATATTATCTCAATTCAAGTACTTATCCTTGGAGTTCCATACTATTCAATGATGCTGTATTAGCTCCTTGTTACAATTTTCAGACTGGTCTTTTTGAGGAAATTTGTGCTTTTCGAAATTGCTCTCCAAATTCCATCCACAAACTGCATACAAAATTTATCTGAAAAAATTTGTATCTGTTTATATTGCATATACTTTTAGTTTTCATTACAAATATGGAATGTAGTAAAAATTCTCATAACAATTATACTGCGCCAGATTGTGGGCAGATTCTGATGTAAATAATATACTGTGTTCATGTAGAGATTTTGAGTATCCAAAGTAATAAGCCTGTGGTCCTAAAACCAATATCTTACTTATATTGAGTGACAAATACAACTTCATATAAGTACAGAAGTTTTCCTTGTATCTTTTTAACATATATTTTTATTATAAATACTGTACAGAGGGGTTACATTTACATAAGTAAGGTAATGAGTACATTTCTTATTGAGCATTGTTACCCCCTCCTTTGTTTTTCCCCTACCATCCCTTCCCTTCACACCTCTCCACCTCCCCCTTCACCCATCCTCTGTTAGAATGTCTTGTATATTTCATTGTTACAATGGGTCAACCAGTATCCTTTCCTTATATCTTAAATGAAGAAATGCTGGCTTGATTTATGCTGATTCTACTTGTGTAGACACATCTAAAATCACTGCCCAAGTCCAAGAGCACATAAATGAAATGCCATCATTTTTTTGTCGGTTGGTATTTGTGTTCTACACATTTATTGACAGGTTACAAATAATTCTCAAACTTTAAAACATTAAAAATACTTTCTTTTTTTCTTATTTTCTTCTGCAGGAAATCAGCAAGACCTCAGTCAGCATTTCTCACCTAGGAATTTTCACATGGGTTAGTTAAATGTATATGTAGAGTCCAGTTTTCTGAGGACTCACTCATCTGCCTAGGAATTCATGCTGGTTGTTGGAAAAAGAGCTCAAGTAAGGATGCCATTTAAAGCCTTATAACTTTACTCTTTACCAGGGTATTCTCCTGCTATTTTGGTTGTTGAGAATGTCTACAAGAGTAAGCATTCCGTGAGGAGCAGGGAGACACCATATGACTTATACTTACTGAGGTTTCCAAGTGACTTGCTATCACTTGTACTGCATTTTGAAAGTTAAATCTCTCTAAAACTACCAGTTTTAAGAGATAAGAAGAGTGGAAAATGAACTCTTAGGGACAAATACATCTTCAACATATATTGTTCCAATTATTCCTTTTAAGGCATATTCAACAACTGGTGAAACTTGTGTTGGCTGTAATTATGTGTCTTTCTCCATGAGTGCATGTATACATGAGAATATGTATTGTGTGAATAGTAACATACATGTGTACATTATGGCTTATATCATCATTTATTCCTTGCTAACAAATAAAGTAAGGAATCACTAAAGTTTTAACAGAAACTGTGTAGTTAAAGTCGTAACTCTTCACTCTGCTCCTTTACACAAAGACTTTGCAACTTCTCATTAATAAAGTTTCCATAAACTCTGAAATGTACATACTTAGTACTTAATGTCTGCTATCATAAATCTTAAATACTTTACAGAAAAGTCTTATACCTGCCAAACAGTCCTATTTTTGGCATATATAAGCAAAATCCCAAAATTAAGCATATTTAAAACATTAAAACTTTTAACAAACCTTAACACTTGCTGCAATGTTCATTTTGACAGGTGCCTTGTATAGAATAATTGAATTTCTCCTCCTACACATCTCTTGAACTACAAATATCTGGAATTATTTTGTTTTTGGCATGTCTATCTTGATTTTATTCTTAAATGTGTGCTTATGTAAGAAATACATGATTCTATAATTTCACAACAATTCTTTTGAACTTACTTTTTGTTGAATTGCCTAGCTTAATAAAATCAATTAAAAATTATACTTTATATATAAAAACTGTTCTGTGCTCAATTTAGCATCACATACACTAACATTGGAACGATA
The DNA here is from genome assembly GCF_019054845.1 of Dipodomys spectabilis. NCBI lineage: Eukaryota > Metazoa > Chordata > Mammalia > Rodentia > Heteromyidae > Dipodomys > Dipodomys spectabilis. The sequence goes on along the minus strand of NW_024870729.1, from coordinate 6,141,411 downwards.
CAGAGAAGATTAGCATGCACCCTGCGCAAGGATGACATGCAAAGTCTTGGAGCGTTCCATATTTTTACAGCAACAGATGCTGAAACGTATGTGGCCACAAGGGAACCGTACTGCATTCTTGGTGGGAGTGTAAACTTGTTCAACTACTTTGGAAAGCAGTATGGAGGTGCCTCAGAAGACTCCACATAAAACTCCCCTATAACACAGTAATCCTACTTTTGGGGATTTATCCAAATGATCATAAAAAAGACCATACTAAAACTACCAGCACAACTATGGTTATTGCAACATTATTTACGATAGCTAAGATATGGAACCAACACAGATGCCCCCATTAGATGAATGGATCAAGAAAATGTGTTATATATACAAAATGGAATTCTTTGCCTCCATCAGAAAAAATGACATCGCCCAATTTGTTAGGAAATGGAAAGACTTGGAAAAAAATTTATTGAGTGAAGTAAGCCAAGTCCAAAGAAATATAGGTCCCATGATTTCCCTTATTTTCAATAACGAATGTATGTCTGGGATAAGCAGAAAAGTTCAAAAGATATGTGCATATAACCAGATAAGATGATGTTAAAGAAATTGAACCCCAAGATAGGGACACAAGTGGTTTTTTGATTCTTGCTATTGTTTCTAACCTACTTATAATGTGTGATGTCATTTTTTTTTGTTTTTTGTATGTTTCTCCCCACACTATAACCCCTGTTTTCTCTGTATTTGAAGTTGGTACACTTACATCTTGTATGTATGCTTCTCTAATTTGGGGAGGGGAAGGGAAAAAATGCTCAAATAGCGATACAGGTTGACCCATTGTAACAATGAGATGCACAAGACATTATGTTGAAAAATGAACTTTACAATTTAGGCAGAGGAAGGAAGGGGGAGGGGAGTGTACTTGTGGAGGTGGGAGGGAAGGGATGGTAGGGGAAATATAAAGGAGGAGGTAACAATGCTTGTTAGGAAACTTACTAGTTTCCTTGTTCATGTAAATGTGACCCCTCTGCACAGTATTATTACCATAAAAAAACATATAAAAATGTTCTTAGATGGAAGAGTTTATTTCCTCTATTTTACCCATATAATATTGTTAACAAAGAAATTAATTCAGAACACTGATATGAAGGTAATTTGAATAAATGTGTGTGTGTGTGAGTGCGGCAGTGCACAAGCATACACGCACGTGCATGAGAACACCATGCATGTATATTGGAATGCTCAGAATTTAAATCAGGGCTTCAAGGCCTTGCTAGGCCTTTCCTATCTAGATTGGTGAGCTACGATATAAGCTACATCTCAATTCTTGGCTCTTTGCTAGTTCATTAAACATTTTGAAAAATAATTTCATGAAGTTTTTTTTTGGCCCTGATTGGCTCCCAAGTGTTATCCACAGATCTCAATCTCCTGAGCAAATATTCAGAGTAGATAGGATTATAGGTGTGACCAGCCAGCACAAGGCTTTTAGAACAATTTTAAAAGTAAAAGAAAATTTACTTCATGGGGGCCTGTTTAATCATCACCGAATTTGAAAGCCTTTTGAGTGATTATATGTCAATTTAATTCGTTTGGGGATTGTTAAAAGATAGTAAGTGATGATATTTAAAAGTTTTAGTACTTTTTAAAAAAGAAACTGGAACTGTGGGACAGAAGAAATTTGGCTGTCTTCAGACCTCAATTTGTAAGCTCAGCTCTGTGCATGATAACCTAATGTCACCAACACAGTCTGTGTTGAAGACAAAATGTGACAGAAAACAATCACCATGGGAAATATTTGCTATGCTATTATTTCTTGGACAATATGAATATTGAATTGAGAGTATAAGAGAATGGAGAGATTTTACCCACCTTTTTGGTATTGCTGAAAGACTTTTGGAAACTTTGACTCATTTCCTTCCTCACTGTGTGTATCTTTGGGCCATGCACTTACAGTTTTTTACTACAATTTTTCCCAACACTACAATGGTAATAACATTAGCATTATACCAAATGTTATCTTAAGAAGTAAGAGAATAAAACTTGTGAAACACTTAACATAAACCTATGAATGACCTTTGAGTTTAGCGAGCATTCTTTTTTAAATACTAATTAGAATATGATAAGTAGTACAGAAACCATTACATGTAGTGTTAGCAACCAGAAGTAATATCTATTGACCATGCTCAGCTTCCAAGGAAGCCAGGTGGATAACTTCTCATGCTGTAAATCAAACTGGTTATCTTATGTCGTGATAGTGTAAAAATATCAGAGACAGAACAATGAAGGAATGTTGTAGACTGAGGTGAAATCCATATAAAAATATGCAAACTTGATAAAACATAAAAGTATCTGAGCAGTATATTGTGTTTTACATCATTTAAGTTACATAGCAAAGATAAGGAAGACCTAGAAGAATAAAATGTCTTTTTGATGTTTTATCATAGGTCCTTAGAAGGATGAACACTTTCCTCATTCTTGTAGAGGCATCATCAGATGAGGGGAACTGTTTTTTTGCTTGCTTCCTTCCATTTATTCTTCAGTTTGAAATCTGTACTACATGAGACTGAAAGAAAGCAAGTGAAATTAGCCGTACAGGCTTTGGAAAGAACAATCAAAGTAAAATAAATAAAATATATATAGCCTTGTAAAAGGTCTAACTAAATTGAGTTACATAGTCTCAAGCGTTTACAGAAAATGATTTAAGCAATATCATGTTATTAAAAATTTAAGAATTTTAGGAGCTGCTTAATTTTTTTCCTTTCTACTACCTTGAATTAATTATTGATTTTCTATAGAGAGATTAAAGATGAGATTAACAAGAAACTTGATTAAAAATGGACAAAAGTTCTGAATAGACATGTTTTCCAAAAAGCCCTGAAAATTGCCTGTGGATTTACAAATTTGTATTTAATACAACTTCTGTGCTAGCTTAATGCTTTGTGAGCAGAAGTCATTAGAGAAATGCAATTCAAAATTACTTTGATACTACTTCTTAACTATTATAACTCATAAAAAATATCCAAGGAACCAGGTGTGGAGGTAAAGGCTGGTAATTCCAAGTGATTGGAGGTTGGAGTAAAAGGATTTGAGTTTAAGGCCAGTCTTGGGTACTGCACACAGTAAAAACCTGCCCTTTAAAAAAACTCAAAATGTAATAATGTTGGCTGGCGACAGTGTGGAGAAAAGGAAATTTTCGACACTCTTGGTCAAAATACAGGTTAGTGTTCTCGTTGTAGAAAGTAGTATGCAGTTTTCTAAAGAAATCCAAAGTTGAAATATGATCTGTCCCACCAATCGTGTGATTATTTCTCTCTGGGTAACTCATAAATATATCTGTAATTCATTGTTATTCACATTATTCACAACAACAGCTAAGATAGAAATCGAAGTCCAGTGTTCACCTACAAACAAATAAAGCAACTGTGGTACATGCACAAATATCTTTTTCTGTTGATTCCAAAGTACTTTTTTTATTGTTTTCCTGTTTCCATGTGATTAACCTCCAAATTAGAAATCCAGATATATGACTTAATTTAACCAAAACTATTTATTGAGTATAAGAACCTTCTACTCTCTGCATTCTTCACACTAAGATCACCAAATATGATGAGTCTGGAATAATTAGTCTTTTTTTGACCTATGTTAATATTCTTTACAATGTGACTGAAATGTTTAAAAGTAGTATTTGTTTTAGATTAATTGCTCTGAAGAGACAATAAATGATATTATCAAAGCTTAAAAATGATTTGATTTAAAATTTAGAATTCAGGAAATGGTTTCGACCACTCTGGTTACTGGAGCCTTCATTACAACCTAATGAGACAATTTATATTGATGAAGCAAAAATCTGACGTTAGACATTTATGAATAAAAAAAATCATGTCATTCTGAATATGTAGAGCTACATATAAAACATAGAAAATTTAGCTTCTAAATACCTGAATATGCTAGTACATTTAATTGCAGGGTAAGTACTTGTTCTGAAAGGAGATAAAATTGAACTTACTTTGAAATATAAACCTAAGTATTTATTTGAATAAAAGACAATGTTTAAAATATCACTCATTCAAGAAACAAGATGTACAGTTAGTTGTTTTTCATGCCAATTATGTTCTCTAAGCTTACTACAAATACTAGATTAGTAAACCTAAGTCATTGCTTTGTAGGGAAATAGCAATTCCGTTTCTTAAAACTGATGACAATAACTTTTTCTCAAACAATTGCTAAGTAACTGTTTTATATTTTTTGTCATGGAATCTTATTTGATAAATTTTTATTCATTAAGTTAAATAATTGGCAAACAATATAAATTATGCATGGACAAAGTTTATCTAACACGAGTTTTTTTTTTTTTCAGAAGATAGATCATGGCTCTCTTAAAGAACATTAGAAGGCAGTGTGTTCTTTATTAATTTTTAGTTATTTTGTTAATAGATATTAATTGTCAGAAGTGACAATTCCATAAAATCTTTAACGGTATTTGATTATACTCCCTCTATTTCTTTCTCATTACTCCTTCCTCCAAAGATCTTCTGTTTTTCACATAAAATTACATCTTTATATATGCACATATAAACTAATTTGGAAGATTTAAGCTAAACTGCAAGTTAATTCAAGATGCACAGTGAATTAATAGAATAAATAAAAACCTGAATATCTTTTGTTAACTTTTGAATTGAGCTATCATTATTATTATTATTAGGGTTAGGATCTCTGACAGAATTAGAATTAGGATTAGAGAAATAGAAAATTTAGGTTCATCACAGGATGACCCATTGCAACAATGATACTCACAAGACACTATGTTGAAAATGAAGTTTATACCATGGGAAGGGAAAGGTATGAGAAGTGGGGAGGGATGGGATAGTGAGAGAACAAGAAAGAAAGGGGTAACAATGCTCAACAAGAAACGTATTCCTTACATTATATATGTAACTAATCCCTCTTTAAAGCATCTTTTCAACAAAATAAAAATTTTAAAAATAATGTAAAATAAAACCTGACAGGATATAGAAAAACAGTTAAAAATTTATGTTCAAAATGCAAGTAAAAGTTAGACCTACACGCTGAGCAAGAGTTAGGATAAATATGAAAAAAGTGGCTTGCTACTAACATGATGATTCGGTTATACGTAGGCTTAGGATTAGGAAAGGTGTGCCAGTTAGAACGGGGTCAGGATGAGAAAAACCAGTAAGACATTGTGTAAAACTGCCACATATTTTAAGAAGAATGAATGAAAACCAGTCTGTGTTACTTTAAATATTCAGATATAATTTGGTTTAAAGTGTGAGATACTTTTTTTCCGGTTAGGGTTAGGGAAGGATAAGCTTTAAGGTGAATTTTAGTTTTCCAATTAGAATTAGAAGCCAAAAAAATGTGTGATTGAATAGAATCTAGACAATTTTCCTTACATCAACCATTTGGTGTTAAATCAGAATGTGATTTGGATTAGGTTTCTGGTTAACCAGAGTTGAGGATAGAGTAAAGAAATGGGTTAAAGTAGTGGCTAGCGCCTATTATCCTAGCTACTCAGGAAGCTATTTTCTGAGGATCGCAGTTCAAAGGTAGCCCAGGCAGGAAAGTCCATGAGACTTTTATCTCAAATTAACCACTATAAAACATAAAAGCGGTGCTGTGGCTCAATTGGTTAAACGCACACCTTGGGCTAAAGAACTCAGGGATTATGCCCTGGCCCAGAGTGCAAGCCCCACGACCAACAAAAAGGAAAAAAAAAGAAGAAATGTTAAATATTAAGTAAAGCTGAACCTTTTTTTAGGTTGTATGAATTCAGGAAAAACTGGGATAATGGAAGTACAATGTATTTCATAAAATCAAGGTTTGAGATCAATGGGTATAATGATGCCTGTTATGGAACAAAATACATTCAGAGTTAAGAGTGAAAAATCTGTAGAGTTTACAGAAAACCTACAATTTATTTCAAGAATTACCAATGGAATTTCAGTTAGGATTGCACAAAATGAGCATTTTTCATAAATTTTAGAATTGGGATAGGATTAGTGTCAAGGTAATGGTTAGTTAGGATTCCAGCCATGGTTAGGCTTAGAGTGAAGGAGAAAAAAAATGAGGGTCTAATTGAAGGTAAATTTTAATATAAGCCTGGTAAGAATTAGAATGAATGTAAACTAGAGTATTGCTATTAATATTAGAATCTACTCACAATTAGGCTAATGGTTATTCTCAATGTTCCAGTTAAGAAAGATTACGTTTAGGGTTAGAAAATGACTAAGATATTGGAAAAATTTAAACCTATGTTTGGAAGGATGAGTGAAAACTAGTGTACTTGTGTTAGTGTTAGTATTGTCATATAATTTGGATTAAGATTAGGGTCAATATTTTCTTCTGATTATATTTACTGTTACGAATAATAAAGCTTTTAGTATAAAATTGTGTTCACTAACAAGTAGAAGCAAATATATGAGGCTGAATAGTAACTAGAACATTATCATTATATTTATTTCTCAGTGATCATTCTTGTAGCGATTAATGAGAGTTTTCCAGACAGGTTTAGGTTGAGAGTTAGCGTTAAGTAATGGACTAGATGGTATGTAAATCTGAAACTGTTTTCAGATACAGTGGTTCAGAAAAAGGCAGAATCAATGGAAACTACAGTATTTTTCCTGGTAAGAGAATGTGAGGACAAGTAATATAATGACTCCTGTTAGGGAACAAGATAACTTTCGAGGTAGAGTCAGAAAATTTGTGAAAATTAGGGCAAACTGAAACTCATTTCCAGAGTGAAAACTGGAGTATTCATTAGAATGATTAAAAGCTAGAGTATTTTTCTTAAACATTAGAATTGGAGTATCATTAGGGTGAAAGTTAGGTTTTAGTTCCAGCTAGGCTTAGTGTAAGCATTAGGGAAAAGGAAAATTTAGGGTCAAACAAAGTAAATCTTCGAATAACAAGTACAGTTAGAATTAGGATGAATGTGAAATAGAAATCTGCTAATAATATTAAGATTAGAGTATGATTACGGTGAGGGTTAGGGTTAGGTTTACAAGAAAGACAAGATAATGAGTGAAACTAAAAACTATTTTTAGAAAGATGAGTTGAATTGAAGTTAGGATGAATAAAAACTAATGTATTTGTGTGGCTTTTAGACTCCAAAGGCTAAGGCAAGCCAGTGATATCCTCGTTTCCAATATCTACTGTGGGAGTATAGAGAATTATTGCATATTACCAAGAGAATGTCCCACAGGATCTTAGTTGTAGCAGCTTTCAACCGGGAAGCATTTTCAGGTGATGGAATCAGTCAGGAGTGCAGTCTACCTTTACCACGGTGGAGGTGATCTGAGTGATGATGTAGATTTCCTCCAGGTAACTGTCAGGCTGTTGTTGAACTTTACCCATTAGGATGAGCAGCAGCAGCAGCAGGGTCTCTCAGTGGCTCCAAGGGGCTGTCACATCTCGTGCTGGACTGCAAATTCCTACATAGACTGGTAAGGATACATTGCATACGTTTGGCAGGCTGTGACTCCACTAGGTTTTAAGACAATTTACACAATAGCCCAGGACAATTTACCAAGATGACAACTTTTTAAACAAATAGATCTTTTAATAAAGCTAGGATTTTCTAAGCAGATATAAAGGACTCAGGCCTGTACTATTATTTCCCATGCCTTTTCCTTCTGTCTATTTTGCCACATTTTTAAAAAAGTGAATATTTTCCCTTGTTCTTAATAAGGGATGATGGGCAAAGATTCATCTTCTGTCACTTCTTGAAGCTGACTCAGGAGTGTTGATCCTACCTAGCCAGGAACCTATAAACTTAGCCTATTTTACAAAGAGGTTAAGAACAATATTTTAACTTTTGACAAATGCACAGACCATTTTTCTGGCTACAGCAGTGGAGCTTCTTTAGTCTTCTGGTTTGCAAAAGGATCTTTATGAATGGCTTTGGAAGGTGATCTCTAGTAATCCTAACAATGTCTGAGATACCTATGCAGGCCTTCAGACAGATATCAATAGAAACACACTCTCAGGTTTACAAACTTTTCCTGAGAAGATGAATTTCATGTAGGTGGTGTCAGCTCAAAAGTTACTGCCAATTAGAACTTTTGGCACATACAAGGGTTGGGATTTAAACTATCCTCCACATTTTGCAACCTTAGCTTTTTACTAATATCACAGATGACTGACAAGTTCCTGTCCCTTTCAGTCATAGATATGCTTACAAACTATCTTCCCATGACCTTCTGGCTCTGACCAATTTTTGAAGGGCCATGCACAAATGACTCAAGGATCTGACATTATTTCTGCCTTCTAAGCAGTGGCTTACGGTCTCTGGATGCTCCTCCATTACTTTCGTCCAAGGAGTGTCTTCTCCACACTGGAAACAATGCCTCATTGGCAATTCCCTTAGTTGGTTGCTGGACTTGAAATTGGGGCCTGAGTGCTGTCCCTCAGCTCTACAGCTCAAGGTTAGCACTCTGCCACATTGAATCCTAAAGCAGGTCTGCTTGCTCTTTCTGTCTTCTGCTGGCTGAGCAGAGGTGACATTCTCACAGAGACCTTCATCTGCCTAGGCTGGATTCAAACCAGTTTTCAGATCAATGAGTCTCATAAAAGGCCATTTTACTCCAATTAAAAGCAAAAAGACAGTCAACATAGTAGTAGCTTTTAAGCATATTCTCACCTGAAACTTATTAAGAGCCAAAGTTACATCTGACAAACTTAAAAGAATCCTCACTCCTTTTTGTGGATCTGCTGGGAACTGTTATGGAAAAAAAAAAAAAAAAAAAAAAACAACCTAAGAGACCAAACTGAAATAGGAATTAAGCAATAACTTTGGTAATTCTAATTTTTCCTTTTTGTATTTTGAGGCAAATGTTTAGAACAATTTTACTTTTAAACTTTATATACAGAAATCCATTCCTAATTTGTAAGCCTCCTATTCATCTCTGTTTTAATATTCTATACTTTAGTTTTTAGTTGCATTTTGAAAAACCCCTTAAACTCTCGAGGCTAGGTGTCACTCATTTCCTTTTGGCTGCTTGTTTTTAGACAGATACACATGAAAACTTTTAAGCTCAAATAACATTTTTTTCTCAATGCAAAAATTAGAATCACCATCACTGTACCAAGAAGCTAGACTTAACACCTTTATGCCTTAAAAATAACATATCCAATGGCAGAATATCAGAGAGCAAACCACATTATACAAATAAACTTTTTGATCCTCTTTTTTAAGGCCTTCTTAATTTTAATCTTAACACATCCAAGGGGCAGTTTTAGCAATGTTAATCAGATCTTCAGATCACTCATTTATACCATCATGTTTCCAGTGTCTATCTGTAGGGAAAAGGGGCAGAATAAATATGGGCCACTTGGCCCTTCCTGTGGAATGGGCACACACCCAATCTGACTCTTTAGATTTAGTTGAACTGCGTTTGTGCCCGCTTGCCCTAATTCACGATGCGTGGACTCTTCCCAGGGCCTGTTCCACCATGCATGACCAGCTGAACTGCACTTCTGACTGTTCATCCTTCACTCCTAACGATAGGTCTTATGTTGGCTTCTAAATTTCTCCTTTTTGTTAAGCCAGATATCTTGATTACAGTGTAAACAGCTTTATGCATTCTAAAATACCAGATTTTCTAATTTTTAAGTTAAAGAATCCTTAAAAAGCTATTTCAAACAATGTGAAAATGCTTTAAAAATTTTTTAGTAATGATCAAATCTCATAACCTTTGGAACTTTAAACTTAAACTCAGCCAATTGTTATAGCATGCTGACAATTTCTATCATGAACATGTTCACAAGCACATACAAAACACACTCAGATTTTTAAGCACACAAAAATCAAAATCAGTTATATGTACATTTTAAAGTTTTGAAAGAAAATTTTGAGACAGTATTTATTTTAATCTAAGTAACTTTGTTGAGCTTCATTTCCCAGGGCTTGCTTATTTAGCAAGGCATTTCAAAAATTGGTCTTTTGCATCCCTTCTGTTGGAGGAAGGCTGGGGGGTGGGGGGGGAAGTCACCTGAAATTAAACTGGCCTGATTTTTATCCAGTTTTAGACAAGAGCACTTTACATTGTCAGGACTAGCTGAAAAGTCAAAAAAAAGGCACAAATCCTTCTCTATAACTGAGCCCAGCTGGAGGCTGGAACTTCTATTTCCCCAGATATGTTCAAAATCACATTTGTAATAAAAGTTACTAGATGAAACCTTCATAGATGAGGTGGTATAGGGTTTCTGGTGGAGCTCTGTCTGGTTTAAGGGAGGAGTTGGTATTGGCACAGCCTGTATGGTGGAACAGGACAGGGATTTGAGGGCAAAGGCCAGTCTGTGTAGGGCTTTGAGACATCAGAGAGGGAACAGCAAGGACTAGACTTGTTAGAGGAGGGGTCTCTTGTGCAGTAGGTGGGATTTAGGATGGAGGCTGGCAGGTGGACAGGTTTTCATTGGAAGAAGGTGGGGTCACTGGGGAGGAGGCTGTTTGGGACAGGGCTTTGAGAAGGAAGAACAAGGCTACAAAGGAGGAGGTTACTTAGAGGAGGGGATCTGGTGGAACACTGTGAGCCCTTGTGGGACATGTAGGGTGAGGTTTTCTATAAGGCAGGGCAGGGAATGGAGGGAAGAGGTTGACAGAAGGTGGGGATTCTGGAGTAGGAATGCAGAGCTATGAGGGAGTGGCTTTTCAGGGTGTGGATTTGAGAGGGCAGGGTGGTACTAGGAAGACATAGGCTAGTAAGGGGCAGGGAGAATGGCAGGACTTTGGGAAGTGTGTTAGGGTGGAGGTGGGGTTTCCAGCAGAGCAGGATGTAGTCACAATGTATGGAGGCGTTTTTCAGGACCAGGGCTTTGTGAGAGCAGTGATAAGATCCAGTGCACTAGACTAGTTAGGATGGGGTTTCTGGTGTTGCCAGTTACCACTTCGAAAAGAGGAGTGAGGTTGGATGGGTATTTCAGTGTTGTAAGGCAGGACATGGACTATGGACAGGATTTCCAGCAGGGCAAAACAACCTTCCAAAAGGGACTATGAAGGGACTGGGATTTAAAGTTGAGTCTAGTGAGGCTTCCAGAGGGAGGCCAACTGGTGCAGTGGTTTCCAGTGAAGCAATGATGGTATCGAGAGATGGGAGAGTATGGGGGAGGTTTTCTAGGCTTCCAGAAGGAGGTCAACTGGAACAGTGGTTTCCAGTGGAGCAATGTGGGTGTCCAGAAATGCCATAGTGTGGTGGGGGTTTTCTAGTGGAGTTTTTCAGGAGCAGGGCAGGGTTTGGAGCCATGGGGCTAGTTGGAGGAGGGGCTTTGAGAAGGAATGTAAGAACTACAATGGTGTAGGATAATTGTGGGCAGGGTATCTGGTGGAGTAGGATGTGGAACTGAGGGAGGAGCCAAGGTGGGGGTTATCTGGAGAGCAAGTCAGGGCATTGAGAGAGTAGATGTGGGAGGTAGAGAGGCTTGTGGTGGAGCAGTGCTGCCTTTCCAGGCAGGAAATGGGCTGTGTGAGAAGCTTCTGGCCAAGCAAAGCAGGGAGCTGAAGGGTTTTTGGTATAGCATGATGGGCTTTGTGGGAAGAGGTAGTTTCAGGGCTGTGTCTGAGAGATTAGGCCTCTTACAAGTAGGCTAGTTATGGGCAGAGATTCTGATGAAACCAGGGGGGCTGGAGTGAGAAGGCTGGTTGGGGATGGGGTATGAAAGGGAAGGGAGGAGTTTGGAGGTACTAGGATATGGGAGCAATGCGACTATGAGCGACTAGAGAAGTTAGGGGCGGATCTCATCTGGTGGACAAGGTGGGGATTTGAGGGAGGAGCCTGGTGTAGGCGGAGTTGTATTGCAGCAAGGTGGGACATAGAAGGAGATATGGATGTGGCCAGCTTTCTGGTGGTGCAGAGCAGGGATTCCAGGAAGGGGTGGAGTGGAAGAGGGATTTCCCTAAAGCAGAGGAGGGCTTTCAGGAAGGAGTCTGGCTGCAGTCAGGCCTTTGAAAGTTTTTAGCATTGCTACCAGGGAGTAGGTTATTTAAGGTTGAGCTTTTTAAGGAGGATGCTGACTAGAAGTGGGTTTCCAGTTGATCTAGTCAAGTTTTATGGGAAGGAGGGATAGCAAATGGGCAAGACATAGTGAAGAGTGGGGCTACAAAAAACAAAAAGTTACTACTAATAAATAAAATATAAGAACACTATTTTCTGTCAGTGTAGAATTATATTACTTTTATGTGTGTGAGAGATACTGGAGAAAGTAACCAAGTGTTAAATCCTTCCTAGGGAAATTTTTCTTTATCCCAGTTGATTGAAAATAAAACCATAGGTCACATCAGGCTCAGAGGCACACAGTAGACTAAGACACATGAAGCTAAGAACTTGATTCCCCAGCACCACCAATAAGGACCACAAATAAAAAGTTTAAAATATCTCACTTGGTCATAATGGACAATGTTGTCTTAAAATTGTGAATGAATAGAACTTTTACTCTAACCATTTTAGAAATCCTAAAACTAAGTAAGTAGTAATGTTTTAACATTGTACAATATTGGAAAGTATACTAAAAATAATTAGGAAAATATAAAATTGTACACAGAATGTTCGTTCTCCAGCATCAATTCTAATCTAAAAGAATTTAAAACCAGAAAATTGTGATATAGTGAGATTGCAGCATGGTTTCTTTTCAATCATCAAAATGGTGACTTAAGCAATGTGTTTTTATCATCGGATGCATCGATGTTAAAAACATATCTAAGAATGTGAAGCATTACTATACAGACCCTGAAGAAACTCAGAAGGAACTGCAAAATGATGTTGGAATAAAATTAATGACTAATTAAAGTAGGAATTGATCTACACTAGGCCCATAAATACTTTCCAGAAGAAAAGGCTACTTTAAAAATAAACAGTGAATAGGAAGCAGGCAGGAAGACCTTGAAGTAAACATTACCCAATGAACAACATCTACGGAGGCATGATTGCAGTCTTCTTTTACCTAAGTTACAGTTACTGATCTATGTACTTCCCCAATGCCAAATAACAAAGCCATGAAAATGCAGTAATCATTTTCAAGGCATTAGACTTTACAGAAAGAATTCAATGAATGTATTGCTAGAAAGTAAAGATAGATGTCTGAGCTAAAGAGTGAAGAAAATATCCTCAATCTCTGACCCTCTGCGGTGAGAGGGGTACAAGATGAAGCACAAGGAGATTGGATAGAAGTACAGTAGTGCATAACAGTAGTTCCCAAGATGCAATGATGAATGTAACAGGGGAGAAAATCAACATGATCATCACAGGACTTAGCATGGGAGAGTAGAGAGAAAAACAGTGAAAATCCAAGGAGAATTACAAAGGATGTCCTTGCATATTTGTCAGAAGAGTGCACGGCATTGAGGTCTAAACTATGTGGAGGTATTATAGGCTCATATGGTGCCACAAGAAGTGATGAACTTATGATTTACAGGGCATTGAATAATCATAAAGGCGATACTTCTGTAGTGCAGAGTTAAACCTTAGTAAATTCTGTTTTGAAACACACTGTAAAACCAAGAAAAGAAGATTCAAATTATACATGTGATTTGACCATTTGCAACGATCGAGTTCAAAAAAAATCAAATCACATAATGTGGATGTAAAAGGATAACATTAATAAAGTAATATTTAAACAACACACATTTTATGTGAATATTCTTGGTTATAAGCGATTTGTTTTCCTTACAGATTTTGAATGCACAAAACAACAAAAAAACAAAAACAAATCAAAGCAAAAAAACACTTGGCAATAAAGCTGGATGCCAGTGCCTCATCCCTATTCTTATATAGTCACCAGGCTGAGATTGGAAGATCATGGTTCACAGATGGCTGGGGTAGCAATCCATGAGATATTTATGTTCAATTGTTAAATCAAAGACAGAGTGAAACCTTGGTTGAAATAGTACAGACTCAGTCAGTCATGAATGAAGAAACCAAGCAAGAATTTGAGGCTCCGAATCAAGTTTCATTACTGTGCGCGTACACACACACACACACACACACACACACACACACACACACACACACACACACACACAATTGGCATGAAATAGGAAGAGCGAGAGAAAAAAAGGGAATATTAAGAGTTTAAAAAGTAAACCTGTCTGTCAGGACTATCCTAAGCATATATTAATTAATAAAAATGAGGCAAACCTTGGAACCTATTTTTCTTTGAGTAAGGCTTCCTTCACCTAATATGATTGTTTTCCAAGTCTTTCCCTTTTCTTAAGACAGGGGCTATCATTCTATCATTCTTTCTGATAGAAGCATAAACTTACAACATTTTCTTGATCCATTCATCCATTGAGGGGCATCTTGATTGGTTCCATATCTTAGTTATAGTAATAATGCTGCAAAAAATATAGTTGTAGATTTAGTGTGTTTTAGCTTGAGATCATTTCTACAAGCCCAAGAGTGGGATTGCTGGCTCCACAGTTATATACATTTGACCTTACAAAATGATGCTAATTGAAATGAACTCCATGACATGGAAACAGCAAATTTTTTTTTCAGATATCAACCTTGATGTCGGTAGAGTATCTAGATATTATTTTATTTCATTTGTCTTTTCTATTGGTTTATCCCTAGCAAACTCTGTCTTGATTTTGGTACCTTCCATCTTGTATATACATTTATCTGATTTGGAGATGGAAAGGGAAAAAATATAGTGATGAAAGAAGTGCAAAGAGTGACCCATTGCAACAATGATATTCACAAGACACTTTCAGAAATGAACTTTACAACTATGGAGTGGGGAGCATGTGTGGAGAGTGGAAAGGGAAATGAGAACAACAATGGAGTGGATAAAAATATTCAACAAGGAATGTATCTTATTCATGTAACTGTAAACATTCTGTACAGTATTTTTGAAATAAAATAAAATTTAAAAATTGAACCTATCCTAGAAAAAATATAGTTTTCAAAATAAGACATCTATCACAGTACTTGTGAGGGATTCTAGGGTCAAACTATTAAACCTGGAAAGGGATAGATTGCGAAGCCATCTCAAACAGCAATCAAAAGACTGAGAGCTCTGCTCTGGAAAGGTCAGTCAAGGGAAGACAGGGGTATGAGTTATTACCTCAAAAGTATATAAATTCAAGCTGTTGGACACTAAAAGATTAAGACTTTGGAGACAAGATGGATGTCTGTGTTATGAATGTAATGACTATTACTCCCTTCTGCTCCCTAACAATAAGGGATTCAATTATCACTATGTATACAAACAATACCTCAAGTTAATAGTTGTAACCAAAGCTAGGTTAATGCCTTAGTTTGTGGACATACCTATAGCCACTGACCACCACCCGCCTTGTAGTAGAAGGAATATAAACATGTTAAGCAGGATTTGGTGATCCAGAAGCTGGCAATGAGGCTTTGGGTCCTCTGGTGTCTTCTTTCCTATCATTTCCAGTGATTTCTCAGTTTTTTGGCCAGGTATCCCATCATCTTTCCTGTCCCATGGTTGCGGTTAGTGACAGCACTGATTTCCTGAACACCTCAAAACAAACTATGGAAAAACACTTCCTCAAAAAAGATTGAGGAAGATTGAGCAAAGATACCAAACGTTAGCAGTGACCGTGTGATCCTCTAGCAAGTAAGTACAATTCAGGAATATCTTTACTTCTGATAATATGAGATGGATAATTGTCCCTTTTGTATATTTGGTATTTGGTATTGTATGCATTTTCAGAAACACATATGCATTGTTAAATAATGTTTTTTATTTCACAGGTCACAGACCATGTCACTGGAGTGATGACCCTAATGTCTTATCTCAGTTGCCTGATTCAGACTTAGATGAGTGTGAATTGCCTAATTATGAACATTTCTCCATGAAACTCAACAACACAGAATGAAGTGTCAGGGTCAGGCCATTCCATACCTGTAAGGATTTTTACATATGTTATAGTAATATACACCTACACTGCTCAGCACTCATGGCACAGTGGTTTGTTATAATTGTCCTCAAATCATAAATATGCTAGAGCTTAAAGCAGAATGATGGGCTATTCATTTTCAACGCAAGAGTAATGATCACCCCCTGAAATTATTCTCAGTGGAGAATCCTTCCTATACATTTTACTGACTTAGCTTCTACTCTCTGTTTACCATTATCAGGAAGGGTCACACTGTATCGAGCTACAATATTGCAGCAACTTAGCTGCCTTAGAATGTTACCTCCAATCTTGATACCAAGGTCAACTCTGCAACTCTAATCACATAGTTAGTGGACACCCGAATTTTTCAAGCCTGGTTAAAAATTCAGCTATCACTGCTCATTGCCAGTGTTAAAGAACTCACTCCTTTAGATGTATTATGTATCTTCTTGTATTTCCAACACTGCCTTAGATGTTGGTTTTTGAAGTAGAGCTTTTAGTTTGCATTTGATTTATAGAGGTGTTAGCGATGCCAGTTGTTAGTAATTTGATGTTTTGACATTGTGGCTATTGAGGAAGTGAATACACATTACTCACAAAAGTTTCTTTATGTGTATAGGTATTGCGATATTGTGAACTTCCTAAAAGCCAGCCATGGGAGCACATGTCCCTAATCCCATCACTTATGTCACTGATACAAGCCTTGAAAGGTCCAGATCAGTTGGCACTTTATAGTGAGAACCTTTTCTACAAAGAAAGGGGAGAGAATAGCAAACAAAAAAACAACAAATGAATCTTCCAACAGTTTTGTCACATATTCTTTACACTTAGCCATTAAGAGTACCATAATAGTATTATTTATGACTTCTTACATACTCTTTTCCTGTTCTGAGATGTTTTATTTATGGATCTCTAAGATGTCATATAAGAATTACATAAGAAATCTATATAAATCATATAAGAAATCATAAAAATAGTTTGTTAGGGATATATAATCCAAAGGTAATAATTTCAGGAAAATATTAAGCACATAAAATGTAATGCATTGACTATTGAAAACTTCAGCAGTTGTAGTTTATTTATTCTTATAACAAAGATTATAAACGAAGTTACAGTGGTATTCCAACTGGAACACAGAACTAGAAATATGAAGGATAGCACTAAAGAATGCCACTGCTACCACTAATAGAGTAAGAATGAAATTTAGGCAAAACTCCTTCATAATAAAAGCCACAGGACAACCCCAACATTGTTTTCATTGTTTCATATGAGGACAAGACTTTTTTTAGTAAAGACAAATTTTCAAAGATATTAACATCAATTGGGTATATATTTCTTAAGTCCTTCAGGAAGGATGCTGTGAGCATGTTGATGGAAGCTGACTTCTTGGGGACCTACTACACAATGTGCAGACACCATTCCAAGTACTGAACCTGCATTAGGGTAATTTAAGTGCTCATGAGTGTTCTTCAAGTTAGGAAATGAATTAAGTTTTTTATTAAAAACAAAAGTAGGAAAGAAGCCCAAACAAATTTCCAAGTTGCTTTCAAATCCAGAATTCCACCATCCACATCTGAGGATATTCTGTGTCACATTCATTACTTTTCAAGAGCTATGGAGCAGATGAATCCACATTATCTTACTAATTATGGTTATGAGATCAATAACATTGATACAGAATATAAATATTTTTAAATGAAAAGGGTATGGATAATGACAGCACAAGTGATCTTTATATCAAAGGAAGATCAGTTTAATTTCTAAAGAAATACCTGAATGAACATCATTCAGCTTCCACTGTTTATTATTCCTGGTATCAAAGACACCTGTGCTGATGAACACAGGCTTTTATCAATCAGTACCCTCAATACACAGGGAATAGATTGTTATGGATATACAATCCAAAAGGAATCATTTTTGTGACTACTTACTTCCTTGTTGTACCAAAAAAAATCTATTCCCTATTCTAAAACAAATATCAATTTAATGGATATTAGTGTTATCAGTATAAATTAGGTGTGCATAATATATGTAATGTATCTTATTGCATAACATAGAAATTATATATTTATATATCATATATATACATATATATGTATCATTACTAATATTCTACGACTACTATAAATAATATATGTATAAAACATTTTAGTATTATACTGTGAAGGATACAAGGAATGACAACTTTATGTAAATAAACATATATGTATGTTTTTGTCACATAATTTATTTTTGTGCCATTACTGAGACTGGGTTTTGTCCCTGAACCATTTCACTCAGACTGGCTTCATATAGCTATCTTCAGATCTCAGCCCCTAAGTAGCAAGAATTACCTACATGAGTCAGGTTATAGATTTTTAACCCCATCCTTGGCATATTCTTACATAATTATTTTTGAATGCTCAATTATATTCTGATATTCCATTTCTAAACCAATTCAGAATAAATAGCTACTAATTGAGTAAAACTCTAGTTTGCAATTGAAATTGTAAGGACCCTACTTTATTATCCATTTTCAAAGATATTGCTAGTTTAATTCCTGGACAGACAAGTAGACAAAATTAAATTATGTGTGCATAATATATGTAATATACTATATTACATAACATACAAATGATATATTTATAATATATGCATAATTAGTGATAGTCTATAATTACTATAAATACTATATGTATAAAACTGGTTTTAATATTATACTGTGAAGGATACAAGGAATGACAATATCCCTATCGTAACTATCTCATTTTTAACAGTACACAAACTATGTTATAAATAGATATCTTCAAGAAAGCACACCTCTGTAATCAAATATTCTCCTCATCATTATGAACATCCTCTAAGATTGGCTACACTTATCCACAGCAAACACTTTGTGATACTTCTGGATAAAGTTGCTTGTCCTCATCCTTATCAGTCTTTCAGCAACTTCAGTGAAGAGCTTTTTCTCTTGCTTTGCCTGTAGACGATATCATCCTTTGTTATTTCCCAGCAAAGAAATTGTGGCTAGCAGGCTTGAGCATTGGTACATACAAAGGTTCTTTGGTTACGAATTTTTCCTTTCCTTTCTTGATAAGTGAGCTGTAATAACAAAAACCTCTTAAGACAATGTGTAAATGAAAACATATTGATTTGAAAATACTACAAATATTCGTTCTTTGAACTTATTTTTAATTCAAAAATAATAGGGGTGGTTTTATTGGTGTACACCTTTAAATCTAGCTATTTACAAGGCTGAAAACAGAAGATCGTAGTTTCAAGCTAGACCAGGTAAATGGACCATGAGACAATTATCTTCAACTAAGAACCAAAAAGCTAAAAGTGGAGCTGTGGCTCAAATGGAAGACTGACAACCTGAGCACAAAAGAAAAGTAAAAAAAAAACAACCAAGGCCACGAATTTAAGTCATAGTATTAATATTCATATACTATATATTTATGGTTCCTAAAATATTATGTGAGTTAATTTGTCAAAACCTGCTCATACATTACATATGAGGTGTGAAATAGTAGGTAAGTCTGAAATGACTACAAGATATTTTGACAAGGCAACTGGAAGAGTTATCAATTAATCAAATAGTAATGAGGGATACAATCAAAGCTCACTTTGGACTCTTTTGAATTTGTTAAAATCAATAGCTAGGAGTTGTCAGTAGACATGATGCTATTAAGGAATTGAATTAAAGAAAGAACAGAGCTGGAGAAAAAAAAAACGAAATAATTACATGTACTCAGTGGTAACACTCATGAGAAGGAAGATTACAGAACTAAGCCATGGGATACACAAATATGTATAACATGGCAAATGAAGAAAAACAGTAATAAGTATGTAATGCAGACTTATATGGATAGGTATTTTTAATGTTTAAGGGCTATGAAGTGTTTATGTGATGACCTAAAATTTAAGAAATTGGTAAGGTCAACTATCTCTTGGGCAAACTATAGCAGATAGGTTAAGTAAAACAGGACCACAATAGAGTGTCTTGATTTGCCAAGGTGAAAACAGGTCAATATTTGGAAAGCTATTTTTTGGACATGTGGTTGGAGTGACAATTGCTGCAGTTTGTTCAAGTGTCAGTAGAAGGGTACAGATTTAGCACAATGATAGAAATCTTTCCAGGATCTGGTACATTTTCCCACTGTCTTCAATTTCCCTTTTTTTCTGAGAACTAAAATGTCGTTACTGGAAGCCATTCCAAAATTTTGCCTTTGGTAAGTTTTCAGATATTCAATCACTTGCCCAAATAATAGAGAATGGGACCAGGTCTACATTGAGCACTCATAGTAGACAGGTTTCTGGCCATTCTCAGGAGGAGCCTTCTGCAATTGTGGGATGGATAGGGCTGGATTATTTACAGAACAGCCATCATAGATGGAAAGTATTCTGCTAATTTGACCCCTGATATATTGGATGTTTTATCTCCATTGTATTGATTTTTATGAATCAGTTAATCAGATTCTTTATACTATATGATGTTACTAAATTGTGAAATGCATGTTTATTGCATTTCCTTTGTATAACATATAGTATGTTTTGAAATTTGGTATAAATCATTCATGTTTTTATTTTTTTCAATGTGGATTACTCCTAGTTCTCAAGAGTGGGGAAATGCTTTGGAACTTTGTAACTTGAAGTCATATGTTTCCATGTGTCATATCCTATTTTCCTTGTACAGAGTTGATAATAAATTATATGTAATTTATTTTTTATTTTTATTTATTTTCTATTGCAGAGTTTGAACTTGGGTGGTCCTGGGCACTGTTGCTGAGGTCTTTGGCTCAAGGTTATCTCTCTACAACATTGAGCCACAGTATCAATTTTAGTCTTGATTGAGTAACTGGAGATAAGTGTCTCATGGCAAGTTTTCTGCCCAAGATGGCTTTGAACTGATTCCCAGATATCAGCCTCCAGATTAGCCAAGATTACAGGCATGAGCTACCAGCACCTACCTATATGTAATTTCAACTGTAATTTTCTTCAAGTGTTTCATCCTGCACTGAAGTTTATTTTTCTGACAAACTTTCTAATAAATATGTAATCTATTTAATTTTGATAAGTACTGCTGTACTTCCCAATTATTTGTGGCATTTCTGAAATCCAAGTTCCTATGTGTGTCAGGGTAGATACTTTTGCCTGTAACAAGTATTGTTGTTGAACACATGACATCTGGCTACTAAGAGAACAAAGGATGTGAAGCTACAGTAGCCAGATAAATAACTACCAGGACAATTCAAGGGCAACTCATGTACTCTCTGTGTAGGTGCATACGGAACATAGAAAAGACATTATTTTTTTTGTGGGGGGGGGTCCGGTCATGGGGCCTGAACTCTGGGCCTGGATGATGTCCCTCGACTTTTCTGCTCAAGGCTAGCGCTCTACCACTTGAGTCACTGCACCACTTCTGGCTTTTTTCTTTTTGCTTATGTGGTGCTGAGGAATTGAACCCAGGGCCTCATGCATGCAAGGCAAGCGCTTTACCACTGAGCCATCTTCCCAGCCTGAAAAGAAATTCTTATACTTGAAAGTGATTGAGTGTGTGTGCACATAGATGTTGACTTAATTATCTGTTGCTATAGTTTTACACATTCACTAGTATAAAACAATATTTCATATATACATGTATATGTATATATATATATGTATATATGTATGTATATGTGTATATATATATATATATATATATATATATATATATATATATATGCAGATCACAGTTTCCAGAATCCAGAGAACCACCTCCATGGCCAATGCTTGCTTATGTTGCTCTTTGGGTAATAAGAATGAAACCTGGAATTGTCCAGTGGTAGAGAAATTACTCAGAGATTCAAGCATTTGTCTTTCAATATGTTGCTTGTTCCTAACTCTAAAATTAGGAAGTTTGTTAATATATAATATATGTTATATTAGAATATATTTATTATACTATATAATGTATAATATATTTTACACTATATATTATATATAATATCTGACAGAATTATATATTTGTAAGGAAATTTATAATAAACACATTAGTGTCCATACTTTCCTAGTCATGATTAAGTTCGGCAGAGTTGGTGCATTATATCTCAACAGGAAAACTCTACTGAAGTTCTGATGACCTTGAACTAGATAAGAATTCCTGTTAAAAAAAAAAAAGCCTCTCCTCATTTATGAGAAAAAATAAGTTTGGAAGCTTTTTTTTGTTTTTGGATTGTTTTTTTTTTCGCAGGTCATGGGGCCTGAACTCTGGGCCTGGGTCCTGTCCCTCTCCTCTTCACCTCAAGGCTAATGCTCTACCGCTCTAGCCATAGCACCACTTCTGGCTGAGGAATTGAACCCAGGACGTCAAGCCTGCAAGGCAAGCACTCAACCAATGAGCCATGTTCCTAGCTCAGGTTTGGAAGTTTCTCGGAAGAAGAATTTGGCATTTGCTATGCATCCTTGATTAGTAAGAATAGGTATCATTTTGCTCCAAATTTTGTCTCCTTTTATGTTCCCTAGACAGTTACACAGGATCATCATTCCATCGCATATCTTTAAGTCCTTCTTTTATTTCTTTTTATCATTATTGTGTTGTTGTTGTTGTTTTGATGATCATGAAGCTTGAACTCAGGGCCTAGATAGTGTCCCTGAGCTCCAGGCTAGTGCTCTACCACTTGAGCCACAGGACTACTTCTGGCTTTTTCTGCCTGGGCTTGCTTTGAATCGTAATACTCAGATCTCACTCTCCTGGGTACCTAGGATTACAGGTGTGAGCCACTAGTGCCCAGCAAGTCCGTCTCTTTTAGATATTATTCTAAAAGCTCCTAACCAAGGTCACTCCTCAGATAGTAAATGGACCTATGCCAACAGTCCCTTCACACTCTCATCTCCTGTTATGGCTATTATGTGTCTTTTCCATGTTATCTTGAACCTACTACACTGTTTTCTTCCTAATCCATGATTGTATATGTGTTACTAATAATTACCTAAATTGAGTGGCTATCCACCCTAAATTACTCAACCATTAATTTCATTTATTTTTTTTTCAATATGATTGTTGTTCCGTTCCAATCTGAGCTTATACTCACCTTTTCTACCTCTTGGCATGTGCAGAGCCTGGGCCTTTTCTACCTCCAATGCAAGAGGTTAGCCAAAGTATAGCCTACAATATTCCTGCTTAGGATTCAGGACAAGTAGTTGAGTGCCTGAAAGAAGCAATGCATTCTTGGCATGGGAATGGGTGGGAGAGACAATAGCCTAGAGAGCAAACTGGTAGACACCACATTTAACAACTTCTTTGGGGAAACTGACCTCCCTCACAATGGCAGTGAGATAACACACCTAGTGAATTTTCATATATAAAGGAAGTTGTCATGTCTCACTGCACAACTCACTTTTAGTCAGAGAGGGTCATTCTTTTGTGTACTCCTTAGGCCCAGTCTCACTTTATCTCCATCTTAGACTTTGCCCAGACTCTGTTCCTACCAGAAGGTGCCTGATGAGGAGGAAAATGTGATCTCTTGGTTTCTGACTGGCCCTGTGAGAACTGAGGTCACTTTAAGTTTTGAACCTATTCCTCCTGACAAAGCTGTGGTGAGTGGTGGGAAAGCTCATTCTCTGAATTGTGCCATAGCACCAAATCTCTTCAGAGAAAGTCAAGGAATGATGAATCCTGCCTGAGGGATTGAGTTTCTCTATTTCCAAAGAGGTCAATTAATATCTGATTCTGAGTCCCAGGTGGAGGTCTTTTAAAAGATCCTCCAAGCTGGACTGGATGTTCCTCAGATTCCAGACCATCCTCATATTTCTTTAGCTCTTTCTCATGAACCAAAAGGTCACAGGAGTTGAGTTCAGAAACAAGGAGAAATGAGAATAGCAGAAGAATTACTGGCAGGGGAAGGAATTAGAAAATTTGGGTGAAAAAGGGCTCAGAAAATCTACGATCACTCATATCATTTGGGAATCACATCATAAGATTAGGGAATAAAAGTAATAAGTTACTGCCTAAATTCGTAACTCCACTGCTCTGACTACATTACAAGTGCTCTGTCAAAAGGTCGCTGTCCTAGCTCAACGTTGATGAGCAAAATGGAGCACATTTTTTCCTCACAAAGTTCTACTGAGTATCTTCATCCATGCCCCAGGTTGTTCTTACTTTCTACTTCTCTGTTACTTTTCTTTGCTGGATTCAATAACTGATACTTGAATGTGTTATCATCTTCAGACATGTAATTACATTTTCTTTTTTTTTCTTTTTTAAATTTTTTTTATTTTATTTGTAAACATACTGTACAGAGGGGTTACAATTACATGGGCAGGATAATGCATACATTTCTTACCAAGCATTGCAGCCTCCTCCTTTGTTTACCCTTCACCTCCCTTCCCAGCCTCCCCCCTCTCCCCCAATCCTTCCCCTCCCCCCCAACCCCCCCCACACCGACATTATAAAGCTCGTTTTTGACCTGACAACTTGTACTTCTCATTGTTGCAACAGGTCCACCTGAATCCTTAAAAGACTTGTTTTTCCCCATCTCCTCCACAAGTTATACTGACATCAAATATAGTGAAAGCGGGTGTTATACTGTGGGGGAGGGACATACAAAGCAACAAAGAAATAATCTTATAAATGCGTTAGAAACACATGCATGAAAGAAAAAAAACATTAAAATACATATCTAAGGGTTCATTTTCCTAACATCACATTATCTGACCATTTCCGCTTGACTCATACATATACTAGATATTGCAAATAAGGGAAACCATGAGACCTATGTCCATTTGTTATAAATTAAAACAAATTATGGGGAACATATGTCTATGGTACATTTTCTTCCATGGCATACTTATTTGATGTTATTAAGTATTATTTTAATTGTTTCATTTTTAAAACTTGAGGAAAATATTTTGTTAGTATTAGCACTAATCAGTTGCACATTTTTTAAAAATTTTTCCATGTCTGTGTTTTTGTTAAGCTTCTAACATTTTCTTGTCCCCCAACTGTTGCCTTCCTAAAATTGGATCAAATTACAAACTGTATATGATGGTCCTTTATGTGTTCATTGATATATTTAAATTTCGTCTAATATCCACATATTATAGGATATCTTCAACCTATTGTAACTCCTCTAAAAATCAATATGGAGGTCCCTTTTAAAGAAAAACACGAAGCCACAAAACCTGTGAAATTAGGATTAGGTGTATATCCAAAAATATTTAGCAGTGATATTGGAGAAATTCACTTCTCTTATATACCAGAACATGTTTATAGTTATGAATAGCACATTTCTTTATTCCCTCTTTTTTGTGCATCTAAGTTGATTTCACAGCTTTCTTTCTTGCTGCCATGCACATTTATTCCTTCTTTATATTTATATTCCTTCTTTATGTATCAAGGTTTCAGTAAAAGTCATCAACACATGTGTCTTTTTGGTATTGTCTAAACTTCCATTATGATCTCCATATGGGTTGCACTAGTTTACAATACCACAAAACCAAATACAGTTCCTGATTTATTTCAACCTCTCCAGATGTTTATTTATTCGAATGGTGATAGTTATTCTGGTGTGTAGGATGGGATTTCAGTGACTTTCCTATTTATTTGCCTTTGTATTTCCTATGTGGATAAGAATCTCAAATATTTCATTTATTTATTAAACACTTACATTTGTACTGCATTCCTGATCAGTGTCTTTCTTTTACTATTGGTATTTTATCAGTTTTTAAGTTCTATAATATTTGGTTTTTTCACGTTCTAAATATTCACTTTAGTAAGAAGTATTTTTTCATTGCTGTGGTGCACAATTAACTAAAATCAACAGATTGTACATTTATACCACTGGAATTTTTTTTGTTGGTTTTACAGCCAGGAAATTGTTTCAATAAAGATGCAGAACTTTTTTCACTAGATAGATTGAAATGATAGTATTTCATATTAGCCTAAACTAATCTCAGAACTAACAGTCACAGCCTGGGCCACATAGTCTGGCCTAACTAAAACCACTAATACAGCACATCCTGCATTTAAATAGAGCAAAGGGCTTCATAGAAGCTAGAAGAAAGGCACCCCCTTTATGAAGCAAATTCTGAAGTTCACAGCAGATATTAGGAATCTGAATATTAAGAAGATCTAAGGATAAAAGTATATAGAAGAACAAATTTAGAGTTCAGAATTCGGGAGGGGGAACAACCACTAGATACCAAAACTCAAGGCTGAAGGGAAGAAGTGTTTTACACCAAACCTCAGCTGTGTCTGACTCTCTCACACCAAACACACACACAAACACACATACACACACACACACACACTCACACACCCCTAGTGAGAGACCTTAGCCAAAGTATAGCCATTCTGGACTTTGTCCATTTTGAAGGTCTATACTGAAAGTATCCATTGTGAAGGCATTTACTGAAAGTACCTATTGCAAAAACTTTTACCGAATGTTAGGACTCAGGTTCCTGGGAAAACGATGAAATGTCCCAATAACCTTCTTCCCGTAACTCCTCTAGCAATAGCCATCAGAGGATGACAGGAAGGTACCTAAAAGCTACAGATATTTCTTAATATTCCATAGTTAACATAATTTGCTTCTTACTGCTAAGCCTGCACATGTTAGCCAATAAGATTGTTACAATATTATCTCATTAAATGTCAACCAATCATGTAACTGACAAGCTATGAACCAACTTACCTCAGCCCTATGCCCTATAAAAACCCTGTTAACTGAAGGTTTGGAGGTCGCAACTCTGACCCACTGCGATGCTGACAGTTGTGAGTCCAGGCTCGAGCTTGCAATAAATGACCCTCGTGTGCTCACATCAGAAATGGCTCCTTGGTGATCTTTGGGGATCATTATCTCAGCACAAGACTAGTGTACACAGAGAACCCCAAGGGCAGCTGTATCTGGGGCAATGAAGTTTTTCCCTCTTCCAAACTGAAATTGTGGTACCCTTTGCCTGGAGGATGGCACCCTATGAGCCCTGCATGCATGGTGAACCAGACGTGGGAAGCCCTGTAAGCATCTCCGGGATGGTCTCTTAGAGGCTGGAGAACTTTACTCCTATAGTTGGAAATGGCACTAGGCAGGAGGAAAGGAATCCAGAAGATAGGAGGGGCACAGGAGTAAATGTGCCTATCCGTGGAGACACCTTGACCATGCTAAGGAATTTCCCAGCCCACACATAACAGCCACCATGCAAGTCCCCAGAGGCCACTTGTCTGGGGGGCAGTCCCTGGTCCTGATCCAGAGCCAGAACTTCCCCAGTGGCCCTGTGCCTGGCTAGGGTGGAGCAGTACCCACCAGCCTTTCTTCCTCTGCCCTGCTCCACATAATCTCCCAGCAGCTGCCCGGTCCCCAGCACTCATGGCAGAACAGCTCTGTGGGGTAACCTGAGGCTGTGCCTGCAATTCCTGGTACCTGCTTCAAGGCAAGAGTGAGGCCTAGTGCACAGCAGAGCAGGCCCTCACTCACATCAAGGGCCTCCAGAGAGGCATGACCACCACTGGCTCAGCACTACTGCCCTCCCCACCCCCAGAGTTTACCTACAAGTCCCTGCCTTTTTTCTTGAAATTCTTCAACCACTGGTTGTCTCATTTCTCATTGTCTGTTTGGGTGGGATTTGAGACTCCTTCCTCTCCTCACCCAGCCACGAGGCCCCAGGGGCCAAACTCTGCACCTCACAGACACTCCCCAGAACCCAGCTGCATTTGGGGCTGCTGCTTCCTGAGCCATTGGCCTACTGCCTCCTTCCTCCCTTCACCAGCCTCTGCCAGGGCCTCCCGTACTCTCCCTACTACCCCCATCCCCAACCCCAGCTCGGCCTCCCCTGAGGCCTCCCCTCCTCTCCACACAGCTCCCAGTGCCAACCCCAGCAGGGCTACTGCTCTGGGGAAGACAACTGTGGGCCTGGCCCAGCAGAATCAAAGGTTCCACAATGTGCAGCAGGCTTAGAAATGGAGGCATCATAGGTCACTGATCAGTGTCTTTCACTTCACTTACACAAGTATTAGTTGTATTAATTTGGTATTCAATTTTGGATTTTGTAACCTCTTATTAAACCTTTGAAGAATAGCTGGTAGAAATATAGTTCCAAAATTCAGATTGTCTCTTGTTTAATTCTTTTGAGATTCAAAGATGTTTAAGTAGTTATAACCATCATGAACTCTCATTTCTATAGCAGAGTCTATTCAGAAAATACTTTTTTATGCATCTGTTATCAATTACTTACAAGACTTGAAACTTTTAAAGTTTCAAATATTACGGAAGATCTTTGATTCATGTTGAATGGAAGTGATTAGGTTGAGCTGTTGCTTACATTCTTGTGTGTTCCTGTGTGTTTGTGTGTGTGTGTGTGTATGTGTGTGAGTGTGCATCTGTGTGTAGAGGGGTATATGTGTATCATTGAAATCAAGGATAAGGATGTTGAGCCCTGGTCTGTACTTGTTTCCTTTTTCTGAGATATACATTATGGCGTTTCTTTGTTGGTGTTATGCTCTGATTGCTTGCCTTTGCCTGATGTGCACATTCCAGCTCAATTTTTCAATTAAAGCTTCCTTTTTTTATAATTCAGCATAAAGGGCTCTGATAGTGTTTTTAGTCTGCCATCTAAGATCTTCTTTTCCTCTTCAAAAATTAACATTCAATATAAATTTTACCTCCTGACTGGTTTTCCCTTGAATTTGCATTTTGAAATAAGGATTATATGTCCTTTAATCTCTGTATTTATGAAGAAAACTCATTTTGAATTCTCTGTTTAGTGTAATAACACCTGGACAGTTTTGTTAGCACCAAGACCTTAAAATTACTTTTGTAGTTTTAGTTTAAAATACCTCCTCCATGTTTACAGCATGGGGAGACAAACAATTCCTAGTAACAATGATAACAGTTTTATTCATTAAAACATCAGATAATTCATAAATTTTGATTATGTCTAGTGGCAAATGAATACATTTGCTCAATAGATTTGTTTGATAGACCCTTGCACAAAAATACCACTTATGGGGGCTAAGAAGGTGGATCAGTGGTAGATAGATTATCTTGAATGCACGAGACCCTAGGTTTGATTCCACAGCACCACCTAAGCAGAAACAGCTAGAAGAGGTACTTTGACTCAAGTGGTAGAGTACTAGTTTTGAGCTGAAGAGCTAAAGGACAGCGACATTTCACCATCATCAGCAAATTAAATAAATAAAACTCATACTCAAGTACATTAATTTCAAAGATTGATTACCATTTTAGTTAGGGGCAGGGTGCCAAGATACAGCAGAAATCGGTTGAAAAACTTTACAAAGGATTTCAACACCTAACAAATACTAAAACCAGAAAGTAAAACATTAGCTCTGCCAACAACATACAGAATTGCTACTCAAAGAGAAACCAGTACTAAGAATGAAATACTTGTTATAACATTTCTTAGGAGATTATGGCTTTATATTAAATATCATATAAATTGACCTTCAAAACCTCCATTGGTGGGCCTGAGTCTTAAGGGCACCTACAAAAACTGGAGTAGAGAATCAACCCGGATTTTTAAAATTGTTACTGTATTTTTAAAATTGTTATAGGGAACCTTACTTCATTGTTGGTGGGAATGTAAACTTGTTCAACCACTTTGGAAAGCAGTATGGAGGTTCCTCAAAAGACTTCACATAGAGCTCCCCTATGACCCAGCAATCCCACTTTTGGGCATTTACCCAAATGTTTACAAACAAGACCACACTAAAGCTACCAGCACAACTATTGCAGCATTATTTACTATAGCTAAGATATGGAACCAACCCAGATGCCCTTCAGTAGATGAATGGATCAAGAAAATGTGGTTTATATACACAATGGAATTCTGTGCCTCCATCAGAAAGAATGACATTGCCCATTTGTTAGGAAATGGAAAAACTTGGAAAAAATTATATTAAATGAAGTAAGCCAGGCCCAAAGAAACACAGGTCCCATGATTTCCCTTATTTCCAATATCTAGTATATGTATGAGTCAAGTGGAAAAGGTCAGATAATGTGATGTTAGGAAAATGAACCCTTAGATTTGTATTTTAATGTTTTTTTCTTTCATGCATGTGTTTCTAACGCATTTATAAGATTATTTCTTTGTTGCTTTGTATGTCCCTCCCCCACAGTATAACCCCCGCTTTCACTATATTTGATGTCAGTATAACTTGCGGAGGAGATGGGGAAAAACAAGTCGTTTAAGGATTCAGGTGGACCTGTTGCAACAATGAGAAGTACAAATTGCCATGTCAAAAACGAGCTTTACAATGTCGTTGGGGGGTAGGGGGGAAGAATTGGGTGGGGGGGAGGGGGGAGGCTGGGAAGGGAGGTGAGGGGTAAACAAAGGAGGCTGCAATGCTTGGTAAGAAATGTATGCATTATCCTGCCCATGTAATTGTAACCCCTCTGTACAGTATGTTCACAAATAAAATAAAATAAAAAGATAACAATTTTGTAAATCAGGTAATGAGTTCATTTCTTGTTTGACAATCCCATCCCTCCTGTCCCTGTCCACAGTGGTATAGCTCGTTGTGAACACAATATCTACAGTGTACAAGTACTGCATTTGTTTGCCTGTTCTCCTTGAATATATCTGGCTCCATCAATGCCATAAATGGATAAACTAGAACAGAAAAATCCCTCTTGTTTCCAATTCCTGGAATACATTTCAATATAAACATCAGTAGTTTTATGAGCGTGTCAGGCTTTGTACACACATCCCAAACACGTATACTTTCTACACCCAGTCATAACTCCCACCTGATTCTAAGGTCCACACAGTAAATTTTTTACTTTCCACACAGGAAGAACTGAGATTCAGAAAGATTATGTAAGTCACTGGAAATACTGGGCTGAACATAGTGGCTCACTCTTATACATTACCTACTCCAGAGAGTAAGATCTGAAGATCATAGTTTGAAACCAACCCAGGTTGACATATCCATTACATGTTTATCTCCATTTAACCAGAAGAAAGCGAGAATTGTGTGTTTCACATGGTAGAGCTAGAATGCCACCAGACTTGAATGGGAAACTTAAAGAATATTGACAAAATGATGGGTTTTAAGAACTAATGCTGTCCCATACATAATCTCAGACACCACACACACACACACACACACACACACACACACACACACACACACACACATACACACACAAACACACACACACCACAATCACACTCCTTAAAACAGATGTTAGTACTGAAATCCAAATAGATTTTTTTAATTTTATGTTTTATTTTTTGCTTTAGTGAGGTTTGACTTGATAGTTTCTACTGATGAGCCACAACTTAGAACTTTGTTATAATTATATCCATATCTGTATTCAGAGGAACATTCTCCTAGTTAAGTATTCCCACTTTTTCAGCAATGATAAGTTTTCTCTTGTTGGTCCAGTTTCTTTTTGGGATCTCAATCTCTTAGACTTTTCTGTCTTGCATGGTCTGTAAGTTCATTGATGCAGTAGAACTCAGCCATCCTAATAACCTGGACAGAACCCATCGTGGGAAAAGTGTTCTAAGCTCACCATTCAGTGGAGGTTGTTAGTACGCACTAATAACGTTCTCTTCAGAATTGGTAACTTGTTAGGTCCAGGAATTCAGGGAAAGCACTCACTGTGTGCTATTTCATGTTTTTTTTTTAATTTAATGGCAGCTTCCACCTATTGTCTACTTTAAGCATTGTGTGAAGAGAAGGATTGCCCCTAAAAGACATAAACACTTTATTAACTGTTGCTGTCAAAACATAGAAGGAGAGAAAGAAGTTCTGAAGGAAGCATAGAGCCTAGAAACTGATTTTGTAGAAACTCAAACTGCCTTTTATCTTACCTTCAAAATAGAAAGTCAGAGACTGCAGTTACTTGTAAGCTCCATTTCTATTCCTGAGCAGGGGGCTCCCTTCCCCTTTGCCCTTCTGACAATTTATATCAGGGACAGGTGGGAAGATGTAACAAGAACACTTAGAGTTTGGGTCTGGGATTAAAAACTCCTTTTTGTGATCATAAACATTCCACCACCTCCTGAATTGGATCTGAGGCAGAAGGAAATAAGGTTAGAAATTCAGAAACTTATACTTACTTCTAAGTTTGCTATCTAAACTCATCCATTCCCACCCCTCAGAATCCTATTTCCCAATTGTGTAGACACCCTTACACTCTGTTCTCCTGGAGCATTTGAGTTTGGGGCATCATCTCCTTCTTATGTGTATGGCTTAACAAATGGAGATTTTCTCCTAGGCTCAAAATGATTTCATTGATTGGGACATTGTGCAATATGCTAAACAGAGAGTTACCTGGAAGGAAGGTCCTAGAAGGCAAAACATCTACTAGGACAATGGAAACCCATGGTTTGGCATGCTTAATGTTTTAACTTGTGCACTAAACTAACAGGAGAAGATGACACACTAAGAAATCTGCCAATTATGCCAAATAAAGAGATATGATGAAGGTCAGAGAAAGGACATGAAGACATTGATTTCATCTTGGTAATGACAGGACAACAACTTACCACACCTTCAAAATACTAATCCATACTCACCTACTTTTTTATTCACCCATGTCATTAGGTCTGAGTTGTATGTAGGAGTCCTCAGGGACTTCAAAACAGGAAGATCTCAGAGAGAGATTAACACTGGTCTGCCATTTTGAGCATAAAATAACCAGTTTGATGAAAGCTCTTAGTAATATCCTACAAATATGTGCATTTATCCTACTACACTTGGTAAGTATCCCCTCAATAAATTATCTTTGGTTTTGTCACTTGCTGACATAGCAGCTGTCTGGTAGCTCCATTGTGAATTCACTTTATGCTGTGAACCAGAAATGGAGGAGAGACTGACCAGAACACATTTGCATCTTTCTCAATGAGCAGTGAATGGCAGCGGAGTATTTAAGAAGCTCCCCATGTTATCAGTTAGCTAGTACCATCTTGGATTCCAGCTCAAATCTTGATAAACAGATACAGAAGTTAGCTTGTTGTACCATATTGACAGCTAGAGAGGTAGATGAGAAAGTGGAAGGGTTTGGTGTGAAAGCCACAGATTAATATGAAGCACAATTCAAAAGATGTGGAGATGAAGCGAGCTAACTGGAGGGAAATGGAGAGGCAGCTGAAACAGAAGAGCACCTAGAGAGAGAAGATAGAGCAAGTTTGATGCCACCTATACATCAAAGTATTCCATCTGAGGTACAACAAACTGGTTGTGCAGAGCCACAGAAAGAAGTTGGAAGAACATCAGCAAGTGCTCTTGCCCATTTCTAGGGAGCTCCCAAATTGCCATGGTAAGAATTGGTAGCTGTTCAGAGCACTGCTGCTGAGCACATCTCAGATCCCTTGCTACCATTATAATTGACACTTGAGAGGAGCAGCAAGAGTTGTATGCGGTGATTGCAGCTCACTATGTGGAGCCTGTTCTGTAGCATTGTGGAGTGTGGTCTCTCAGGATGCTTAGAGCAAAGATCCTATAGCTGATGTCAAAGAATGCAATCTACTTGGAGTAGACATTTATATATGGCACGTGCCTGAACACAAGCTGATAATGAGCTGCTAGAGGTAGTTTCCCTAAAGATCTAACAGCCAAAACTGGACAGGAAAACCCAGAGCTCTGCACCACATCAGTCCACCATGCCAATTGCTTCTACCATAGTACTGGCTATCCAGTTTACAAACCCATGACCTTGTTACCCTGATTGTGCCCCACAATCCTTCACAACTTTTACTCTTTCACTTTGTCTATGCTTACTTGTCCCTGCTAAACAGTTCTGGATACCTGTGTTAGCTACCCCAACCCCTGAAAATCTGTTGTTGCTAACCAATTTCCTAACACTGGAACTCAGCAATTACAGTCACAATTAACCTTTACCTGGTATCCTAGTCTCTACTACTCTTTTCTGCTACCCATAATTCATAACACCATGGTTCCAGCCACCTGAACCCTGACACCCCTGTCTCCCCGGTCTCTGATACCCCATTCCCAAACAAAGTAAGGGAATAGTGGGCACAGAGAGTTGACTTGGATACTCCTCTTGCAGGCATATTGGGACAAGTTATTCCTCAGGTTTTTAACGCGAGGGACTAACTGGTGGTGGAAAGAAAACAGCTTACTCAAAGTTGACAAAAATCCAAGGACATGACATAGCTTATTGCTAGGAAAAGAAGGCCCTGCAGTGAAAGTTAATGAGAAAGAAAATTTTACAAATAGCATTGGGAACGATGCAAAAGGTTGCGCTTACTCTCTTCTACTAGTGGTCTGAATTATTTTATGACATATGATATGTAACTACATTGCATTTTAAAAATTATATGAAGATGCACATTTATGTGGTATTTATATTAATTGATGGACTAGTTGAATAGGATCACGTTAATGATATTCAATAGTTTATGCTCTATGATATGCCCATGGGTCTGCCTTTGGCAATATGTATTGAGCTATCTAACAACAAATGGAATTTCATTGTCAAATACTACACGGAGATTATTCGTGCTAGTACCAAAATGAAAGCGGAAACAAGAAAACTGAATAAAGCTACAAGTTTGAAGGGAGGGGGTCACTGGTAAGGGCTACGATAAAAAAGAAATTCTTCACCATGGAATCTTGGAAGAATACAATGTGTTTTATTGAATTACTAGCTTTTAAAACATTCTTAGAAAGCAAAACATTGTTTTTATTCTTGATATTTGGAACCTCTTTAATGAATAGTTTAACAAAAAATTCTCAATACGAATTTGAAAATTCAATTATGTGAATTATCAGATTAACATTATACTCAAAAATTCCCTTGAGAGGCAGGCAGGCTGCATTCCTTTTCTATTAAATTAATGGAATAAGCTTCCTTTTGAATGGTTGAACAATCCATGACACTTGTTCCAAAACAAAAAATATACTGTAGAGAAAAAAAAGAGTAGTTCCGGGAAGATGGCAGAGGAGAACCTGGAGTCTAAACAAGCTCTCACCTAGAAAGCAGTTTTAGTGTTCCAGTGAACAGTCCTAGGTGGGAGAATTACACCAAGTGTGCCATCCCAGTACAGAGAGTTTTGCCAGAAAGGGAAAATCCAGGAAAGGAAACAGATCTGAGCAATTGTCCGTAGCTGTGGCTGTGGTGACAGCGGCGGTAGCAGTGGCCGTTGCTGCCATACCTACAACACAGAGAGTCCTGGACAAATGTGCCAGACACAACAAGTGATCGGATTCTACCCAAAACCAGAAAGAATTGACAAGGAGCAGGTATCTTTATTCTGCAGATCACAGACCAGAGACGACTCAAGAACCAATACACTGGCATGAGTTGAAACCTGACATAATAACACCTTCTCAGGGAGCAGAGGAGGCAAGGTCACCCCTCTCCCTCCTTCTCCCCACTGTGCCAAGATCTGAGATCTCCATCTTTGATACTGGCAAAGGCTCAGAATATAGCTCCAACCCTGGCCTTGGAGGAAAACAAAAGAGTCATTTAGCAGGTCACAGGAACCTGACCTGACCTGCCAGGCTCAGCTCCACCCAGGAGAAAGTCACCCAGCCCAGGCAGTGAAAACTCTGTCCCCAGAGGAATGTCTTTCTTCACTGGGTAAACAGAGCCAGAGGGTTCCCCTCCCTATAGCAGCCTAGATAATCAATTGAAATTCAGTAAACATAAACCCTGAGAATTACTCCATGCTGGGCTCTGTGAGTGTCCCAGAAGGAAGCTCCTCAGGGAAAAGCTACTGTTTGCTGAAAGGCCTCAACTCTACCCAGAACTTAGGCTCATCACAGCATCTCCAAACAAGAGGAAACAGCCAACTCCCTCTTTTGTAAGAAACAAAGCAGATCTCCCTCCCACTGAACTTGCCTGGGAGGAGGGTCACAAAATTCTGGGTAAAGCGGACCATTTTTCTGCCTGCCCAAACAAACTAACTTAAGAAACCAATTAAGCCACAGGAAAACCAAATACCACAAGTAGACCAGAGACTCCACCAAGAGACTAGTTATAGACACAAGGGAGATACAGGATCTTCCCATTCAACCCCCCCCCCCCCCCCCACCAAAGAACCCTTTCTTTGTACCTTTTTATTAACTTGTAATTTTTTTTTAAATTATTTTCTATTAATCTTTTTTTCCTCTTATAATTTTTATTTTAGGTGTATATGTATGTGCACTTTTGTATTTTTATTTTATCTCTACTAAACTTTTGATCCTTTTCCTTTCTTTCTTTCTTTCTTTCTCATTCTTTTCACTTTTTCTTCTCTTCATTCTCTTTTGGGTGACTTAATTGCTGTTCTGCTCATCCTCAGATATTCCCTTCATTGATTATTAGACCTTATTCCATATTGTTTACACACTTAATCCAGAAATTTATTACTTATTTCAAAAACTCTTAGGCTTAAATTCCTTAATAACCATATTATCTCATAATACCTATATAATATTATAATTATTTTTTATTTTTATTTTTATTATAAGTATTTTTAGTTCTTCATATCTCCTTTCTACTCCTCCTCTCCTCTCATCCTTTTCCCATTCTTCACTCAATATTACTTCTTTAAACTTGAATAATTTTTGTGTTTCACTTTTTAAATTTAAATTTTGGTATTTCCATTTTTTCCTGCCTCTTTTATTTTCTCTCCTCTTTCTCCTATCATTCTGTCCAATCCATTTTCCCCTTTGAGATTAAGACTTGGTTAGTTTCACTCTCCGTTTACCTATCCACATCTCTCTAATCCTATTTTTCCCCTTTTCTCCCTAAAACTAATCATTTCTGGTTTGCCAAATTCTACTTTGCTGTTCTTAGCCCATGAATACATTGTTGTTTTATGTTGAATAGATTGTATCTGTTGAAATAGATTGTATCTGTCAACTTTTGACTGTGCAACTACAGGACTTTGGTTGATGCTTGCCTTAAAATACTGTTCTAGCACAAAACTGATGTTACTTTCATACCAAATAGAGGCATTCATGGAATCTATTAAAAGACAGCTGAAAGAAGTCAGGGAGACCCGAAAGGGAATGTTGAATGGAGTCCAACAGAAGGAATTGGAGTCTAAGGAAACCATAACCAATCAGCTAAGTCCTGTGAGAATAAACATTGAACACGAAATTAAGGAAGTAAACAAATTCATACAAGATCTAAAACAAAGCTCCAATAAAGAATTTGAAGCCATCAAAGCTGACGAATTAGAAGGAAAAGAAATTTAAAAAAGTAGAAATTCTTGACAGTAGGTTAGACCATGCAGAAGTCTGAAACTCGGGGATTGAAGACAGCCTATATATTATAGAGGAAGAACATACAACTATCTAAGACAAATCCAAGAAATATGATAGATCTATTCAACATTTGGAAGACACAAACAGAAAGCCTAATCTGAGGATAATAGGTGTAGAGGAGCTCATGGAAACAGAATGTCTAGGAAATTTGTTTCACAGGATCCTAGCAGAACGCTTCACAAACATGCAAAAAGATAGGCCTATTCAGATACAAGAAGCTTTTAGAACCCCAACTAGACCAGACCATAACAAGACATCACAACTACACATTATAATATCTACAGAATCAATTCAGACCAAGGAAAAGATCCTTAAAGTTGTCAAGGAGAAAAGATCAATTACCTATAAGGGAAACCAATTAGAATCACCTCAGATTTCTCAGCAGAGACAATTAAAGCATGATGTAGGCCATGCCCTAAAGACAAACAACTATCAACCAAGAATACTGTACCCAGCTATACTCTCCTTCATAACTGAAGGACAAATAAAAATTTTCCATACCAAAGAAAAAGTGAAACAATATATCTCTACCAAACCAGCCCTACAAAAGTTACTTAAAGATGTCCTACACTGAGAAAACCAACAGGAACATAATAAAGGCTAAGAAGCTGCACCCAAATTGAGAATCCAAGAACCATAGGAAGAACCCAGTTGGAGCAGCCCCCAAGAAGGTGCATAAAATGGCAGGAACTCCCAAATATCTCTCAGTACTATCTCCCAACATTAACAAACTTAACAATACACTTAAGCAACATAAACTGTCTAGTTGGATTTTTAAAAAAAGATCCTTCTGTCTGCTGCATTCAGGAGTCACAACTTGCTCATAAAAAGGAACACATGTTGAAAGTAAAAGGCTGGACAAAATCTAAGAAGCAAACGGCCTCATAAAGAGGAAGGAGTTGCAATCCTAATATTAGATAAAATACATTTCAAATTAAAATTAGTGAGAAGAGAGATAAAGAAGGTTGCTATATACTAATTAAGGGATCTCTCCTTCAGGAGGATATTACAATTCTAAATATCTATTTCCCATAAGAGCACCCAAAATTATCCAAGAAACTTGACTTTTTCTCACATCTCCCATAGATCCAAAGATATTAATTGTTGGGGACTTTAAAACACACTCTCCCCACTAGATATATCAACTCGGCAAAAAATTAACAGAGAAACCATGGATATAAAAAAACTGCATAGATCACCAAGATTTAACAGACATCTACCGAATATTTCACCCAGCAGCATCAGAATACACGTTTTCTCAGCAGCACAGGTAACTTTTTCCAAAATAGACCACATTTAGGTCACAAAGCAAACTTGTCCAAATCCAAAATCATTGAAGTTATACCTTGCATTCTCTCAGACCACAAGGGAATAAAATTAGAACTCAACACCAAAAGCCACCAATGAAAGTCATGTAACACATGGAGGTTGAACAACACACTGTTGAATCACCAGTGGGTCATGGAAGAGATCATAAACGAAATTCAAATGTTTATAATATTCAACAAAAATGAACACTCAAATTACCAGCTCCTCTGGGACACAACAAATGCAGTACTCAGAGGCAAGTTTATAGCTCTGAGTTCCTACATCAACAAATTGAAGTGATCTGAAACCAACAATTTAATGACACATCTGAGCCTCCTTGAAAAAGAGCAGCAGGATAAACCCAACTCCTGTAGATGGAAAGAAATAATTAAAATTAAATCAAAATTAAATGAGTTAGAATCCAAAAAAGCATAGAAAGAATCAACAAAACAGAGTTGGTTCTTTGAAAAATTAACAAATTGACAGACCCTTTACAAATCTTATTAGAAGAACAAGAGAACACACTCAAATAAATAAACTCAGAGATGAGAATGGAAACATCACCACAGAAACAACCAAGATTCAGTACATTATAAGGAATACTTCTCAAACCTTTATGCTAATAAGTTTGAGACCCTGTCAGAAATGTACCGTTTCCTAGTAAGTATAGACATGCCGAAACTAAACCAAGATGAGTTAAACCATCTTAACTGGCCCATATTAAGCAATGAGATAGAAATAGCAATAAGAGACCTCCCATCTAAGAAAAGCCCAGGACCAGATAGTTTTACAGCGGAAATCTACAAGGCCTTCAAAGCAGAGCTCACATTAATACTCCTCCAAGTCTTCAATGAAATTGAAAGAGAAAGTTCACTACCGAACTCATTCTATGAAGCCATCATAAACCTCATCCCCAAACCAGGCACGGACTCATCAAAGAAAGAGAACTATAGACCCATTTCTTTGATGAATATTGATGCAAAACTTCTCAACAAAATTTTGGTCAATCGACTTTCACAATTCATCCAAAAAAATCATACATCATGATCAAACAGGATTCATTTCAGGGATGTAAAGCTGCTTCAAAATACGCACATCAATTAATACAATAACTTACATCAACAAGAGCAAGGATAAGAACCTCATGGATACCTCAATAGATGCAGAAAAAGGATTTGACAAGATCCACCACCCATTTATACTGAAGGTTCTGGAAAAATTAGGAATTCAGGGAACATTCCTCAATACAATAAAGGATGTATATGACAAACCTACATCCAGCATTTTACTTAATGGTGAAGAAATAAAGGTATTTCTTCTTAACTAATGAATGAGATAAGGATGTCCACTCACTCCACTTCTCTTCAAACTAGTATTAGAATGCCTAGCTACAGCAATAAGATTCAAATATAAAATGCAATCCAAATAGGGAAAGAAGAAGCTCTCCCTCTTTGCAAATGACATGAACTTGGATTTAAAGAATCCCACGGACTCCACTCCCAAATTATTCATGCTCATTCAAAACTTTGACAAAGTAGCAGGGTATAAAATTAATCCTCAAAAAACAATGGCTTTTCTGTATGCCAACAATGAGAAAAGTAGGGCTGAAATCAGGAAAGCAACTCCATTCGTAATAGCCCCACAAAAAATAAAATACCTAGGACTTAACAAAGAAAAGAAGGACCTCTATGATGAAAACTTTAAAAACCTGAAAAAGGAAATCAAAACCTAACTTACAAAGTGGCAAAAACTCCCATGCTCCTGGATTGGAAAGATCAACATAATGAAAATGGCAATACTTCCCAAGGCTATCTACAAATTCAATATGATACCTATCAATATTCCAGCCTCATTCTTTTAGTAAAAAGAAGAGGCAATCCAAAAATTCATATGGAACAATAAAAGACCACGAATAGCAAAAACGATTATTTAACGGAAACGACATTGCTGGAGGAATATCAATATCAAATTTCAAACTCTTCTACAAAGCTATAGTAATTAAAATAGCTTGGTACTCTCACAAGAACAGACCATAGGACCAATGGACTAGAAATTAAAACCCAGAAATGAACCTATAGACCTATAGACATCTAATGTTCGATAAGGGAGCTAAAAAATTAGAATGGAAGAAACACAACCTCTTCAGTAAATGGTGCTAGCAAAATTGGTTAACTACTTGTAGAAAAGCTAGATCTTTATATATCATCCTGAACCAGAATGAACTCCAAATGGATCAAAGACCTTGGAGTAAAACAGATACTCTGAAAACATTAAAGAATGGAATAGGAGAAACAGTAGGTCTCCTTTGCACAGGCTGAAATTTTCTTAATAGACACACAGGATTACAACAAATCAAAGAAATGTTGGACGAATGGGATTGCATGAAATTGCAGAGCTTCTGCATGGCAAAGGACATAGCTAGCAAGATCAGTTGAAAGCCTATTGATTGGGAGAAGCTCTTCACTACCATAAACAGACAAGGGTCTCATATCTAAAATATACCTGGAACTCAAAAATATTAAATCCCCCAAAAACAAATCCTCAAAGAAACAACTGCCCAATAAATAAGAGGGCTAAAGACTTAAAGAGAAACTTCCCTGAAGTTGAAAGAAGGATGGCCGATAGACACATGAAGAAATGCTCAACCTCTCTAGCCATAACAGAAATGCAAATCAAAACAACATTGAGATACCACCTCACCCCAGTTAGAATGGCTATAACCAAGAACTCTAATAACAACAGATGCTAGAGGGGATGTGGGCATAAGGGAAATTTATTGCATTGTTTGTGGGCATGTAAACTTGTTCAACCACTTTGGAAAGTAGTATGGAGGCTGCTCAAAAGTCTCCACATAGAGCTACCCTATGACCAGCAATCCAACTTTTGGACATTTAACCAAATGGTCAAAAACAAGACCATATTAAAGCTACCAGCACAATTATGTTTATTGAACCATTATTTACCATAGCTAAGACATGGAACCCACCCAGATGCCCCTTAGTAGATGCATGCATGAATAAAATATGATATATATATATATATATATATATCACATTATATATATATATATCACATTTTATATATATACCACATTTTATTGATCCTATATATATATATATTATATATATATATCACATTATATATATATATATATATATATATACACCACATTTTATTGATCCATGCATCTACTATATATATCATATATATATGTGATATATATATCTATCTATATACATATATATGTATATATATGTTATATATAAGTATAGGTATATATACATACATATATGATATATATACCATATATATGGTATATATATCATATATGTATGTATAAATGTATCATATATATGTATGATGTATATATATGTTCGATATATATATATATGTTCGATATATATATATATATATATATATATATATATATATATATATATTTACACACACACACACAATAGAATTCTATGCCTCCATCAGAAAGAATAACATTGCCCTATTTGTTAGGAAATGGAAAGACTTGGAAAAATTGATATTAAGTGAAGTAAACCAGTCCCAAAGAAACATAGTTCCCCTGGTTTCCCTTATTTGCAATAGCCAGAATATGTTTGAGATGAGCAGAATAGGTCAGAGAATTTGGTGTTAGGTGAAATGAACCACAAGATAAAGATTCCATGTTTATTTTTCCTTGCGATATTTTCTAACATATTTATAAGATGATTTCTATATTGCTTTGTATGTCCATCACCCACAGTATAGCCCCTGCTTTCACTGTATTTGATGTTGTTATAATTTGTGTAGGGGAAGGGAAAAAACTAATCTTTTATCTAGGGATACAGGTGGACCCATTGCAACAATGAGATATACAAGTCTTTAGGTCAAAAAACGAACTTTACAAAGCTACCAGCACAACTATGTTTATTGCAGCATTATTTACCATAGCTAAGATATGGAACCAACCCAGATGCCCCTCAGTAGATGAATGGATCAAGAAAATGTGGTATATATACACAATGGAATTCTATGCCTCCATCAGAAAGAATGACATTGCCCCATTTGTTAGGAAATGGAAAAACTTGGAAAAAATTATATTAAGTGAAGTAAGCCAGGCCCAAAGAAACATAGGTCCCATGGTTTCCCTTATTTGTAATATCTAGTATATGTATGAGTCAAGCGGAAAAGGTCAGATAATGTGATGTCAGGAAAATGAACCCTTAGATGTGTATTTTAATGTTTTTTTCTTTCATGCATGTGTTTCTAACACATTTATAAGATTATCTCTTTGTTGCTTTGTATGTCCCTCCCCCACAGTATAACCCTTGCTTTCACTATATTTGATGTCAGTATAACTTGTGGAGGAGATGGGGAAAAACC
Organism: Dipodomys spectabilis; assembly: GCF_019054845.1. Taxonomy (NCBI): domain Eukaryota; kingdom Metazoa; phylum Chordata; class Mammalia; order Rodentia; family Heteromyidae; genus Dipodomys; species Dipodomys spectabilis. The sequence continues at coordinate 6,098,677 of NW_024870729.1, read as the reverse complement.
AGTTGTTTAAGGATACAGGTGGACCTGTTGCAACAATGAGAAGTACAAGTTGTCATGTCCAAAACGAACTTTACAACGTTGGGGGGGGGCTGGGGGGGGAGGAAGGAGAAGGATTGGGATTAGGGGGGGAGGGGGGAGGCTGGGAAGGGATGTGAAGGGTAAACAAAGGAGGAGGCTGCAATGCTTGGTAAGAAATGTACACATTATCCTGCCCATGTAACTGTAACTCCTCTGTACAGTATGTTCACAAATAAAATAAAATTAAATTAAATTAAAAAAAAAAAAACAAAAACGAACTTTACAACTTTGATGGGGGGTGGGGGGAGGGTCGGGTGGGGAGAGGAGGGTAGTATGGAAAGGAATGGGAAGGGGAAGCAAAGAGGTGGCAACAATGCTTGATAAGAAATGTACTCGTTATCTTGCCCATGTAATTGTAACTCGTCTGTTTGGTATTCTCACTATAAAAAAAATAAATAAAAAATGAAAGAAAAACGATCTTTACACCTTGGCCGGCGAGGGTGGGGGGCGGGCAAAGGGGTGTCTGGAGAGCATGGGGGGTGGCAGATGAGAACAGATGGGAAGGGGAAACAAAGGAGGAGGCAACAATGCTTGATGAGTAATGTACTCATTATCTTGCCCATGTAATTGTTACCCCTCTGTATGGTATTTTCACAAATATAAATAAATAAATATGAAGGAGACTCAAGGCTGCTGAAATGACCATATTTCCAATTTGGACTTTAATGGGACTTTTCTACAAACAGCAAGATTTTCATCTTAACATAATAATTTCAAAATGTATTGCTACAGAATAGATTGTAAATGTAATATTTAATACTATTGGAATACTTGAAGACAAAGTTTTACAGAAAACTTTAAATTTCAGATAAACTCCAATATTCCAATAATTAAAAATTCACTGATCAAAGCAAACCCTGACAGGAATGTCTGAAAGATGCTTATCTGAAAACAGGAATTGGCACTGTGGCTCAAGTGGTAGAGGGCTCCACTTGAGCTGAAGATCTCAGGGATATGTTTACACCCTGAGATTAAACTCCAGGACTGACAAAAATAAAATTTAAAGAATTGAAGCATTAAGGCTGGGAAGGAGACTCAGTGGTAGAGTGCTTGTCCTGAATGCATGAGGTCCTGGGTTCAATTCCTCAGCACCACATAAGCAGAAAAATGTGGAAATGGCTCTGTGGCTCAAATGGAGGAACACTAGCCTTCAGCTGTAAAGCTCATCAGGTACAGCAACCAGACCCAGAGTTCAGGCCCTCCTACCACCACCAACAACAACAACAAATTAAAGCATCAAACAACCTGAAGTTGTCCAGAATAATGACTGCGGCATTATCCATTTACATGACTTAGTGACTTTAAACCTAGTTTAAAAGGGGAGGTGGTGGGCAATTTGTGTGTTTGCTAAAACCTGCAAAATTATTTTGTACTTTCCCAAGGAGGAAGAAAGGAAGGAATAGGGGAGGAAGGGAGGTGTTTGGTGACCTTTCCTTTTGGTTCAGTAGTTGTTTTCTGGAGTCAAATTCATAGAAATTCTGCTTGCAATCCTAGTTGCATTGGGGAGGGGGGGAATGAAGAAGCCATGCCCTGGAAGTGGTTTTGTCCTGTCCTTGGCCTAGTTCCAACCATAACTGGATAATCCAAATCCCACTTCAGGACCAAGAAGCCTTGAAGACTACTGATCCACTAGGCAGATGGACATAACCACAGCCAGAAAAGGCAAAAAATGCAATGCCGAGGGCAGCACTGGAAATCTATACCAGGAAGAGAGTTTTATATTTTTTATTGTATACAGCGGGTTTACAGTTACATGAGTAGGGTAATGAGTACATTTCCTATTGAGCATTGTTACCTCCTCCTTTGTTTTTCCCCTACTACCCTTTCCCTCCCCAACTCTCCAACTCCTCCCTCCTTGACCCCTACCCGACATTGTAAATTCATTTTTGACACAGTGTCCTGTACATCTCATCATCACAATGGGTCAAACTGCATCCCCATTTCAGCATTCTGCTATAACCTTTCCACACCCCAAATTACAAATATGTATACAAAAATGCAGAACACTGGAATCAAATACAATGAAAACATTGCGTATACCATGGGGGGATGAACCTACAAAAGAATCACATAGTGCATTATAAGTATATTAAAAACAAAAACAAGAAAGAAAAAAATCACTTGTGTGTCTGACTTGGGGTACCTTTCAGTTAATGTCATCTTATATGGTTATACATCCATAGCCTTTGATCTTCTCTGCTTGTCCTAGACATATACTAGTCCTTGCAAACAAGGAAAACCATGGGAAATATGTTTCTTTGGGCCTAGCTTACTTCACTTAATATAATATGTACCAAATCCATTTCCTAACAAATGTGACAATTTCAATCTTTCTAATGGAGGCATAGAATTCCATTGTGTGTGTGTGTATGTGTGTGTGTGTGGTGTGTGTGTGTGTGTGTGTGTGTGTGTGTGTGTGTGTGTGTGTGTGTGTGTGTGTGTGTATCACATTTTCTTGATCCATTCATGAACTGAGGAGCATCGAGGTTGGTTCCATATCTTAGCTATGGTGAATAATGCTGCAGTAAATATGGTTGCACAGGCAACTTTCATATGACCATGTTTGTGATCTTTTGGGTAAATGCCTAAATGCCCAAAAGTGGGCTTGCTGGGACATAGGGGAACTTTACATGAAGTCTTTTGAAGAACTTCCATACTGCTTTCCAAAGTGGTTAAACAAGTTTACACTCCCACCATCAATGAAATAAGGTTCAGTTTTAGCCACATCCCCTCCAACATGTTGTTATTAAATTTCCTGATTATAGCCATTCTAACTAGAGTAAGGTGCAATCGCAATGTTGTCTTGATTTTCAGTTCTTTTGTGGCTAGAATAGTTGAACATTTCTTCATGTGTCTAATGGCCATTTTTATTTCCTCTTCAGGGAAGTCTCTCTTTAAGTTTTAGCCCACTTAATTATCGAGCAGTTGTTTCTTTGAGGATCTGCTGTTGGGGGATTTAATTTTTTGAGTCCTAAGTACATTTTAGATATAAGACCTTGTCTGTTTTATACCTCATGAAGATCTTCTCCCAGAACGTGTGTTTTCTATTGATATTGCTAGCTATGACCTTTGCCTTGCAGAAGCTCTCATGTTTCATGCAATCCCATTTGTCCAACGTTTCTTTGATTTCTTTTTCTGACTATTGTAATATGTTTATTACATACAGACTGCATCAGCATTTGGAATTTACAATTTCATCTCATCTTGTAATAGTAAATTACTTGTTTCATAAAGAGATGAATTAAGGAATGAATTTCTTAACTTATTTTTCTTTACTCTTTGTTTCTGGCTCTCTATTAAGAAAATTTCGGTATGTGCTAAAAAGCCCTAGAGTTTATCCTATTCCTTCATGTAATGTTTTCATGGTGTCCTCTTTTATTTTGAGGTCTTTGATCAATTTGGAGTTGATTCTTGTGCAGGATAATATACACGGATGCAGCTTTAGTTTAACAGGTGTTTAACCAATTTTTCCCACACCATTTACTCAAAAGTCTGTCTTTCTTCCATACTCTTTTTTTAGCTCACTTGTCAAAGATTAGGTGGCTATTGGTCAGGGGGTTCATTTCTGAGTCTTCAGTCCTACTCCATTGGTCCTCAGGTCTGTTCTTGTGCCAGAAACAAGCTGTTCTTATTACCATGGCTTTTTTAGTAGCGTTTGAAATTTGGAACTGATATTGCTCTAGTGCTGTTCTTTCTGCTAAGAACTGACAAACCTACAGCCAGCGTTATACTTAATGGTGAGAAGTTAAACCCATTACTTATAAATTCAGGAATAAGATAAGGATGTCTGCTCTCTCCATTCCTTTTCAACTTAATATTAGAATGCTATCTTGGGCAATAAGATAAGATGCAATCTTAAAGGGATCCAAATAGTAAAAGATGAAGTAAAACTCTCCCTCTTTGCAGATGACATGGTCTTGTATTTAATGAAACCCATGGACTCCATTCTCAAGTTACTTGAGCTGATCAGAAACTTTGGTAAACTAGCAGATATAAAATTAACTCTCAGAAAATAAAGGCTTTCCTGTATTCCAATAACGATAAGAGTGCAGCTGAAATTAGGAAAGCAACCCCTTTTTACTAGCCGCACAAAAAATAAAATACCTAGGAGTTAATTTAAGAGGTGAAGGACCTCTATGATGGGAACTTTAAAAACCTGAAAAAGAAAATTAAAGCAGAGCTATGGAAGAGGGAAACTTCCCATTCTCCTGGATTGGGAGGATTAACATCATGAAAATGGCAATACTGCCAAAGGCTATATCCAAATTCAATGCGATACCTACCAATATCCCAATGTCACTCTTCAATGAAATAGAAGAAGCAATCCAAAAATTCATATGGAATAATAAAAGACCCCGAATAGCAAAGAAGTTTATTGTGATTCTCATTTTGTATTGCCACCTTGATTCTACAAAGTCATTTATGAATTTTAACTTTCTTCCCTCCCTTTGGATAAACCTCACAAACACTATGCCTCTAGGTCCCAGACACTTAACTCTTAGGTCTGGACAATTGTTCCTAGATAGTGAGTTACTTAATTGTATTTTGAGCACATAAAACATGCATATAAAACTAGCACATTTTGATCTTATGAGAAAGCAGCCTTTTTTTCCCCTCTCAAATTTATTTCCTGATAGGCATTTTTATAGAGAATCTGTTTTCATTTTTAAATGAAAGACTGGTAGGAAACTGTGTTCATAATCTGGCCCCTTCTCTTGCACCTCAACACCTAAAACACAAATTTCACAAAGCATTTACAAGAAACAATACAAAACCCAAACTTGGGAATGCTCAGATGTAGAACGTTTTACAAAACCCAGAATAACTCTGCTGTCTGAGGGAGGGGCTG